>NC_062232.1:92185617-92807351 GCF_902686445.1 Sciurus carolinensis
GTAGTAACATGTAGTCACTTACCTGCATTTACATTGGCACACACCACAACTGACACATCCAATTCATCACAATAGTTAGTTCACATAAATACATACATGTACTCACACACAGGCAATTACTGACACTACATGTGGCAGGCAATTACTGATATGCATACTCATTTACATATTTACCCTAGCCACTTTCTCAGTTACATTGATACATTTACTTACATCAACTTCCATGCCCATTTGGTTACACGCTGTCCTGTAAACTGCCATGTACTCTTAACTCATAATCTCATATGGACACATTGACACTGACATACACTCCCTAAGATAATCACATTGACTCATATCCATTCACATTGATTCACACAAATGATTAGTGACTCACACTCTCATACTATCTGAAACTCTTACACATGCCCCAGCACTGATTTTCTACAGTTATGCATTTTGTCAATAATATACACACCATGACACACCTAATTTTAGGTAATAATTCATAATCACAGTTTCTATTCCTTTTTTTTTTCCTACTTGCTACTAGTGCTTTCCTTACCCATTGTTAAAAGTTTTTCTGCAACCAGTGGCCATAAGAAGAATGTTGTTATCATCCAGGGTGCCAGTGGGAAATAGATACTTCAAGAGGCACAGAATTTATGTTTAGGATTAAAGACACAAAACTGAACCCCACCAATCAAGTTTTCTTTCCCCATAGTTTCCTTTTATAGATATCATCTCAAATAGAGAGCTTTAACCAATGCTGTCCAACAAAGGTGGGGTTTATTTTCTGGAAGTTTAAGACTAAACGCCTAATTCCTAAGGAGAGGGGAAGGTAAAAAATATGTTTTTTTTATGGAGTCTTAATAGTCACCCATGCAAAAGTGCATGGTTGTGGTTTTATGTTTATGATTTGAAATTGTCTGTTGACTACACATATGGAAAGAGCAGGCTTGCTTCCACTAGATCTCTAATCTGGTCAGGTCTACTTAATGCCCAATTGTACCTGGAATATGACATTCAAGAAAGGAAAGAAAGATTAATGAGCTAGCTGGGTGGCAAACTAAATTTCAACTGTCATTGTGCATATGCATAGGTGAAATTCTAGCAACAGTTATTAATAAGTTACCATAGGAGATTTCTCCATAGGCATGGGTAAAGAGGAGCTGTAGGAAGTTCCCTGCATCCCAACAGATTCTAGATTTTCCTGAAAAGGTAAAAAGAAGAACAAACCCAGAATTTGACAAATAGATCAGGCATCTGACTCTAGAGTTTATTTTGAATTCCTGCCTAATGGAAGGCTGGACCCAGAGCATCTACTTGTGAAACTCAATTAAGAAACCCAAAGGGGCAGGTGGGCAGGAACATTTTGTCACCATAGATCCTATATCTGTGTTCCTCCCTCCTAATTCCAGTGACATTACCAGCCCAGATCTAGGATCTTCTATGGACTCCCAAAAACATTAGACTCAGAGAGATTCAAATATGTGAAAGACTCATACTGTGCCCTTGAGGTATTTCCATTTGTGTGGGGAAGACGAATTATCATGAAACAGGAATACAAGGCTAGAAGTCTTAGAGTCTGGGATCAGAGGGATCTTTATCATATAATTCAGTGATCTTTGGACTCCAAAGAACGTCAAGGGCCACAAGTGATTGGGAATAGCAGTCAGGATTTTGGGAAGCTGTTTGCCAAAGTAAACCTCCTTGTAGCCAGGGCTGTGCCATCTTTCCAGAAGATTGTGTAACAGAGTCCTTTGTCAAGTGAGCCATGGACTTTAGTAAGATTATTTTATTTAATTAAGCTTTAGCCGCTATCTCCTTCTAAAAATGGCCTTAGAGAAACAGCCTGGCAAGTTTACATTTGACAGTTTCTTGCTGATATTCTGAGATGTATCAAAGGTAATTTATTCAATTACAGGACAAGCTGAATTTTAGGAAGGAAAAGTGCAACTGCCTGGATTCACTTGAATTTACTGAGAAGCACTAAGTGAGAAGACTCAAGTCCTTGTTTTTATGTTATTATTTTATAGTTTTCAGAATATTAATAACCCATCTTCCATTATGGAAAAAGTCATTAGGAGCATCAAGTGAAAATCGACATTAAGTCTCAATTTGGCCAGTTCCTTAGTGTGCAACTTGTTTGAGTAATATCTTACCCCACTTAAGAGTCAGTGTCCTCATCTGTAAAATGGGAGTTCTAATAACCTCATCAAGTTATTATGAGGATGAAATGAGATAACTTATAAAAGCATTTGGTACAATGTCTTGCTTATACTCAGCATTCAACAAATGATAGATATTATTGCTATTTTTTACCACAGCCATTTACATAGAATCCTGAAATAACAAGAGAGACGGTGTGGTTCTTTGCAGCCAAAAACCTGATTTTCACAGGACATGCCTGTGTTTCTTTAAATCTTTATTTCTACTTAGCCACAAGCTACAGGTAGTATTCCTCCCATCCAGAAGATGAGTGAAAAATAGGATTAACCCATGGAGAGTTTCCTCATTTCCTGTATCACTTTAGGACACATTTATCTTGCCACGGCAGCAAAGTTTCTTACTTATTTAGAAGTTCCCTCTAGTCATACAACTTCTCCCTTGAAATCCATGAAGCCTTCAATGAAGCCACCTCCTTTTGCTGTTACAGAACTTGAGAAGTGGGGGAGACTCCTGATGTTGGTACAGCCAGGAGTCAGCTTTCTAACCATAGGCACTCCTCTGCCACTGATCCTAATGTTGAATGCCTGCTTTGTGGATAGAAGTTCTTCTCATTTCCAAACTTTGGTCCCCAACACCACAGTGGAGGCACAATTCACTTACTTTGAGACCCTAAGAACAATTCATATCTAAGCAATGGTTGTGAGTACTGAGAACACAACTTGGCATGACAAAGGGAATATAACAAGAACATTGGACTTTGAAGTCACACAGACATGGATTGTGCAGTCCTACTCTTCCATTTACTAGGTCTATGAACTTGGGCAAGTGACTTAATACCTATTCATATCAGTTGTTTCATTTGTAGAATGGAAAATACTAATGCCTTATGTGGTGATACAGGTTATGTGAACTTTTTTACATGAGTAACTTTAGCAGAGTGCCTGTGACATGTTTAGATCTCAATGAATGATGACAACTTACTTTTGGCTTGTGAAGCCTGTGGCAGTAATTGTAAACATCTTCTGTTGGTAGAATGTCTTAAATTATTTCAAAGCAGTTTTACAATTGGATCATTGGGTCCTTAAAACCTTATATTGAAGTGGTTCCATTTTCCAGATAAAGAAATAGATTCCAAGGCCTTGCAGCTTACTAATATCAGTGATGGGCTGAGCAAATACCAGCTTGGACTTAAATTTACATCTTCATTCGGCAAAGCCTTCTGAGGCTACAGTTAGCAAATAAGAGCTATTAGAACTGAGCATATTCTTATTGTGTGTGTGTGTGTGTGAGAGAGAGAGAGAGAGAGAGAGAGGAGAGAGAGAGAGAGAGAGAGAGTGAGAGGGGAATATCTAAATGCTACCTATAATTTATCTACTAACTGAAACCTTCTATATGTTTCTTTATATCCTATGCAATGCCCAGCATGCTGCAAGAAGACAAAAAAAGGTGAACATCATAACATCACCCTCTGGAACAGGGCTGAGTAATGGCACAGTGGTACCATTCACCACCAGAAGAAAACTTTCTTATATCTTTCTTAACCGAATCATTACTGTGTGGTTCAGTTCATGTTTCTCCAGTTACAGCAAATATCCAGTCTGATAATTGTTAAGATATACTAAAACACATCAACAGACCTCTGGTACCAGTTGGTCATTTCTTTTGTGACATGAAATTAATGACAACAAGCTAAGTAAACTTTGGAAACAGGATGGGAGGGCAAAAAAGAGTGCTTTTGACCTCTCTGAAACATGTGCTTCATAGCAATATATTCCTCTTGAATTGTCCTTCTGTTGGTTCCATGACATCATACTCTCTACCTCTTTGACCATTTTTCTCAGTGATCAAGGACTCCTCTTCCTCTTCCGGCTCCTAGATGTTGGTGTTCCCCAGAGGTCTTCTCTTCTGTCTTATTCTTTACTCTTTCTGGGTAATTGCACGTATTCCCATGCTGATGGGCTTCAAATTAAAATCTTTCAGCCCATATGTCCAACTCCCCTTGGAATAATTGCACACTGTCAAATGAATGTGTTAGGGATGCTGCTGCAATTGTATTTATTGTCTTATTCTTGCTATCTCTTCCAAAAACAAAAGAATAGTAAGAGATATATTTTTCTACCACACATGAATTAAATTGTCCATCAGCTTTTTGACTTACTATGTGGAAAATACTTCTCAAAGACAAGATGCTAAATATTTATCTTGCTTCTCACTAGATATACCTAAGTGAATTTTGAGAGAGATTTCCCACATGTCACTGTTTTCATCCTCTTGTTTTTGTATATTAGCTTTCATACATATTTTGTATTTGTGGGTATTTTGTCTTTTTAGAATTAATATGTTTTTTGTAGAATTGGTATAAAATTTTTGATGAATTTTTCTATAAAATTCATTATAAATGCTGTCCTATTTGGACAAAGACATTAGAACCATTTCTTCTTGTTCTCTGATAATATAATACTTGCTGGTGGCCCATGACCACTAATACAGGAGACATCTTACATAATATTGTTATCAGCACACCAAATTCATTGTTTTCCATCACCACTCTAAGCTAGTTGGTTACTCTTATTTCACAAATAATGGAAACTGAGACACAGATCTGTTTGGAATACCGAACACCAACTAAAGTCTACAAAAACCATTAGCTTTTCTACTTTCCTCTAAAACTCTTAGGATGGAAATATATTTCTTCTTAAATTTCCTTTGGGTTTCCAAGACCAGTTAATTCCACCAGACCTGACATCACTGCCATCTGTGGCTAGTGTCCTAAATAGAGGCCCCTCTTGAACTTGCTTCCCCCATTTTCTTTTTTTGTATGTCTGGTGTTCTTTCTCCCCTGGCTCATTTTCTTAGTGTTGCATTGCAAAACTATTTCATGTTGCTACCTGGGAAAGAAGTCTTTGGCCTTAGACATTTGCTACATTGTTACCTAAATAATAGTTCTAAAATTAAAACTAATCATGTGTTCCACTACTTGAACCCTTTTTATATGGACAGAAAGAGTCCAAACCCAATAGAAAAGCATGTAAGACCCTTCTTAATTTATCTCTATTGATTATCTTTCCTCTCTTGGTCTCTAATCTCTTCTGGACCATAACACACATTGTTCCTTGTGCCTGAAACATGCCATTCCCATGATTTGGTTATTTGTTCTTCCTAATTTAATTCAATCCAAATGTACTTCTGTTAAGCATTCTTCTTCAGGTGACTGGGAGTCTCTCCCTGTGTCCTTTGATAGCATCTTTTTTTCATCTGGACACTTAGCTGTCATGGCTTACACCCTTTACATTTTAAGTCTCTCCGAGGGAAAAGACTGTTCTTTGTTCATGTGTCACCCTAGAACCTGGTGAACTCCTACTCACCCTTCAATACCTGCTGATGTGCTATATTCTCTGACAACTCTGGGAAGCATTAGCTACCCTTCATTTACTGTCTTTTTGAAGTATCCTCTGCCTGCCTGGTCACTTGATAAACATTGTATACCTGTAATCCCAGTGACTTGGGAGGCAGAAGCAGGAGGATTACAAGTTCAAGGTCAGCCTCATCAATTTAGCAAGGCCCTAAGCAACTTAGCAAGACCCTGTCTCAAAATAAAAATAAAAAGGGCTGGGGATGTGGCTTAGTGGCCAAGCTCCCCTGGGTTCAATCCCCACTACAAAACAAAAAAACAAAAATCATTCTGTAAATGCTGAATGAATAGATAGATTTTTAAGATTTACGAAGTTTTTAGTGATATTTCTGAACATCACAGAATAATTCAAAAGGAGAGCTGGAATTGTTTTGGGTTTCTAAAAGACATATGAACTAAAATCAACCTCACAAATTCAGACTGCATAACAAGATGCCACTTAATTCTTTTTTTAAATATATTTTTGTTTTAGTTGTAGTTGAATATAATACCTTTATTTTATTTTTATGTGGTGCTGAGGATTGAACCCAGGGCCTCATGCATACTAGGTGAGCGCTCTACCACTGAACCACAACCCCAGTCACAACTTAATTCTTGAAAGCACACAAGGAAGGAGTTTATTTTTTCAAAGGCTTATGTTCCTAATTCATTTCTCCCAAAGAGGTCAGTCCTGTTCATATATGGCTACAGTTCTAGAGAATGTCCTGGCTTGTTGTCTTACACATGTTACTTTCTTACAGAGGTTTCAGATATGTTCTCTTCTTTAAATAGCATCAAAAGTACTTCGTTTCAGCAGTAATAGATGCCCAAAGCTAGAAATTTATACATAGATTGGAATTACTATTGAATAGTAATACCTATGACAACATACTGCTACTAATTTTCAGATCCTGGTGAACTCCTTATGTGTTCTCATACCCTGTTCAGATTTTACAGCCTCTGACCCCTCTGGGAACATTAGTTACCCATTCTGTTCTGTCTCTCCAAGAGACACAAAACATGGTATTCCTATTGTAGGTATGCATGTCCCTTCCTCACTACACTGTGACCACTTTGAAGACAGGGAGTGGTCTTTATCATCTCCTTGTATACCCCCTACACCTGATGGCCACACCTGGCACATAGGAATGTAGGTGGCATGGGGAGATAAGTCTGGGCTGTGATGCTTCTTGGAATAATACCTTATATGTTCCTTACATGTGATAGTATGATTTATTGACACTGATTTCTCATATAATAAGGCAGCAGTCAGTTAAGGAGAGTCTTGCACTCTTCTGAAGTACTTTAGTTCCTCTTTTTTTGAAAAGCTCTCTTAATTTTGCAGTGTACCTACCCCTACTTGTTTGATAGTTCTATTCTTCTGTACATTTGTGTAATTTTATATATAATGTGCAGCCACAGATGAAACTGATAGTTCAAGCCTATAACCTCACTCAGGACTAGGCATTTATTTATTTCCTTGTGCCTATCACCTAGCATGGTGCTTGGCACATGAGCACAAGGAAAGATTTGTTGTTTGAATAAATGAATGCATGCATACATAGCATATTTCATGGATTTTAATAATAGACCATGTTCTTTGACCCCTCAAAAGGTACTGTCTCTCTTTTTTGGTCTCAGCCTTCTTTGAAATGAAAGACAAACCAATATCAACAAGGATTGATATATTGTCCTGTAAAAGACAAGGTTGGGCTGAGATATGATCCTTTTTCTCCAGCTGTGGAACCTACAGACCCCTATTATTCAGCTAAGCAGAAGAGGATAGGGCATACCTAGCTAATCTGCTAAAGACCGTAAAACCTGGTAGTGATTGGTTGACATGATTAGAGTGCTGTGTCATAGGGAACTTATCAGTCCCAATCTCAAAAGAGAAGAACACTCTGAGATGAACATCATTTCATAGAGTTTATATGTATATACATAATATGAACACATAGGTTCTCCTCCCTTCCCTCCCCAATATTTTTGTCAAGATGTGTGTTCTAGGCCACAGTCCAGGTCCTACAGGAAATATTTGAGAACTACTGATTCCTCTTCAGGACTGCTGACTCCAGGTCCTTATACCATCCTGCTTTTGCTTTTTCCCACAGTTTTCCTCTGAGAATACCATATGTTACTTCCTTGAAGTGAGGGCTGGACCCTGTTATCTCAGTATGGAAACTTCCCAGGGTCACAGAAACAGTTCGGCACATATAAGTCATCTTTGTATGTGTTTGAGCACTGGGGATGCAAATCTGATCATGTGTTGGGATAGTGCTCCCGTATGAATGAGTCATGGGTCATATCTTTTATAAGTGACAGTAGCATCTGCAAAGAAGTATTAGTTAATGATCAACAAGGGAGCAAGCTCCTTCACCACTCCAATCATTAGAAAATGAAGAGCTTGTATACGTTGGTCATAGGAAGGCCATGGACAAGCCCCATACTCAATTGTGAGGTCATCTTTCAGATTAGGCTCTTCATTTCTGGAGAATTGTATTGGTGGATTATCTCTTTTCTTATACCTTTGCCCAGTTTCTTTAAAACAAATCGTGTGTCTTTGTAGTGGGGTCAAGTATGGGGAATTTCTAAACTAGGGTCTAGTCAGTGAATATTTATCCTCAATCATTTGTGAAGTTGGAAAATCCTGTCATGTCCCATCCTTCCTTTAGCATTTGAGGAACCCTTTTGCTGTAGATAATATTTTTCCCCTTCCTTAACTACAGCTCCCAAATAAGATGCTGAAACACATGCTCAGATGTTTTTTAAAATGTGGGCATGTAAACTTTGCCCCTTTGTAAGGGACAAAAGCTCCAGGAAGAGTTGCTTATTTATGCCAGCTGGCAAGTAGTCACTTTTTTGGTGAAGTGTGTGCCTTGCTAAATTGATCTAAGGTTCTAGTTTAGAAATAATACCAGATGTCAATTGCCTTCATTTAGCTCTTCTCTTCCACATATGCCATGCATACCTTCCTTGTAGAAAGCCAATATGGGTACAGAGTAAGGATGATGAACCATGATTCAGACGTTGGAAAGCAACATCCAAGCTTGTCTATGGTAAGCAGAAAGCTTACCGTAATTCAATTCAGGAACTGAATTTCTGAGGATAAATTTGGGAGAATTTGTGGACAGTTCACTGAGGTAGGTAAAGAAAGGGTATAATTATTCTCACAACATTGCAACAGAGAGCAACTAGAACTCCAGAGATTTTACATATTGAATGCTTACTATACCTTCCTCACTTGGCTATTGTTCTGCATCTAATTTGTTCATCTGAAGGTTCCCAAGGATGTTACATTCTCTGTTTAAAATGAGGAAATGTTTTATTACCAGGTTCAGCTTTCTTTTTCCTACCTGTTTCTTTGAGGCATCTTTTAGAGTAATTACTTATGTTTTTTATGCTTTAAAAATCTCTACCTCTGTTCTTTGTGCATCTTATTTTCTCTTCCTAGAAGCATCAATATTGGAAATAAAAAGCTGAAAACTATAATAATGCATTGGTTCACAAATATAAACACACAGCAGATAATCATTAGTATTTTTCTTGGCATTAGCTCATGCAGGCATATACAACGAATAATAAAGTATGGTGCTACATATGTTTAGAAGCATAAGAAGTCATTGAAAAAGACCTATTGTTCTTCATACTATATGCAGTATATGAGGTCTGGATGCTGGGGTGTATGTATAGATTTCCTAATTTGCCACCTGACAATTGAAATTTGCTACTATAATATTCTGGTTTATTGGACTCAATTAATGTCATGTTCCTACAGAAAACAATGGAAGTCACTCATAAAAATGTTAGCAGGGAACTGGACTACTGTAGAACAGTCTCATTTGCTCGTGTGAGTGAGAGAGATCATGAATGTATTCTATGTGACTGTTCTTGTATGTATGTCAGCAGTGAGCTATCTCTTGCATAATCTAAGATTGAAACTAGGTGGCTGTAAAAAGAGCTAGTGCCTCCCTTGCTTGTCCGGCTGCTTTTGCAAATCTGCCTAACAAGTGGCTCAGCTCCTCCTGATCAATGATCTTAGAAATGGCTTCCCTCCATTACCCCACTGTAATGGTATCTCCCTGGTGAGGCTCTCTGAAACAGCACAACCCCTGTCTCTGATAGCAGAGTTCTCTTGGTGAGTGCCCAGAAGAGACAAGCTCTAAAACAAGGCCATCTAAGAATTGGTACAACCGGCCAACAAATCTGCTGGAGTTTTATCAGTAAACCACCACGCCTTGGTCTATGGATGGAAAAAGCAATTGAAAGCAGTAAGTACCAGCCTTGAAGTGGGTGGAAAAGAAAAAGTTAGAGCTATTGTATGAATATTTTAAGAGCATAAAAATTTATATATCAAGAGTGTGTGTGGTCATGTTCACTTAGATACACATTGTTTTAGTATAGCATGTAGGTAATTGACAGGAGTTTAGAAAATTTAGGGGATTCTAGTCTCTGTTATTTAACTTATTTTGTGATCCCGGAAAAGTCAATTAACCTCTATACTTTATCAATTCCTCATGTGAGATATGAGGATAGTAATCCCCTTCTCCTTCATAGTATTGATGTCAGACTCAAAAAGAGAAAGACATGGAAGCTCCTTAAATATAAGAAAGTCATAAATTCAAAAATGTGAGATGTTGCTAATCAGATGTAGCTGGCTTTTAAATGATGCCCATTGCTTTTCAGTTTGACTAATGCTGATATTTCCAACGTGCCTTCTTGACCCAGACCCCAATATAAGTAGGCATATAAGTTTATGCAACATTTATGAAAAACTTATTCATAGCTGTAACAAATGCACAGAGCGTATAGAGTTCTATTTAATTACCTCAACACCTAATGCCTGTTGGGAACAAGATACTGTACTAGGTAATATGAAGGTATACAGTTATGACTGAGGGGCTCTTACCCTCAAGGAGCTTATGATCAAGTGAGGAGAATAACATGCATAATGACTGTGTAATTTGAGACAAGATGATGGAAATGTGAAGTTGGGCCCATGGCCCAGCTCGATGGTTGGACTCCTTTTGTAAATAATAGTCTGGGAATGGCAGTGTGGTTTCAGAGCTTCTGGGAGACCCAGACTTGGTTCATTCTCCTCCCTATAAAATGCCCTCTTTGGCATTATAAGATATTATGCGAATTAATTTCTGAAAAGACTCTCGAAATCTTCAGATGCAAGTTGCTGTAAAAATGCAGAGCAATATCTAATGTTTTCTTTCAAACAATAAGATGTCTTTTTATTGGAAGGCTAGAGAATTTTTCTTTTCTTTTTCTTTGACAATTAAAAAGTCTAGTATATCTTCTTAATTATCTGTTGTAAGTGTCTGAGCTGACTGGTTTATTTGGTAATAATGCATCCAAGATAAAGTGGATGTCAGCATAGACTTATTAGCAAAACATGTTTTGTTTCTCAGTCAGATCTCTACCTGAAAGCTCAGCTAGCCATCTTGAAAATGTGTGCCTTAGGATACAAGGGAGCCTCTCCAAAAGCCAGCAGGTATAACTCTTGAATCCTTTTCTACCACCAAAGTATAATTCAGTGCATATATCCTTCTTTTAATTAAAGCAACAACCCTGTCTTCAAATAAAAGGAACAGTCCAACATTAATGTCATTATCTAGGGAAACTTTAGCTGACTTAAGTCTATGTTTACTTAATACCTTGGTGTGTGGAGGCTGTCATTAACAGTTTAAATCTTGATCTGTAGAGCTAATTATTGTATAAAGAATCCCTCCCCCAAATTCCCAGATTCTAGAAATTGGAAACATTCTCATGTTTTAACATGGACCAGTTTAATATACTTTTAAAATCCTAAAATCCGTCTTTGTTCTTATGTGCTTGTGTCAGTTTGTCATGACAGAGCTGTCATCTCATCAGTTCAAAGTTTCTTTTATAATATTTTTCATTGTTGATGGACAAAATAACTTTATTTATTTTATTTTTACGTGGTGCCAAGAATCAAACCCATTGCCTCATATATGCTAGGCAAGTGCTCTACCACTAAGCCACAACCCCAGCCAAGTTCAAGGTTTCTTGCAACCCTATGTATATATTCAGACACATCGGGAAATCCACACTGGAAATTTTTCCTAAGCTATATTTCAACATTCTAGTTTGATATGAAGAGGATATAAACAATGTTGATGTGCTCACTAATATGTGATAATTTCCTTGTGTTGCTTAGGGGAGGTCACCTCTAGGTTCATTGTATCATGACTGTGAATCTGCCAGCCTGGGCTTTTGTTTTTGAAAGGAAGGCAGTATTCATTTGGTTTTCATTGAGAAAAATATTCAGATAAAGAGTCATTTAGGTTTTGACTGCAGACAGAATATACAGACATGTTCTTGTTTCTGTATGTGTCTCCAATGGTATCAGATCTGACGAAAATATTTGTTTCAATTGCTTATGGCTTAATAGGTGGCCCTGCAAGTTGTAGAACTGGAATTTCTGGATTTTCATCCTTTGTCTACCTGGGTAGAGTGCCTGTGGCAAGTGGGCACAGTTGGCAATTTTGGTTGCATCTAATTCAACACATATGTCAGAGCGTGAATTTTAGTCCCATTGGCTAGAGTATTTTTTTTTTGTTGTTTTTTTTTAGGTACATATGACATTATATTTTCACATTATGCATACATGAAATATATCTTATTTGAATTAGGATCTCATTCTTGTGGTTTTACATGATAGTTATCATGTGTGTTTTGTTTTTGTTTTTTGCGGTGCTGGGGATTGAACCCAGGGTCTTGTGCTTGTGAGGCAGGCACTCTACCAACTGAGCTATATCACTAGCCTACCATGTATCTTGATGGAAATTTTCCTCTAAAATGCTTTGCTGAAAAGCTCTGTGTCAAGAAGGAAGTCAGTGAAGAACTGTGTGTGCATGTTGATGTATTCACCTGTGTATTAGTGAGCTTTCTGTTTTTGTGACAAAATACCTGAGAAAAAACACTTAAAATTTAGAAGAAAGATGTAGTTTCGGAGGTCTCAGTCCATGGTCTGCTGGCTCCATTATTTCTGGGTTGGTGATGAGGTAGAACATCATAGTGAAAGAGCATGTCAAAACAAAGCTGCTCACCTCCTCATGGCCAGGAAACTAAGAGACACAGAAAGACAGATAGAAAGGGACTCAGGGGCAAAATATCTCCTTCAAGGACATGCCTCCAGTGACCTACTTGCTCCAACTAGGCCCCACCTTCCAATGTTTCCACTACTTCCCACTAGAACCAGGGGCTGGCAACTAAGCGTTTAGCACATGGCCTTTGGGAGACATTTCAAATCCAAACCATGACAATCTGTGCACGCATTTCCTTACACTTGCATGGAGGACTTGGGGAAGAGAAAAAGCTGAATAGAAAAGGAAAAAGAGAAGTAATCATAGTATTCTGATAAAAGGATATTTAGGCTCCTTGGTTATCACAAAACAAAAGATTTCTTTCTTACTGCTGATGAATTTCAATTATAATTACAGAGTATTGGTAAGCCACATTAAGTCCCAAGGGCTAGATTAAAAATACATACCATTCAGAGAAATCATTTGAATATTTTCTAAAAAATATAGTAGCTAAGTATGAAATCAATTTATGAACAGATATAAACTATTGCTGGTTGTCCACTAGTGTTAGCTATTTCTCCATGATGCCGAAGATCAATTTCTGAAAGTGAAACGAATACCTATGGCTAAATCTAATGTGCAGCTCATTATAAGTTTCCTTTCTGTTGTAGAAGTGAACAACAACAGTTAAACTTTAAAGATAAACAGGTTTTTGATTGGGTTCCTAGAAAATAATGGTGCTTTTGTACAATTCTTGAAATAGAGCCTACAGCCGGCCCAAACAAAATAGTCCCTTTCAAGATCTTGGAAATAATGACATCATAGGCAGAATTGAACCGGCAACCATTAATAGTAATCCTTTGTGGAAAGCTGTCTCAGAAAAGAACCTGGCTTAGTAAATTGGTATTGTTTACAAACATAGCATAATAGAATCCCCCCCCCTTTTTTTTTAGAATCCCCTTTTTTTCTACATTTGTGGGAGAGTAGGAGACCCTTTCCATTTAGGAGACAAATACGTTAGCAGTGAGGTTTCCTCGCAGGTCCCTACCCTCTCCACTGATCCATCTCTGTAAAACATTTATTCCAACTCCTTATGATCCTCTGATGAGTTAAATAGAATTGAAACAATTCTAGATTGGTGGGAAGAATGAACTGCCATATAAGCTAGGTCCTTTGCAGATCGCCTGTGATACTGACTAGAGCATGTGTGTGGTGTGGACCTTTTGTTTAGGAATTCTGGTACAATATGGAAGAGTATAGTTGCGTTTTATATCCCAAGTAGTCCTTTCTTCTCTTCCTAAAATATACCTAGTCAAGTAACATCAAGGTAATCAGGCAGCCTGAAAAGAATCAGGGCATCTACCTGCTTCTTTGGTTAGAGAATGTAATTAGGAAAGAAAAAGGCCACTGTGTGGTGAGCCACACCTACTTACCAAGAACAAAGGAGCATAGAATTTTAAATTATGTAGTTGTCCTAGAACCCTGGCTGGCCAGACTCTTGTTTGCCTTATTATGCAAGATCAACTTTGTTTTAAAGAGGTCATATGAGTTTCTGTGACTTCTGTCATCTTAAGTTAAGTAATATATCATCAGAAAATGCATATCACTAGAAATGGTGGCTCTCTATGCCTGTGATACACATTTTTTTCAGAAATTTGTCTTCTAGGTATTTCTATTTAAGTGCTCAGTTCCTTTCCAGTAACTACAAATTTCATTTAACCAAGCTATATTTTGTATATCCCAAATATGCCTCATATTTGGGAATTACTTTTTGAACCCAGAGAAGTCAATCCGGTAGCAAATTCTTCTCAGTGGCCAAATTGAATCCATCAGCTACTCTGATGAAAAATAATGCCATTGATGAAGTCAGGTTTAAACTCATTTTGTCTGTATGAAGAATGAATTTAGAAGAACTAAAGTCAAAATGCAAAGAGAATGTAAACATATTAGCATTGGTTTCATATTCTGTTAAATATTTACTAGTACCATTTGTATGTATGCATGCACTAGTACATTTGTATGTATGCATGCACTTCATTCTTGACATCATAGGTATACCTACTTTGGAAAACATGAGGCTTATCAAATTGTAGGTACTGATAAAGCATTTATTACTGAATACTTTCACTATTGTGATGACTGAAAAAATTCAGAATTGGTCTTAATTAAGATAATGCAAGATATTGCAAGTCAAAAGGAAAGAAATGAAAAGAGAAATCGTGTCCAAATCAAGATCAAGTCCACCATTGTTAGTTGGTAGCCACCTGTGCAGAAGGAGAAGATATTAATTAATACTGACCTATTTCTGAGTAATTGCAGACTATATATTTGAGTGAATTTAAAACATAGCTAATTTTTAAAAATTCTCCACATAGCATTATGTAACTTAGTTCTGACTACTGAAAATAAAACACATTGGACCATTAAAGGGCTAAAGTGAAGATTTAGAGATGTGTGATTCTTTCTCATTTCAATAGTTAGTGAAGAGACCCTTGCTTTTATTATTCTTGTACCTAGGTTCACTTCTAGTATATGTCAGAATAAAGTGATGTGCTAGGTTGCATTTGGAGAGTTCTTTTCCTAAATTAGTGCAGGGTAGTACTTGATAAATTTCATTGTAATGGGATTTGACTTTCCTTGTATTCAAACTAGGGATTCTCTTGGAAGGGATTCTTAGCACTTGACTTGTGCTGGCAAGTGTCAAAGTATAATGGAAGGACTTGAATTAGAGTTGGAAAACACCTGAAGAAAAACTCCTTGCTCAGTTCATACTTTTCCAGTTCACTTCATCCTCCCGGTAGGATGAAACCTGAATGTACTCAAACTTAGACTCAAAATACAAAGAATAATGAAGTTGGGGCTGGGGTTGTAGCAGTGGCAGAGCACCTGCCTAGCACATGTGAGGTACTGGGTTTGACCCTCACTCAGCACTACATAAAAAAATAAATAAATAAAAAAGGTATTTTAAAAATAATGCAGTTAAGAGCAAATAAATTTCTAAAACAAGACTGAATCTTACAATCCAATTGCTTCTGTCAACTCCCTTGTTGTTCCTTGTTTTAGGATATAAAATGTAACAGGAAGTAAGATAATAACGTCTTTTCAGGATGTGCCCTCTCCTCTGGATCTCCTTTTTTTTTTCATGGTGACATTCAGTCTACTTTCATCTTTTTCCTGCTTGGGAAAAGATGGGGCATTTTTTGCCCTACCAGTACATCCCAACTCTGGTGAAAGTACCAGTTTCTGAGTTTATCACTGTAAATACAGCAGAGCACATTTTGTAAATCAGGTACACACAGGAAAGAAACAGACACTAAGGCCATCCTGATGTAAAAGGAGCTAACAGATCATGGTTGTGGGCCATTAAAAATCAACAACCAAACCTGTGTCAGTTCCGAACTCTGAGAAGTTTGTGCCTCTTGCCCATTATGATCATGAAGATGGAATCTTTAAATAAAGGTTTAAAGTGGTTCATTAAGAGACCAGACAGCAGAAAATAGTTTCCTTGTGGGAAAAGCAAAGGACCTTATGTGTTTGTGTATACATGTTGAAAAGTCATTAAGTATTACTTTCATTTTCCTCATTTGGAGATTATATTGTTGGTTTTTGGGGAGGCAAATTTCTTCCCTCCTGAGGAGAAATCCCTCAAGTTGATCCATGTAAAATCTGAGAAAACATGAGACCAAGACTGTTGTTTCTAAACTGTTAGAACCTCCATATTTACTACATTTGGTTTAGAATTATCTTTCCTTAATTCCTGTTTCTTCCTGCTTGTCTTTAGGAGCTGTGAAATCAGTTGTACCTGAAAATGTCTGACGGTCTGGATAATGAAGAGAAACCCCCAGCTCCCCCTTTGAGGATGAATAGTAACAACCGGGATTCTTCAGCACTCAACCACAGCTCCAAACCACTTCCCATGGCCCCTGAAGAGAAGAATAAGAAAGCCAGGCTTCGCTCTATCTTCCCAGGAGGAGGGGATAAAAGTAAAGTATCAGTGATCGGGCATTGAAAAGGGGCTAGTTTATTCTTTCATTGTCACTTTCTTTCTCATGTAGTCATTTCTTAAGCTGGCTGTTCAGGGCCTTCCTGATGTTTACATCTACATCTTCCGAGGTTGCATTTTGTCAGAGGATCATGTTTGATTGACTTATTGTGGGTTGACAGAAAATATATGTATGCTGTGTTTGCTTTTTAGATAAAATTGAATTCATAGAGTTAAGTCATGGGGAATCATAGCAACAATACTGTCTTGAATATATAAACAGTGACTTCCTGAAAACTTAGACTAGAATTTAAAATAATACCTTCATAACTGTAAGTTGTCCTTTTTAGAAATTTGAGTATAGATTGTTTTACTTCTATATATGATTTGGTAACTGAAGATTTTGAATTGAGTATATGGGAGTCAGTTCAAGTCACCACAGTGTTGTCTGTGTGACTATATCACAAGGTGGGAAGAAACTGAGTCATTTGTTTCTTCTTATGATCTTCTACCAGTGCTCTTCTACACAATCAGCTTCATGTGCACTAAGTATCATGACAATATATTATCATTTATCCACATGGTGTTCATAATACCATTTTGGTGCTTAAACATCATATGCTAAATATTTGTGACACTTGGGGATGTAAAATTCCTAGTAAATAACTGTCAGGTAGTATTAGTTATCATAAAGCTGGAACATGGCTTCCATAGGTGTGATTATTGAGGTAGATGTGAGTGAAGCAGATACAAGGCCACTGGCATCACAGAAAGTGGCCAAAAGGGTAAGAAAGATGATATCTTTTAGAAGAGAAAAGGAGAAAACCTGCTTTTTCAATGTAAAACAAATAGCTTTGTAGATTGATTATATGGTGTTAGTGAATCAACAATGGATGTCATAAGGACAACTGAAATTCTTATCATATCTCTGTAAGATGCTTATCCCCTTTACCTGAAAGATGGAAAAGAGAAATGACATTAAACCTCTGATTTGAAGATAAGCAAAATACTTTCTGTGGAAAGGATCTGTGACCACATAAGAGGCGTTTTTAAAGATATATTTGCAGACCCTGAAGTGAATCTGGAAAAAATTTTTTGCTGGGAATAAGGAATGGTTTGAAGATTAAAGGTATGTCATCACCTAGAGATCAAGTCTTGTGTGACACTTGTGCCAATGAAAGGCTCTTCTATGTTGTATCTGTTGCAACTGCAGAAAGTGATTGAGGAAGGGAATTATGTGCCTGCACAAATCCTTTGGTATTATTGAAATTGGAGTTCTTTGGGTGCCCTTGAATAGTTCTGCTTTCCATTTTGAAGAGCAAGAACCAACTGATGCTGACATGAGGTTAGCAAAAACAGAGGCTGGCATTTTGGTTTTGTGCCAGTGTTCAGGTGATCTCATGGTGAAGCCATTTCTGCTATACAGATATCAGGGGGGAACAGTTGAGCCAAGTTTCCAGTGTGCTGGAATGCAAACAGAAGAGCCTGGATGACTCTTACTCCTCTCTAGGAATAGTTTGAACAATGATTTTTTTTTGTAGAAATTCAAGACTACTTAAAAGAAAAAAATCATGAATTTAAAGTTCTGCTGATTCTTCATACTCCATGTGGCCCACATGTGTTTGCCAATGCTAATCTTAGTGTACACATTGTCTTTGTAACTAGCCATATCTCAGATTCTGGAGCCCTTAGATCAGCATTTGATACAGCCTTCAAGCACACATGCTAAACCAATATGCATGAGATTTATATACTATCACTAATGCTGTGTTCTTAATTTTAAAAAAAAGGCATTAAATAGTTCAAAAGAGCCTGCCATTAACAGAAAATGGGAGAAGATTTGACCAAAGGCAGTGAATTATTTTTCAATGATCCATCCAAAGACAGAATTAAGGGATCAAGAAGAATCTATGGACAAGGATACACATGTGTTACAGGAGAAATCACTGACGAAAGATGAATTTAACCTGTTTATCCTAATTCAGATTATGTGAGTCTGCTATAGTATGATCCTCAGGAAGTCAGCAGTACCCCAGAGGTGGTTATCATACGTGACAATGAAGATAATTAGGTGGTTGTGAGATTAGAGACACAGGCAGTTGTAAACAACAGGAACAGGTCTTTTAGGACAACATTAAATATTCTTCCGGATAGTAATGAAAATTGGTACCTTTACATGTCATTGCTTACCTGTCAAAAGCTTGAGTGATTTAGCAGAATTCTGTAAGTAGGTGCTATGATACCTTCAAAAACAATCACATTAGACAAAATCCACCTTCAACAGAACTTAAATTATCAAGTACCATTTAATACCATTGCTGAACAGTGAATAAGCTACCTCAGACAAAGATGAATGATTTAACTGAACACTAAAAACAAGTGCTAAGAGTGTTTTATAAAGATCATACTGGGAAGAAAGCAATGCAAGAAAAGTCTAAGTCATCAAGTTATTACCATTTAAATACCCTCACTGGACAGCTGATAAATTGCCTTCAGACAAGGCTTGAATAATTTAATTGAACTGTATACAGAAGTGCTAAGGTGTCTTCAAAAAATTGAGAAGACAGAAGGCATCTTCAGAAAGGGCCAAAGTCATTAAGTAGTGCCACTTACATTCCATTGGTTAATAGAGCTAAAGCCATGAGCAATGTGTTACAACTTCAGGATTGGACTTCAGTGACTCTTGAAGGTACAGACAACCATGATTTCAACTAACAGTTCAAACGTCCACTGTTTATTGCTTCTCTGTCACTCTCATTTTCCACCACCATAATAAATGAAAGATACCTCCTCATTACCTCTGGAAATCATATCAGGATCTAAATGGAAACTGGAGAACCTATCATTTTTACTAATTTAAACTATGTAAACTCTTATTATTCTTTTATGTAATAAATTGTTATCATTTTATTTTGTTACACATAGAACATTTATAGGGGCTTTCCAACATTCACTTGTGACTTGATTTCTTTTAATTTTTTTCCTTCTAAAACTATGATTCTCTCAACTCAACTCTGCTACTTTGGGTTTGTCCAGATACCTGACTTTCATGGGTGGGGAGGAATTACTATTTCCGTTTCTGCCTCTTGGCGACTCCTTGAATTATACCACCATTAAGTCTTAACCTAATGGAAAGAGCACTGGACTTGGGTTCTGGAGACCCAGGTTTGCATCCAGCTCTTTCAGTAATGGTTGTGTCTTTGAGGTGGTCATTTAGCTTCTCTGAGCCTCAGTTTTATCATTAATTAAGTGAGGACAATACTACCTGGCCGCCTCACAAGATATTTGTGATAATCAGATATAATTGTGTATACCAGAGTGCTATTAAAATTAAAATTAAAAATTGCTAGATAGCTGGGCATGATGATGCAACCCAGCTATTCAGGAGATTGAGGCAGGGGGTTGTGAGTTGAAAGCTAGCCTGGGAAACGTAGCAAGACCATCTCAAAACAAATATATTACAAAGTGCTAGATAATTGTGAAGTGCATCTTAGTATTCAGATCTTCCAAAGAACCAAAAAGCCCTATTTCAATTTATTGTTTCTTTTAAGTAACTTTCTTCAAAACTAGAATTTATGTCAATTAGAAATTTGAAAAGAAAATAAAAATTGCTCATAATTTCATAAGCCAAAGTTAACTGTGTTGGTATTTTTCCTCATAGTTTTTTTCTTATAAAATAGAAATTGTTCATCAATGTCAAAAACTTGGAAAATAAAGACAAACTCATAGAAAATAATAAAATATCATCCACAATCCCAGAAGCAATGTTAACATTTTGATGGATTTTTTATAGACTTGGTTATATATGCACATATATACTTTCTTATGTGCTTAAATTCATAATGTATATAGTTTATATTCTTCTCCCTTGACATTTTATCTTGAACATTTTCCTACATTTTAAAAGTCTTATAAACATAATTTTGATGGTGTATGATATTTCTTCATATAGTAACATCACGGTCTATTTAACAACTTTTAAAAACATATTTGGGTCTATTTCTAATTTTTGTTATTATAAAAATATTACAATGTCTATTTCATTTCTTAAAGGAAAGTATTGGATTGGTGACAGCAGAGGATTTTATAAGGCACTTTAAATGTTTTCATTATATAGAGCATTGAGCATAGTTTTTTTAAGAAGTCTTTTTATAGCTCTATTTCATTAACCAAATGGAACCTTGATATGATAGAAGAAGATGAAGAAGAAGAAAAAGAAGAAGAAGAAACAGATCTAATTTCAAGATCAAGAATCTATTTTGTTGGAGTGTATTTCAGGAGCTGAATTTGGGTGTTAGAGAATCTAGGAGGGACAATTGGCATCAGTTTTTGAATACTTCACTATAGAAAATTTTCAAGATTTAGATCAGGAAAAGGATATCCTGAGCAAGCAGTTTTATGGAGCCTGTGAAGTGTGTGACTAATCAGGTTTCTCCTTTGTTGACTACTGGAAAGTTTGGAGCCAAATGTGTGTTCCATGCTTAGCATTTGTAAAAGGACTCTATGGTATGTATGCACTTTGTATTAACTGTCTTCTAGGCTCCATTATATGTTCCTATGTTGAGTTTTTGATTTTGTTTTGTTTTTCCTTTACTTTCTTTCCTACATTGAATTTATGCTATCATGTCATATTTGGTGTTTTTCTTGTAAACCACCTGACATCTATTTTGGAACAAGGTGAGATATACATACATGAATGAATAAATATATTTATACATTAATAAATCAACCAATAAGGAACAGGCAATGAGGCAAATGAATGCAGCCAGGAATCTGAAAATGGGATAGTGTCTCTACAAATGATCATATTAAGGACTTGAAACTTGGAAGGGACATATTGGAAAGAAGCAGTGAGGCTGCATTTAGAGGTGACATGTTCTGTGTGACATTTGTGTTTTCTGAAGTGTGCTTATGTGTCTTGTGTCTTGTGCTGCTTTGAGCTTTAGGTATGTTTTGAAATACATGCAATGCTCTGCGAAGGACTGTGTCTGTAGAGAACTCAGTTAATGTGCATTTTGTTTGTGGGGAATCCAGAGAGATTTGGGAACTGGTGAGCTGGGGAATGATGGATTGGTCCCTCTTCCTGAGCATAATAGGGGATAGTTGTGTATGAATCAATCAAGACAATAGGGAATGATCACCCATTTACTGGCTAGTAACTAGGTGCCAAGCTGTGGTTAGGTACTATACATGTACTCAATCTTAATCCCTATAGCAACTCTATATCATCCCTTTTTACTGATGAGGCTCAGAGCATTTAAATAGATAGCCTAGGATCACCTAGCAAAGGATAGAAGCCAGGAATCTCCCAAGTCTTTGTGCCTCCAAACCCTTATATTATATTGCTTCACACTGTGACAAAGAGACTATGTGGTATACTATGTTCCTAGCATCTAAGCCAGTAATGACTTTCATTTTCCTTAAGAAGATTGCAGTGTACTTTGAAATGTGTTTGAATTTCAGAAAAGGGGGTTTTTAAAACCACCACTCAGGAGAAAAAGAAAGAAAAATTTTTCTTTTTTTTTTTTTTAAAGAATTGATGATGAGACAGCATTCACAATAGAGATGTGCTAACATTTGGTTTGGAGTTTGTGGGGTTATTATCATTGGGAGTGTACGCTTCATAGGCTTACATGTTGCTTTTGTTAGAATGTTGAGGTTCTAAATGGGTTGTGATCATACATGTGAAAAAGTTCTTAGAGTGGTACATAGTTTTGTTAATGTATTGAATATTTATTGTTGTTCTAATCCCAGAGCATGTCATCTTCTATATACCCCACACAGCAGGAAGCACTGCTGTATAACAAGTACATTAAAGAAAACTTGCAGTTATCCTTTATGGTTTTTGTTAATCAAATGTCTTGGTCAATGCACATTACTAATTTTCATTTAACTAAACACAATAAAATGTACTTAGTGTGATAACAGTATGCAATCTTTCTTTGGTAGATCTCTTCGGGATCTTGAGGTAGCCCAAGGTGATTTCATTTCACCAGCAAGTGTGGAGTCTCAGTTAATTGAGGGTTCTGTTATCAGAAAGCCAGATGTCAGAAATTTCTGCATTTTAAATCATGCTTGCATTCCTCTCGCTTCTCCAAATGTAACCCATACAGCCGAGCAGAGTGCTCTGCACAGACCATTGCCCTGTCCTTTGGGAAGCCTGGAGAGCATAACTTCTTGCTTGTCCTCCAAGAGAAGAGCCTCCTATCTACTCCTTTACTTCTAGAAGTCTACTTTTTAAGTGAGAAGAAGGTGGGATAAGGATGCCCTCTTCCTATCTACCAGGGCCTGAACTTTCACTTCAAGGCCATAAAACAGGGAAATGTGACATGAATATGATAGCCCACTTAAACCATAAAACAGTCAAATTGAGGAGAAATATGGAATGTGGGATTGGGAGTATATACACTAAGGTAAGGAGGAAATAATATTTGTGAATATTACAGGAGGTGGAGAAAATACAGGGGATGGATAGGAGAGAAAAAGACAGAAAAGCACTATATCACACATTCAAATCAAGTGTTGCAAAGAGAGAAATAGTGACAATAGCTAAAGGATATGAAGTTGCTTTCCTCCTTAGAGGAAATGAGGTCTTTTTCCCCTCTCAAAATTGTAAAACTACACATTGTCGATCAAGCTAGGATCTTGCCTCATCTTTGCCTCTTATTTCCAAACATTTTCCATTGAAATTATTGCATGGGTGAATTGGGCATAAGTGAGAGTGGAGTCAGAATGTGTTTCCTGGAACGAGATCAATAGGTGGCAATTTCCTAATTATATCCCAGAATGATTGCACTTGCTGAATGGTTTCTTAAGATGATACTACTGAAGGTGATGGCTGCCTGCATGTATGAGTGAAGGTGAATAAAGGGCTCACATGGTGCTGTCATTTCCTTTCCTCCATTCCATCATCCTCATGGAACATACAAACCATGAATTAGCCTTATAGCTGCTCTTGCAGAATCAGGTACCACTTTGACATTTTATTTATATTCACTGTTTTCCATAGCCACTGAAGACTTGGCAGGAAAAAATGGACTTAGTATTCCTCCTGAGGGTATGGAACTAAACACAAAAAATTCCAGATGGGCTAATTAGATGCTATGAATTAGAGTGAAATTTTCTAGGTTCTGCATTGGGTCTCTTAGGATTAATGTGAATAATGGACTTTCCATTGCAGGCCTTCCCTAGTATAAACTTCTGAGATTTGCCAACATAATAAATGATATTACAATACAAAACACTGAATGTTTAAAACAACCAAGTTCAATCCTCTTTCTTGGTAGTTATATTTCCAAGGACAACACTCATAGGATTGAAGTGCTAGGTTTAAAAAGTTGCAGATTAGTTTCCCAACAAATAGTCACCTTGTTACTTAGAACATTGCTAATGAGAAGATGAATTTTGAAAGGCCATTACAGGTATATTATAATGTTTAAAGTACTTTCATATCAATTACTTCTTCAAATGTCCTCTGATGGAGATAGGGAAGGGATTATCTCCATTTTATAGCAGAAGGCAGTTCAGAGATGCTAAATGACTTCTACAAAGGCAGACCTAGAATTTATATCTTCCAGCTCCTTGTCCAGTGGTTGAACATATACCACTACCAAAAATGAGGGAAACCTAACTTGTGCTGAAAATAGGTTTTAACCAACAGAATGTTGAAAATGGAGTTTTAATAGAAGCATGGGAAAAGTAGGTGGATGAGCAATTAGGACAGTAGTCATTCCTTTGTCTTTTATTTCTCCTGAGGGCCTAACTTGCTAGCAGGAGGTAACCAATCTTTGTAAAAAAATGAAAGTAATTATTCTTCAACTTTTGTGTTATTTGGTGGGGGCTTTTAAATGGTATTCTATTACAAAAATAATGTTTGATGCTTACAAAAATTGAAATATTAAAGAACTGTGTTGAAATAGAACACAAGAGTCAACTATCAATCCCTCCCCTTACACTCATTCATAATATAGTATTTAAATGAGATCTGGGCTCTCTTTTTCACTTTATCAACACCTTTCTTTTCAGAATCAGTACATGTTTTGTCCAAGATGCTAGATTTAAGCCATAAATATGTGTTATGTAGAATCTCTTTTAAAATTTTTTACTCACACTACACAATTTCTTTAAATACTTAGAGTCAACAATAAAACCTGTTTTATGCCTAATTTTCCATTGTGTTACCATATATACTTTCACATATTTTCAATGGGAAAAATAAATTTGAAGGCCCATACAATGATATTCTGTCCCCAAAATGTGAAAACTAGAGAATTAATGTTTCCCTTGTGTAAGGGAAAAGGTAAATCCCATCAATCCAGGAGGTAAGAAATTCTTGTGGGTCCTAGGTTATACTGCACCCCAAATAGGATATTTGTTCATAGAGCAGATGTGTCAGGGATTAGAACCTTGACAGAAATCTGCCTCTCTGAGACTATTGTTCTCAAGAGGCGCACCAACCTCTTGACATTGCCTGCAGGACTACTGTTCACTTATTTTTACCCAAGTAGAAGGAAAGTGTCAGAAGGGTTCATTCTAGAGGGTTATGGCACAGTGTGCCCTATGATCTACAATCAGAGGATAGAAGAGAATGATATTTTTGAAAAATAAAAATGGCAAAAATTCAGTATTTAATTCAACTTCTTGATAGTTAAGCAGACACTAAGGCATTTTCATTCTTGTAGGCCACAAAGACAACATTTTGTAAATGACCTTTGTGGGACACTGACTAGCAGTCTCCTAGTGACAGAGAAACCAATGAACCACTAAAAGTATCTATCACTGAACTAAAGATTCACCAAGTTGCTAAGGAACATCTGTTAGAAAAAATGAAGGTTGGCACCCATAGAATATGGATGGCCTTTGAAAAATACTTTTATATCCTTCCAAGATGACTTCTCCAGAACACAATTTTGGAATATTGAGCTGAAAAACAGACCTTTAAATTTGATGGATCTTTGACCCCACCATCCCACCACCTATGCCAGAAGTTGCTTGGCGTCTTCTGCATAAGTTGTTTGGCTTGAGGACTATGTAACACTGCATAAATACAGACTGTAACTAGGCAGGACAAGCAGGACAAAAGGCAGGGAGAGGGAGGAGTGCTTCTGGTGTCAAGATAGGGGGATCCAACCCCATCAGCTCCAGTATAAGTCTCCTAACAAAATGCTTTATTAGACCTCCTTTATCTCTACGGATTCCCTGAAAGACCATGGTAGAGACACAGGGGCAACTAGGCAACACATCAATCTGAACTGCATGCTGACTTTGAGCACAGATCTAATTATTAGCTCTCTCAGTTTAGAAATCAGATATAATGGAACATAGAGCATGCTTTAACTGCTGTATCATTCACCCAGAAAATATTTGTGCCTGCTTTTATATGCCTTAATCTGTGCTGTGGGGGATACCACATATGAGGAAAGGCTTCTTATCTTCAAGTGATTTTCAATCTACTTGCAGAAATATTCTCTCTCTCTCTCTCTTTCTCTCTTTCACACACACACACACACACACACACACACACAAACACACACACACACACACAGTTTACAAAAAATGCCCAAATAATGATCGTTTTATTTTAAGATATTTTTTTAGTTGTAGATGGACACAATACGTTTATTTTTACTTATTTATATGTGGTGGTGAGGACTAAGTCCAGTGCCTTTCACATGCTAGGCACACGCTGTACCACTGAGCCACAACCCCAGCCCCCAATTAGAGATCTTAAAGGCAACAGATACAGTGGTAGGTTGTCTCCCCATTCTACACTCATCTTCCTTCTCTTCAGCCTGAGAGAAATAGTAACCATCATAAAGCCTGCCACCACCATGGTCTGTGTACAACCCCCTTCAATTAACATCCATTTGCTGAAAACCTATCCAAACACATTTTTTATTACTATCTCCAATTTCATCTTCCTCTCCTTCTAATTTCCAAGACTGTTGCTATTTACCCTTGTCTTGTCAATTCTACAGCATTTGCTATATATATTCCTATTTCTAAACTTTTGTTCTGCTTTCATACTTCAGATGCTTTATCCTTCTGTATCTATCTAGCCTTTATGACTAATCTCTTAAGTCCTGCCTCCTCTAGTAAGTCCTGACTGGCCATCAGGTTTCTGTGATTTTTTTTCCTTTTGACATACATTTTTGCTAAAGCATTTACACTCTATTCTTCACAACCTAGCACCTAATTTTCTTTTGTGTGATATTATTGGTTGTTATTTTTTATTTGTTATGCTTATTTCCCCAATTATTTTGCAATTACTAATGAATCATCTAGCATAGCTGGTCATCACATTGATGCATAATTCAATCTATACTTGCTGACAGACTTGCTGACTGATTCAAAGGAAAAAAAGCTGAGATATTAGCAAGGGGTTGTTGTTCCTTAAAGCCAGGGTTGCGAATGCTTGCCTTGGAGAACTAGCCAGTCTGTGTATTTTCGTTTTTTGGAAAAATTCTTTCTGCACTTAAACAATATGCTTTATATAATACTTTGCTTTTAGCTCTCTGTATTAGTGTGGCTTTATATGTTGCACTTTATGTCATAAAGAGCACAACATTTTGTATGCTTTCCATTGCTCTTTTAAAAAAATAATTATTGTTTTGTGCTTTTATACTAAATTTACGTAGGAAAGCTTTCCCTATGTCTGTCTTCTGTCATTCCTTTCCTTTTCCTGCATGCTCTGTTTTGAAGGAGTTAGAAAGAGTTCTAAAAAGTAATTTGGACTGTGACCATATGACAGCTAATGAGAAGGCTCAACAAAACTTCCAGGAATTTTAGGGGAAGATGCGAAGTGGAACACCGACAACAAGGAAAACTCAGGTGACAGTTTTCTAAAATGCTTTCAGTAGGCAACCATAGCACCATCCACGGATTTCCTCTGGGGGAGTATTGGTTGCTTTGCTGTACCTTGACCTCTGCCCAGCTCTATTGCTAGTATATGCATGTGGCATATACTGAATGAATGCCTGAATGAATATATAGTCAGTTGGGGAAAACATCAACAATGCCACCAACAAATTCAACTACAAAAATAACTATTAAACATATTCTCTTCTCCCCTGGCCTTTTTAGCAGATGCAGGTCATTTTTTCCTCATTCATGAATGCATCACAGCAAATAAGCATCAACTGTCTCCATATATTGAGTCTCATTCATATAAAGGTTATTTATTTGTTCATTCATTTGTTTGTTCATTATTCATTAAACATTGAGTCTGGTACTGTGCTGGTATATGTAGAGAGATAAATAAGTCCCAGTTCCCCTACCTTTAAGTAACCGAGAGTCTAGTAAGGGACAAAGACAAATCACTCAATAGATTTTAGTGTGGTAAGTATGAAACAGAAATGAGCCCCAAGGAGGGGGCATCTATTAAAGATTGAAGGGAGGGAGGAGCTTATAGGGAAGGCTTCCTGGAGGAGGTGACCACTGAACTGCGGTGAGTCTTAGAAAAGAGAATAGAGCTAGCCATGTAAGGAGTGAGTGGCATTCCAGCTAGAACAGCATTATGGAGTGGTAGGCATGATTCTACTGCAGGTTGCGTTTCTATGAATACAACTACAAGAAGTTTAGAATAGCCAGTGCCAAGAGTCAGTGTGAGAGGAAGGGAGAGATGAAGCTATGGGAATAGTATGGGACTAGATCATGGAGGATTTATATTTCCTATGCTAAGAACTCTGAAGTTGCTTCTGAAGAAAATGGAGGGAATATTTCAGCAGGAGGGATGATATCTGATAGGTGTTTCAAAATATCACTCTAGCTACAGGAGGAAGAATGTATTCATGGTGGAGTGGTGCCAGTCAGGCTGTTGGTGTTATACAAGTGAGAAATGACAATGGACTGAGGGCCAGTATCATTAAGAATAGGAGAGGAAACCCAGAGGGAATATGTAGAAAGGAGACTTAATACAAGTAGGTGACTAAGCACATTATGAGAGAAGGATGAGGTAGGAAACAAAGAGGGAGTTGTAGTTTCACGTTCTTTCAGGTAGGACAATAGAATAGAGATGTTCAATAACCAGTTAACTACATGGGGGTTGGGTGGGATACAGCAGAGAGGTCAGAGTCAGAAGTACATATGGGGAGTCACTACTGTAGATGGTGATTGGAACCATGCATGTAGAAGAGATGATCCAAGGGAGAGATGTTTGATGATAAGACATGAGTACCTAGAACAACTCCTGGAGAATGCTATTTTAAAAAGTCAACAAGAAAGAAGCGCCACATGAGACTGAGAAGGAAAACCCAGAAAAGTAGAAATAGACCATAGGAATGAGTTGTGCCAAAGAAAGTGCAGAGGAGTTTGTTTCAAGAAGTATGTGGTTAACAATGTTAGTTTTGACTGAGATGACAATGGTTTCAAGGACTGAAAAGTGGCCCCTGGTCAAGGAGGAGTTGTGATTTCAGGGAGTCAGCACAATGGTTTGGAGAGTGAGAGCTTAATAAATCTAAAATGCTTTTTCAAGAAGTTTAACCTAAAGAAGAAAAGGCTGAGTGACTGTAACACAGAGAAAGATGTGAGGAAGCAGAAGGATTTTAATTTTTAAGGACAAGAGAAATCTTCGCATGTCTTTTAAGCCCAAAAAAATCAGAGAGGGAGAGAGAGATTGAAGAAACAAGAGGTGGATGTAGTTCTCACTGGAGAAGTGAGAGGACTGGGACCTAGGGCACCAGTGGAGATAGACACCTTAGGTGGAAGGAGGCTCCTACCCTCAGTGGAATGAGAGGAGATAAGATGCTACTGATGCCTATCAATGCATAGGAGGGCAGAGAAGTTGAAATCAGAGAAGTTCCAACTGATGACCATCATTTTTCTTATGAAGTAGAAGGTACATTATATGCTAAAAGTAAAGGAGAATAGGGTACAGCAGAAATTTGAGTGAAATAGCAAAATTCTGGAATATTTACTGAAGGGTTTGGGAAAGGAAGTTGGCAAGGGGCAAGGAAAATATTGCTAAGAACCATTAGTGACCCAAATGAGGTCTATGATCTTCATAACAAACACCAAGCCATATGGCCATGTGATATTTTTCCCCAATAACTCCCAATTACCTTAGTGTAGAAGTGGAGAAATTTCATGATTGGATTCCATCAGGGTAGGGTTTTGCAGGACAATTTCAGAAGTTCATCAAAGGGTGAGAGTTTTCAGGTCAGGGTGGTAACTTCAGAACAATTTATATGATGGACCAATAAAGTCTAGGCTAGGAGAGAGCTGAGAGAATGGAGGCTTTGTTGAGACCAAAGAAAAGAAATATAGGAATAGGGGCTTAAAAGAATTAGAAAGTTGGCAGGATAGTAGGGGAGGAGGGGCTAATGGGTTATTTTGGATAAAAAAAAGACCCAGAACAGCTATGGTTATCCATTTTAGCTACACCTCATCAATGGAGTTTAAAAAGTCATCTGTCCAGGATGACTCCAGAAATCCTGATATAGTAGGTTCTAGGTAAGCTCTGGATACAGGCATTTTATGGAACTCTACAGGTTATTATAATTGTGGCCTTGGTTGAGAACCAGTGACTTAAAGGATGGCCATGGGAGTAGATTGCAGAAGTGGAATGGAGGTAAAGTTCATTAGAGTTGAGGGAGGTCAAGCAGCCCTAAGGAAAGAGTGTTGAGGAGGGGCCCATTTATTGTCTGTTTATATCTTATGTTTCACACAGTGATGGCAGCATAGAGTATAGGAGGGAAGACTTGGAGCTGAACTCTTCAGTGGATACAGGGACATGGGCAAGAGAAAAAAGTGTCTGCCAATAACCTCAAAAGGAGAGGATTTTGTAGTCAAGTTCAGCAGTAATGATGTCAAGAATTTGGAATGAAATGGGTGAAAGCCTACCTTCCCCATTACCCTAAGCCTAATGACTTGGTATGGGATGCAGATTCCACCAGGGTTATCTGAAGAAGTGTTGTTCTCATTGGATAGTGAGATTTAAAGTACTTCTCAACACCAACTACATAATTGAAATACCTGAGGAGTCTTAAAAAAATAAAGATGCCTGGGCCTACCCCGAAGGACAGTTCAAATATCTGGGGGTAGGGTTCTGGCCTCTTCCTCCCTTTTAGAAATAATTCCTCAGATGATAGGAAAGATGTGAAGAGAACATTTACTGAAGAGGTTGAATATGTAGGGGAATTTGTTCTTAATGGGACAAGTTCTAGCCACTAGACGGAAGGCAGAATATTGGAGTGGGATATAGAGAAGATGATAGCTAACTAGACAGGCTTTTCTTTCTTTTCAAGGTAATGTAATAGAGAAATGTCTGAATAAGAGACTCTGGAGAGATTAGAGTTACCACCAGAACTCATGCACACCCAAAGGTTCCCAAGGCCAAATGTCGTTTGCAATTTGTGGTTCAAACAGCAATCTATGGCTTAGTTCTGGGTTCCCATAGAATATTAGAGAAACACTTAGAAAGTGATACCAATTTGGGCTTACTTTCTATGTAAATACCAACCTATAGCTAATCAGCCTGGGTTTTAGCTTAAGACTCATGTTAGGCTGAATTTTAATATAAACGTCCAATCCTTGGAATTCTCTGGGGAGAGAAAGACAATTTAGTGTTCCTAAGAAATAAAACAAAAATCTGTTCTCATCTAGGCACCAATCACTAAAATTTACTGAAGGATAAGACTGAATTCTGTTTAATTTTCAATACTACCGAGTAATAAGTAGTGTAACTATGAAGAACTTAGGTTGTAGAGACGTAGTGGGCTTAGGTCTAAATCTTGCCTCTGAAATTTGCCAGCTGTGTAACCTGGGTATATGGCTTAACCTCTCTTAAGTCTTAGTTTCCTCATCCATAAACCAGTAGTAGTACAAGCATAATAAACTTACTCATAATATTGTGGAGATTAATTGTTCTTAAGTGTGCAGACCCAAGGCAGGTGATGAAGAATGTGAGAATCTCAAATTTTAGCTGAAGAGATAGGTATGGAAAGAAAAAATTACAATCAAGTACTGTTAAGTTCTGTGGGAACATAAAAGAAAAGGCATTTAACTTTGTCTGCAAAGGGAACACAGTAAGGGAATGGAGACCTGAGAATGCATCTTCAAGAATAAGGATTACCCAGGGATGTCACTCAGTGGTAGAGCTCTTACCTAGCACGTACAAGGCCCTGGGTTCAATCACCAGCACCAGAAAAATAAAAGATAAAGGGAGTAATCTACACAAAGCTGGAAGAAGGATGTAAGAAATATGATTTTCCAGGCCTTGCTCTAGCATCTATGAAAGCTCGGAGATATGAGAGAACCTGGTTATTTAAGGAACATGGGATAGGTATGCATAGTGGGTTCCATGGCAGAGCAGAGACTGGAGAGATAAGTTAGGAATATATTTTGCAGGTCATTGGATATCATACTAAGGAGCATGAACTTTTAAAATATTGGTAGGGCAATGGTGGCACGTTTAAGGATCTTAAAGGTGAGAATGTGATCTGGAGGCAGTGATAACAGGAGAGGAATAGTAATGCCTTACTTTGGACTAAGTGGTTAGTGGAGATGAAAGGATGAAGAATGGAGTCAAGACAAGTTTAGGAGATACAATGGAAAGAACTGGTGAAGAATTAATGTAGAAATAAAGTAGGAGTCAAAAATGACTCCCAAATTTTTGGTTTTGGCTGTTGGGCCAGTGCTGAATTACCCCGTGGCTGGAGTAAGCATATACTTATGTTATCCAAGAAATCAGGGGCATCCAAGATACAAAACTTTATGATTTTGGATATATAGCTTTTAAAAGTACTCATTAACCATGAGAGTAACATCAAAATGTTTTGCACTTCCTTATTTTTTATGCTTTAGTATTATTTTTATTTAACTTATATGTTGGTGAAGGGAATCACAATTTCTTCATTGCTTACAGTCCCCAAAAGAGGACGGGTCTAAGTCTTTACTCCTCTGATTTGGATGGTTGGTGGTTTCATTTCGAGATAAGGAACCATAGAAAGATGAGTTTGGCTTCCTGCCTCTGTTATGCTTGACCCTTAATGAACGGAATGGTATGATTGGTCTGGTAATAGACTGGTAATCAGGTGGCCTTCTAGGGAAACACCATAAGGCCAATTCTGGGTATAACTCAGCCCAAGAGGAGTGAGTCAAATGTGTAGCCAGTACTCACAGAGAAGTTGGGAGAGTTTATTTGCTGGTAATAGAGGATATGAATGCAAGTTGATATAAGAATTAGGGATCTAGATCAAAGTAGGGGCTCTTCAAATGGAGTCCTGGAGAATTATGAACCTCTGAAGGTATATGCAAAATATGTACTACTGCATCTTTGCATAAGTCTTGCAGCTTTATTCAGATATTTCACAGTAGACTGACCCCATAAAGGTTATGAAGAACTGGTTAATATGAAGTGTATGTAGCTACTTCATCAGAGTTGCTCACTTGCATGGGACTTTCAAAACCCTAATAGGAACCCTAGAAATTTTATATTTGTTATTTTTTTTTGTTTTTACTTAAAATGAGCCTGTCTCTCAAATTATCTGAAGTGTTTCATCCCACAGTGTCTGACTCTACCCCTGTCAAACACAATCAGGGAATTCCCTAATATGAGTTAGTATCTGGATTCAATCCTGGAGGAGTGAGTATAGAGAAAGGATTACAGAAGGACAAAGCCTCCATTAGGAAAGGCAGAAGAGAAAGAAGCAATGACAAAGAAAAAATGATCACTGAGGCAGGAGGAAAGGAAGACCACATTGTCAAGGAAGTGGAAAGAGAGGTCGTTAGCCATGCCTATTTATGGATGCAACAATCATGATTGTTTGATGTGCCTATCTGAGCAAATAAAATGATGGTTGAACAAGTATAAATGGTAACTGTAGTATATGAACATGCGGAGGCACTAGGAATAAAATCAAACTTTCAAATCCAGTGTTAATGTAATATTCATTAATAAAGTAGACTTACTGTAAAAACAGAATCTGTGCTGAGGTTAAGTTAGATGGTATATATACTTTTAAAAATGAGTCCTATATGTATTCCATGCCAGGTAAAGGATTTGAGTGGCTCTTGTTCCTCTGCCCCCAAACTTTCTTTTCTGATTCTGCATAGTCCTCCTGACTACCTGAATTTCCATATTACTGACCCGTATCTCTGTTTTCTGACTGGACATATAGAGCAGTGAAAGAGAATGGAAAGAGAAAAGAAGCCATAAGCCTGTTATTGAATATGAAATGTTTTGAATGTAAAATTTATCATATGTAACCTACAAAACCAGTAAGTAATCTGAAGTAATCTGTATGTAGTTAATTGCCTATTTTCTGTAATTTGGGACAAGGGAACATCTAGTTTCAACTAGGTAAACCAGGTTCACACTGACTTGCCCAGTATTAGGAAGGTGAGTATTATTTTTTTTCAGAGTGAAATGCACTCTCATGAGAGTTACATGCTCAAATCTGCTGATATGTCTTTTACTGATGCCACTAGATACCATTTTAGAATGTTTCCATGGTACTTTCCTTGGGGAATCATTTCCAGATACATTACTTTCCTTATAGTTCCTAATTTAATTTCTTTAGCAATTTTATCTTTAAAGGCATTTGATTTATTAACTACCAATATATTTATTCATAATTATGTCACAGTGAAAAATCTGCTACTTGAGAAAGGCAATGATTTCAAATGGCTAATATGACAGAATATAATGGGGATATAGAAAAATAGCTATGAATTAGAAAAACTAAACCAAAGATCTAATTTGAGGTTTTGAAAGCTAATAAAATTAATTCAGTAACAAGTACCACTTTGTAATTTTTACTAGGGATGTGCTGTGTGGGAAATGATTAAAAGTGGTTTTAAAGACAGAGAAAGATTTGTAACATCATTGATTGTAATACTATCTTGTTCCAAGAAGATTAAGATATACTTAATAATCTAAACATGTAAATTAAGAAAGTTCCAACTGCTTGATATTTAGCTAATGTTAACATGGAAAGAATTCATAACACTTTTATAGATAGCTGAAGTACTTTTCTATTCTTTCTTTCTAATATTAAGCCTTAGCTTGACTTGACTGTAATGAGTTTCTCATCATTTGTCCCAGTTAAACACAATACACTCACACCTGTCAGTTACTTCATTAGATTGGTAAATGACATAAATCCACCTGAATGGGGGTTTTGTTTGAATTCAATTTTGGAATTTAAAAAATTTTTGAACATAATATTTTTCATCTAAATCTCATCCACTTCTGCAAATAAAATTGGAATTTCTGGAGTTAAGTATTATTAAAATTGTATTGGAATCAATTGTCTTTCAATGTTAAAATTATTTTGATGAATCTAGTTGTACAGCTTTGGAAGCCAAAACTATACCCCAAATAAATGCATGTTAACATTTTGCCTTTAGCCAATAAGAAGAAAGAGAAAGAACGTCCAGAGATCTCTCTTCCTTCAGACTTTGAGCATACGATTCATGTGGGGTTTGATGCAGTCACCGGGGAATTCACTGTAAGTAAGCTCCTTATTTTGTTCTGTAAGCCATGAAAAAATTCCTTTATAAAATTAGGTGTCAATCAAAAATTACCATGTCCCCAAATGTCAGACTCGATGTTTTTGATGATTCCAAGAAAAATGGAATTTGCCTACACAATCATAGATGTAGTAGAAGTGGCAACAGTATTGGCAAAATTATTTTGTCCAGCTTAACAAAAATGTCTGACTACTATATAGTCTTCAACTTAGTTGAAAATATTAATTTACCATGGCACAGAAAATGTAGTCTTGGTAAGGAGACCCTGCCTGAACCTGTTCTTTATTAAATAAAGTGAATCAGAGAATCATCTACTCAATTTGGCCAGTGAAGACAGTCGGTGTGAATAATTCATGCTTAACATTGGGACCTGAATTACACAGATGAGCTAACTGCACTAACCAAAAAGCTCTGTAAAATTGACTTGTTCTTCCCTTTGATTTCAAGGACATAGATTATTTTTATTATTTTGTTCCGTTTTTTTTTTTTTGTATTTTTTTTTTATTGGGGACACACCTGAACACAGGGGTGCTTTACCACTAAGTACATCCATAGGTCTTTTATTGTTGTTGTCGTTATTATTATTATTATTTTGAGACAGGGTCTTGTCAAGTTGTTGAGAGCCTCAATAAGTTGCTAAGGCTGGTCCCAAATTTGTGATCCTTCTGAGTTGCTAGGATTATAGGCATGTGCTGCCATGCACAACATTAGGATTATTAATAGATATATTTTGTAGATATTCAAAACCACAAACCCTATGTTTCAAGAAGCAATATTGATGGATATGTCATGTTTGTTTTAGTGGTTATGTACTTACTTTACACACGTACACACAAACACACACACACACAATATCAATAGCAAATACCAATCAGAATTCTGTGGATACACCATAGCTATAGATCAAACCATTCTTTGATATATGTAGTGAACATAGAGCACAAGATCTCAGATCTATGCCATTTTATATTTTTTCAGGAAAAAGATCTGGTACCTTTTTTAGAAAGATGAGGGAAAAGATATTGCTAGAAATACATCTCCAAGAAGATCAACTACTTTTTGTTTCTCTGCTAATAAGGAACTCAATCAACATGTGCATTCTGAAACAATGAGTAATTTTTAATAAATTTTGGGGAAAAAACTTTAATAGACCCATTACCACCAGATCTTGGCTTGTCAAACAAGAAAGAAATGTCAATATCAAACAGTTAAATTTCATGTCTCATAACATGATGGTTAGTGAATGGACTATGTCATATGATTAAATGATAAGAAAAAGAACCAAATCAATTTGATTTGGAGAAGCAAATAAGGTTATTGAATTGACAGCCAAATTATCTTATTTGTTCAATTCTGGAAGTAAACTATGAGAATGAAATGCAAACAGTAAACATCTTGGCCTCATAAAGTGGTGTGGACTAATTATTTCTGTGTTTTCAGTAGGGAGCAGAAGAGAGTGTTAGGGAATAATGACACCGTAAAATTGAGAGAGGTAGGATTTAACAAATGTCGTCATCGAAGTCAGAGACATTGTTCAAAGGGGTTTGAGCTGGAGCAGAACCTTTGTTTTATTGTCCAAATATTCTCGAAGAGCTGGATGTGGTGGCATATGCCTACAATTCCAGTAACTCAGTAACCTGAGGCAGGAGGATGCCAAGATCAGGGTCAACCTTGGCAATTTAGCAAGACCCTATCTGAAAATAAAAAGTAAAAAGGACTGGGTATGTAGCTCAGTGGTAAAGTGCTCTTGGGTATAGAAAAAAAAAGAATATTCTCTTAGATACTTTTAGAACTATAACCTCACTATCAATACTACTACTACATTATCCCCATCAGATAAAAGTAATTTTTATAATCTGGACAATTTTATATTTAAAAAATCATAAAGAGATTATAATTAATTTTCTGACATTTGAAACAGGAAAAACCTTTAATTTTTTTAGAAATTTTATCTAACAACTCACCTATTTTATTTTTAGAATTTTATATTTTCAATTTTGACCCTTTTTCCCTCTGTTTCTCTTCTGTTTGAACTTCTCTTAGTTTTATTGTTGTCATTCCATAGTTTTCTTTTCTTTTTTCTGATGTGAAAATTTTCTTCTCTAGCTCTCCCATATGATATATTGATCCCTTCCAATGTTTTATTCTTTCCACTTTTTCCCTACTTACCTGCCATCTTATGATGCAATCTATCATCTTTATCTTTTTGTTGTTGTTGTTTCTGAGTTCTGAATGGAAATGAAAGGAAGCGAATCACCACCATCTTGCTAACTGCAGCACTAGCCATTTTCAATTTGTTGCTAATTAGAACCCAATGAACTAGTCAGAGAGGGATGAGGTGGGATATGTGAGATATATGGGCAGTCTTCTCAATCATGAAAGATAGTTTGATATAAACAAACCCATCCAAATGATCCCCACCGAAACCAATTTTAAATAAAATAATGTTTCAATGGAGCCAGATGATAGAAATCCATTAAATATATAGACAGACACAAGATAAATGTAGAAATGTGAGGCATTTTTATTGTCATCTTGATGATCTTTTGTAATTACTTGCCCACATGTAATTTTTAAAGATGCCAAATTCTGCCTATTTTACCATCTTAACATATGATTTATATTTTTTGTACTATTTATGTTTAACTTTTAAAATGCCAAATGATAATACAATTTTTAAAAATCATTTATTGGTAGAATTTAGTAGGTCTTAATTGCCACAGTACCACTAAGTCATTGTGTTTTGGAGGTACCATATCACTAAATTTGATTATTGTTGTTGTAAAGGTTGAATTTTTAGCAATTTCTTGAATTGTCTAATCCAGTTGTCTTACAAGGGCCTGCTATTTTGAATATTTGGACACTGGTTTGGTGTGTTGCTTTGGTGATTACACTGTGGCTGATTGGTCTATATAACCTTGTTTATCTGGTCATATACTTGGATGCTGAAGCTAAAATTAGATTGGGAGGTGAGATTTTTGGTATTAAATTATTACAAGTCCTTACCCTTTATATTACCATTTTTGTCCCAAATACTTCAGAACTCCCCTTTCCAGACCTCTAGACCTGTGACGGTCGCTTCAAGTCAATCAGAGGGAAAAATGGTATGAGTGATATAAATTATCTTTTCTTATGATAAGATAATGCTTGGCCTGTTATATCATGCTGCCATTCTCCTGGGCTACACTGGACAATCCCCAGCTTGATGTACATCTACTTGATGTAGTATATATATATGGTTAGGAATTGATATGTGCTCCTGCTTCTGATGCTTTTAGGTCTCCATTAGCTGTCTAACTTTCGGGATTAGTGCCTCAATTTGGAGTAATGAGATAGCTTTCTGATTACGTGCCTTTGTGGCATACATTCAAATTTAAGTGTCAGGTTTCATTGATAAACTGGTTTGTCTCAACTTAGAATAAAGAAATTATGTAAGCACTGTAGTTATGTGGTAAGTATAGTTGTCTGGAAGATCTTCTGCAATTGACAGCATTTTTTTTCTGCTGTCTAGTGATCATATGACTATAAACACAGAAGTTTAGAAGTGCCATGGGGATGTATACTAACTGCAAATATTCTAATGAATATGGTAATGATCATGCCAGTGAAGTCTGCTTTAGTGGTTATGTGCAATGCATACCTGGATTTGTAACACTTAACTCCTTTGGCCATTACAGTATTAACCAAATGCTATTAATTGCACTTAGAATCAGAACTGGGATCATGCATGGGCTCCTGAGTTCCAATTTTTGGCTTAAGGCTTTAGCATCAAACTGCGTGATCAATGCATGTAAAAGTGTTGTTTCACTGTGCTTGGAGTAACCCCAAATGCCAGGAATCAAGGACATATATCCCAAATCAAACCAGTTGGGTCAAAGCATGTTTCTGTAGCATTTGAATATCTTTAGACAAAGTGCTTACCTTATATCAGACCTTATTTTGTGGGAAGTGGGAATTTGAAACTGTAGTATTAAAATGTAAATTATTCATATATGGTTTGAAATGAAATGGTTTTCCCTTTCCCCAGTCTTAAATGTATAAGAATCTTAAACATAGAGTCTGGCTGTGTGGGAACAACCTTTATCTATTTTTCTGTAAGCCAGCCATGACTTTAGCTATAAAATACAGAAGAATCACATCAATGAGAACAAAAATTCAGCACTGCCTTAAATCCATTCTCTCAATTTTAGCCAGAGAGACACTCTCAATGTGAAATTGAAATTGATTAACCAGAATTGGGAATTGAAATTTGTAAGTTCATCACATGGCCATTGGCGGCTACCTGTGATCACCAAGTTATAAAAACAACTTACAAATTATTGTCAAAACTTTTCATGATGCCATTCTTCTTCCCTCCAAATTCATGTTTCTGCTTTTAGTAATTCCTCCAATCATTTAATGAAAATTCTTATGATTGCTATTTATGAAGTAAGCCAAAAGTGGAATTATAATTCCAAACTTTGGAACATTGTCGTTTTCTCTGTTCTCTTAAATCTGTTGTCCTGTAGCCTGTCCTGTCCCTGATTTAGTTAATACCTCCCTATTTTCATAACCGCCCCACTTTAAAAGGGACCCCCCCCATTCAGACCCATTGGTTTCATCTCCTCCCACCTTCTAAGTTGTCCCACATTCTGTTTTAACTTTCTTTTCTTTCTTTATTTACGTCCATTACAGCCAGATCTCTATGGCTCACAGATGTGCCCAGGGAAGCTCCCAGAGGTGCGTCACAGGCCCAAAAGAAGCTTGCATCAAAGTGCTTCTTTGAGATGTCATAGCACTGCAGCAGCAGGTTCATGTGTGTGCAGTAGAGTTGTTGCTTGGCTTATCTCACTTTTTGTTGTCATTCCCAAACTCTGGAGGCCCACGTCACACATTGTTTTGCCGAGACTTCATAGGACAAAGCTACATAAATTGTGCCTGGATGCACTTCAGGAATAGTGTGTCTGGTTCTCTCTCCAAGTTGCTCTTGGAGTTTGGACAATTATGAAATGGGGACATCTGTAGGCTGAACATATAGGAAAGAATGTTGGATGCTTAATGCAAAACTAACTTCTCTGTAATTTTTTGCAATTCTCCTTGGTAAGATTTTCAAATACTCCCTCCTCTCTGCTCTAAATGCTTCAGATTATTGTAAATTCTCACAAGGTTTTGGCATGGTTTTCATAGTCCCCAGGTTCTATGTGACCAATGAATGAAGTGGGGAGGAAGGGAGGGAGGGAGGAGAGGAGGAGGCTTACCCTGGAGAAAGCTGCAGGGAAAATCCCCATTGCAGCATTAATGTTACTATTTAGCATCTCAGTGGTTATTGCTCCTCCACGATTCTATTTTGGTCTCCTCCCAATTTGACTTTATATTAAAGCTCTAGTCCCAAAAAATTGCATTTTGTAATCACAAAGTGTAAACTGACCAAGGGTAAGGCTTTCCTTTTATTCTAAAACATATTCTGATTGCAACATGCACAGAAACAGCTTATGTTATTCCAGTCATGTAAAACCCATTGATCTGCACTATACTATGTTGTGCACAAATTTAGAGAAGTCTTGCTATGTCTGCCCTGAGTCACCAGAACAAAATAAGCTAAGCTGTAAACATCATTTCATGGATGAGCAGAGTCAATATGGAGGTGATTTTCATGCGCTTTTTTTTTTCTATCACAGTCATACTCCCACCCACCCTTTTTAAGTTGGATCCTAGTTTTACCTGTGTTTTAATTAGAGAAGAGAATGATTGCATTATTAAGTTACTAACGTTAAATCTAGAATGTAACTTCAGTTTCCCAAGTGTAATCCTACAGGTAGCATGGGCTTCTTGGTGAAGAACTTTACTGGAACATGAAAATGCCACTGCCGAATGTTCTGAGCTGCCATTCTTTCCCTTTGGTTGTCCACAGGGAATTCCTGAGCAATGGGCACGATTACTCCAAACCTCCAACATAACAAAACTGGAACAAAAGAAGAACCCACAAGCCGTTCTAGATGTTCTCAAATTCTATGATTCCAAAGAGACAGTCAACAACCAGAAATATATGAGCTTTACATCAGGAGGTAAGAGAAATTCTAGTGCATCAAAAAAGGAAGAATTCATTCCAATCTTGGAATCTCATGATTAGAACAAAATATCTATAGAACTTTTGAAGTCATTTCTAATACCTTATCTGAATAGGTTCACTGTAAGTAAACCAAAAAGACAAATTGGAATTTGGGCTTGATGTTAGCAGATTTATTTTAATTGGGTGTTTGTAGAACCCAAGTAAGGAAATTGTTCAGCAAAGTAGTAGTGGTTATCTTGAATGAGCAATAAGTGATTTGTCTCTTCACTGTTATGAAGATACTTGGTATCTTATGATCAGGACCTGTTATGGTTCCATAAAGTAAGAGGTTTTGGACCAAACCATAGTCTCCGGAAATACATTGTATCCCTTAGACTCAATTATTTATACCACAATAACACAGAACAAATTTTGTGTCTGTCAGGTTACTTTGATCAGATCCCAAAATCAGACTGGAAAAAAAAAAAGAAACTATGTCTTAATATTTAAAAAGATTGAAATAATCATACTGCCAAATTGTGGCTTAATTTGCTAGTGTGTAGACCTGGCCTTTGTTTGGGAATTTGATGTTCAAATGCACACTATAAACAACCAAAAAAGCTAATCCCAAACAATACTTTTACATTTTGAGAAAGATGATCTAGATTATCTATCCAGGACAATTTAACATCTAAAGAAAGAAGGGAATGCTATCATTAGTACTCCAGCCATAAGGACCTCCTGTGTATTGCCATTAGATTTAACATAGGGCAAGCTTGAGGTCTCTTTGAGAATGGTTCAAGGATGTACTTGGAAGTAGAGGATTGTCGGATTTGGTTATGTTAAATATCAATGCTCAGACTTGAAGACACACGGCAATTCATATGCTAAGTGTTCCATGTGGAGTAAAATGCCTAAGAGATTCTGTTGACACATTAAAGAATATTTAATGCTAAGAGATCAGGAGTGGGTTTCCTATTTAGAACCATAGCCTACCAGAACTGAAAATGCATACAAGAAATCATTTCAGTGTAACCATTAATACCCTTTAGTTTCTCAGAGTTTGTTTTTTTATTCCAAGTAGTCACTGCGGTTTAGTACCTTATTTCTAGATGCTGAATTGACTAAAAATATGAACTCCTGGCAACTATAGAAAAACTCAACAGTATCAAAGTTACTGCACTATACCTAGCTGAGTGAAACTTACCATGTTTTCTGAATGTTCTATTGTTGAAACTGACTGATTAGAAAGAGGAGAAGAGGATGAGAAGATGGAAATTAGAAAGGGAAGACAGAAGGAAGAGATGGAAAGGAAGGAGAAAGAGACAGAGGGAGGAAAGAAAGAAAATAAATCATGGATATACATGTATAGAATCATAACAGTTAGGAGTCAGTAATGTTGACATTCCTCCTTATGGATGAAGTTCACTGAAGACCTGCGGGCTTTCATTACAGTTTTTAAAATGACTTGGTAAGAACATGGTGAGCTTTTAATAGTATGAACTATTTGAAGAAAAAAAATATGTCATTTCTCATAATATCTATTTAGTACTAAATTGAAGAATGACCTTCTGGTCAAAGACTTTTTTCTATGCTTCTAAATGGGGTAGTCTTCATGAAACAACGGTAACCTTTTTGTTCTCACTTTTCAGATAAAAGTGCACATGGATACATAGCAGCACATCCTTCGGTAAGTGAAAAATTTAAGATTCTTTGTTATTTATGATCAGGATTTCCTAAGATCTGATAGAATATAATTGCATACATCCAGTTCTTAGATATAAAATCTTCACAAAACAGTTTTTAAGGGTATAATTTAGATGTATAAATTTTCCCTAATTTTTAGGGTACAATGAGTTTTAGTAAATTTATGTGCCTGTACTGCCATCACCATAATCAAGTTTTAGAATGTCTCCCATGCCCCAGTAAAATCTCCTTTGACTGATTACAACTAATCTTCACCCATTCCCACCCATCTTTAAATATATGTCTTTGTGGACATTTCACATAAATGAAATAATACACTGTGTGACCTTCTAGGGTTGGCTTTGTTCACTCAGCACAGTTATTTTAGGATTCATCCAAGTTTGTATATCATTAGATTGTTCCTTTTACTGCTGAATATTATGCCGTGGTATGATTTTTAGCATTATTTGTTTAACCATTCACCCACTGAAGGCTTTGCAGAGTATTTTCAGTTTGGGGCTATTAGAAATAAAGATACTGTAAAAATTTATCTTAGTTTGCCTTTATATGGACAAATGTTTTTATTTCTCATGTATAGAATCTTTTAAAAATAAAAAACATTAATAACAACTTATTTTGATTGAATACTTACAATGTATGCTTACAATGTGGGACAATATTTCATACTTGCTTAATCTTTCCTACAACTCAGTTAAGACATAATTTGGTCCCTGCTTTATAAGACATAATTTAGTCCCTATAGGCCAGGGAATTGCAGGGAAAATAACTTGTCTAAGGTCACAACATGAAAACATTTTAGTGTCATTTATTCCAGCAACTGAGGCACAATCTACGTTTGCCCAAAGTCATGTAGATTTATTGAAGAAATAAGTGGAGTATATGTAACCTAGTTATTGGAAGTGCTACGGTATCTGAAATCATATTCACATACATTAAAGAGAAAATGATCTCAGGCAAGATTTCCTTTTCTACGAATTTTCATTCTAGTATACTGATTAAAAATATTTCCTGACACACGTTTCTTTAGGAGTAAAATAATTGATGTTAGCTAAAGTCTCCTATTCTTTTATCCAAAGAATCATAGATGGCCAAGCTGATTTTCCCTTTTTGTAGAGGAAAATTGTTGACCTGCTCGAAATCACCCTGGGTGGATGTGACAATAGTAGATCACAAGAAAAGAGTAAAGATTTAGTTAGTCTTTAGTTTTAGTTAGTATTTTTATCACTAAAAGACCTGACAAAAACTAGAAGAAAAGTTCATTTAGGCTCACAGTTTCAGAGGTTCAGTTAATGGTCTACTCACTCCATAACTCTGGATCCAAGGTGAGGCAAAATATCATGGCAGAAGGCCATGGTTGGGGAATGCAGCTCAGAACATGGCAACTAGAAGAGAGAGAGAGATAACCTGTCACCAATGACAAATTATAAACCTCAGAGGCACAGCCCCAGTGACCTCCTTCCTTCAGCTATACCCTACCTGCCTACAGTTAACACCCAGTTAATACATATCACTGAATTTATTCATTAATTAGGTTACACCTCTCATAATCTAATCATGTCACCTCTGAAAATTCTTGCATCATCTCACACATGAACTTTTAGGGGATACTTAATATCTAGACCATAACAAATAGTATGGCAGGTCCTCAAAAATTAAAAATAGAATTACCATATGATCCAAAACACGACAGAATGTGGTCCTCCTATCCAACTAGTTATTTTCCCCTCTTCTTTCTTCTTTGCCATGAGAGCTTTCTGGGGCACACTGAAAATAACAGAAAAAGGGAGGAAATAGGAAAGTAAGAAAGAATGTCAACATTCCATTATCAACACATATTTTACCTCCTTTAATTTAATTAGTATCATACTTGTGCAATCCTGGCTGAATATCCTGACCAAGAACTAGATGTTGTTCTTTAAAAAATTTTTTTAGTTAAAATTAAGTCTACATCATGGACAAAATATTCCATTAAATCAGAAAAAAATGGATTTGTTCTTTGGATATAAAACAGTTAGATGTTTTCTTATTTAACATAAGTTTAGAAGTTTGGAGTTCAGTCTGGTAGGGTAAATAAGTATGAACATAAAGAAGCATAACATAATATGGATAGTATTAAATATATCTATTACATATATAGTATTACATGTATCTATTAGTATGCTATTAAATATATCTATTTGCTATGAGAATGTAGAGAAAAGAGATTACTTTAAGTTGGGGAGGGAAAGGGAAGCAGACGCTTGTCTCTGAGAGCTTAAACTCATTGCTTGGTACCAAATAGGCACTTGATCTATATTTATTGAATGTTAAAATAGAAAATGCATCATATAAAAGGTGGCATTGGAGCTAGATCTTAAAGATAGGATGAGATTGGAATGTGTGAAAATGGGGAAGGGCATTCTTAGCAAAAGGAAAAGTGTGAGAATGAAGACTGGATGTTAGAAAAGGAAATATAGGAGTGAAGCCTTGAAAGAAAAGTTGGGTTAAATCAGAGACCCTTAAATGGTATTGGAAGGAATCTGACTTTTCCAATATGCAGTGGGAATCCCTTGAAGTGTTTTGGAGCAGGACAGTGCTGCGATTAAAGGTTATCCTTTGTGAAGAGTAGTCTAATGGTGAATGTCCAGAATTAATTGACAAAAGAAGGTGAGACCAGATGAAGGGAGAGAGGAGTGGAGAAAATACTCTTAAGTAAGCACCTGTACCAGAGGACCTAATGTGAGGTGGTGACAATAGGAATGGAAATTACATTCAAATTCTAGAAATGTTTTGATTATTGATTGTATGTTGGAGGAAATGATGAGATCAAATATGATTCTTGGCTTAAAATGATATGTGAGTGTGGTTCAGTAGGCTCAGGCAGGAGCATCACAAGTTCAAAGTCAGACTCTGCAAATCAGCTATTCAGCAAGACTCTGTCTCTAAATAAAATACAAAAAAAGGACTGGGGAAGTGGCTCAGTGGTTGAGTGCCCCTGGGTTCAATCCCCAGTACCAAAAAATAATGAGGGCTGGGGCTATAGCTCAGTGGCAGAGCAATTGCCTAGTATATGTGAGGCACTGTTTTCGATCCTTACCACCACAAAAAAATAAATAAATAAAATAAAAGCATGCTGTTTATCTACAACTACAAAATTTTAAAAAATAATATGTGAGCAAATGAAAATATGAGGATGTTATCTTTCAGGAGATGCAGATTTCTGTTGGAAGATACTGAGTTTCCTGGTAGACAGTTTGAGTCTAAAGGACTGGCAGGACTTCCAAGTATAGATAATTGATTAAACTGCTTGACTAAGGCTAGGTTCCCAGTGATCAAATAGAATTGGACCCTTAAGTTCAGTTAGGATTACTTCAGTGGGACTCAGTGACTTAGGAAGGGAAAACTGAAGTTAGTGTTTTTTGGTTTGGTTTTGTTTTAATTGTAGATGGATACAACACCTTTATTTATTTAGTTTTATGTAGTGCTGAGGATCAAACTCAGTGCCTCACACATGCTGGGAAAGTGCTCTACCACTGAACTACAACCCCAACCCACAGTTATTGTTTTTGTTATGGTTCTCTAGAGAGATTGTACTTCATGCTGTATATCATACTGCATATGCCTTTTTATGTTAGAAACACACCCAGTAGCCCTGGTTATCATACAGGATCTGATAATGCTCCTGACTACTCTGTATAGGCACAGCCTGACCTGATCACAAGTTTTGGCATCCTTTAATAGTCTGGGTAGAAATTAAAGTATAAGCAATGTTGTATTTTCTAAATATTTTAAACAGATGCCTATGTAATTAATATTAAATTCAACAATAACTCTCATGTTCTCATCTGTTTCACATATCACTTGTCACAATTTCTTTGATATTAGTGTATTAAATTCTAATTACTATTCAGTGACCCACTCTTCAACTTGAAGCCAATTTTTAAATTTTATATTTTGATTGCACTGCTAAAAATGAAATGATATATATGGGATCCTGAGCTATTATTCCAAGTGAAGGTAAAAACAATTAATATGAATATGCCATCATTTGCTAAAGAAACTGAATGTGCAGTTGACAGATTGTTCTTTTTTAGAACTGGTTTATTTTGCTTATCTATACTAGTGATTTTTTTTCCTTCTGTGTGCATCAGAATTACGTGAAGTCTGTTAGGATGCAGATTCCAGGAGTCTATTCTCAAAATATACCTGCAATGAAACTATGAATTCTCAATTTTAAACAAACACCAACAGTGACCCCCAAAACCATATTTTCTATCATCTAAAGTATCTAAGGTCCTTCCTTCTAATTCCTTTGGCCTCTAGAAGTTAAGATCAAATAGAAGATAGTTTCCTAAAATAGTTCCTCTAGCTGGTGCATTCTCTTGATCAGGGTTCATAACTTGGAATTCATAGATAGTTTCACAAGATCTATGAACCCTTGAAATTATATGTTAAAAAAAGGTTTCTACCTGTATTTTTCTAGAGAGAGGAGCCAAATCTTTCTCGTTTTTAAGAGTCCTTCACCCTACTCAGGTTAATAACTACCTCCCATGCCCCAATGTGTTCATCATAAGAGTATCAAAAATATCTAAGTTTGGTAAGACAAAAATATGCCATACTTTCCATCTATCTACATTTTTACAATTTTTAAAAAATAAAATGTAGTAATTCTCAGTCTGGAAGAAAGTATGAAAACACTCCAAAAAGGACTACTACAAAAACTTATCAAACAAAGCTTAGTTTATCACCGCAGCAAAAATGACTACTACCTACAGAGTCTTAGCAGTGTCTTAGAGAAGGACTGTCAGGGAAGCAAATATGGGTTTCAGCCTTGAGCTGTATGAATTTAAAACAGGACTTGCAAGGTAAGAAATGGGTTAACATCATGCACTCTTTATAGTAAAATAGCTTTGGCTCATTGAATATAACAAGATAAGGATCTTGAGGTGAGCCTTGGTGGGCAAGTTTTTAATATAATAAATAATCTACTTTAACTGGTTTATAATCTTCCAGAAACAAGTATTTCCTAAAGTGAGAAGTTATTTTTGTTTATTCTCAGTATTATTTAATAGAAGAACAGTAAAGCATGTCTGTACTGATATTATTTAATACAGGGGCAAAAACTATGGCTAACCCCAGTATTTTTTATATGGTGATAAGAAAGTATGCCTAGTTCTGTTATTTTTTAAGACAGAAACAGGGAATTTCTTTAATTCCAGTTTTTAGTACCAAGGTTGGGTGTTTGCTTGTTTGTTTTTGCAGTATTAGAAATTGAACATAGAGCCTAATACTTGCTAGGCAAGTGCTCTACTACCGAGCTACATCCCCAACCCCAGGACTGCAGTTTTAGGTTGATTGCTGGGGAATTAATGCTCCCTGGCATAACCACAATCCAAAATATACTGTCCTCTGAAGTCTACACATTCTCTCCAACCAATCAACTAAAATGGCAGGATTGTGTATGATCCAAGGTAAATAGAAATATCTTTCTCCTCTCCCATAAACCTTCAGAGAACAAAAAACTTCAGGTTTTCTAATAGTCCCCAAAGTTCATTCTTGGAGATAGATAATATCCCCCATTTGAAATTAGAATAGTAAATATATAGTTATGAATCTTAAGAAATGCTGGGTATGGTAGCACACTCCTATAATCCCAGCAACTCAGGAGGCTGAGGCAGGAGGATTGCAAGTTTGAAGTCAACCTTGGCAACATAGCAAGGCCCTAAACAATTTAGCAAGCTCCTCTCTCAAAATAAAAAAAAAAAAATGTTGGGGATGTAGCTCAGTGGTAAAGCGCCTCCTGGGTTCCATCCCTAGTACCCAAAGAAACAAAATAGTGAAATTGTGCAGATGGCTCTTGCCCACCACAATAACAACACTTGAAATATGAAAGGTTACTTCTTGTCCGGTAGGCACTAATTGGTTTTGACAACAGTCATCCTGCCATTTGACAACAGTCTGATAGCTGGGTCAAGAAGACTAGACCTTGGGTTATTGTATTTGCCACCAGGGTCATTGTTAGATCCTAGTAAGAATTTTTATACCATACTTATGGAGGCCACATGGTAAGTTCTAGTAGCCATATTAAAGGACTCCTATACTCCACTTTATATTCTGCTACAATTTTTTTTCTTTATTTTTTTTGGAAATGATTTGCTTATAAGTAACATTTAATGTATAATTATGTATAATTTCTTGGCAAATCTTTGTGAGTACTCAAGAATTGTTGATAACTAAGAAAATCTAACCTACAATTTGTTTTCAATGTAATTAAATTTCTATAAGTGCTATATTTAATTAATTGGTTAAATTGATATTATATTCAATAGACATTTAATTAGAAATTGATTAATTTATTTTATGGTTTTAGCGTGTTCTTTTAGAACTGATGATTGGTTCTAACCTAAAACTTTTTCTTATGCCTGCATAAAGCTTATCATCCCCAGGCAAGGTTTATACTACCTAAAGGATAAAATAGCACCATTTTTCATATAAAAAGTGTACTCAGTTTGTATGAATGTTCTTGTTCTACCAAGGAACTGTCATTAGGTATATTCTTGATCCCAACAATCATAAGACAGAACAACTTTCCAGAAAGAACAAAATATCAAAACAAATACAATAACCTAAAGGTAATTTCTTCCTGTACCCAACTGAATTGCCCTGAATAGTTAGTATTTCACAAGAAGAAAGTGATTTTTTTAAACCTGAAAACTTGGTGCTGTCAACATATGTTGCTATTGATATAGCCATATTATGCTATCATGGCCTGGTTATTATGACAAAATTAAGAATAAATATAGGTGCATATATAAGAAAACCAATGTCTAATACACATAAACTACAATCTATAAACCACTTAACATCTATATTAGGGAAATATTCTTTCACATATTTATCAATTCTAGGTTGTCTTCTTTGTCAAAATATTTAAATGTTGCTAGCTCCTATCAGATATATGATTATAACTTATGATTCCACAATAGGTAATTTACATTGTAATAGAAAATCCATAATGAATTTTTAATCATAGACTGAGTTCTTTCAATTTAGTAGTCTTTATAGGATGCCTGTAACTGCTTCAGGATCTTGAACTTGAGGAATAAAAATTCATTGTAGGATTACTGTGAGCAGTATACCCAGAAGTGTAAACAATAAAGAAATAAATACACAAAAAGCAAAAGCAAGAAAACCACAAAGCCTCTCTAATAGCACTGTTCAACAGAAATATGAACAATAAATTTAAATTCACCTTAAATTTTCTATCAATCATATTAAAAATGTAAAAAGAAATGGGTTGAACTAATTTTAATAATATATTTAATTTAATCCAGCATATTAAAATAATATTTCAATATATCTATATATTTAAAATTTTTTTTCATGTTAAGTACCTAACACATGGAATGTACTTTACACTTAGAACACATCTCAATTCAGTCTACTTGCATTTCAGTGTTCAGCAATCATACGTGGCTGGTAGCTGCTGTATTGGACAATGCATCAAACTTACATGTAAAGCTTGTTGTAATGCATATTGTTGTGCCCAATTTGCAGAGTTTCTGACTTATAGGCATGGATGGAGCCTAAAAATTTGTATTTCTAACAAGTTGCTTGATGATGCTAAGCTGGGGACCACACTTTGAGAACCATGACCTTAGTTTTTTATAAAATATTTTTTAGTTGTCAATTAATTTTTATTTATTTATTTATATGTGGTGCTGAGAATTGAACCCAGTTCCTCATGCATGCAAGGCCTCTACCACTGAGCTACAACCCCAGCCCTGACCTTAGTTTTTTTAAAAATCATCTTTGAAACCATTCTGCCCCTATGTTAACATGAATGATCCTACGTATTGTGATGGTGGCTGTTATTGTTGGTGATGCCATTAGAATTTATTAGTCATTGCAAATCACCATTAACCTATTTATTAACATCAAACAATTATTTATTAGATAGGTGTTTAGATCTTCATTTCTTTTACTGTCTGAGTGCTTCTTTTCAGGAGGCTGAACAAGGAAGAAACATTTATTGGCTTGCTTTTTCTTAGTGAGCATTTGCAGAGCTGTATTAATATGGTATCCATATGCATGCTCTGCCCTTTTCAAATTACAAACCCTCAGTCAATAAATTTTTAATGTATCCAGTACAGATTCAAGGCTTTAATGGCAATTTGATTTTTTAAGTACTCTTTGGATTCAAAAACATTGAACTTTAAAATATTAAATGAATAAATAGTTCACTGTTTTTGAGCTCTGTGGAAAACAAAATTGTCCATTCCATCATGAAATGAACTGATCTCTGAATGTGAGCACGTCCCATACACCAAATTGTAGATAGTTCTGCTCATTTGTAAAATACATAGTTCCTTCCTATCCCTACATGCTTAAATATTTCATTTTTTTTTCTCATTTCCGAAGAAAAACAATGAGGAATTAATACCTAGTGTTTAAACTTTTTTCTCTAAGAGTACAAAAACAGCTTCTGAGCCTCCTTTAGCTCCTCCTGTATCTGAAGAAGAAGATGAAGAAGAGGAGGAGGAAGAAGATGACAATGAGCCCCCACCAGTTATTGCACCAAGACCAGAGCATACAAAATCAGTAAGTCACAAGCAATTATTTCCAAGTGATTCAAAAGATGACCTGTGGAACATAGATTTAGAATATAGTTAATCAACTAGGAACCTAAACAGCATATATTATGTTCCCAGAACTTGAGTATAAGATATGATGCTGTTTTTGATTCATTTTTTTAGTTATATATAATATTATAATTCATTTTGAATTATAAAATTATGCAATATAATTTGTTCTAATTCAGTTCCCAGTACTTCCCCTTTCCCTCTTCTCCTCCCTCCCCCGTTCCCTTCCCTACACTATACTCATCTTTCTGCTATTTATAGTTTTTTTTTTTTAATCAGTGCCTTGTGGATATAAATAAAGGTGAGATTTGCTGTGGTATATTCGTATGGAAGTTAGGTCAGATTCATTCATTCACTTCACTGCCTTTCCTTATCTTGTCCCTCCTCCCTCCCCTTTCTACTCCACTGATCTTCTATTTTCATGGAATCCCCCCCCCCCGCCCTTTTCTTTTTTTCCTTATTTTGGTCTGGCTTCTGCATGTCAGAGAAAGCATTTGACCTTCCACTTTGTGGGTCTGACTTATTTCACTTAGTATTTTGATCTCCATTTATACCCATTTGCCAGCAAATGCCATAATGTCATTCTTTTTTATGGTTGAATAATAGTTCATTATGTATATACACCACATTTTCTTTATCCATTCATCTGTTGAAGGGCACCTAGGTTGGTTTCATAGCTTTACTGTTGTGAATTGTGACTGTTTTGATGTGGCTGCATCTTTATAGTAGGATGATTTTTGATCTTTTGGCTATAGACCAAGGAGACCAATAGGAGTGGAATAGCTAGGTCATATGGTGATTCTCTTCCTAGTTTTTTGAGGAATCTCCATATTACATTCCAGAGTGGTTGCACTAATTTGCAGACCCACCAACAGTGAATGAGTGTACCCTTTTCCCCACATTCTTGCCAACATTTATTATTATTTATATTCTCAGTAATTGCCATTCTGACTGGAGTGAGACAAAATCTCAATATACTTTTGATTTGCATTTCCCTGATTGTTAGAGATGTTAATTATTTTGCCCATTTATTGTGTGAGTTTTTTTGGTGTTGTTTTTTGAGTTATTTTTATATTCCAGATATTAATGCCCTATCTGAGGAGCAGGTGGCAAAGATCTTCTCCCATTTCGTAGGCTCTCTTTTCACACTCCTAATCACTACCTTTGCTGTGCAGAAGATTTTAATTTGATGCCTTCTCGCTTACTGATTTTTTAATTTTATTCTGTGCACTTTCGAAATCTTATTAAGGAAGTCAGTTCCTGTGCCGGCATGTTAGAGTGTTATACTTACACTTTCTTCTAGCAATTGCAGGGTTTCTTTTCTAATTCCTAGGTCTTTGATTTGCCTTGTGTTTAGTTTTGTCTAGAATGAGATATCAGTCAAGTTTCGTTCTTCTACGTATGTATATTCAATTTTTCTATCACCATTTGTTTAAAAGGTTATCTTTTCTCCAAATATGGTTTTGAACCATTATGATGCTAGTTTTTAAGTCACTGAGAACACAAGATTATCACATTAAATAATGAGTTAATGAGAACAAAAATACATAAATACTACTAAGTTATAAAACTACTTCAGAAGTTAAGATGGAGAACAAAATCCATAGGAACCAGATACGAAGAATTGCATAGGCAGAGGCACCAAAAACAGAATTAGCAGGGTGATGTATAGGGAACTCAAAAGATTAGCTCCCAGGATCTTTTAATGGCAGTGTACTTGAAGTTACCTGAAGTTCTTTTAAATAGATAATCTGTTGTCTTTAAAAATTCATTGAGCTGGGCACACTGGTGCATGCCCATAATCCCAGTAGCTCGGGAGGTTGAGGCAGGAGGATTTTGAGCTCAAAGCCAGCCTCAGCAAAAACAAGGTGTTAAGCAACTCAGTGAGACTCTGTCTCTAAATAAAATATAAAATAGGACTGGGGATGTGGCTCAGTGTTCGAGTATCCCTAAGTTCAATCCCTGGTACCCCCTAAAAATGAAATTAAAATTAAAAGCTCATTGAAATGAATGTGTCTCAATATCATAGTTATTCCTTGACCTGTTGTTTTAATTACAGACCTTTTTGTTATTGTGTATTTTAGATCTATACTCGTTCTGTGGTTGAATCTATCGCTTCACCAGCAGCACCAAATAAAGAAGTCACACCACCTTCTGCTGAAAATGCCAATTCTAGTACTTTGTACAGGAATACAGATCGGCAAAGGAAAAAATCCAAGATGACAGATGAGGAGATCCTAGAGAAGCTAAGTGAGTTTTTTTGTTTGTTGGTTTGTTGCCAACATTACTTTCTTCAAGAGAAACTTTCTCATAATCCATTTAGAAGGAGGATTGATCTTTTAGAAGTTTGTATCTACTTGTATGAACTCCAGGATACCTGAAGTCATGAGATGAAAAGTTTGGGACTCACTGTATATACTAGGTAACTCTCCTAATTTGACAACAATGAAATATTTTTACTTGAAAAAAAATATCAATTAAGATAACAGCATGACAAAACAAATCACATAAGAGATTTTTGTCTTAAGATTACCCCACCAATCCAGGCACAGTGGTGGACACCTGTAATCCCAGTAACTCAGGAGACTGAAGTAGGAGGATAACAAGTTTGAGGCCACCCTAGGCATCTTAGCTAGATATTCTTAAAATTAAAAGGGCTAGGGATACACCTCAGTGGTAGAGCACCCATGGATTCAATTCCTACTCTCCCCACACACAGAAAGAAATTAAAACACCAAGAAGGATATAGTAGTCTTATAACCTTACCCCAAGGGTCCCAACTGATCAATCACGATAAAAAAGTCAACCTCAGAGCCCATCATAGTTAATCAGTACTTGCAACCACAAGTAAAATAGCCCTTTCCCTTAATTTAGTAGTATTTCTATGTGGGGTTGAGGGCAGAGCTAGCAAATGTTCATAGTCTCCTACCACAATTTCATCAGCTTGTACATGCTTGTGCACATACACTATTTACCAGTTTTTCAAAACACTCATGTTATAGTCAGTTTTCTGGGTCAAGAAGATAAAAATTCATGTTTTCTTCTAAAAAGAGTCAAAGGTCTATGCATCATATTTATTAAACTCATACAAAATTGCAATCAGTGCTACTCATCTTTTAAAACTCACCTCAAAATTTCACTCCCTGAGAAAGCCTGCCTTGACTTTCCCAGTCTGAGTTAGAAGGCTCCCTCTACTATATTTATTGTTTATCATGGTAAAATTCACACCACAGTGGTCTGTCTCCTTCAGTAGATATTCTAATAAGGCAGTGACACTGTTTTTCCCTATATGTCCAATTCATAGTGAGTGCCTAATACATAGTCACTCAACAAATACTTTTTAAATAAATGAAAAAAAACCGTGAAAATATACACCTCTGCTGAGTTCCTACTTTTATGCAAGAAACTTTGAAGACACAATAGAAAGATAATTTCCTATAAACAAGAAACTTACAATTTTTTTTGAAGCATAAGTTTTAATAGCATAGTACAATCAGAGAATAAGAGGTAATCTGTTTTCAGACAATTGATCTAAAAGGAACTGAGAAAAGAAAGCGAGCAGTTGCACCTGTAGGCCACAAGGAGGCTCTGAGGAGGTGGTGGTCAGGACCCTTTTCCTCTGTGGGGGACATATTGCTGTGTCTGCAGTGTTGTCACAATTCAGAGTGCTGCTGGCATCTAGTGGATAGAGGCGAGCGATGTTCTAAACATCCTGCAATGCACAGGATACTTCCCTTCCTTCCCTTTCACAACAAAGTGTTATCCATCCCCATATGTCATCACTTCTGAAGTTGAGACGTTTTGAACTAGAGGTTTTTTGGAAAGGCAAAGGTTGACTTTGCAGCCGTTAATGAGCACTCACAATTGAAATTGTGGGACTTCAGCAAACTGACTTTACTCTATGTGATTAAATATGCTTCTAGCACTCGTACCAGCCATTTATTATTACAACCATATTCATTCACATTTACTGGGCACTTTCTGTGCTGCCCACTTTACATACATTATCAGGGTTAATTTTCTCAGTAATCCCTTGAGATAGATTTGAATGTCCTTATTTTATAGGTCACTGAAAGTAAGCTCTAAAAGGCTTAAGTGACTAAGTCACCAAACTACAGTAATGAGTGACAGAGCCAGATTTTAACCGCCTATCTGTAGGACTTCAAGGCTTACACATTTTCCATTACCCAGTTTGCTTCTGCATATTCCAGCTCTTTATGTAAAATGGAAGGAAGAAATGAAAGAATCACCTGGATAATTTAAGTTCAATTACTTAGACTATTTCCTTATTTTCTTCCTTTGTTCTGTACACATAGATATGACTGGTGAGATTATATTAGATTTTAAACATCTTATAGCCTTGCTTTAGTAAAACAGTCTGATATTGAGTATCTGCTTCAAATCTCATTGGATGGATCGTAATGAAAATGCATTTGTACCTTTCTTAAGGTAGCTGACAAACATTATTTTCCTAAGCTGAATTCTTGCTTGTTTTGCAAACTATAAATGTCCTGGAGATGTGGCCTCTATGATTTCTTGTTTATTCTCTTATACACTAAGCAACACGATGGAGAGGGAAAAGCTATTTTTGATAACATTTTTATTAAAAATTGAGTGTTCTTTTCTGTATTGGACTTTATTCTTAGGCTCAAAATCACTTTTCCTATAGTCAGCAGGCCACCTGTGACTGTTTTACCTTATACCTGTGGATCTTGGCAGGCAGAACCAGCAGAGAAATGGAGGAGTGCTTCTTAATGAGTAGAACCAGGCTGAACTACTGTCAAAGTCTGCAAGGTTGTGCTTTCTTGCCCTTGCTTCGTGATCGCCCTCTCTGTGCACTTTGCCATTAACACAATGGGTAACCTTAGACAAGTCATTTATCCCCAGTGAGCTTCATTTCTTATCTGCCAAACGAAGTTAAGAATCATAACTACATTTAAGAACTCTGTCTCTAGGATGGACTCTAGGGAGCTCAACCTAAGTGGACAGACATTGGAGTCAGAAACACCCAGATTCAAATTGCAGACCCACTGTTACTAACTGTGTCACTTTGATCTAGTTATTCAACTTTTCAGGGCCTCTTTTCCTCATCACTTGAGATATTAGTAGTAAGTGGTATTAACCTTATACCATTGTGGTACTCAAATGAGAATAATGCATGTAATAACCTCAGCAAATGTACCTGGCACATCCAGTTATTTAAAAACTGGTAGATATTATTTTCTTATATGAATATGAAGCCTTAATAAGGTAATACAATGAAACACACATGTTTTTGTTTTGTTTTGTTTTGGTGCTGGAGATGGAACCCAGAACTGTGCTCATGCTAAATAAGTACTTTATCACTGAGCTATAACTCTAGCAGCTGGGACAAGCATTGAACCAAGTCATAAGTGGGTCTGAGTCATTGACACAGACTAGCGGTGTGTGCGTGGGCAAATCAATTAACCTCTTTTAACTTCAGTTTCTTCATCTAAAAAAATGGAGATGATATTAGGAATATAATGAGTGAAGACTAAATGAGTTAAAGTGTGTAAGACATCTATCAAAATAAACAATAGCATAAAAATGACTATTGTTGGCTGTGGCTGTGGCTCAGTGGTAGAGCACTTGCCTACCATGCGTGAGGTACTTGATTCCATCCTTAGCACCACATAAAAATAAATAATAAATAAAATAAAGACATTCTGTCCATCTACAAGTACAAATTTTTAAAAAGTGACTTGTGCTATTTTCACTAGATGAGAGTGGCCATATTTTTCAGTACTTATAGTGGGACAGAATGAAACTAAAAATCTCACATGCATTGTCTCTTTGCGAAAGTGATCGAGGACCTGGAATTGGGGGGTATCATTACAGTTTGGGAAAGGAGTAGAAGAGCTTGTGCTGAGAGACAAAGGAGAGGGTAAAGGGAGGCAGGGAAGCTGAAGGATGGCCTACATCCCACACCAGAGTGGACCCCACAAGCATGAGGAGGAGGAAAAGGAAGCCTCTATTTAATCATCCTCACCTTTATCCTCAGGGATCTGATTGCTAGGAGGTGGGCAGTCCAAACCACAGAACGACTAGGCTATTCATCTTCCATGCAGATACTGATTGTGGGGGCCAGACCAAGGGATCATTAATGGCTGAAATGAACAGATCATCTTTCAGTTTTGCACAGACAGATAGCCTGGGTCTGGCTTGTTCATTGTGGTATGTCTGGAACTGTTGGAAAATAAAAAAAAAGTCCTATATTTTAGTTAAAATTTTCAAAAGGCACTGTCAGCAAAATCATGCAATGCAGGAAATTTGTCTTCATCTTCCCTCCTCTAGAGTCCCATGAGCACCTATTATTCTTTTCCTTCCCCTCCCCCAGCATTTCCCACTCAAAACTCTTTCTTAATTCATCCTCAGATAGAGGTGATATTAACTTAGCAAACTATTTTTCTTTTTCTCAATAATCAAAAACTTCATTATGCCAAAGGGATAATCTTTTAATGGTGGGAGTTCAACTTAGCTTAACATGTCAGAAAATATATTGATGGGATTTCTGCCACTGAAACCACAACATGAACCCTTTTTTCAAATACTAGCATTTGGTGATCTCTTAAAACCTGGTACTTTAAAGTGAATGGTTTGTTTCCTGTTTAGGGAATTGCTTTGGTAGGAAATTATTTTGATATTGCTATCATTTTTTTTCTCTTAATTTTGATTTGCTGATTTTTTCAATTTTTAAAATATTATGTCACAATGTTTTTCTTTTGCTGTATTGTAATTGATAAAAGCAAATTATTGTGGCTCTGAAAGAGATTACTTTAAAAGCTTGTTTTGTGACTCAGAATTGTAAACAAGGCCTCCTATACACTTGCCTAACATCAGTAGATGGCAGCACACACTCTCCTGTGAAGGGTAATGGGTGAGGGGACGCCATTTTATTTGAACAGCAGTTAAATTCAGAAGCAGAATCTCAGGAAAATGGTTGTCTTTTGGTAATCCTCATGAGAGGATTTATTTCCAGGTTTTTTTTTTTTTTACCCTACATACCATGGAAATAAAAGTTGAATAATTTACTACCATAGAGCCTCATTAACTGAACCCCGCCAATAGGAATTGGTCATAATTCAGAAAGTGGCTTGGGCCGAAGTTTATTTGCTTTTGATCAGTCTATGGAAAAGAGTTTGCTCAGCAACTTAATAGTAAAACTTTCTTAGAAAACTATAAACTGCTTAATAAAACTATGGTTTCAAGTGACTTTAAAATCATCATTTCATTAGGAAAAAAATAAGATCCAGGCACTTACCCATTAATAACTGACTTGAAAAAATATGGCTTTCAGTGATGTGGGGAAATCTTCAGACAATTTGAAAAATAAAATAACTCAGAAATTGCTAAGTGGGCGGTATTCTATAGAGATAGCTCATGTAACAGGTATTCTTTACCCCATCTGAAACTATGGGGCATTTATAAAAGCCAATGCCTAATTTGAATTGAGTTCAATTAAAGAAATATTTACTGAGTGCTTGATATATTTCATAAACAGCATTGTGTAAGGAAGCACTAAGGATACAGAGGTGATACAACATGACTCCCATGTTTAAGAAACAGTCTAAACGGGGATAACAAACTAGATAATATGATCCAGTAAGGACAGAGAAAAAAAGGAAGAGGAAAAATATAGTAGTAGCACAGAGAAGGGAAGTTACTGCCTTTATTCATAGGGATCAGGGAAAACTTCCTCAAAGAGGCCATCTCAGCTGTTGTGAAAGCATGAATAGAAACTTGCCATGGAGAAAATGTGGGAAGGACATTCCAGGTAGAGAATGGCACATAAAGAAGATTTAACAGCATATGCCTAGGATCTCTAATATAGTCAGTGTTATTTGAACAAAGAATTGGTAGTGGTGGGTTTTGTTGGAGTTGTAGAAGAGGCATCTAAACTGTTAAGCAGAAGCTAATCATGAGCTACAATTAAGTTTGTTTTGATCAGATGATAAGGTTCTAGTGGTAAAAGATGTGATCGTGAATTAGAGCCAGATGATAAGAAACCTTGTATTCTATGCCATGGAATTTAGCTCTTTACCCTGTAGATGTTAGGGAACCATTATGATATCCTGAACCAGAGAATAACATGTTTTGATCAGTTATCTACTTCCAGCTTCTTGGGAGAGGTGTGGACCCTGGTCTGGAATGGGCAGAGGGTGGAAACAGGAGGCTGCTGGAATAACCCAGGCAAGAGATGATGAGAAGCAAACAGAGAACTAGGGTTCAACTATATAATGAATAAGGTCAATAAATGTTCATTATTTTCTGTAGAAAAATTACAAAGAAAAGCAAAAGTTTATGAGAGCCAAACTAAAGTGGCAATAATAAGGAAGGGACAGATTGAAAAGTTGTCTAGGAAGTAAAGAGATACAGACCCAAGACTTGGTAGGAAATTGAATGAGAGCAGTGAAGGTAAGGAATGAATCAAAGATCACTTCCATATTTCTGACCAGGCTACAGAGTGGGTGAATTGACAGTAGCACTGAGCAAGATTAGAAATACTAGAAAAAATATCATATCAACTCTTATATTGCCTAAGTCTTATTTAACCTTACTGAAACGTGGACACCCTTTACAAAAAACAACAAAGAAACCTCAACCATCTGATGAATAGAAACCCTTTACTATTTTTATCTCAAGGTATCCCGTGTGTTATTAGATCTTAATTAAGTTACCCACTGGCCCAGAGAATAGATATTGTCTAAATTTGCATGAGGTATCATCTATAGACACAGCGCACAGCATTCAAATATATAATTTCTTTTTAAAAATATTTTTAGTTATAGATGGACATAATACCTTTGTTTTATTTATTTATTTTTATGGGACACTAAGGGTGGAACTCAGTGCCTCACACATGCTAAGCAAGCACTTTACCACTGAGCTACAACCACAGCCCCATAATTTTTTATTCTAATCCATTTAACAGACAAATATTGGTTGAATGACAGCCACTATTCTAGGCACTGAATTTAGAACTGAAAAGACAAATATCCTGACCTCCAGGAAAAGGATGTAAGCTCATTAGAGGGATCAGAGAAGATTTGAAAAAGGAGAGTGCTTTAAGATTGTATTTAAATGATAATTACAAATTCATGAGTTAGACAGGAAGGGGAATGGGAAAGTCTATATGAAGACCTATGTACTGGATAGTGATGGATGGCATGTAAATTCAAGTTAGGAGGGATAAAGAGAAAGGAAAAGAAGAATATTAAGTTAGATCTGTTAAAAGGAGCCACATGGTATCAGATGGTGAAGAATCTGTGCCCAACTAAGGAATTTGGTTTTGATCCTGTTGATCAGAAACTTTTAAGTGCTTGCTCAGAGACAGTTTAGAAAACTGAGGAAAAATAGAGAGTAATTGCTAACAGGTATAAGGTATCTTTTAAAAATGATTAATTTTTCTAAAATTACATCATGATGTTTGCACAAATCTGTAAATATATTAAAAACTGTTGAATTGTGACCTTTAAATGGCTAAAGTTCATGGTATGTAAATCATATGTCAATAATGCTGTTCAAATGTTTGAAGCACTAGTAAGGTCCTAGGTTCAGGGATAATGTTTTTAAAAAGCATAAGTCTCATTACTTTATGATCAAACTTTGTTCTTCATTATATGCATTCCTATCCCTCATTGTCCTTAGCACAGAAGTAGGTGTATAGTAATTACTCAATAGAAATTTTTTCAGCAGAATCAAATGTAGTATAGTGATTAACTTTAGTCTAATTCAGAGAGTATGATGATTTTAATAGTAGTCTGTAAAAAAATTCTTAGATGTTTTCATTTCCTGATCTATAATATTATTTTATGAGAATTTCATGACCAACCATTTTTTGTTTCCCAAACATTAATTTCGGGCTTGGTTTGTGGCTCAGGGGAAAAGCCCTTGCCTAGCACATGTGAGGCACTGGGTTTGATACTCGGTACCACATAAAAATAAAGGTATTATGTCCATCAACAACTAAAAAAATATTTAAAAATTATCAATTTTAATATAAGCAACATGGGTTATTATTACTACTTTAATTCATATATTACTATTTCTTTTTAAAACAAATAAAAAGTAACATTTTTCATGTAAGTTACACAAGTCACAGGAGTATTTGTTTAATTTTTGTCATTGGCTTTGTATCTTAATTTTAATTATTAAAGGGAATCAATTAATCAGTTTAAATCTCTTTCTCTCTTCATTTCCCCTCCTCTCTCTTAGGAAGCATTGTGAGTGTTGGGGACCCGAAGAAAAAGTATACAAGATTTGAAAAAATTGGTCAAGGGTAAGTGATTGTTATTTGAGATATCAAAAGATGAACCTCAGCAACAGGTATTAAAATTTAATAACAACTTGCATTCCTGCTAGTTCATGCTTCTCATTTCTTGGATTGTATTTGTATTTTGCAATCTTAATATTGGTCTTTCCAGCTGGCAGACTGACTGATAATTAACCTACAAACATATCTGCTGCAATCTTCACTATTGTTGAACTGAAAGTGAAGTTTGTAGCTGATTTTCTAGGTAAACCAGTTTGAATCTACTGACTGTATGCAGATATATTGATCAAATATCTTGATCCCCATGTATTTAATAGTTTCAAACTTGTTTACCTAGAAAAGCAGTAAACTTCTAGAAATGCTTATCCTATATGAAAACTCCCTCTATTGTGTTCCCTCACACATATGGTGTGATTAAGAACCTGTTTCTTTGTCAGACTGCAAAATGACAGAATGAAGGTGGGGGAAATCCTTACTGAATGATTGAGAGGTAGGCAGAGTTGATTATCTGAGTCTTGAGGAAACGGATCAGATAATCCCCAAATGAGATGGTGTACATCATTTTCAACAAGTTAAAGATAAAGATCCCCAAGGTTTCAGTGACAGAGATTTGACATAGAAGTCTGCCATGGGCTCTAGGAATCAAAACTTTGCAAAAAGTTCGTCTGATTATCCTGAACGTTAGCTAGACATGGGAACCATAGTGTTAGATCATGCACTGGAGCTGAAGGTAGGGCTCACCAGTTTTGCAAGTCAGCTATAATTAGGTTTATCTCTCAGGCGTTAGTGTGATAATAAGTGGGAGGGCCTGAGTAAGCAACAGTGTTTGAAATAGGAAAAGTTTTGTTGAAAGAACTGTGCCTTCCCAAGTCCGTATACAATCCTCAACTCATTTGCTTTGTGCTTCAATGTTAAATACTACAAGACAGGTTGTAAAAAGACAATATTATGTATTGAGGGGCCTAAGAAAAGAAAAGCTGGCTTCAGATTTTATTTTAATTGTTTAAGTCTCTGGGAAAGCTATCAGTAAAGGAGAGAGATACACTCCATTTGGAAATAGACTTCCAGATCTGTTTGTTATTCAATATGGTAGTCATTATTTACATTTGACTGTGGAGCATTTGAAATTTGGCTAGTCCAAATTGAGAGACATGTTGTAAATATAAAATATACATCTAATTTTGAAACAGCATGAGAAAAGAATGTGAAATATTTCCTTGGTAAAATGTATATTGGTAGATGTTGAGATGCTAAAACTTAAACATGTTGAATTAAATAAAATATATTATTAAAATTAATTGCACTTTGAAAATGTTTTAAAATGTAATGCTAGGAGGTTTAAAATAGGGTTTACATGTTGTTTTTGCTTTTTAACTTTTTTTCAAATTGAAATAATAATTGTACATATTTGTAGGTAACTATATGATGTTTGGTACATGTAAATATCACATAATGCCCAAATCAGGGTGAGCATATCTATCTCCTCCAGTATATATCTCTTCCTGTGCTGAAAACATTCAGTCTTTTCTTTCAGCTTTTTAAAAATATAACATTTTCATTTCATTATCATGATCTATAGCCACCACAGCATAAAATGAGTATCAGAACTTACTTCTCCTAACAATAACTTCATATCCATGGACCAATCTTTCCACAACCCTTCTTCCGTACTGTACTCCCCAGCCTCTGGTAACCACTATTTTGCTCTCAACTTCTATAAGATCAGTGTTTTTGCATTCCACATATGAGTGAGATCGTAGAGTACTTGTCTTTCTTTGTCTAGCTTGTTTTACTTAATATCCTCCAGTTCCAGTCATGTTGGTACAAGTGGCAAGATTTCATTCCTTTTAATGACTGTATAGTGTTCCATTGCATATATGATCACATTTTCTTTTGGGGGGGTACTGAGGATTCAACTCAGGGACACTCAATCCCTGAGCCACATCCTCAGCCCTATTTTGTATTTTATTTAGAGACAGGGTCTCACTGAGTTGCTTAGCACCCCACTTTTGCTGAGACTGGTTTTGGACTCACGATCCTCCTGCCTCAGCCTCCCGAGTCACTGGGATTACAGACTTTCGCCACTGTGCCCATTACCACATTTCCTTTGTCCATTAGTTGATGGACACTTGGGTTGATTCCACTTCCTGGTTATTGTGAATAGTCCTGCAATAAACATGGAAGTGCAAATGTCTCTTTCACATTCTAATTTAATTTCCTTTGGATTTTCTACCAGTAGTGGAATTACTAGATCATATGGTAATTCTGTTTTTAGTATTTTGGGGAACTTCCATTCACATTCTCAAGAACAGAATGTGAGCATTTCCTTTTCTTCATATTCTTGCCAGTACTTGTTATAGTCAGTCTTTTTGATGAATTATTACTATAGTAAAGTAATACCTCCTTGAAATTTTCATTTGTATTTCCCTGATGAGTAGTGACATTAACCAATTTTTCTGATACCTATTGAACATTTGTATGCTTTCTTAGGTCTATTTCCTTGTTTTTTTCTAGCCCTATTTCTCATTTTTAAAATTGTATTATTTTTCTCACTGGAATTGAATTTCTTGTATATTCTGAGTATTAACTTCTTATCAGATATATAGTTTGTTAATATTTTCTATCATCCTGTAAGTTGTTTCTTTGCTTTATTTTTTCCTTTGATATACAGAAGCTTTTTGTTTAATGTAATACCATTTGTCTTATTTTTCTTTTTCTTTTTTTTATTTTATTCTTTCTACCTCACATTATCTTTCTAGTGGACAGAACAGCTTTAATTATAGGTTTAAATGGAAGCTATTTATTTATTTCTTCATAAAGTGCTTTTGTCAAACAGAATTCTTTTTTGAGAGGTGGGAAGGAGAGATGTTATAATTTTGTTTTGATTGTTCATTCCCACCAAGACCCAACTGAGCCAACAATAGCATTGAATTTAAAAAGGAAAAAAAGTAAGAAATGGTTTCAAATATCTCCCAGGTAATGAAGCAAGACTAATTCCTACAGGAACAAAGATTAGGCCACCAAGCAACTTTGCATACCAAGGAGATTTCCCCCTCTGCCTGTTATTTATACCCTGACCTCTAAAGGTGAAAAGTAAAGTTCTTTATTTCTAAGTACCTTTGTAAAGTCATATAATCTAAAATGAAAAATTAAAGCAGAAATCCTGCTTGTCCTCTGCAGAAAGGTCTGTTTTAAATTTCCAGCGAGTTCATCATTTTAAAGAATGGTAAAACCAGCAGACAGTTCACTTGGAGGCCCAACAAACTTTTTTATAAGCCTTAAAGGATAAGGGTTCTACTTTATTTCTCCTTTTGTCTCTTTTAGTATCTAGCATTGTACTCCACCCTCGCTAGGCCTTCAAAAAAATTTATACAGTTATGATCAACAGCCAGCTTCACTTTGGCTGGACTCAAAGTTTAACTACAAAGCTTCCCTTGTCTGCTGCCTCCATCCCTCTGCGGCTGTTTTTGCATCAATAAATATTTGTTGAATTAATGAAAATGTTTATCTTTCTAGCTTTCTTTTTGCTCTGACTTTTCATGTGTATATGTACGTCTGACTTGTTCTCTCTCTCTCTTTCTCTCTCTCTCCCACTCTCCCTCTCATCAAAGTATTTTATTTCTTTGTCTCACAGTGATTTGGTCTTCCTCACCACATCTCATTCTTTGTCCTTTGGATATTGGCGTGTGCTGCACATCTGTCTTTTTTAATGCATGTTTGCTTCCCCTTCTACTGCTCATTTTCACACACACACACACACACACACACACACACACACACACAGCCCAAATGGTCATAATATAAAATCGAAATAAATATTTATAAAATCAAGATGTATTTTAAAAATAACTTTTAAGATATAATCTAGCAACTCAAATGTATCTATTTACTGTGATCTTATCATTTGTTTAATTTATTAGTTTTATTTTTTGTTCTTTACATATTGACTGTTTCTCTGTTCTTAAGTTTAAAGTGAGTGAGAAAATATCTCTTTTTTCTCTGTAGATTCACAAAACCACTCATATATTAACTTTGTTTTTACTGACATGGCTCTCAATTTATTTTTCCATGAATTACTGGCCTAAATTAGACAAACTAGTTCTACTCTCAATATATAGAGCTTTTATTTTCTTTTCATTAAGTGTGGGATTTTTATTGTTTTGTTTTACCTATTGTTGTGGCACCATTCAAAATCGTCTCAGTAATCATTCAGTGCTAGGAATAATCAACCCCAGTATTCCATTTTCAGCTTCAGGGAACACAGCAGCTCACTCTTGGGAACCAGATTTGAGAAAAACCTCTTCATTAATCACCCTCGACTACTTGGAAAACTAAATTTTTTCCAGAATGAGTTTCTGCCATCCCAGCATTCAGGCCTGGAGCCAGAGCATTGGGATACATTACCCATGAGTCAAGTTCAGAATTCCATGTCTAATAATTTGAAGACATAGCTAGGAGTCGAAAGCTAAAGATGACATTATTTCACTATGTTTGCCGTGAAGTGTTCTGAAATTGGCCACCAAATCCAGACATTTTGAGCACATGCATGTAAAGTGAAATAAGAGGTTGAGAGGGAGGGGGGTGGAGAGAGAGAGAGAGAGAGAGGTGGGGCAGGGAGAAGAAAAGAAAGAAGGAAGGAAGGAAAGAAAGGTACTACCGAAATTGTCATTAACAACATGAATTCATCTAAGATATATCTGGTGGAAAATGAAGCATCTTCACTCTCTAGGATAGCTATGTAAAAGAACTGGTTTAATAAATGCACTAGGGTGAGACAACAAAATCCAATATTTATTTTCCATCAACAGCTATCATTGGCAAACCTGTATAATTCCCAAATAAGCAAGTAGCTATGTAACAGACGGCTGAATTTACTAATGTTGGCAACTGTCCCCACAGATTTCTCATTAATACATTTGAATTCATTTTAAGGCCTTTCCTTAAATAAGAATGTACTGAGAAATAAGCCCTTTTTTTCTTTCAGTTTCATGTTGTATTTTCTCTTCAACCATAGAATAGAAAAAATTTTGAGGCAGCAGCTTAAAAGATGGTTTAGATTCAGTTTAACAAATATCTTTTTTGTTCAGGGAAATCCTATCAAGTGCCTACTGTTTATAATGCAGAATAGTAGTTAAGAACCACATTCTGGGAGTTCACAGTGACCTCAGTGTTCATTATCCCCCTAAATGTTTGACAGCAAGAAAAGGGGAGTTGGATCAAAATATAAGCAAGCTCCTGCATGTGCCTTTCTCCTATATTTTATCCACACACTTGTCACCCCACCTCCCCAGATCCGTCCTTGACTTCTCTGGTCCTAATTGTCCTTTTCTGTCTTCTGTCCTTCAGAACCTTATGGATTATATCAGCATGTATTTACTTTTTAAACCTTAGCTTGTCTAGATAGGTAAAATTGCTTGAAAAGAGCCAAGATTCTAAACTCAGAAAACTGCAGAAAAATTGTTTTATTTCTTGAAATGTCAGTTTCTCCTTCATAGTAAAGCATAATGCACATACCTCATAAGGTTTTGAAAAATAGAGAAGGTATTTAATGTGCTTAGTGCTGTTCATGGCACATAGGTAGGTAGTTAATGGTACTTATTATTAGGGGTGAAAGATTCACCCCATGTTCTACTATAATACAGAGCAGAGAACAGCACTTATTATAATGTAGCTACAAAGAGCTAAAGGGAAACAAACGGAGGTAAAATGATTTACAACCAGGGAGGGGATATGAGGCAGGATTCTTAGAGCAGTGTACATTTGAGTAGTGACTTGACAAGGTGTAGGAACTTAACAAGTGGGGATTATGGGAAGTTTCATTTGAAGGAAATCAAGTGAATATTTACTTTAGACTATCGGTTTCATTCCCTTTGGTATCCATAGGATCTGCAAAAGTGTCGTCTAGCATACAGTAAATACTCAGCATTTGTTTGATGCACATTGAAAAGACCAGAAGAGTTAAATCAATAGTTTCAGTTCTATGGATACTCAAAAGTCCAATTGGCAGAAAAATTAGTAGAAAATCATGCTAGAAAGATAGGTTAGGGGTATGTTATGAAACAACTTGAAAGATACAGGCTACACTGTTTTTTATTTGTTTAATTTTTTCAGATAGGTGATACATGGACATGGCATAATATTCAGAAGGCACAGAAGAATTGATAGTGAAATGTGTGTCTCTCAAATTTTTGTCCCTTAGCCTTCCAGTTATCCTGCACAAAGGAAACCTCCAGCAAGAAACTATTATTGGTTTTATATATAATACTTTTTCAAAAATTTATTTATTTTGACTCATTGTAAACAAATGGAGTACAACTTATTTCTCTGGTTATACATGAAGTGGAGTCACATCATTTGTGTAATCATACATGTACATAGGGTAATGATGTTTGTCTCATTCTTTTATTTTTCCTTCCTCCCACCCCTCTTTTTCCTCTATATAATCCATCCTTCTTCCATTCTTGCTTCCCTCCCACCCCCCATTATATATCATCATCCACTTATCAGAGAGATCATTCGTCCTTTGGTTTTTTGGGATTGGTTATCTCACTTAGCATGGTATTCTCCAGCTTCATCCTTTTCCTGCAAATGCCATAATTTTATTCTTCTTTATGGCTGAGAAATATTCCATTTTATATATATATCACAGTTTCTTTATCCATTCATCAGTTGAAGGGCATCTAGTTTGGTTCCACAATCTGGCTATTGTGAATTGAGCAGCTATGAACATTGATGTGGCTGTATCTCTGAGGTATGCTAATTTTAAGTCCTTTGGGTATAGGCCAAAGAGTGGGCTAGCTGGGTCAAATGGTGGTTCCATTCCAAGCTTTCTAAGGAATCTCCACACTTCTTTCCAGAGTGGCTGCACTAATTTGCAACCCTACCAGCAATGTATGAGTGTACCTTTTTCCCCACATCCTCGCCAACACCTGTTGTTGCTTGTATTCTTGATAATAGACATTCTAATTGGGGTGAGATGGAATCTCACATGCATGTGCACATATACACGTAAACACACACTCACATACACATAGCCCATACATACTTGAATATAAGGTGACATATAAAATAATCTTAAAAATAATTTTGACTTACCTGAATACATAAACTGCTAGATATATAAATAAATGTTTGAATGTCTACTTATAATGTTTAATTTGTTAATTTACTCCCATTTAAATATTTGAAACCACACATTACATAAAATTATATATTAATTTGGGGAGATTTTTCTACATTTCTATTTCACAAACCTTGGAATTTGAAATTTTCCTAGGTATCATAGTCACTAGAACTTCCTTTTGAGTTTCCCAGCAGCGATCCAAATATATTGTTTGCTTTGCATCTGAGATCTTTGAGATATTGAACTCACGTGTGATTCTGTCCCTCAGTAATTTATTCCTGTCACAACATTAAGAGATTTGTTTTCTGAATCTGACCTATACATTTTCATAGTGTATCTACTCTATCACTCCTTAAAATTTCTGTTACAAATATTTAGATTTACCCAAAAGTAGAGAAAATAATACAGGAAAACCCTGATTTATTTTGCCCAGATTTAACTCTTATCAATAATTTTTAATAAAATCAGAATTCCATTATAACATCTATGAAAAATTAACAATTATTTGATATTGTCTAACTCCTACCCTATAATCAGAATTCTCCAGATGTCTCAAAATGCTATTTTTACAGTTGATTTGTTCAAACCAACATGTAAAGAAGACCCACACATTGCCTTTGGTTGTGGTTTTTAAGTTTCTGTACTCTAAAACAGTCTCCCTTCTTTTTCCATCACCATTGACTTGTTGAAGAAACTAGACACCATCTTGTAGAATGTAACTCTTTCTGGATTTGTCTTTCTGGATTTGTCTGCTAGTTCCATATGGCATCATTTAACTTGCTCGTCTGTTCTCTGTATTTCCTATAAATGGGTGTTAGCTGTAGAGGCTTAATTAGATTCAAGTTCAGCATTTGGCAAGAGTTTTCATAGGTGGTATTGTATATTTTGCATTGTATCACATCAGGATGCATTGTCTAATTGTCCTATATTTTAGTGTGATGAGTAGATTGATCAGATGATTCAATGGGTGACTATCACCTCCCATGTAAAGTTCCCCATCAACCTTTTATCCAATAGTTTTATCTATTGATGATTATTGCCAAAATCAGTTATTTCGTTGGAGATTGAAATATAGTAATTTTCCTAAATCTTTCATTCTTCCCTACTTATGAGTTAGAATATTTTGTGTGTGCATTGTACTAGGGTTTGAACCTAGGGGTGCTCTACCACTGAGCCATGTCTCCAGCCCTTTTTCTTTTATTTATTTTTTGAGACAGAGTCTTGCTAAGTTGCTAAGGTTGGTCTCAAACTTGTGATCTTCCTGCCTTAGCCTCTCAGGTAGATGGGATTACAGACATGTATTATCAGCACCTAACTGAGAATTTTTTTTAAGGAACTATACTTCATCAGCTAAGGCTTTTTAGCTACCCTGAAATGTAATCATGCAAGGAAGTCAAGATGAATTCTTTTTTTTTTTTTTTGGCAGAGTTGGAGATCAAGCCCAGGGCCGAATTCTTCTTTATTATTGTCAATTCAGTATAAGGAATCTGGTACCCAAGTTTCTTCCAAAAGTTTCCAATGAGTGGTGTTTGGTTTTATTTTAATTTTTTTAGTAAGGAATGAAGGCATTCTCATTTATTTAAAAACACCCTTAAAAACTCATGAGTTTATGCATTTTATCTGCCTTCATCAGTATTTTTAATTATCACACTATTCCATCTTTAGTTAATGGAAACCCCTTTTACTATATTGGCTTTGAAAGAGATTTTAAAATCTTATTTAGGACATCTAACACTTGTAGTTATAAGACCAGACCCCCAGAAATAATTTATTTACATTCCTTCTTTTCTGATTCTAACAGGTACTCTCTATGAACCTCTATAACTAGCATTGATTGAGAGTATTTCAACCTAATATGTTTTTCCCAAACTGCACTTCATTGATTAAAACCAAATGAGCCTTCTATTTGAACAGAGTGCCTCTCTCTCTGGAATATTTTTAACACAAGTGGTAACATACTATTTCATACTGTATCTTTTCTTTTCTTTTCTTTTTTTTTTTTTGCTATTCCTTTTCTTTTATGAGCCTCTGTTTTTCTGTTTCAGAGATGGTTCCATATCAGTACTTCATTCCTTTTAAAAGATACACAGGGTTCTTTTGTTTGGGTAAACCATAAATTATTTAACCAGGCTCCCATTGATATAGTTTCTTTCTGATATTTACTATTACAAACAAGCTTTCAGTGATGATCCTTACAGATAAACCATTTGACACCTATGTAAATTTATCATTAGGATAAATTCCTAAGTAAGGAATTGTTGTGTGAAAAGAAATATACCTGTTTGATTTCTAAGTTGCCCTTCATAGAGGTTGTTTCCTTGAACACTCCACCAACAATATATGATTATGCCTGCTTACTAGCATCCTTGCCAACACAACATTTATTTGGTATTATAATACTATAATAAAAACCCATCCCCACTGTGATTATTAAGAGGGAAAATATACAAGAAAGAAACCCTTAACAAGAATTGCATGTGGCAATACAAAAGATTGTCATACAGAATTCATTGGCCAGTGTAGTGTGGCTGTATGATGTTTTCTACCCAGATTGATTCAGCCATGCACCTATGTTTGGCAGAAAGTGACAATGGGAGTATTTTATGAAACCATTTTCCTCCCAGAGTTAAAGATATATATCTCTGGCCAAAGGAATTTTGTCTAAAGTGAATTTTTGACAATCATATCATTATAAAGAATGACAACATAATTCATTGATAATTGCAAACAAGTTTTACTACTAGCTCTTGTGTAATCAAGCAAGCTTTCTGTTCCTGTCCCTCTAAATTAGTTTTAGGGGTTTTTTTTTGTTTTTTTTTTTTCTTTCTTATTGGTTCTTTTAGTTATACATGACAGTAGAGTCCATTTTGATAAAATTGTACAAGCATGGGATATATCTCATTTTAATTAGGAGCCTGAACTTGCTGATGTTTTAAGACTTGAGAAAGTAAGTGTATACCATGTTAGGTGTTTTCAAACATCCCCACTACTTAATAAGGAGTCCCCTTTTACTTACTCTAACTTGAAGTTCCCATATTGAATATGAATAGTTTTTAAGTCTTATATCTTAAAGGATTTGACAAATAACAGCTTGGTTTAGAGAATCTGACAAAGCAGTGTATCACCATAGAACTGAGGGATAAGCACTGAAAAGAAAACATCTGACTTGTTTTCTTTTGTTTGTTCAGAAAACTATGGCAAGAGCAGAAGTGGTGTCTAGTGTGCTTACAGAAGTTATTCTTTGGGTAGGACCACCCACCCCAAAAGTATTTGCTTCCTCATTGGATCTATTTTGGGCCACACAAGGTAGAACACTGCTATGAAGCACTAAATAGATGTAGTCTGAGCTCTATAATAGGCTTTGTGATGTAAGAGATTGCAAATACATTAGCATTTGTGAAGAATGCTGTTTATGAAGCAATGGAAGATGCCCTTTGTTCTACTTAATACTCTTAAATGCACTGTGTTGTGTGCTGTCCCTTGTAAAGAAAGATGATGCCACTCAACCAGCCATCATTAGCAGGGTTTGCACGTTAAGTTGTTTTTTCCAGCCACAGTAATGAGCTTGTATTAAGCCACCTGCCCCCCCTTTCCTGTCCAGGCCTTCTTGAAACCAATGGCACACACTGTGAAGCAGTTGCTTAGACTTAATGTTGGAGAGAGTGGCTGAGAGTTATCTGGCCTTTCCAGGGATTAAGCCCTGTGACTGTGGCCTCATTATTACTGGACTGTAACCCACTGAGCTCTCCGGCCCCAAACCCATAACGCATTACAGCTCTATTCAAAAGTACTCTGGGAAAAGTCATGCCCAACTGAAGAAGAGAAAATTTCCTGTTAAAAATTATAATCCTACTAATTAAACATTATAGCACCTGGCTCCGACTGCATTCTGTATACTTAGAAATGTAGCAAGGTAACAAAACTTTTTCCATAACTGGGTTTGTTTTTTTCTTAGAGATGCACTTTTGAAAAGTAAATTGCACAAAAGAAAATCCTCTGAAATTTCTTTATGGGAAAGTTATTGCATGCAGCGGTAACACTATTCTTCTCCATTCCTGAGCCCTGAAGGATTTATTTCTCAACAAAATGAGTAAATACGTGTTAGTGTCAAGAAATATATATGTTTTTGTGTTTTCATGTCAAATGCATTAAGATACAGAAGCAATTTCTACACAGGTTCCTTCAAGTAGTGACTTTCTTAAATATTCAGAAGAAGATAAAGTTGAGTCCTAAAAACTAACCTCAGGTGCAGTCTACCCTCAGCCACATGGCAATCTTAATTGACTCAGAAACCAGGAGAACTAGCTGGTTTGGTTATATCAAAAGAATCAAACATACCATGCCCAGGGACAAACTAAATGGCTTAAAAGGGACATGTGGACTAAGTAAGCAGAAAATTAGAGGCAAGATAAATATTTGGGGGGAAGCAGCCTAACATAATGGATACAATTGTGAGCGTGAGGAAGTACCACACATGCACTCAGCATTGTTGAAAAATGTTAATGATCTATTTAAAAACGAAATGATAGTTAAAAGCATGAGCTACAGAATCAAACTGGAGCATTTTTAAGCTCAGCTGTTGATTAACTGTGTAACCTTGGGTAAGCTACTTACCATTTCCCAGTTTCTATTATTCATTTGTAAAATGAGGATAATGGGGTTGTATGGGGTGAACATTAAGTGAGATCATCCATTTACAGAGAGCTAGCAGAAAGTCTCAATAAATGATACAGGCTTTTATAACAGCAGTAGAAGTAAGAGTAGATGTAAAAAATAATCATCCTAATGGAGGTTAAATTCCTTACTGTGACTCCATTGCCACCATATGTATACTTTCAAAATCTTACATGGGAATATTGCCTATCTTTCAAGCTCCTCACTCTTATTCCCACTAGGCTTACATTGGACCTCATTGAGCTCTCTAGTCTAGTCCTCTTGTTTTTTTTCTTTTTTTTTTTTTTACAGTCCATGAGCTTCCTCTAGCCTCATTTTGCCCTTCTTTCCTTCCTTTAATTCACTCCCATGCTGAAATCAAAGTGATTTATCTAAACTTTTAGCTCTACCATGCTTTGGCAACTCCTCAGGTTCAGGGTTTGACATTGGCTCTTAGCAGGAAATATCAAAACCTGATGAAGTGCTGATAATTAAATTGACTTGTAAAGACAAAGGAAAAATAGTGAATTGTTTTTTTCTTGCTAGACCTTTTGGGCTATATGCCAGTGTTTCCATTTGAGTATTATGTACTTGGCCATGTCAGAGAGATACTGTTGATAAAGTATCTAATGTGACATCAAGAACTCACCACACTATAATTGGTGATGATTGAACAATGTGTTAGTTTAGTGTTCTTTAACTGGAGTGTAGGTTAACCCTAAGATCTTAGTGAGGAGACCTTTGTTACATACTAACTGTGTCATATTAGGCATATAGTTCCACTCTTGGGGCTTCAGGTTTCTTATCTGTAATAAAGTAAAACTGGATGATTTCTGTTTCCCCTGAGTTTTAATAATGCATAATTTTTTTGTGCCATCTGAGGAACTGAGATTTGGAATAAACAAAATTCCCAGCATAAACAAATATTTTCCCTATAGCAATCTGTGTCTTCAATATAACTGAAATGGAAGAATAATAAGGGTGAATGTAATTAAGTAGCTAGCATAAAAATCAAATTGACAATATTGATCATTTTAGCACAGCAGCTCCAGTATGCCAGAGAATTAAGAATTTTAACCCCCATCTTTGTCAGATTGATTTCTGGTATCTTTATATCCCACAGTGCTGAAAGATAACAGACTTTTTTTTTTCATACCTGGGATGGAATCCAGGGGCACTTAGCTACTGGGTCACACCCCTAGCCCATTTTTGTATTTTATTTAGAGACAGGGTCTCACTTAGTTGCTTAGGGCCTCGCTAATTGCTGAGGCTGGCTTTGAACTCTGGATCTTCTTGCCTCACCCTCCCAAGCTGCTGGGATTACATGCATGTGCCACCACGACTGGTCAGACTTTTTATTATTTTTTAATTAAAGTGAATTAAATTTTTATTTTGTGAAAATATGCATTGAGATATTTTCATATATTCCAGGATGTTGTAGAATTCATCTTTTTGGAATCAGTGTGCATATGTTTGGCTTAAAGATTGTTTAAGTATGTATATACTACTGTGCTTCAATTATTATAAGAGAGCTTCTCAGCTTCACCACCAAGGACCACTATAATAGTATCTGTGTACTGTTCATAAACATTTATTAAGTAATTGTTTATTTCTTATACTTCTGTAAACAAAAAATGCATATAACTGGGCTGGGATTGTGGCTCAGTGGTAGAGTGCTTGCTTAGCATGTGTGAGGCACTGGGTTCAATCCTCAGCACCACATATAAATAAATAAATAAATAAAGGTATTTTGTCCATCTACAACTAAAAGTTTTTTTAAATGCATGTAACTAACTGTTGCCTAGAACTTACTGGCCACCATGCAATATCTAACATAGTCAATCAGTTAATATAATTCCAGCTGAAAGAACTTCTATATATTTCAATTTGTTTCATCTTAAACAAATATTGAATTTCTGTTATGAATTTTGGATCTCAAATATCTTGAAAACTTCCAGGTATGTAAAGAGCTTCCTAGCCTTCCACATACTACAATCAATCAAATAATAGTTATCATTATTGCTAATATTTACTGGACAAATACTATAGGTCAGAACTGTTTACATTTTAAGCACTGTAGACATTTAATCCTCCTTCGATCCTGAGCCATGGAGAGATTAAATTACTTACTCAGTGTCATACAACTAGGAAGCAGTTGAATTTGAGCCAGGGGAGGTTTGGATGAATGGGAATAAGAGATACTGATCCCAGCCCAGTGATAGGCAATGAAAGTGCTTCAATAAATGAGTCTTAAAGAAGTTTGAGATCTGTTGAAGGAGAAATTTGCACTTACACCACTGAATCTTAAATTGTTGGAATAAAGAAATATAGTAGACCAGGGATGCAAAGAAATATTAGGTGTGCTGAGTTGGAGCTGGGTATAAGGCACTAAATTTTACTGTGCAGATTATACTGGAATATGTGTGTTTTAGTTGAGGGTTCTACAAAAACTGGAAGTTAGGTAAACCAATCACTTACTGATCAGAGCAGTGAATTCCAGCCAACTAGCAACATGTTTGTTTTGGGGGGTGGTAAGAAGGATGTAGACTATATCACCATTTTAAGACTGGGAACAAGGTGGGGGGAATGGGGAAAATGACTCCTACTAAATAATTACGTACAAGCAATCAGGTGGGGGAAGGGGAAATGAGGGGGAAAAGTTCATTTATAGTTAATAACTGATGATCTAGAGTTTCAGGGTCTGTAAACCTCTGTGAATTAGGAATTTGTGGCAATTCTATACCACTGAATGTCATAAAACCCAGGATATTAGGATTCCAGGGTTAGGACTCTAGCAATTTTAAGACAATAAAAAGCTGAAGGAATGAGGGGACAAAAATCCCAAAGGATTTGCAAGGTAAAGCTGCAGAGATGTTAAACACTAATCCCCCTTTCACTCCAAGTCAATCACAATTTTAGTTCCTAGTACAGTGAAATGGGCTTGGAGTTGGAGGGATGCTGGTAGTGAATAAGGGGAGAGACCTGGGCTGGCATTTTGGCCTTTCTCCCCAGCTTTAGCTGGATCAGCTCCCACTTTAATTGTTTTATATTGAGGTTCCTGCAAGTAGTTTCATTTGATAACAGTGTTCCAAGCTTAAAAGAAAAAGACAAAAATAATTCCCTAGGGAGAGAAAAGGATGTGGAACCTCTACAAAGTGTTTCACTATATCACCCTTAACCTCTGTCCTTTGGAAAATAAAGACAGATGCTAGGAAGGATGTTTTGGCTGGGAGATTGGGGCGGGGGCAACCACGAAATCAGTAAATCAGCTGTCCCCTACTAAGAAAGTAATAACAGCAGTAAAATCAAATAGTAATAGCAGTTACCATATTAAGCATCAACTCTGATCAAGGCACAGGGCTAAATGCTTACATAGATTTTGCTTTTCAATTCTCTGCAGTCCTAAGAGATAGGTACTACTATTACCTGATTTCATAGATACTATCACTCTTTTGCATTTGTACAAATGGACTAAATAGTTAAGGATAAACCAAATGAATTTAAAATCATATTTTGCAATTAGGTATAAGTATTTGCTCAAGGATTATTGCAACTAAAACATACACCAGTTTGAGATGATCTATCTATTCCTTTGAACTTAGGACAACTCTGAATTCAGAAGAAAAAAAATCACTGGTCCCTAAAGTAAGGAATGTCTTACAGCTTATTCCAAGAGGAAGTGTTTTTATGTGGATTAAAGTAGAAGAAGAAATGTTTTCTTCAAAGGAAAAAGTTCTTATTGCAATCATATGCTTGCTTAAGGATATTTTTACTAATGTGTTAATTCAACAGATATTTTTTGGGCACTAACTATGTGCTCTGATCCCAGATACAGAAATGCAAAATGGAGAGAATGATTTCCTTGATAAAATCCTCAAACCTAAGAAATCTCTATAATTATTAAATCCAGGTTCAGTGGCCCCTGTTTGTGTGATTTTTTTCTTCAGTCTGGTTACAATAGATACTTAAAACCCATGGGGCAGTAGAATTGTTTGTTATAGATCATAGAATTAAAGAGCTTTAGGAACAGAGTAGCCCATTCCCTATACTTTGCATGTAAGAGAGTCACATGACCTTAATGGTAAATTATATAACCTTGGGCAGGTTACTTCTCTGAACCTTAAGTTCCTCATATATACCATGCAAATGATAGACTTTCCTTATATAGAAATCAGGTAAGGAGTACATAAAATAAGTTACACGGGCTGCAGTTGTGGCTCAGTGGTAGAGTGCTTGCCTAATATGTATGAGGCATTGGGTTTGATTCTTAGCCGTGCACATAAATAATTAAAATAAAAGTCCATTGACAATTAAAAATAAATAAATAATAATAAAAAGTAAAATAAGTTATATGAAGTTTGTCACAGTACACACACACACATGCCTAATGTATGTTTGCTGTTACTGTGATCATGATTTTTTATGTGAGAGGACCGCAACAGTAAGAGGAACTGCATAGTCCATGGTCATATAGGCTTGTTGATAGTAGGCCAAATATTAGAGCTTAGATCTCTACTAATAGTTGAATATTCCTCATACTACCCTACCCGTTTTTTCCTAGAACCAGGTAATATAAAATTCCTAGGCCTGTGGGAAATATTTTGGCTCACTCGGGTAGAAGAAGAGAGAAGGAATACAAGGAAATACCTGACATAAGAAAAGAATGCCTGGATTCAGAAAACAAAACAGCAAGGGATAAATGGAGAGTAAAAGAGAAACAACAATTACCAGAGAGTTTAGACAGGAATGTTGGAGCATTACAATGCCTAGTGGATCACAGGACTGGTTTCTAAACTAATTCCTTTATTTACCAAAAATGAAATTGACAGTATTTTATTTTCCTTTTTCTTGAGTGTGGAGGTGGGAGGTGTTTCAAAATGCAGGTGTGATTCACAGAAAGTTACTGTGAATTCAACTTTATAATTTCTATTTTTAAACAAAGGAACACTGTAATTGAAGTTAGAATGGAAGCCTGAGTAGTACCAAGCCTTAAGGAATGATAGAGTTTAAAAGGGTATTTAGCTAGAACAATACTTAATTGAAGTTGTGAGAAATTTGATGAAAAGAAAAGTAACTCCATAGTAAAACCACATTATTATTGCTTTGTGTAGCTACAGTATTGGTACAGTACTGAGAGTGGTTGATTAGTTAGATGAAAATATTCTTAAACATTAGAAATATATTAAAAGAGCCACACTGTTCCTCTGCTAAAAGTGAAGGTTAATTTATACTTGCCTAAGCAAAAGGTGATGTAGTCTTTGCTAAACTAGACTTCAGTTTAAGCAGAGGCCTGTGTGTTGGTTGTTGTATGAGTTGAGGAACATTCAGAATATTCCAGGAGTTTCCTATAATTGGCATAGTGCACAACCCAGAAACTTGGGCCAAAATCTGACTGGAGTTCTTAACCCACCACAAGGGATAGACAGTGAATGACTCAGGTGTAATTACTATATAAAGAGGTTGTTCCAATATTGTGCACTTAAAAATTTGTTAAAAGGGTAGGTCTTATGCTGTGTCCTTACCACAATGATTATTTTTTAAAATGTGCTCTTGCTTTACTTCATCCCTTAATCTTAACTTTGCTAATTTTCCTCTCCTGCAAATAACCAGTATTTTGTTGCAAGTGAAATACATTGGTAACACCTTTATTGCTTATTCATTTGATAATTTTCACCTTCACAGGGCATCAGGTACTGTTTATACAGCACTTGACATTGCAACAGGACAAGAGGTTAGTGCTAACATCCAATCCTGATTATTTTCCTTTATTCATATTTATTCCTTGTTAATGACATCTCTTTGTGGAAAAAAATGTAGATTATTTACTCATGAGTTTGTGGTACAGAGAAAGAGCTTTGTCAATAATTTGTATACCTCATTCTATATCCCCCAAATATTGATATTTATGTTTATTATGACAATTGTAATTCATTCTCATATTTTAATCATCATTCAGGTGGCCATAAAGCAGATGAACCTCCAACAGCAACCCAAAAAAGAATTAATTATTAATGAAATTCTGGTCATGAGGGAAAATAAGAATCCCAATATTGTTAATTATTTAGATAGGTAAGTGTTTTCTCTCATTATGTACCTGTTGCTCTTCTGGGATGCCATTTTCTTGGTAAATTATGTTATTGGGGTTTTATCAATTTAACAGTCATTTTACAAATATTTCTCAAATGCTACAAAGTAGCAGAGTATGAGATCCATGGATAAACTTGCACCCACTTATCCTTGGCCACCCATCAAACACGAAGAAAGGTTTTATGGGTTTGGTTCTAAACATAAACAGTTGTGTAATTTCTGCTTGCGGATTGTGGCTCCACATTGGCAGGAAATTGACAGTTGCTACAGGAGAGAGCAGTAGTGCTTTAAGCATTTCTTTAAGTGTTTGTTTGGAGTTGGTAAGATCTCTGGGAGGCTAAGTGAAGAAAGGCTGACTACAATGGCCCTGCTTTAATGGGTGTTTTGTGAGGAACTGACAGTGAGGTCTAGGGAATTGAGACTTTAATCTTAAACCTTTTTCTTAAACTAGGTAATTAATGTCTCTTTCATCAGTAGTATTAACCATGTGTTATAAACAGGCATTTAAAGACAGCACTAACTCCTCACTTGTGGTTCACATCTGTCTCTTTCAGTTTCAATAAGTGTTTGTTTAGCACCACTGTGATGTTCTGAGGGGATAAAAAAGTAAAAAGGCTAGCTCTTCAACCTCCATGAGCTTAAGATCGTGCTGTCTGTGTTTTAGACCAGGTAGATCAATGATATAGAAGGAGAAAAAAAGGAGGATGGAAATTTAGAGTCTTGATCAGTGTTTCATAAAGCATCCTTGGGGGCTCACCTGCAGCAGAGGGACCTGGAGTCCCTCTGCATTTGTAATTTTGTACAAATTGCATTTGCACTTGTAAAAATGCAGATTTCTGGGCTGCTCTCCATAACTAATGAAATGGAGCCAGTAAATTTTCATTTTTAACAGAACCCCCCAGTGCATCTTATGGGCACTGTAGTTTAATTACACTGAACAGAGGTCTTGTTCAGTGATGTGGGCCTTAGGGCACATTGTAGGTCATTCCATTCTTTATAAATCCTCCCTCTTGCTGAGCAGGGAACCAGAGACCCAATGATACTACTAAAGTGTCTAAACGTGACCCTAGGTTATTTGAATAACTTCATGTTCTTTGCCTGTATTGTAGGGATCTGGTGACCTCTATGCCCATATTTGATCCCTTCTTGTTCTTCAATAACTAAAGATAATGGACATGACCTCACGTATAACTGACTTCCCCCAGAATTGGGATCTAGGAGTATTAGTGTCTCCCCTTCCTTAGTCCCAAGTCAAAGTCTTTTTCTTTTCTTGTTATAGCTACTTAGTGGGTGATGAATTATGGGTAGTCATGGAATACTTGGCTGGTGGCTCTTTGACTGATGTGGTCACAGAGACCTGTATGGATGAAGGACAGATAGCAGCTGTTTGCAGAGAGGTAAGAAAATAGAACGTTTCTTACTGATGAGTATGCCAAAATTAGTATTTCTGCTTGTTCAGAATGTTCATAACTCAAAGTAACAATAGCACAAGTTTTCTACTGAAAAAACAACTGAAGAACCCAACTTCAATTTGAATCTTAACCTAATAGCATTTATTTGCACCACTCTCCCCAGTCCCTTGTTTATTTTAGTTGCTTTTCTGTTCCATTGTGCAATCCGTGAGATGCTATATCTAAGCCCACATGCTATAGTGTCAGTGAATATGCAAAATGGTGATGTTTACATGGAACTTCTTTCTGATTTTGGGGAATTTTGACACAGTATTTAATTTTTCCTACATGTGCAATGTGAGCCATGTAAAATATGATATTCCCATCATTTTCCAGAAGGCAAATTAAACAAGGTTCTCCTTCAGCCCAGAAAGCAGTTGCTTTCACAGTACAATGTGGATATCCCACATAGCCTTCCAGTGGGCCTGAGCATCTGTCTCTTTTCCAATAATGGTGTCATATTCCTAGTTCCAAGCTAAATAAAGGATCTTTACTACATTTATTTTGTTCAGTATTTTTAAAAACACACACTTTATATTGGAGTCTCATGTTGGGCCTTGTCATCTGTCTCATTCATTGTGGTGAAGTTTACCCAAAACAAAATAGGAGCGGTGATTCACTAAAACATGAAAACCAATGATAGGAAAACAAAACTAAATGATATCAGCTAATCTTTGCATTTTGTATGTTAAATTGTTTGCTTAAATTTCCACCTTCTTTTTTCTCCTCTCATTCTCATTTCCTCCACCTCAGACACAGATCCACCCAATGCATATGTTTTCTATTCATGCAATAAATCAAACTTATAGTCATTTAAATCCTGAGCCTGTGGTTTCCATCTTTTGGCATTATAGTACAAAAGCATTTACAAACAAGTACCTATACTTATTTTATAGTATAGGAGACCTTCCCAAACTTGGCTTTCCATCAGATGTAGCTTAGATATCACTTAGAGCACATCTGATGTTTTAAATGCAGATTCCTGGGTCCCACTCCAGACCTACTCAATCAAATCAAATCATGAACACGGAGAGGCTTACTACATCTTTATAAGACAAAGCTGAATCTATACCCTGCAGATGACTTGGCCAAAGGATAATTATATTAATGGGTTAGCTTTGCTGTATTCATGATTAGTACAACTTGTCATATACTTACTCTTCATGGCCTAGTCTGACATGGGAGCCAACAAACTCAAAATGCTAAATAACATCACTGATTTAAGTGATAATGTGGTTTTGAAGTGGTGTTAAGGCATTCAGTAATCTATTTCATTTGACAACATAAAATTATATCCTTGCCCAATAATTTGTCTAGAAATGAGACTTAGAATTAAAAAAATTCTTTGTGATATAATTGGAACTCTTTTTCTGGTTCAATAGTGCCTCCAAGCTTTGGATTTCTTGCACTCAAACCAAGTGATCCATAGAGACATAAAGAGTGACAATATTCTCCTCGGGATGGATGGCTCTGTTAAATTGAGTAGGTATTTTGATTCACATTGTGTTTGAGAAAATACCAGGGAATTTCTGCTCTTTTACTACCTATCTTGAGAAGATAGGAGATAATGGCTGCTGAAATGATTTATTTGCAAGCATTTAGAACCCAATTTGAATTAAATAATTTGTTTTACATTGTATTCCTGTAGATTGTGTCCAGAATTTTTGTACTTAATATTTCAGAATTTCTAATGTTTTTATTATGATCAGATGGAAAATACCTAATTAGAAAAGTAAAGAATACTGTAACTTGCAGGAAACAATAATGGGCAGAGAAATACATTGAACTCTAGTAAAAATAACATCACATAATTATTTCAGACCCCATTAAAATAAGGACCAGCTGAGAAATCAAGTAACAAAAGACTGTGAGCTAGGCAACTATGGAAGCTCAGTGTCTCCCAAAGGAAGGTTCAGCCAAATCTGAAAGCATCCTATTGTAGAATGAAACAGTTGGGCTTATTTTAATTGATTTTTCTTCTCTACAGCTGATTTTGGGTTCTGTGCCCAGATCACTCCTGAGCAAAGTAAACGAAGCACCATGGTGGGAACCCCCTATTGGATGGCACCTGAGGTGGTGACTCGAAAAGCTTATGGTCCAAAAGTTGATATCTGGTCTCTGGGAATTATGGCAATTGAAATGGTGGAAGGTGAACCCCCTTACCTTAATGAAAATCCACTCAGGGTAAGTGAGAGGAGGACTCCAATAGTTCATCCCCAGGAAAGGGGAAAAGCCAAATATCATTTCTGATTTCCACCAAAAGTGACCAGAATGGGCTCTTTCCTGGGACAAGTAAAACAGAAGCAATAGGTTATAATTTTAAAATTACTGTGAGCTTTGTAAAGTTTTTCTTACAATGCCTCAATGGTTTCCTGAAGTGCTTTGAAGTCAGTATGTCTAATGAAAAGGGTGTTTAAAATTCTTTAGTATAGCTTCCAGAACGGTAGAAATGGAAGGAAGAGAAGATGTGGGAAGAAAAGATTTTAATCACATGACATGGTTAAATGATCTATCTAGGAAACATTTGCTTTACAATTACTTTAACAAAGTAAATATATTTCCAAAAGAGCTATAATTTTAAACTGGATATACCTTCATTATCATTAATAATCTATTGAGCAACAACAATTTGGTGGGTAGCAGAATGAAACACAGAGATAGACGTAGCACCAGTCTGGTGAAATTGCAAACTTCATTAGAAGACTGTCAAGTAGAAAATGAATGGAAATAGTTTGGGTTGGGTAATTCAGTCTGCTACTGCAAAAATGGAGATTTGATTTTCATGTGACCCACTTACCTCTGCAAAGAAAGAAGTTCTATTTCATAGCTTAATTCTACCATCTTTATTCAGAATGGTGCTGTTGATCATGAAGGAAAAAGGTAAAGAAGTATAAAAGAAATGTTTGCTCAGTATAGAAACAAACCAATAGCTATTTTATTGTATATAGTCCAACAGGAGCCAGAAGCTGTTTTATGTATATAAAGGTCATTATATCATTGAAAAAAGTAAATTACCCAGATTTGAAATCTACTCTCAAAACTCATGCATCTCATCTATGTCATTACCACTAAGAGTCTAAAACTGAATTTCATTCTTGGTATTAAAAAAATCATTGCCCTTAGTAAATAGTTAGGTGTGCTCACATTAAGCTTATAAAACCCACATTCAAACCGATTATATATGGCTTTCTATACACGTGAAGAAACCTACAAACTAATTGTGTAGTTGTTTTCACAGTTGACTATTTTGTAATTGGGAGCTATATTTCCTATGTGTAGAGAGGAGGATAGGCTTCTCCTGGCCCCCTTCTAATTCCTCTCTGGTACTTGGCCTCTTGTCGTAGTCCCTGCACTGATTGGAAAACAACAGATATGAGTGAATGCCCTAATGAATGCTGTAGGCTATTTCTCTGGTCTCATGAAACAGTCTGGAAGTGAGATGTGCACATTGATTAGCTGCCTGCAGGGCTGAGTGGAAAAGAAGGGGCATTTTCCCACCGTTTGTGGGTCAGCCCTCCATGAATTTAATCAAGTCCACCCCTGACCTATGGACCATCGCATCAGGATAATTACTTGGGCTTTTCCTTATTGTTTAACTACCTTTGCCCATTAAGAAAGAGCACTGAAAGAACACATCGGGCCTGTTGTTTCCATGGATTTCCTCCTCTAAGTCTTTGGAGTTTGGAGGCACTAAACAGATTATGGCTATTTTGCTTTCTGCCTTCTAATGAGTAATTTACAACCTGCAGAATTTAAGGATTAAATAGATGGTTCTGTAAAGCAACTGATCTCAGTAATGCATTTATTACCTTCTTCAGTTCCTCAATTATAATTGATCGCTCTTCAGCTAGGCTGCTAATTGTTAGAAAAAAGGAAACAAGTTTTAATCTTTATAGGCATCTTCTAGCCTGAGATTAGAACTCATAATTAACAGCTTGTCTCTTAGAATCTACAGCTTTATATCTAAACAAGTACTTGCAGATTAACAAACCACAAGGTTCAGGAAAGCCTACATTAAGACTATGACAAAAAGACCTGTCAGAAAGACCACCCTGTTGAATTCCACTGATAAGAATTTACTTTAACATTGTTCATTACTGTCCTGTGTGATCAGCCTCCAATTAATTAATCAACATGTCCATACTGAGTCAGCCCTATTCTGAGCCTATCTCTCCTAGACACCAGGAGTACTTTTTAAGTTTTAATTTCAAATATGCTATCCTCATGATCTCTTAAAAACACATAATGTTTCAGGCTAAATGCCCTTATTTGGGATTTGAGAAAATGTAGTCATTGAAACCAGGGTGAGATTGGAAAGCAAAAGATATAACATAAGCCCATAGGGAGCCTACACTTTCTTGGATCCTGGTGACCAGGCCATGTGTGGTAAAACAGAAAATCATTCAGAGTTTTAAGAGATGTATTAAAGAATGTTATATTAGTCTTTTTTTTCCCTTTAAAATCCTTCTAGTACTCTCACCTCTTCACTGATTTTAGGCTTTGAGGTGGAGAGAAGGAAGAGAAATAAGTGAAAGGAAGAAGAGTGGTAGAGTGGAGAGTGGCACTTGCTTGTGAAAAATAAATGATTCAGTAGACAGAAGGAGTTGGGTGTGTCCTGGTACTTGCTGTGACCTTCTGCAAGTCCCTTAAAGCCCTTCTAAATCTGTTTCCTTTCTGTAAAATAGGGACAATATCTGTCCCACTGAGCTGGGACATGAAAACTAAATCTAAATGAATACTATGTATAAATCATCTGGTATAGTGTCTAGCTTATTGTAAATAGATATGTGTGTGTGTAAATAGGTATGTGTATAAATAGGTATGTTTGTATTCACATATGAATACAAACGAAAGAGGAAAAAGAGAAAAATGATGCTGCACAGGGTGCTTTTTGCCCACTCATGAAGGGAGAGTGGGCACTCTCCACTGTCCTCCCAAGGACTTTCCCTCCACACTGGCCACACTCCATCCCCTTAAGGAATGGAGGGTTCTGTACAGTTCAGTATAATTCTCATGAACAGGAATACTGAATAGGACAGGTTCAAGGTGAAGTTTTGGGCTTTACATTTCAAAGCTGCTTACATTTCACTGTGACTTTCTTTGTGTCTTTTGTCAGTTTTAATTCAGCAAACTCAAACCCTGTATGAACATTGCCTGTTAACATATATTTAATGCAAGGATTTTGCTACTTTTTTACCTTAGTTACAAAGTGGTTGGGGTTTTGTAAATGTAAATTGCTCCATGCTAATTGACCTAATTTGCTCATAAAATGCCTTTTAAAGGTCAGAGAGTTATTAACTGTACTGATGTTATGAGGTTGGTACCCTTCCAGAGACAGAGAGGAGACAAGCTTCTTACCGTTCCCCACTGCCTGCAGTCTTTGCACTCTACACAATTGGCATTGGACATGTTGTTCTGTGACCCATGGACATTTTTAATGTAGCCTCCAATAATAAAGTGCCTTGTTCCTTCTGTTTGCCAAAGTGACTGGGATTAAAAATCGAACTCACCCTGTGGATGTGCAAATCAAATGTTGGTGTTCTACTGATCTCAACCTTTTGTTCATTGAGGACATATTTTTAAGACCTGTGATTATAATGACCCATTTCTAAATAGGGAGGCACAATCATTTCTGTGAAACAAATTGTTGGTTTGTTGTTTCTCAGCACAAAAAGAGTGCCTCTTTATTAACTTTGCATTCACACATATCAACGGGATTTGATGGAATATGGTATTTGTGAAATATCTTAGTGGTATCTAATTGAAGTTCATAGTAAACCCTGGAACCCTTTTTTATGTATAATTTTCCAAACCTTTGTCGAAGTTGAAATGAACTTTAAGTATTTAATGCACTTGTATTAAGCATTATGGAGCTGTATCAAACCCTGGATACATAAACTTCCTGAGCACCTGGATCACTGGAAGATAGTTATGGGTATTGATGCTAAAACTCTCAGTGTGTAGTATATGCAACAGAGATCCTAAATCAATGGTTCTCCTCTTTGGTTGTACATTGGAATGATCTGTGAAACTTTCAAAACCAATGACACCAGATTCCCACCCCCAAGGAAAAATGGTAACCAGGACTAGGCCAGATACAAAGTCCAGCAGCAAGCCCTCTTAACACTGTCCACACTCAGAAACAATTCTTTATTGTGCCTCTTTGAGCATGGTTCAACCAAAAAAGAACACACTATCATTCTGCTCATATTTTCCATTTTATATAAAAAATTATAAGCAATAGAAAATTATGAGCATTATTGTCAAAAAGCCTACTTGAAATCATGTTCTGTTCTCTGTCATTCTCAGATGCTTCCAGTCCAGTAACACTATCAAAGAAGAAATATCTCCATGATATGCCACTTCCTTTTTCAATTTTGCTTTTCCTAAAAATGAAGTTCATCATTAAAATGTGCTAGCAACTAACATAGTACCTAGCACATATCAATGCATAATATAGCCATCGGTCTAACTGTTCATCATTAAGATTTCATTACCTGTATGTCCAGGGAAAGAGGAGGGTAAAAATCTAAATCCAGATGTGTTATCTACACTAAGAGGCTTCCTACACTCTTCCTTTCCCCACACTTAAAGCACTACACAAATATTAGTTGTCCTTTTTTATTATAGGATCAGGGAAGTCCTAGTTAGCTTGAATGTCTAGGAAAGAGAGTTAAGCAGACTAAAAGAATCACTAGCCACTGAAAAACAGCAACTAAGGGCCAAACTGCATCTACTTTTCTCTAACCACTGGAACCTGTGCTGTGGATTGGAATGTCTGGGTTTGATGGCGTGTGCTCATTTGGAATTAAAGTCAGACATAAACTTCCTGAGCACCAGAGAAGCAAGCATACTTTGCTAGCACTCAGTCAATATTGTTTTGAATGTATTTCAGGAAGAGCTGGGAGCATTCCCTTCTTTTTCCGTAAGCCACTATGGAACAGCCAGGTTTATTGATGGGTTGTTGATACTTCTACTTTGAGGGCAAACCTATGCCTAAAAGGAAGGGCTAGTTGGGATAACTACAACTAAAATAACTATAGAACAGTAACAGGACTTCTTTTTAATCAGAAAAAAATATTACCTGTCAAAAGATAGACAGCTCTTAAGAATCATTGGTTGTCAAGAATTCAGCTTAGGAAAATGGGACTTAGCCATAGGAAAGCTGCAAGTCTCATTTAGATTATAATTTTGAAGCAGACAGCTTAAACTGGTGAGTTATGATCCAGAAGACAGCCAAAGGAGGAACTGATTCCACAGCAAACTAAAATCCAAGAAATTCTGACCAGGCAAAGATGAAAAAAAGTTTGAAAATGTGGTGACCAGGGACCAAGCAATAGCCAAGACTGGTATTCCTCTCTGCTTATCATTCCAGAGTCCTTACAGGATGGTTTGGGTATGATCCAGAGATGCCTATGCCTATTGCCCTAATAGATACCATACCTATAACCAAGTAATTAAGTTCCTCCAAATCAGAGTTTGTTGTAAAGAAACAAATTCTATATTGTGGTGATAGGCATTTATTTGCCCACTGAAATCTCTAGTCACATGTTCTGACCTATGGCTTTTGAAATCTGTGTTTTTGCCAATGAGAAATGACTTCACCAAGAAAATCAAAGTTTTCTTGATAATTAAGATCATTTCTGACCTTTGTTATCACTTTGATTTATACCCTTTCTAACCTGATTGTGTCATCATTTTCTAACTTGATTGTGTCAACCCTTTGCATTCTGATATTGTGTGTATGTGCAAATATGTAACAACAGATCCCATCACTGTGCACAACTATAATGCACCAATAAAAAATGTGGAAAGAGGGAAAAAAGAAAACCCTTTGCATTCTGGTAAAACGATACTCTGAAATGTCTTAGTAAGCCTCTCAGCAGAGAAAGTTTAATTTATTAAGGCAATCTTAATTCTGTAGCTGGGAAAGTAAGAGTTTTGACCTTATTCCAGGAATCAAGCTGATTTTTTTGTTGTAGCTAGTCTTTCCTTTTGCTTTCTTTTTTTGGGGGGGGATGGGGGTTAAAAAATTGCCCCCCAGCTGAGATGGGAAAATTCACCTAGAAGTGGCCAATGAATGTGAGAGGACTAGACAAAGAGATTTATAGTATCTACCAACTTTATACATTATATGATTTGAAGACTGAACTCTATTCCCAAGTTGGTCAGTCAGGAACTCCACAAACTTGTGTAGATTACTTGCTTCATGTTGAATTTCCACTTCCTTTATGGATTCAAATGAGTAGAAATTGATTACATTATGGATTACCATTGGGTTCCACAAATCCCAATAGTTGCATTAAGTTCCTTGGGCTATTGGAAGTGCCAAGAGAGTGGTCACCTGGTAGGGTCTTTGGTTCCACTAGGATAGTTTCTCTTTAATTCATTTTCTATATTGGGATATCACATGAGATTTACTTACATAAACAAGGGAAACTTGTAGGTTCCCTACTTTGATCCCATGGGCTTTTGGTTATACATAGGCCACAACTTTCCCTGACTTTGCCAAAAGGGCTATAGGTTTCATGAGTGTTGTCTCTATGAGTGTTTTCAGAGAAATGATCTTCAGAGAGCAGTTGAGGGCTACCTGTCTTATCAACTCCAGACTAAATCTACATCCTGGAGGGTAAAAAAAGCCCTCATCTTACTAAGCAAACACACTTGGTCATGATGTGAAGTATGCTGCATGTGGGACTCAGCAAACCCATATAGATAGTAATCTTGGGGAGAAGCCAAGGAAGAGCACTATAGTATAAAAGCTATTATGGGGACATGTGGTCTACACTCTGGGGTGTGATGCAAGGAATTGTGTTTGTTATACAGAGCTGTTCAGCTGATGAACTACCTGTAAAATAAAAGTTGAAATCAGTCTATATGAGCAATAATGCATGTTTTATAGATCATATTACAGTTAGATTGTTTTGATCCTAATATGGTAATTTGGAAAAGTCCCAAGGAATCAGGGAATTAGTCCCTTCCTGCTCTAATATTCTGAAATGAAACATGAAAAAAATATAAAATGTTAAATGGTACCTTGTAACCAGAAACTAGGTGGGGGTTGAAGATAAATTGGAGGTTTGGAAGATATATTCAATACAATGTGTATTCTTCCATGATCACTTTCCTCATTTTTAAATTTTAGTTTTGAATTTTTTTGATTAACTTGTAAGATTTGTACATATTAAGAGACTACAATGTGATGTTTCAACATATGTATACAGCATGCACTGATGAAATCAGGGTAATTAGCATTTCCATGTCCTTACCATTTCAGAACCAGAGAAGTGTAGCAGTAACAGAGTGGAATCTGGGGTCTAGGTCCCCTTAAACTCCTAGATTTTGTAGGCTTTAATCTATATTTCTCTTCTTTTTCATTCCCACCAGCCACCTTCTCTTTCATCGCCCTTTGACTCCTGTTCTTGCCCTACTTTCTTTTGTTCTTTCTGCTTCTCTCAGTTTCTTTCCTCTACTTCCTGCACCATTTTGCTTTCCTTCTTTTCCTACTACACCTCCTCCCTTCCCTCCTCCTTCCCCCAGTCCCTTTCCTCTATTTGTTTTCCTTTTGTGTATTTATATATGTATTTATTTTTAAATTAGTGCATTACAGTCATATATAAATTTGGAATGCATTGTGATATATTGACACATACACATAGCATAATTTGGTCAACTTTGTTCCCCACTTCTTCCCCTTTTCCTCCCCTCCTCTCTCCACCTTGGTCCTACTTCTACTCTATTGTTCTCCCTTCTATTTTTATGAGATTCCCTTTTATATTCCTTTTTTTCTCTCTAGCTTCAATATATGAGAGAAAACATTCAACCCTTGACTCTCTGAGGCTTGAGTACTACTTGGGCTGCCATTGGTTGCTTCACGAACACAAGTAAACTGCTCCACATTTCATAACAAGAGATTAGAATGAACACATGCATTGTCAGAGTCATCTGGTATTTATTTTATGGCATTGGCCAGTCCTTTGTGCTTAAAAACAGTACTCTAAAGCTAGGCTAGCACCTAATCAGTCAGCACTACCTAATTACCTTTTATTATCAACCTATAATGGGATAGATCTATAATAAGTTCATTTTAAGGATCAAACAACAAAGAACAACAACAATAAAATCTTCCTCCCATAATTTGGAGACAGAGAAGAGCTTCTATGCAAAACAAGTAGGAAGCTAAATTAGACCACAGTGCCATCACACTGGTCTATTAAGTTGAAAAGTCAAAGTATGGAATACAATGTTTGTTACAATATGGTGATTTTCTTTTCGCAGGTAGGGCTCCATTTACTCTCTACTTAGCAAAAAAAGAAATGTCAGGGCCTTTCATGAAATCCATAAACACATCAGAAGTAGCAATACACTCTGGCCTTTAACCTCTGAAATCCCAGGTCATGAGTAAACTAAGTCAGAAGGTGTCAAGTCACTCGTTGCCAAATCTTGCTCATAAAACACTCAAAGTTGGTTGAAAATTCTAACATGAGAAAGGAACCAGACAGCAGTTGGTTGCAGGCAACAGCGAGAGTACAAGCATATAGACCCTCATCTCTCTCTCTCTCTCTCTCTCTCTCTCTCTCTCTCTCTCTCTCTCACACACACACACACACACACACACACACACACACACACACACACAGAGATGTAGTATGCAACCTCCCTAACTTGATCCCCGTTTCTAAGCAGGTGAAGAATGACTGACTACAGATGGACCATTTCCTTTGTACTGGTAGATAAGAGGTGAATCAAGCAAACCATTTGTTCATGCACAACATGCCTCATTTCCTTTCTTTCTTTCTTTCTTTTTTTCTTTCTTTTTTTTTTTTTTTTTTTTTTTTGGTACCTGGGATTGAACCCAGGGATGATTTACCACTGAGCCCCATCGCCAGCCTTTTTATTTTTTTTATTTTGAGACATGGTCTCACTAAGTTGCTTAGGCTGAATTTGAACTCTCAGTCCTCCTGCCTCAGTCTCTCCCTAGCCACTGGAATTACAGATGTGCTACATCACACCTGGCTGCCTCATTTCTTGATGAACCCTTTTCTGCCTTGGCTGGAGAACTCCTACCTCATAGACTGGAAACAGTGAGACTTCTACTTCCTTGATTCAAATAGTGATTCCTGTATTACTAGTTGTGTGCCATGGGACAAGTTATTTTTCTTAACCCCACAGGACTGTTTCTTTCTCTGTTGACTGGGAAATGATAATAGTCTGTCCCCAGGGGTTGTTGTGTTGATTCTATGAAATAATAGTAATCATTCAATAAATTTTGTCAGTTTATACTGATAGTAAGATATATATGAATAGTCTCCTTGCATTTATGGTTCAGTTATATTGTATATTCAATAGATTTTTCTGGACCAGTCTGGGAGCCAACTCACCATGTATAACATGATTTCCATGGGAAAATGTTTTTGGAGTTCCAAATATTCAGCTTGCCACACCCTATCCTCTTTTAAAGTGAGTCTTTAATATTGGTGCTGAGGTCTCTTGTAGTTGCTAATACACTTCCACGTACGTCCCCTGGTTTGTTTTCTGATGTCTTAACCTAAACTTTATAAACTGTTATAATGAACTGAAGTCACAAACTAAAGCTTTTTAATTAAATGGTTAGTCCTGTTGCAAAACTGCCTTAATGAAAATTTATTAGGTACATATGGATTGTTTTGAGAGTTCTTTGGAGAAATGTGGTAACTTCTATGATGACTGCTTTGAACTTTCTTAACTGAGGAAATTGCCAATAAGGTAAATTGAATTATTTCTTCAACTGGATGAACTAGTTTTCTGTTAGTACTTAGGTAAACTCAGTTGCATATGGGGTCAGTGAATACTGCAGTGTTTGTTATTGCCAAGATATTTAGAGTTATCATACAGACTTCTAGAACATCAGAAACTTCTAAGTAATATGTATATCAAAAATAAGAAAGCCACCATTTTTTTTGCCAATTGTTGTATTTGTCAAAAGGTCAGTAAATCATGGGGCCTATATAGTCTCACAGGAGAAAGAGAACAGATTTTGCTTAATGATCTAAAAGATTAATCAACAGCACATTCTCTGCTCAAGGTTTCTCAATTTATATTTCAAGTCCCAGAAAGCACTTCTTTCCTCTTGCTCTCGGGGTTTGTTTGCACCAGACATGTTGTGACCATCTTCCACACTAAGCCATGGCTAGTCAAAAGTTACCACATGCCAGAACTGATCAACTCAGAAAAGGGGTTTTATTTCATTGTCTCTATATCCTACATTTTTAATAGGTTACTTTAGCTTCTGAACTTTTATACTCTGTATCAGTCTGTTATATTCCCAGATCAGTTAAATTTATACTTTTTGGCTCTCCTTTCATTCAGCAACAGAAACATTTATGTAGCACCTATTTTGAGCAAACTGCTACAAAATTCAAAGAGGATCATGACACAGTTCATATCTTCCAGAGACTCCCAGTTCAGAAGGAAAGACAGACCTGTAAACAAGTATTCATAATATGATGTGAAAATATACATATGAATGAACAAAGTTTATGGGGTCTCAAAGAGGGAATGTCTTTTCTTCAGAGTGACCACATATCCTGGTTTGCTTGGGAATGAGAAACACAAGACTAAAGCCCAGGATAGTTCTCAGAAAACTAGGTGGTTGATCACTGTATCTGCCTGAGAGAGATGGCAAGGGCTTTAAAGAGGAGGTATCATTGAACTAGAGCTTGAAAGGAAAATGACAGTTTACTAGGTACCTAAGGGAGATGAAGATAGCATTCTAGGCAGCTATGAAAGAGCATTTCCTATTCAGGGAATGAAGAACAAATTGGAGTGAATAGAATGTGAGCTTTGGAGAGTGTGTATAGATGTGGTGGGTTGGGGGAAGGGCCCTAGGTTAAGAAAGCACAGGTGAAAACTGGAAAGGTAGGAAGTGACCAAATCATGAAGGACATTATAAGCTGGGCTAAGGAATCTTTACTATGTCTTATGGTCCAGTGGTTTTCAAACAACTATAGTGATCCCCTGGTTCCAGTGAAACTGCTTGGAAGCATAAATAAATAGAGAAAAGCAAAATTTATTTGATTGAAACAAGGATGGGAGGATGGAGCGTAGAATAGAAACTCTACTCTTTCTCTTTCCCTCCTTTTTTTCCCCTCTGAACTGCTCTTCAGGGTGAATATTGGACAGCACAGTGTGAAAACCACATTTGTAGATCATAGGGGACCACTAATAAATTTTAAGCAGAGAAGTGATGAGATCTGTGATAAGATTGTTAAGAATGGACTGAAGAATGAAAAGGGTTGAGTAAGAAAAACCAATTAGAAGGCTATTAGAACTGTCTGAGAGAAGCCTGGACTTAAACAAACATAACGGGGATAGGGAGCAGTGGATTTAGACATCTGTAAAGGTTGCATTAATGGAACCTGGTAGGTGGATTATAATAAGAGTGGGAGAGTTTACTGGGTGAGGAAGAAGAACTCAAGGATGATTCTATGCCTTCTTAATTCGAAATGGTCAACTCTGAGAAATCTGTAGTCTAGTTTCTAATAGCTTATTTTCTTTGAAATTTCACAAACTCAGATAAAGCCAACATATAGTCACTCATGCCTAGATATGACTTCTTCAATCTTTCTTCATCTAAGACTTGACTTTGCTGGCAAAACCCTTTTTGCTGTCATTGTTGTGTTGGCTACAACTGTATTTGTCTCTCATTAGCAAGGCAGTGGGTAGCAATTTTCTTTTTTACTAAGATAGTCCCCAGCTTACACAGGGGTTGTGTTCCAAAAGTTCATTTTTAAGTTAATTATTTGGAACCCAGAGTGCATTTTCCATAGAAGCAGCATTATACATAGTGATTAGGTTCCCAGGCCAGTCCACAAAGGCCATTTTCACCCATAATATAACTGAAAGTGTGGATATTTGCGATGGAAATTAGTTGGAAATAATACTGTTGCAATTAAAAGGAAAACAATAGTTGAAAAAGGATAGTCTGGGTTTTTGTTTCCCTCAAAGGGTAGTACTTGATGAAAAGCAGGTTTAATCCTAAGAAGACAAAATGAAATAGATGAGGATTTTTGTGTAAATTGGACACCATGGCTTTTTAAGTTTATTTTTTCAGTAATGTTTTGGAGGTTTTTTAAAACTAATTAAAGCAGTCATGTCACTGTAGATAATTTGGAAAACTGAAAAATGCATTTTAAAAATTAAGTCACCAATAATCCTACCATGGATGATTGTTAACATGTTGGCGTGTTTCAACCTTTTTCTTAGTACATGTATTTTTTAATCAGTTGAACAGCAGTAGTTATGGTGCATCCACATGATGAACAACAACAGTTCACGAAATGTAGTCCTTAAAATGATATTAATGAGCAATTTTTTGAACATGAAAAAATATTTATAATATAATGTTGAGTATGTGTAGATTGGGAATGAGGGAGTATCAGATGAATACTGGACAACCGGGACATAAGTCAGCTCTTAAGCAATCAACCAGTACTATTATCAGCCCTAACCTCCAACAAACCAACAGCCAGATTTTTTTGTAGAAGTTCTCAAGAGGACATATGTGTTCTTTGAAGTGTTGTACTGACTCTTTATTCTCATTTTCCTTCAAATTACAGTGCTTTCTTCTCCCTATAGATGCTCTATATCATTAGTACTCCTGAGGCTTAACAACTATGATTAAGGTCATTTTTGATTCGTAAATGGAATGGAAAGAGAGGCATACATTTCCTGAGGAATTAGGCATGGATTGAAGAGAGATGAGAAGAACTTGGGTAGCAAAGATGTGCATGTATTTGTAAGGACGAAGATTATATGGAATAGAATGTATTTAGTTAAGAATGATGAAAGAAAAGTGAGAAAAAGAAATAGTATGGTGTGCATATAGACCTAGAGAGAGTGGAAAAGACCTTTAAAAAGGGAGAATAAAGATTTGTTTGTTTAGGACTAGGTTTGGTTCTAGAGCAGAAAAAAGTAGGTAAAAAACAGTGATTTGCGCGGAGTTGCAACCAGTCGAAATAAGAATTTTAGGAGGCAGTAAATGTAATGTACTCTTTTAATAAGGGAACAAAAATGGTTTTTGAGGACAGGTGCTTCAAGCACTAAACATCCAAGAACTAAAACACCTTGAACTTAATATATCTGTTATAACTGTTCATCAATTGATTTTAGCCCATTCATTGTTTTCCTAAAAGCTGTTTGGGCATCCAATCTCCTTTTAGTTAAGACTCCTATTTTGGCATGAAAGCCCTAGGAACTGCCACCTGCATTTGCTCTTCATTAATGAAAGAATTGAAAATTACAAAGGAGTAAGAGGTGGGGGAAAGGAAAGTGTTTGAAGGGACTTGTATTTACATAGGGGTATCTTCATGTACTAAGAAGAACAATCCAAACATTCATTTTAGTCTGTAGAAGCTAATGACATTGTAAGTCTCACACATTGTTATGCAAGAGAATCTCCTATGGAATGCTGTGGCTGTTAAATTTAGTGTACTTATGATGCAGCGATTCTAATTTATCAAATCCTAGCTGAGCTGCAGGTTCTTGGCCAGTGGTTCTCAATGTTGGCTGGATATTGGAATCTCTGGAAAACTTAAAAATATGGATGCCTGGGTGTCTCTTGCACAGATTTTTACACAGTTGGTCTGGGAATGAGAATCGGGCATGAGGATTTTTTTATAAAGCTCCTTAGGTGATTCTAATTATGCAGAAAAGTCTGAGAACCTCTAGTTTAGTCCATTATTTAAATACTGGGGTGGATTAAACCTCTCAAAATATGGTTCTGGAACCAATAGCATCAGACACTTGTTAGAGATGCAAATTCTTGGATCACATTTACTGAATCAGAAATAGGGTGGGAGTGACCCAGGAGCCTATGTTTTAACAAGCCCTCAGATGCTTCTTGTGGATGCTAGAGGTTGAAAGTCCCCAGATTCCTAAGTCCTTCCTTACTCTTTCTAATGGACATCTGTAGGGATTGCTGGAAAGGAGAAGAGCTCTCCTCACTAGCTGATGTACACTTGTCTGGGAAATGACCTTGATAGAAATACTTTCAATAATAATATTAGGTACATGATGGGAAAAGGTGAGAGGGAATGATAATTTGCTGCCCAAGCAAGTTCAGGAAGGAGCATATCTTCCTCAAAGTGAGAGAGCTGATCACATGAGGAAGCATATCTCTCCCTGATGGCAGTACCTATAGGCAAACTCCTACTTATTCTTTAAGACCCTGCTCAAATTCCAACCTCCTCTGTGAAGCTACCTTTGATCTCTGGCATAAATAGTTTAATTCTTGTATTAGCACTATCTCCATTCCTGTATTAGTTCTTATCTTACTGAATTGTAGTGCTCTAAATGTCTCTCTTCCTGACTAAATTGTGTGATCTTTGAAGTAAGATGAAGATGACTGTTTTGTTCATCCTTGGATCTTCAGTGTCTAATATCTGGTACCTACTAAAGGCTCTAGAATTATTTGCTCATGGGAGGCATCAGGAATGGTCAACTTTGGGAACTATTAAGAACAAAAAAACAGGGGCTGGGGTTGTGGTGGAGCACTTGCTTAGTACATGTGAGGAACTGAGTTCCATCCTCAGCACCACATAAAAATAAATAAATAAGATAAAGGTATTGTATCCATCTACAACTAAAAGTTATTTAAAAGAACAAAAAAATGGCTGAATGAAGGTAGATGATTATGTATATTTTGCTCCAGTGTATCTTTCATGCCTGATGCCTAAAAATGTTTGAAACAAAAATGTGTTGAATAGATGAACCCTTATTGTAAAAAACAAATCTTCAGCCAGGTATGGTGGCACATACCTATAATGTCAGCGGCTTAGTAGGCTGAGGCAGGAGGATTGAGAGCTCAAAGCCAGTCTCAGCAAAAGTGAGACCTTAAGCAACTCGGTGAGACCCTGTCTCTAAATAAAATACCAAAAAGAGCTGGGGATGTGGCTCAGTGGTTGAGTGTCCCAAGTTCAATCCCTGGTACCCCTACTGCCAAATCTTCAAAAGATGGATTTACCTTTGTGAATTAATCATGGTCTTGAGTCTGTTCTCTTCCTTGAAGGCTTAGGAACCTTGATTCTGTCAGCATACCAAAAATTCATGTCTCTCAGTGGTGAACTTTACACAGCAAAGATCTCAACAGCATTTAAGAATTATTAACAAATTTTTTTTGCCATAGGATACATCATCATCAGGTACCAAAACTACCAATGTCAACTTTTTCCATATTTCCTTTCATTATAGGTAAAACTTCATAAGAAATCTAATTAATATCAAAAGGGCTACAGCTGTCACAAGATAAAAATGTTTGAGTCGGAGCCTGGGGTTGTAGCTCAGTGGTAGAGCGCTTGCCTCGCACATGTGAGGCACTGGGTTCAATCCTCAGCACCATATAAAAATAAATAAATAAATAAAATAAAGGCATTATATCTACTACAACTAAAAAAAATTAAAACAAATATTTGAGTCCTTGGGTCCTATACATTGCCTCCCATCGAGGCATAGATATCTTCTGCTTCTTTGTACTTTTCTAATTTTATAATATATTTTCATTATCCCACATCTACTCACAAATATTCTGCAAATAAGATGAAAAATTAATAAATAATAATCACCTTTCTTTGCACCTTTTTCAGGTTATACTCAGATCAGCATGATTGGATATGTGTGTGTCCCCTAATTCATTGTAGTCACAGATTTACAGGCAGTCCCTTGGTTTAATTTCTTTAGTGTTTGATCACAGATTCATTGTATATATATTTTTAGTGGCCTAACTTTTAGAGGAAATTTCATAACTTTATTTCCAAGTTTTTTGGGGGTAAGATGCCTCACTGTAGCCTAAATTATTACCCAAATTAATAATTTCTAGATGTTATAGAAACTCTGGAATGTATTTCATTGTCGTTCTCCAAATGGAATTTTTTAAAATTTATTTTTATTGTACACAAATGGGATACATACTGTTTCTCTGTTTGTACATGAAGTAAAGGCATACCATTTGTGTAGTCATACTTTTACATAGGATAATAGTGTTTGATTCATTCCGTTATTTTTTCCTCCCCCCCACCCCTCCCACCCCTCTTTTCCCTCTACACAGTTCCTCTTTCCTCCATTCTTACCTCCTTCCCACCCCCCACTGTGTGTCTTCATCCTCTGATCAGGGAGATCATTCGACCTTTGGATTTTTGAGATTGGCTTATCTCACTTAGCATGATATTCTCCAATTTCATCCATCCAAATGGAATTTTTAAGACCCAGAATATAAACCAGAAGGCAATTGATTTGTGCCTTCTGTGCTAACCCATGATCCTAATATGTATATGCTGAATGTATTTTTTAAAATTTTTTTCCTATAGGCATTATATCTGATAGCCACTAATGGAACCCCAGAGCTCCAGAATCCTGAGAGACTGTCAGCTGTTTTCCGTGACTTTTTAAATCGCTGTCTTGAGATGGATGTGGATAGGCGAGGATCTGCCAAGGAGCTTTTGCAGGTGAAAATAAAATAGGACAATTACAGAGAGAGATATATTGAACTTTTCCATCACAATGTGTGACAGTAAGAGAGCTCTTTCAAGAGATATATAGTTAGAGTTAGGCTATTACCATTTGATTTTAGACCACAGGCACATGAGTATAGGCATGCATCTAATACATGATTGATTGACATGTTGCCTTTCTTCTGAGAAGTTGGCAGTTTAATCTAGAAATCTCTTTTGTTCTTCCTGGAGTCTTATTTTGCAAGGGAAAAAAACAATGTGACCCTCTGGTGTTGCTGTTTTGTTCTAAACTTTACTTGTGCCCCTGGATGTTGTATGCAGGTGCTCTTGGCCGGAGGTAATTCTCTACATAACTATGCAATTATTTCCATGGCATTTGCTACTCTAATGCTTTACTGGTCAAAGCCCCTTTGCTTGTGATGCCAATTGGCAGGCACCTGCTTGCCTGGGTGAGTACCATCCAGTGGTGAGTGCCTCTGTAACCATTTGTCCTTTTCATGGCTCTCAGGGATTATTATATATGATGATAATTAGTACCTATTATCTACCAAATTATTTACATATATTACCTCATTTAATTCTTATAACAACTTTATAGCATGGGTATTATTATCCTGTTTTACAGACATGGAAATTGAGGCTCACACAGCTCTTGAATGGCAGAGCTGAGATTTGAGCCCTAGATTATCTGATTCCCCATCACACATCACACACAAACAAATTTCAATAAAAAGATGTATGTATTTGACAAAGCATCACATGCCTGGGATTACATGCATAACTTCACTGCTGGGGACTGTTTCTCAGAGACAGGTATCAAGACCTGTAACATCTAAGAACAATGACCACTTGTTCTGTGACTTCGAACACACAAGCCAGTTAAACAAAAGGTGCAACACTGGTTTATGCAGAACTTTCACCACAAAATCACTGTGTTCTGCTCCACCCTGCACAGAAAAATTTCTTCTTGTGACTTCAAAACTCCCTTCCAAGACAGGGCCACACCCAGGCAAAAAAGAATAGCTCAACCAAATAATACCTGGAATCAAGCTATTTGGAGGAATTGAAGAGGCTACACCTTCTCTTTTCTGCTATTCATGACAGGTTACCATAGGGCCCTATAAGTCAAATCTGGAATGACACTTTATTAATCCTCACTTAATCCAGCCTTGAATTACAGATGAAAACCCTGAACTTTTGAGTGCTTTGCTTCCATATCTTTTTATGCCTCCCACCACCTCACAAACACACCCTGAAACAATTTCCTGTTACACCCTCTTCCAGGAATGAGTGAAGATACAGGTTCTTTAAATATAGCTATACAGCTAAGTAGATCATTGATTCAATTATCTAGTTAATTACTTCCCCAACAGTACTTTTATATGAACCAGTCAGATAACTGATGCAAAACTATATTTTAAGTGTGAATTGAATAGTTCATTTGTCACATCTTTTCATTTTATACATGTAAACAAGAACCTGCATATCTCCTTAAGTCCATTCTCTGATTGTAGCCTATCATTGTGCTCCTTAGAGCACAAGATACACAAGACTCATGCCACTGGAAGACTGGAGAAAAGACAGGTCTTGAATATTTGTGTGCTATTCCTTATGACCTAAGTCAGTTCTCAGCCCAACAATTGATATTAGTTGAGCAACTACAGTTTACAAAGCCTAAGCACAGCGGCTATACAAACCTGCCAAAGGCATTATTCTCACTCTCAAGGAGTTTACAATCTCCATGGATACATGAAAAGAGACTTATGTAAACCAGGTGGCTATTCAAATAGTAAGTGATGTGCTTGATTGAAGAAGTATTTTTCTAAGCTAGGTTGATCAGAAAAGATCTGTGAGCAAGAGGGTTTTTTTGGTACTTAAAGGACAGATCAGTTTTATATGGTTTAACAAAAGAGGGGAAGGGATTTCAGATGAAGGTACTACAGTATGATAAAACATATGTAGGCAAGGTTTAAGGGGACAGAACATAGAAAGTATGACTGAAGAAATGAGTTCAAGCAAGGAAGCTGAAGGAGATAAGGTGTGAAGAGGACCTTGAACACCAGGCTAAAGAGTTGGAACTACAGAAACTGGTAAAATAATGAAGATATCTAAGGGAAAATGTGAGGAATACCTTGTTTAGGAAGATTTTTTAATCTGGTAATATGCAGTAAGAATTAGCAACAGGAGGTGGGAGGGATGGGGGGGAGGGAAAAAAATGAATCAAACGTCATTGCCCTATGGAAATTTATGATTACACAAATGGTATGCCTTGACTCCACGTACAAATAGAGAAACAACATGTATCCCATTTGTATACAAAAATAAAAAAAAATTTAAAAATAATTAAAAAAAAAGAATTAGCAACAGAAAAACAATGGAGTCTGGAAGACCAAGGGATGGATCTTATAGTTTGGGATTAAATTCATTAGGCCTGAATTGAGAAAAGCAAGAGGTAGATGTGAGAGGCATTAAGAAGAAGGTACTTGGTAACTGGCCACATGTAGAACATAAAGGAGAGGAAGACAAAAGAGATTTCAGGTTATCAAACCAATAGTGGCAGTCGGTTAAGGGACAGGGGATAGAGGAGAATATAATGGCTAACATATCTTAGCCCGTATGTAACTTAAAAGGGACTTTCATTTACTTCATTTAGCCATTACAATAAGCAGAGGTAAAGATTAAACCTAAATGTTCTGACCCTAAAGCATCCTGTAGCTTACATTATATGAGAGTAGCCTGTTTGGAAAACTTTAACATAACTTTTTAAATGTTGAATTTAAGATGACAAAAGAACATTACAGAGGAAATATCCAGCAGACAACTGGAGAACTAGAACCAGAACTCTAGAAAGAGATCAGGTCACATACTGTAGATTTGGGAATCATTCCCATAAAATTGATGATAGGTTGAAACCATGAAAAGAAATATAGGAAATTAAATTTGAAAAAGAAGATGATGAGAGCCAAGTGATGTTATGTGAAAGGTAGAAGGAGGCAGTGAAACCAGAGAAGAAGATGGAGAGGGAGTAGCCAATCAATGTGCATGCATGGGGGAGAGGCCTAAGATAGTACAATGTCACAGGCCCCCGAAGAGGAAACCATTTCAAAAAAGAAAAATACATTCACTTGCATTGAAAACTACAGAAGGCCAAAAACGAAATGGTGGAGACACAACTATTGGACTTAGGAGTTAGAAAACCACTGGTTTCAGAGTAAAATTCTTTAGTGATTAACTGAAGGCAGACTTTCAAACATGAGGGCTATTCCAGATATATTCATCAATTCAAGAAAGTCATACAATTATAAACTCAGTGAGATTTTACAAGATCCCTAATGGTGCTAATCAGTTTCCAGAGGATTTTCATGACACAGAAAGACAAAACATCTCAAGGACAAAAATGGGCACCATGTTTTTTAATTAAATGATGTTTAATTGGGTACTCAAAATTCATTTTAATGAAAAAGGGCTGCTTGAAAATGTAAAGTAATATACATGTTGAAGGAAAGAATTCCAGTAATTCCTCTTTTTTTTCTTCCTTTTGCAGCACCCATTTTTAAAACTAGCCAAGCCTCTCTCCAGCCTGACTCCTCTGATTATCGCTGCAAAGGAAGCGATTAAGAACAGCAGCCGCTAGGACTGCACGCCTTACCCCTCACCATCTCCCTCATGAGTAAGACTGAAATAAACTCTGCTGCAGGAAAGATGAAAGAAAAGACAGTCAAATGGGGTGGGGGTTCTTTAACTTTCAAATGAATAGAAACTTCTTATAAGCCTTTTTCCTACTCCCTCAGATTATGTAATTTATTTGTAAGCCTGAATCGCAGCCCAAACAGGGCAGCAATGTCGAAGTGGCCATCAAGTGGTCACTTCCACCGTGAAGCGAAAGAGCCAGTAGTGAATCCCCTCATTTTGTGCATTTTCTTTGAAGAAAAAGATTTCTCAAAGATGCACATTCCCTCTTCATAGTGTTGTGTTTGTTTTTAAGTTAGAGAGTAGTCCCTCTTACATTCAAACCTCCTTCAAAACCCCTTACCTAATGTGATGTTTTTCACTTGCATTGTCATTAGATGTCCAGAAAAAAAACTGTCAAAATGTTTTTCTAAAAAAAGAAAGCAAAAAATGCAAAGCAAAAAAACAAAAACAAAACAAAAAAACAACAAACAAAAAAAAAATAGAGCAAGTACTGTGTGAACATGTGGAAGTCCATGCCCTAATAGAGTTGCAATTTTTTATTCTTCTTCTATAGTGGTGGCTTGGTTTGTGTACCTATTTTTCTGCATTTGTATTGGAAAAGGTTTCTTTTAAGACATTTTCCAAAAGCAGAGAGGAGTACGCGTTTTCAGGAAGGGCTTTTAATTACTGTATACCTAAAAAAAGCAGAATTGGTGAAATCCTGTCATTTTCACAACAATGCTTAAGAGGTAGTCTATGTGTCACATAAACCAGCTTGTTAGATTTCATACCAGAAAAAGGACATGAAACTGTGACGTCCTATTGGGTGAGTCCAGGTCCTGAACCTAGAAAATCCCGATAGAAGAAACCATACTCAAACAAAGATGAAACTTTCTCTGAGAGCCAAAAGGAAAACAAGATATGTGCATGATACTGAAATCCTTCTTGGACATTGAGTAAACAAAGGTAAAGATACCTAATTTATCCTCTCTTGTGCTTTGTGGAACATTTACACTGTAAAATAGGCACATCAGGAGGAAATAGATTCATCCAACATTTCTTTATGATAACATGATTTATTTTGGCAATTTATAACACTTTAGAAAAAAATTCAAAAAGATTTGGAGAACAGAGAGGCAGTAAGCTTTCAACTCCATAAGAAATGGGAGGTCAGTGAAAGCTGCATCCCAATCAACATTTGGCTCTAAGTACTTGTTCCTATTTTCCCTGTGTGCCCTGTGTGTCACCAATTTCTGTTTCAGGCTCTGAAATATATATAGTTCTCTGGGCTTTTGAATTTCAAAAGTATGTTCATAAAAATCTTGCAATTCCCCAGTGAAAATAATTTTGCTTTGCAGTTATATATCCCAAGAAATAACCGTTCAACTGAATTCCTTTTGTGACTTGGTAAAATACCAAAAGTTGACAGTAATTTCACCGTGTATCTAGTGATTAAAATTTCAACACTTAGTACTTCCTGAATCTTCTGAAAGTAGAAAAATGTCTGGAAGGTATCTGCATAGAAAAGGATATGCTTCTCTTTTGAGTGTATTAGCAGTTTTATAAATTCTGGAAAGTTGTTTCTCTAAGCCTTTGAAAAGCTAACACTCTTGTGTTGTAGGAGGCTTCATAATTTGTAAGTATATAAGGAATCTGAATAGAACCTATCATCTACATTCACCCAGAGGGGAAAAGAGATCAATGACCATAGGCCTCTCTCCTTCTCTGTAAGGTACATCTTTCCATCTAACCATGTATCCATCCATTCCTTAAAATGAAAGCACTTTCGTTAGAGTTTCTGCTAACCATATAGTGTACATGTTTATGTTTAGAAGATAACACCACTGATGGATTTCCTATTTTCCTACTGTTGTTTTCTTTGACTACAAAATTTGGGAGGTGCTTGATCCTCTTGCTTCCCCCCCGCAAAAAAAAAAAGGTCCACAGTGGGATAAAACAACAAATGTGGAAAAAAGCTCAAATGGAATTATTAATTTGAAGCATATTGTGTTATACTTTGCAAAGAGGTATCTGGGCCTAAAGTTTTTAATGCCACACTGTTCTAGTATGAGAGAGGCCTTAATTTTGATTTTATTTAAAATTAAGTTTTTTGTTCACTCATAGTGCCAGGTAATTCAATGAAGTACCTGGGGTGCAAAGAGAATTCATTACCTTGATGACTATGCCCTGCCGGTAGAAAGGGCTGAAAACCTGGTTGGGAAACCCTCATAATCAGGTAGCATCCCTTATATGTTGTAAAGGCCCTTTTTTTTGTTATTGTGAAGACCCTGGAGCAGTGATCCTTCAGATCACTGTAGGCAGAGAAATGGCTGCTCTTTATACTTTCAGTTCAGCATCTTAACAATGAGGAGTCAAGTACTTTTTACCATCACTTTGTACCAAGACTTGATGATATCACATCCCAGTAGGCATTACTCTTACAAATTTAAATCTATGTAAATTTCAAGTGAGAAAAGCTTCTAAAACCCTTTCATTGTGTTGGGGCATTTTGTATATTTCTTATAAGTATTAAAGAGAAGCTGTTTCTCGTGCCAAAATGCTACCGAAGGATTCACATTTGGTACACTTGAACTTGGACTCCAGATGGTTGATAGTTTATTCCCTTTCCCTGGATTTTTTTTCACTCATCTCGACATAGGTGAGTCTATCCAGATCTTTAATGTTGCTAGTGTGCCCTGAGATAGTGAGGGCACATTATCGAATGTTGATTCCAAAATGTCCTGATAGAGGAATAGGGCAGTGGGAAAGTCAGGGAAGGGTGAGAAGCACAGTAGAGATTATTTATTTAAGAAAGAAAAGAACATTAATGTTGTAGCAAGGATCCGGTGCGTTGTCATAATCCCATGAGGATTTTGGGATGACACAATCCCCTCAAATCAGTCACCATGTTGGGTAATGACTTCGTTCTTGCTGATCTCGTCTATGTGTCATTGTAAATATTTGTGCGTCCACGTTCCATTTTGGCTACTGGATGGCCAAGTCATGTGAAAAGATTTAACTCAAGTATTTATTGTTTAATTGTGTTACTCAGATTTCTTTCAGGCTCGTGAATTGCACCCCCATTTTTTAGTTTAAACACCTGATCCTCACATCTATCCCTCCCCTGTGAAGCACATTCCATTGCTAAAAGAAAAAGAAATACAAAATTGCTTCCTGTTGTCTGTAAACTGTTTTGATAGTTTGAGATGTTTGTCTATAAAGGATATTTCTCAGCTCAAAGATCATGTAAATAATTATATTCCTTTGCTGAATGGGTTGTTTATTTCTAATGAGGCTGCCAGTTCTCAGAGAAATTCTATAAAATCACTTTTACATAACATAAACAGGGATTACAACTACGTAAAACTAAGTGTGCATATGGACAAAGACTGGGAACACAGATAATTGAAATCAGTTGTGTTAGGGTGGTGGGATTATGTGAATTTTTTTCTTTTTGCAGTTTTCTTTGATGTTGTTATAATATTACTTTATAATGAATAAACATCAGAAAGGGAACTATAGAAACATAGAAAAGATGCCAGAAGCAGAGGCCTTCTGGCCAGAGCCCAGAGCATGCAGGGCACAGATATTTGCTAGTTACAATTATTCCATAGGCTTTATTACTTGCCTGGGTGCTGAGGTTGGCACACGCTCAGGTATGGCACGTGCTTTCTTAGGAGACTATTATCTAAGTCCAAACTAGGGAGAGGTCACTACTAGAACTCCAAATACATTGTTCTGCTTTAAAACAGGCTACCCTCTGCTTTGGTATGGCATCCAGGTGTCTACTTTGGTTACTTTAAATTGGAGGGGTGACCATTTGATTACCCCCTTGATGTTTCCAGCACCAACATTCTGGATCATTTTAACAGATTTTCAGATTGAATTTTGGAGGAATAAAAGGATAAAATCCCCAGCTCTCACCATTTCCTTGTCCAATAAGATCTTATGTCATCCAAGTAGGATTCTTCTTTTAGTGACCAGTAGGCAAGTCCCAATGATTTCAAAAAAGAAGTTATGACTTGCAATTAAAAGCTGTCTCTGAAATCATGCAGACAAATATTTAGGATTGTCTCTACCTGTTGACATTCAGTTACACTCATTCCTGTTAGTTTTGGCTTGGAGTGGTCTCCATGTGCTTTTGTATGGATTAATTATAGGTTATATGCAGTAATTGTGGTTTTAAGAGAAAAGGAGACCATCTACCAAAAGAGAAATTTCCTTCCAACTCATAAAAAATTTTTAGGTGAGGACTTAAATAATGAGGTAGTGACCTCGAATATGTTACTCACTTTCATCAGAAACAGACCCTGTACTTTGAAAACTCATAGGCTTTCCATTAGCCATTGTCAATGTAAAGTACTTTATGGAGGTGTTTACCTTGCCATCCCCAGTTGAATCTCCTGGTCCTTTTCTGAGCTACTTGCAGTTAATATTCAGTTAAACAAAGGCACAGCCAGTGGTGCAAGCATCTCCCAGTCTCTGAGCAAGAGGATGGAAATTCAGCATTTGTAAACTGACAGTCTAATAGGCCTGGGATTTTGAGTGACCTTTACACATGATTCTGAACATATATTTGCATGTGGATTGGGAAGGAAATAAATGGGACTTTGGAAATAATGGAAATATTTTTCTTATGAAAGAGTTTTCATAAAAAATTTATTTCTACTATAATCTTTCAGTTGGTTAGCTTTTATTTTTCACTCCTTTTCTGATTTACACTCCTTTAGTGACCAAGTGAATCTAACCGAACTTCTCATGCATTGGGAATGTCTGTTTAATATTAAGTAGTATGTAATTGAATCTGCAAATGCGGGAACTGAGATGCCACCTCCACGTGCACACCTCTGCATATAAGTATACTATACAACTTGTAGCATTTACTGTCACTTAATTTGGTTGAACTTGAAAGATAAATCTGTAGAATCTAGTTAGTGCCATCAGTCTCCTTTGGAAGCTGCCATCAGGTGAATGTTATCCCATAATACCAACAGGAAGACAGGAACCATGTTCACCTGATTTAGTACCTAAGAGGAAATTGACAGCAATTCTAGAGAATGAGTTAGATGTAGTGAGAGGAATTCTAGCCTAGGAAGGAGGAGACCTGAATTCTAATATGGGCTTTGTTATTAACCTGCAGTGTGACCCTGGGCAAGTCACTTAACCTTTCCATGACTGTTTTCTCCTCTGTAAAATAAGGGTGTTGGACTAGCTGCTCTCCAGAGTCTTTCCAAAAGCTCTAACATCCTGTCGTATAATAGGTTGCCTTGCACATTCAATCTTGCAACGTGATGGCAGATATCACATGCCTAAACCTAGATCTCTCATATTGCAGTTCAATGTAAGATGGAAAAACTCAAATTAATAATACCAGAGACTGTTGATAAAACTTGTGGCAGCCTTCCATTCACAATTGTTTTATTTTGTTTTTGTTTTAATGTCCTTCCTCTGGTGTTCCCAGTTTTCATTTTCCGTACACTCTGTATGTAAAGTCTGGTATTCATTAAGTTGTGGCCAGTATTTGCTACTAGAGCAGAAATACTCTGTTGCATTTGCTGGAATAGAACTGTATTTGGGCCTCTCCTTTCCTATGAAGCAGTGCTGGGCCTTATAAATTCCAAAGTGGCACAAGATGGCAGACCCTGTGCAAAATAATGGTTGAGACTACAAAGAAGGGACCTAAACACTTGTAAGATGCAGAAAGAGGGAAATGAAGAAGTAATTGCATGCTTTCAGCATTAAGAAATGTTGACAGATTTACTTGTTGGAAACCAAAGATAACGTTTCTGATGACAACTCTCACAGGGATTGGCCAGTTGTATGAGTATGCTGCTGGGAAAAGGGTAAACTAGAAGTTAATTAGTGGATGGTCCCACTTGCCTACCTACAGCAGAGTGCCAACAAGTCTTGAGTGCGAAATTCAAGTTCAATGTGTGTGCTTTGTGTGGTGTGCTTTATGGACCCGCATATACTATATTCATTAATGATAATAAGATGTTTCACAGAATCCAATGACCATTAATGGGTTGAGTTTAAAATCTCAATATATCAGCCAGTAGGAGCCAGATCATAAGGATACTGATGTCTACTGGTATTATGCTCATAACATCCAGTAAAATAAGTTGAGGAGGATCTACATTTTCACTGTTTATCAAATTGTATCTCATTTGGTTGTGCATTACTTTTGTCAAAATGTGTTATCTGTAAACCCATGTGTAGTGAATTTCTTCTGTAACTTTGGATTAAAGGTATTTATGGTCTTTTGTTTGTTTGATTTTTAAGTAAGTTATTTCTTTTGTAGACTTGCTGATGGTATGGTTCCATCCTTCTGGCCTCAGCATCTGATCTTTTAACAATTTTTTTGTTTCCAATATTGTTATTTTACATTGTGGTTGAAGCAATAGAAAATTGAAATATGGATTGTGCATGACTGTGTCTTGAGTGTAAAAATATTGCAGTTTGAAACTTGGACCTAAAGTATTGCAAATAAAAACGACAAACATCAATGTGCTGATGCTTTTCTCTTCTGTCACCTTCATACCCTCCCTCCTGGCATTTGGCCATTTTATATATTGCACAGGTTAGACGACTGCACTGTCTCAGATGTTTGGAGGTGACAAAATGCCCAGTCATGTGAGCAATACAGAAAATGCCCTGCAGATTCTGTCACTGAATAACTGAGTCTCCATCTGTCTACAACATGGAAAAGCTCAAAGAAGCGCATGTGTACATTCAATGTAGGACAAAAGTCTAGTAGATTCCAACAGTATATGAAGGAAAAACACTAAGAGACGTCACATGCAATAAATCATTTGATTTTGATCATCTTTCTGTTTGGAAAATTCCGAACATATGAAGTCATGTTGTACAATGTTTAGTTTTTGCCTTGTATTTCGTATCAAGGTCTGCAGGACACAGATTAAATTACAAACCTACATTACTAAGAACCTTCATTCACTTGTTCCTTAGAATGCACTTATTGATCCCAGCACTGAGGCTGAGGCAGGAAGATCCCAAGTTCAAAGCTAGCCTCAGCAATTTAGTGAGGCCCTAAGAAACTTCGTGAGACCTGTGTCAAAATAAAATACGAAAAGGGCTGGGGATGTGATTGGTGGTTAAGTATTCCTGGGTTCAATCCCTGGTACCCGCACCCCAAAAAAGATCTTTTTGAGCTCCTATTATCTGTCAGGTACTGTGGACGTTTCTGCTAAAGGTAGCATTTCCTTTCAAAATCATCTCTAAAGGTGACTAATTGACAGTGAATTAGAATCTCAAAAGTTAGCTTCTGGTCAAGTTCTCTACTGCCAGTGTGCACAATGACTGCATTCCCTCTGCTACTGTTAGCCTTGCATCTTTCTAACCTTCCCTGGCAACTTTCCTCCAACTATTTTTCTCTTCCTAAGAAATGAACCAGAAATAATTTTTGTGGGTTAGCAAAGTACCAGTATCTTCCATCAAAAAATAAAATTTAAAAGGCTTTTCCACTTACCACAAAAACTTGGAAATACTGAGTCCAAGCAATAATAAATAGATTGTTCCACAGCTTAGCCCTACTAGCTTGATTGCTGAAACTAGTCATGTTCAAGTCCCTTACCACCTACTGATGTGGGGAGGAGCTAACACCTGAGGTGCACCACAATTTATGATTTTTCTACACATTCTGTGGGGCCTAAGCCCCAAAATACTTGATTGGCATCTGTTGGCTTCTGACACACCCATATTAAGCACTACTGTTAACAGTGCCCTTTGTTAATCCTATACTAGTATCACTGTCCAATTATTCCTTACTTGCCACTGTTTATCTGTATCCATAATATTTCCCCCAGTTCCTGGGGCTAATAGAACTCTGGATAAGGCACTGGGGTGACTCATTCACTTGCAGTTTCATAGCAGGTTACTTTTCCATATCAGATAGCAGAAGTCCTTTCATGGAATTCAAACAATTTTGCTGCATCTTTGGGCCTCTTTTTGGGAGTGCTTTTTCAGTTTTCCTTATCACTGAACCAGGCCCCTTCTTGGACCTTGTCAGGTCAACCTCTGCATATCCCAGGACCTTTTGGGCCCACTGCCTCCATTAGATGTTAACCCACAGCTTTTGCTATTGCCAGTGCTTTACACGCTTTCTGTGTTCTTCCAACCAGCCAGTCTTGGAATAAAAAGGAAGTTGGCGGTTTGACCCCATTATACATGTACTTGAATATTTTACCTAAAATATCACGTTCCTATTTTTTAGAGGCATATATTCACATGAACCAAGAAGAGGAAACAGGTAAAAAGAAAATGAGAGCTCAGTTCTTACGAATACATGTCATTCTACAATTATCTCAACATAATTTGCAATAAGAAAAGCAATGGACTGTGATAACCTCCCTCTTGACATTTCAGAGGTCAAGACAACAAAATGAGATATAGGCTGGATATCATGTCCAGCCCACTTGCACTCCCAACTCCCAATTACCTTGTTATCAAGGACTTCCCTACTGATTTAATTTCACCTGTCACTTGTCCCATGCACCTTAGGTAGTAGGACTTACTCTTTCTCTTCAGGCATTTCTAAGGTCTCATTGGGGAAGCAGAAAATTCAAATAGTACTGCTTATGAGTTCTTCCCTGTGGGTATGGATCAAGTTGCTCCTTTGCCTATAGTATCACACAGAAATAAAAACTCATAATGAAAAACAACTCTTTATTTTACAACTTGTAAAACCAAATTGCTTTGAAGATACAGGAGAGCAATGCCATGTTCTCATAATGTTATACTACAGAATAAAGCTTTAGTCCATATGTCCTGAAACCCCACAGTAGACACAACTGAACAGCCCTGGCATATTTTCCACATTTTCTTTCTAAAATTCCTTGAACAGATATTAATAAATGGTCTTAAATTCCCTTTCACATTTAAATTGATTTAGCTGACACAATTCAGATATTTTTAAAAACATTTAAATAATATACAGTTACTCCTTTAGCATTCAAGTAGAGAGCAGGAATTGCTGCAATAGTCCCCTGAGTAAAATCTTACTCCCTTGTGTTATTGGTCCATTATCACCTTCAGCAGTGATTTTTGTTTTGATTTTGGATATATTGGGTTTGGTACACTATTTTTCACCTGAAGCAAAAGTGCATCTCTCATAAACTACTTTCAGGGTATTTCTATCATAAGACTTGATTGTGTTAAAGATAGTAATTATCCCCTTTAGTAATTTAGAGTCTTCTAACTATTTTAGATAAACACTATCTGGATTCTGTATGTTATCAATCTAACCAACACCAACATAGCTAACATCAAGATGATATAAACACCCCACAGTATGCAGGGTCATATTACCAAATCCTGAACAATGAAGGTTGTATCCTCCTTATTAAGAGATAATACTGATTACATGAATGGTGTGAATAGACATTGTGTACAACCATAGAAATGAAAAGTTGTACCCCAATTGTGTACAATGAATCAAAATGTGTCTGTAAAAATAAAAATATTTTAATAAAAAAAGAGATAATACCGAAAGGTTCATACAAGAAGCAACATATGGAAAGGAGGAGGGAAGGATAAAATATCTTAAAGATATAGGGAAGATCAGTAGGGTAGAAGAAAGAAATCGAGTGGCAGAGTAGAGGGATGGGATGGGAAAGGGGAGGCAATGCAGAATGAATTCTTTAAAAAGCATGCTATACACATATGTAAATATACAACACACAAGTTCACCTTTAAGTATAAATAAAAATAACCAATCAAAAATAAACAAATAGATGAGTGAAAGGAAGTCTAGCAGAATAGAGGAAGGAGAAGAGGAGAGGGGAGGGGAGGAAGGACAGGAGGGAAAGGGGAGATTATGAACTGAAATCAAATTCCATGTATGTATGATTTTGTTGTGATGAACCCAACTGCTATGTATAAATATAATTCTGTATTTTTTTTTTTTTTTTGCGGTACTGGGGATCAAACTCAGGGCCTTGTGCTTGCGAGGTGAACACTCTACCAGCTGAGCTATCTCCCCAGCTCTATAATTCTGTAATTTAAAAAAGATAAAACAGATGAATTTTTCAATTCCATGGAAGATTCTACTTCCATGGCAAAGTTGTATGAATGACACTTGAACTGTCAGTTTACCAATGATACAGGCATGCACAGGCATATGATTTAATATTATAGTAACCCATGGTACCAGGGTAGGTATCTGCAATCCAGAACATTTCCCTTTCAGAAGTGCTCATATAAAGAGCAAAGGCATCAATTCCAGGATCACTGAAACCCTCTTTAATTACCTCCATGGTAAACTTGTTATCTTTACTAACAAAATAGGTTTTGAGCATTACTAACAACAACCTTAGCCCCTCTATCAAATGATATGTCAAACTGGATTACTGCAGAGGTTATTAAAGAAACTAGGTCCTTGATGTCATTTTCACTAACATCTGTATTTTAAGGGGTGTGATGTGGGTTATGCTGGGTCTACACACTCTCTACCACCCCTCTGGGAGCCATTGTTCCTCTGATGGAAAGGTGAGGTGCAGTACATAGTTGCAGTCTTAATGATCAATAGGATGCCATGTACCTATCTGAGTTCACATCTTTCCCAAATCTTCAGGTTTTCCACCAGCATTTCTTCTGCCATCTTTGCATCACAGTTGAAGAGACACCCCCACACACACACACTTCATAATGAATAATTTCCAGTCATGTTGATCTTTATTGTTGTGGTGCCATAGCTGATGTGGTACCTGCAGCTATGGGACCAAGGCCAAATACAAGTTTGGCTCCTTAGCCTCTAAGTTTCTGGGAATTAAAGGAATGAACTCTGCCTGGAGGGACACACTTTGCTAACAAACGTATGGATGGTAGTCTGGTTGCTTTCCTTTGATTTGCTATTGACTGGAGTATATTCTGTGGCTGTCTGTGTTAGGTCCAATCCACTTGCTCCCATATAGATGGGGAAGTCATTTGGGGCTCACGAGGGCCAAGGGGGAGCTTAATTCCTCAAAAGCACAACATCCCTTAATGCAGCTCCTGTCAACAAATACTAATAGTGTGATTGTGTTTGTTCCATTCAAGTTTATTGCAAAATTCCTTACAGATCAACCTGCATGTTTCTAATAATTTCCAATTTATTCTAGCATATTATATCAGGTTCCTAAATCTTTTTTTTAAAAAACCAGGGATTGAACTCAGAGGCACTCAACCACTGAGCCGAATTCCCACCCCTTTTTTGTATTTTATTTAGAGTCAGAGTCTCACTGAGTTACTTCGAGCCTCTATAAGTTGCTGAGGCTGGCTTTGAACTTGGGATCCTCCTGCCTCAGCCTCCTGCGTCACTGGAATTACAGGCATGTGTCACAATGGCCAGCAGTTTCCTAAATCTTTACACTTCCTAATGCCTCAGTCATAGAGGAAGTGCCTGGGAAGTGGGGTTTCTCATCAAAAATAAGTTTATGAGGGTAAAATCATCCTCCTAGCACAACAGTACCAAAAAAAAATGCCTAATATTTGTTTCCATTGCTCTTGCTCTTGCCTCAACTTGACTATACCACAAGCTGTCCAGTCAATTGAAACTCTAAATTATAGATCCCCTTTGGACCAATATGGAATTAAAAGTTAAGATTTTAGATTAATAATGGCATTTATTTTCTAAGCATTAATTTTAAAAAAGGAAAGCAACAGTACATTAAGAATTGTGAAGAATTTAAAACTTAGCTGACCAAATTCTTACCATGCCACACAAACACAATAGGTAATCAATGAATGGCAACTATTCTTATTATTAAACCTTTTCAAAAAACTCCTAGCTGACTATAACACCTTCAATAATTGCTACTACTCTGAGTGAATTTTGCCCAGCAGTCCAAAATCAGAAAAAAGTTTTTCCATAATACCATAGCTGTTGATAGAGATCTTCTGGTCCTCAGTAGGGCACACCCACAGGGGCCCCAGTTGGTAAAATATGCAGACTGAGTATGCATCCCAATTAAAAGAAGGCAACTTTATTGTATTTAAATTATACTTAAATGAAACTGAAACTTAAAAAGAAGCTATATGATTGTGTTTGTGTATGTGAGAGAAAAAAAAAGTGTGTATGTATAATCTGACCACTTATCACCATCTTAAGTGCAACTAACTTGATCCAAGCCATATTTGTCTCTCAAGATTTTTATAATAGCCTCATTTAGATTACACTTTCCCTACCAGAACTCCTGATGGGCTTTCCCTGCTCCTTTTCCTCATAACATCTATCAACTGCTGTCAATTTCCATAATTTATTTATTTACTATGCCTATTGTTTGACTCTTTACAGATAAGTGTAAATCCCACCAGGGCAGGCTTCCCCAGTTACAAGGTAGTCACTCAATAAAATTTAGTTGACTAAGTGAATTTTGACTGTTATTTTGAAACCGTTTTCTCTTGCTTCTGAAACTACTGTCTCCTAATCATTGTCCGACCTTTTTGGTTGCCAGTTCTTGTTCCTTTCTATAGTCCTACTTTTAGCTATCCCTTATGTGTGGGTCTGTTTGAGGATGCTTCCATAGTCTGTTTTATTCATATCTATGTCTCTAGCTCCCATCTATATTTGACTCCAAAATAAATATCTCCAGCCCATGTCAAATCCAGAAACTTACTGTAAATCTAATGCCTGTTCCAACTCTCCACTAATATGTCCCAAAGACACTCATCTTAAGTTATCCAAGAAAAACCATTTATCATATCAGATCCATTCCTTGGTGTTCTCCCTCTCATTACCACCAAGTCAGATGGCTAGGCACCCTCTTTGAGTGCCCCTTCATAGGATTTACCCTTACTATTTCCTCAGTTAACAAGTTTTCCTGATTAGTCTCATTAAATATCTATTAAATCATTCCTTTCTTTTTGCACACAGTATTATTTGGGGATAATTCAGTAATCCAGGAAAATAAAAAATGAAAGCCTGAGGGAACTGGTCTCTCAGCTTCCACTCTTGGTACCCTTCTAATTCACACTGCTGCTAGTGCTGTTGCTAAAAAGAAAATCTGAATAGGTGATGCCCTGGTTTTAATTTTTTCCATGGACTCTGGCACAGTCAGGATGAGCCTCTGGCTCTGTAGGACATCTCCTTATGTGGCTCTTGCCATGAAGTTCAAGAGTTTCTATATTACTTTTAGAACAGAAAGTATAGCTCCTAGATACAGGTCCACAAAGAGATGCAGGGACTCCATAGGAGAGTCTCATCAAGAAATCAAAATTGGAACTTGAGAAAGCAATGACAAATAGTGACAAACATTCAATTTCCTTAAAAATGGAAAAAAACAAGTAAGTAAGGGGAATAAAATCAACTATATCAACAAAATTGAAAATACAAGCTTATTTGGAAATTATTTTTTAGGAAAGAATTCATAAAAGTCAATAAGTATAGGGGGAAAAAAAAACTTGAAAAGGAGTCATAGATTTAGCCCCCAAATATTCCAAGCCAATTTCTTGTTATAATGGGTAAAACCCATAAAATCTTCCAAAAAGGTTTTTGTTACTCTTTTGTTTTGTTTTATCTTTTTTTGGTACTAGGGACTGAACCCAGGGGCATCATTCTACCACTAAGCTACATCTCTAGTTCTTTTTTATTTTTCGAATTTTTTTTAATTAAACTTTTTAAAAATTTTTACAGACTGCATTTTGATTCATTGTACACAAATGGGCTACAACTTTTCATTTCTATGGTGTTTGTCACTATTTGTTATTGCCTTCTCAAGTTCCATTTCTGAGTTTTTGCTTTGATTTTAAAGCTGTGCTGCTCAATTCATAATCATTATAATCCTTTTCCTAATGAATAGCCTTCTATAGTGGTTCCATTAAGACTCGTGACCTAGACTACAGTCAAGTCCTTCTTGCTTTATTTTCCAACTCTGTCTATCCTGTGTTTTCAGACTTCCTGTGAAAGTTTAGGATGTATGTCAAGTAAAACTTTTTTAATGTATTCTAGAATTCATTGTATTTTAATAAAAATTAGACTATTTAATTTTTAATTATCTGAAATTTTAATGTTCCTTGAATGACTTGTCTAATTTTGAGTATCTTTGTTTTCTATTTAGATATATATATATTATAAAAAGCTTATAACTATTTAATACAAAAAAGCTAAGTATGAGTATAGAATAATCTGTAATTTGCAGTTAAGTCAAAAGCGAGATATAGAACACTGTGCATAGAAAGTCACCATTGGTACATAAAAAGGAATTAATGATAAAATAAATGTATTCCTGTTGTTTTAGTAAACAAAAATCAAAATTGAGGACTGGGGTTGTGGCTCAGTGTCAGAGCGCTTGCCTAGCATGGGTGAGACCCTGGGTTCCATCCTCAAAACCACATAAAAATAAATAAATAAAATGAAGGTGAAATTCTTAAAAAGAAATCAAAATTGAGGCAGATTAGTGGTAGGGCATTTGCCTAGCATGTTTGAGACCCTTGATCCAATCCCTAGCACCTCAAAAAGAAAGGAAATTTGTTGATCACTTAGCCAGGGAGGAGTACAAAGAGATGGTGAAGAACATTGCCTGTATTATGTAATAGAAAATGCTTCTGTATAATAATTCTGTAGGAAAAGCATATAAACTTGATGATGTAATTAGTTATGAGGCTGAGAACCCATGGACAAGTAAGGAGGAGAAGATATTTTTGCTCTGGTCATTAGAGAAGAATCTTCCAATTGTTCCCATCCCATGGGGCTTGGATTTGTTTTTCCAGTTGCTGCAAGTCAACCTCCATCCTAGAAGGAAGCTAACTAATTTTCCTCTCATTTTGATGCTTAGGAAGGCGTGGTCCTTGGCTAGCAATCTGGAATTGATCTATTTAGCATTCTTGGAAATGATCCTACTGTGATGTAGATCTAGACACATAGAGGTATTTTATTTTAGATTGAAGTGAGTTCTTAAAATTTGTCCCTGAGAAGCCAGGCATGGTAGCACACACCTGTAATTCCAGCAGCTTAGGAAACTGAGACAGGAGGATTGTGAGTTCAAGGCCAGTCTCAGCAATATAGCAAGACATCTCTAAATAAGATATTAAAAACGGCTGGGGATGTGGCTCAGTGGTTAAGTACCTCTGGGTTCGAGCCCAAGTACCCCCCCAAAAAATTGTCCTGAGACCTAAATTCCAAATAGTTTACCAGGAAAGAAGATCTACACTTAAAACCAGATCAATAATTATATATATATGTGTGTGTGTGTGTGTGTGTGTGTGTGTGTGTGTGTGTGTGTATCCAGTCCTGGGATACAAGGCAATGCCCTTCTCTGGACGGAGTTTCTTTAGAGAGATGGAATGTGCCAGGGCCTAGTTCAGCTTGGTACAGATTATGGACTTTTCCTGTGACCTTCATCATCTAGGAGGAACATCTGCAAACAACAGCGTAAATGATACAAAGAAAGGAGATGATATCCCTCTGCCAGATCTGAGAAGTAGGGTAAGAAAGGGGTTTAAACAAATGTTTGCATATCCTCAGTGGACTCAGAGCATGGAAACAGTGGAAGCATCAAGGACTATGGAGTTAGACCAACCTTGATTCAAATCCTGCCTCTACCACCTAATAATCCTGTGAGTTTGATCCACTTCCTTAACCTTCCCAGGCTTTCACTTCCTCATCAACCAAAGCTGGAATATTTATACCCATGTAAAATGTTTCATAATGATTGAGACCATGTCATGGGGTAATGCAAGGCACAGGGTTTGGCAAACAATATGTTCTTGATAAATGATACTTTTCCCCTTTCCTATCCAGCTTCAGATTGTACGTTCTGTGAGCCTGTAAAACCAAGAATCCTCGGGATCAGAGCTGCTTCTTTTTGAATTGGTCCAGTTTGCATAGCTAAGTCTTTGTTCCTCTCTTTAGGACCAATTAGAAACAACGAAGAGAGAAACAGAGCATTTATTAAAAGAAGGTGTTTCCCAAAAGCTCCTGTGTTGATGCAGGAATGTTCAGAGGTGAAATGACTGGATTATGAGAGTCATAACCTAATGAGTCCATCCTAGTTTGAATAAGAATGACTGGATATTAATCGTTAGCAGATATTTCATGACTCGAAGAGGTGGCATGACTGGAGGCATGCACTAGAAGTTTCCATCTTCCCTGAACCCCTTCCCCACTCCTCTGTGCTTCCTGGCTACCCTGAACAAAGCAGCATTCCTCCACCATGCCCTTCTGCCATGATGTTCTGCCTTACCTTGGGCCCAAAACAATGGAATTGGCCCACCATGAACTGAACCTCTGAAACCATGGGCCCAAATAAACTTTGCCTCCTCTTAGTTGTTTTCGTTGGGCATTTTGGTCACAGCGATGAAAAACTGACTAACACAGGAGCATTAAAAAGGGCCTAGTGCACCGTTTTTTAAATAATGTTTGTTTTCCTTCATCATAAAAGTGGTACAAGCCCCATGTTTACTTTAAGTGCTATTTAATATTATTAAGATGACAATATTCCCCAAACTAATCCACAAATTCTGGCTTCTCTGCAGAAATTAACAAATTAATCCTAAAAGTCCTAAGGAAATGCAGGAGATGCAGAATAACTGAAACAATCTTGAAAAAGAACAAAGTTAGTTGTCTCACACTTCCTGATTGCAAAACTTAATACAAAGCTATTGTGATCAAAAGAGTATGGTATTACCCTATGTACATGTATGATTACACAAATGGTATGAATCTACATTGTGTCCAACCATAGAAAGGAAATGATGTATCCCATTTGTGTACAATGAATCTAAATGCAGTCTGTAAAAAATTTAAAATAAATAAATAATTTTAAAAAGAGCATGGTATTGGCATAACAATAGATTTAAAGATCAATAGAATAGAATTGAGACTCCAAAAATAAGCTCATATTTGTGGTACATTAATTTTCAACAAGAATTCCAAGACTTCAATGGGGAAAGAATGATCTTTTCAAAAAATGGTGTTAAAACAACTGGATATCCACGTTTAAGAGGATGAATTTGGACACTTACTGCCCACCATATACAAAAATAAATCCAAGTGAATCCAAGACATAAACATAAAAGATAAAATTTCAAAAATCTTAAAAGAACACATAGACTTAAATCTTTATGACATTGAACTAAACAATGGTTTCTTAGATATCACACCAAAGCAATAAATAACAAAAGAAAAAAATAGCTAAATTAGGCATCAACAAAATTAAAAATTCTGTGCTTTACAGAACATCATTAAGAAATAGAAAAGACAACCCACAAAATTGGAACTCACATATCTGTTAAATGATTTAGATCCAGAATATAGAACACCTACAATTCAATAATAAAATGATAAATTACCTAATTAAAAATGGGCAAAGGACTTAAAATCTTCATACTACAGTGACATAGTCATGTCAATGTTTATAGCAGCTCAATTCACAATAGCTAAGCTATGGAACCAATGTAGGTGCCCTTTGACAGATGAATGCATAAAGAAAATGTGGTATACAAGAATGGGAAGTTATATTCATGTATGTATAATATGCCAAAGTACCCTCCACTGTCATGTATATCTAAAAAGAATAAAGAAAAATTTTAAAAAAGAAAATGTGCTATATATACACAGGGTAATATTACTCAGTCATAAAGAAGAATGAAATTTTGGCATTTGCTGGTAAATGGATAGAACTAGAGACTGTCATACTAAGTGAAATAAGCCAATCCCCAAAAATCAAAGGCAGAATGTTTTCTCTGATATGCAGATGCTAAAACACAATAATGGAGGGAGGGAAGAATAGGAGTTCATTGGAGTAGACAAAGGGGAAGGAAGGGAAGGGAGGAGGAATGGGAATAGGAAAGTAGAATGAATCAGACATAACTTTCCTTTGTTTATATATGAATACACGACCAGTGTAACTCCACATCATGTACAACCACAAGAATGGGATTCTGATTAGAGTAAGTTATATTCCATGTATGAATAATATGCCAAATGCACTCTACTGTCACATGTATCTAAAAAGAACAAATAGAAAATAAAATTTAAAAACTGGGCAAAGGATCTGAATAAAAATTATAGCAACACAATTCATAATAGCCAAACTATGGAACCAGCCCAGGTGTCCATCAATGGATGAATGGGTAAAGAAAATGTGGTATGCAGTTTTATTCAGCTATACAGAAGAATAAAATGGTGTGATTTGCAGGGAAATGGATGCAACTTGAGAGCATTATGTTAAGTGAAATAAGCCAAATACAGAAAGTCAAGGATAATGTTTTCTGTCATATGTGGAAGCTACAACAGACAAAGGATAAGAAAGTGGGAGGATCTCATGAAAATCAAAGGGAAACCATAGAGTAAAGGAGAGGGACCAGGGGGAGGGAGGAGGAGAGGGAAAAGGGAGGTACTAGGGAACTATATTGACCAAATTATGTTGTTATATCATGTGTGCATATGAATGTTTAACAACAAATCCCACTGTTATGTTTAATTATAATACGCCAATAAAATATAAGAAATTAAAAAATTAATAAAATAAAACAGAAAGCAGAAAAGAAGATATTGAGCAGTTCCAATAAAATGAACATAATCATCACCTTCAGAAGTTTCTCAGACTTCCTTATATTTCTTTCCTCCCAGACAACTAATATAGACATATGAATAATATGCCAAAATGCACTCTACGGTCGCTTTATGCTGTCACTAAAGAGTAGTTTGTATTTTCTAGATTTTATATGAATGAAATCAAGAAGCACGTATCTTTTTTTTTCTTTCTCTCAGCATAATTATTTTGAGATTCATTCATGTTGTATCCAAGATACTTGTAGATACATGCCATACCAGGAAAGGTGTTCTTTTTCTTTTTTAAGTTGTAGATGGACACGATACATTTATTTATTTATTTATTTATTTATTTATTTATTTATTTATTTTTATATGTGGTGCTGAGGATGGAACCCAGTGCCTCACACATGTTAGGCAAGCGCTCCACCACTGAGCCATAACCCCAGCCCAGGATGAATGTTCTTAATCAATAAAAGAGACAATTGCTGTCAATAGCACACCCACACCCATTCTTTGAAACTCCTGTGAGACCTCTGATGGATATACCCCATTTGTATGTGCGAAAACAAAATAGACTAAAGTTGGCTTGCCAAAGAAAGAAAGAGAAAGATGAAAGAAAGAAAGAAAGAAAGAAAGAAAGAAAGAAAAAAGAAAGAAAGAAAGAAAGAAAGAAAGAAAGAAAGAGAAAGAAAGGATTGGAGGAAGGAAGGAAGGGAGGAAAGAGGGAAAGGAAAGGAAAGGAAAGGAAAGGAAAGGAAAGGAAAGGAAAGGAAAGGAAAGGAAAGGAAAGGAAAGGAAAGGAAGGAAAGGAAAGGAAGGATGGATGGAAGGAAGGACGGATGGATGGAAGGAAGGAAGGAAGGAAGGAAAGAAGGAGGGAGGGAAGGAAGGAAGGAAAGAGAGGGAAAGGAAAGGAAAGGAAAAGGAAAGAAAGAAGGGACGGGAGGAAGGATGGATGGAAGGAAGGAAGGAAGGAAAGAGGGAGGGAAGGAAGGAAGGAAGGAAAAAGATGGAAAAGAAAGGAAAAGGAAAAGGAAAGAAAGAAAAAGAAAAGGTGGCACCGTGTTTTAGCTTTATTGTAATATCAGAGTGCCATCTGGTGACCATATAGAATGATTACATTATCTGTATGGTATATTTCATTTCTAACAAAAATATACAGTATCTAAATCCCTAATGTGTCCTGGGCTAGCATTGCAGGGAAATAATGATGCCTGTTTTTGAGAACTGTTTTGTTGTGCCTCTCCCTTGGAGACCCTTGCCCTAGCTAATCATCTTTTCATGTCAAGAGGCATGGCTCAAGGAAAAATGAGAGCAACATCCTGCATAACCTACCCTGGAATGGGCAGATGGCAGATTGAGCATGTAAGAAAATGAGTGAAGTCTCAATATCCCCTTGGCTATGATGGAGATGCTGAAAGAGAGGAGTTGGAATTTTCTCTTGTTGGCAGATCTTCTCTTGGCCAAGAGTCCAATTCCAGAAGGATTACAAAACAGAGAAACTGCAAGTACCACCCAAGAGTCTGTAAATATAGACTAAAAGAAGGCCCCTCTCAGTTGTCCCAACCATACCACCTCCTAGACAAAGGACTGCATCAGAGTAGAGCCAAGGTCTCTGAATCCAGCAGTCTTGTACCTGGGCTCAAGTTTCATGAAGTACACTCACCCCCAAGTCTCAACAGATGGCCACTCTTGCCATCTCTCTGGTGCCGTGAATTCATGTCAAGACTGCTCCGTTTATTGAATATGAACTTTATTGAGATTTGCTTTATGTAAGGCAGTGTGGTGAAGGCACTGCAGAAATTACACAGACTGGAAAACATGGTAGAAAATGAGCTAAAAAAAACCTACAAAATACATTTTTAAAATGAATGCGTGCTGGACTAGTCTAAGTACTACAACTAGGTTTTTTTTTAATCATTGCAGAAGCATTGAAATATTGAAATATTGTCAGAGGTGGGGGTTTGGGGTGGGATTAGGGAGGGCTTCATGGAGGAGGTGGCATTTATGCTGGGCTTTGGAGGAGAGTAGAGTATTGACAGATGAAGATGGAGGGAGGAAGATTTCATAATGACTTACTCTAGAGAAAATTCTGTAGAAGTACTGAAAAAACAAGAGGACAAACACCCCCCAGGGAGTGAAGCTTTCCAACTGAAAGAAATGCTTGAGGAGTCTGGGCTGGGACCCAAATTCTCAAGCTCCCATATGGGGTCTTCAGTACCAATGACATTAGGAGGCACAGGACAACGGGCTTGTTTGTAAACCTAGCAGCAGCAAGAGGTTTCACATTGCAGTCAGGGGCCCCAAACTGGCTGTACTGTTCCTGAATGGATTCTCTCATCTTCTCCATGTGTGTGATACTTCACTTGTCCCTGCTCTCGCCCTTTGACTGCCTGAACGGTAGTTCGTGCACGCCCATGTGTGCATGCGTGAGTGTAGGTGTGTGTGGATGGGTGGGGGACAGAGGCTTTGTCTCCCACTGCAGCTTCTTCCACTTTTCCCTCTTGTGCACAAAGCTGGCTTCCACTGAGCTGAAGCACAGGCCCTTCTCACACTCTAGGCCACATTGAACTTCAGCTTTTGATTAAGCACCTAGGAAGCTTCCTCAACATGAAGGTAAAACTTACTGTGGGGGGTGACTTGGGTTAAGGCAGGACTATTCTTTCCGGAGGTGATGTTGGTAGTGGTGGTGGTGGTGGTGGTGGTTGGTGGTGGAGGTGGTAGTGGTGGTGGTAAGGCTTGGGGTCTTTAAAGTTGACTCTGGCTGCTGGGTGAAATGCTGCTGAGAAGTCTTTAATGTCAGTCAGGAGCTGGGATGTCAGGCTAGACCAGCTTGGCCTTGATCATCCCTCCTCCTTTCTCAACCTACAGGGAAGATATACTGGGCAAAGACATCTGTAGAGTGTCCAAGCTTCTATTGTCCTGCTCGAATCTCACCCCCGGAAGCCCCAAAGATCTTTTCTTAAGCACACATGTGTATGATCTCCAGATAGGACTGTCACCTCCCCCGTCCAGCTGCTGGAGGTATATAGGTTATGTAGCTACTGATGCTACTTGGATCGGGAGGTATGGGAAACTTAACAGAAGAGAGGAAGAGTGAATTGTTGTGAATTTTTTTTCTTTCAATGATAGTGAATCTTAGCTAAGACCTGGCACCTGACATAAAATAAAAAGATGGAAAACTCTGTCAGGATTCTCTGAGATTGGAGATTTAGAGCTCAGTGAGATCATCGCTGGAAATGACCTTGAAGCTGATGTGGCCTTGCTTCACTTTGGCAGTTGGACCACCCTTCTGACGCAGGTACAGAGACTTCAGATCACGGCAGTCACTGGGGTCAGCATCCAGAGTAACTTGCCCCAAGAACTGATCGCAGAATTTTCGGCTGTTCCAGACCTACAGAAACAAGTCAAGGAAGTGAAGATGAGCAACCCTCTGTGAGAATGGTCCTTACCCAATGACACCTAGAATCCTAACAGCAAGCTTGAAAAGATCTATTTTAAAACCAAGAGATCAGTTAAGTGTAGTGGTGCACACAACTTGAGAAGTTGAGGCAGGAGGATCACAAGTTGGAGGTCAGTCTGGGTAACATAATGAGACCCCATGTCTAAGTAAATAAATATAACCAAGAGACATTTTCTTTTCTGATAGCCCTTTGGCTGACAGGAGGATATCTCATACAATATAAATAAAAAGCCAGAATGAAGAGCTCAGGATCATCCTTAACCTGTGGGATGGTTACCTAAAGGTAACTGGTCAGAATTATTAAGTCAGAAAAAGTGCCAGACTGCAGAGATCCATCCTGACCTAGCAATGTAAGGGTCTTCTGAACTGGCATTTGCTTCCCAGCATGGGATTTTATAGTATCTATTTTAACTAGTATACCCATGAACATCTAGGTTTCTGCCTACAATGAAATAAGTGTATATTTGGGACAGAAACGAATAAGGAAGTTCATGTCTGTGCTACATGAGAAGTGTTCTTGAGTTCAAACAAATGAAACACACACACACACACACACACACACACACACACACACACGGGATAACCCTTGCTCTGCATCCTAAATATATGTGAGGTACTTGGGACAATCTAGTATCTGGTAGAAAATATAAACCCTCCTAAGGACACTCTATTTTTACCTGGACTATGATAGGAATGTCAGTGGTCCTTCTGTAGAAAATGGCCTGGGTGTCAAAAATCGCATGTACAGTATTCTTCTGGACAGGAGAACGGACTTCCTCCTTTCCACACTTGATGACCAAATACGGGTTTACAGCTAGAACAAAATGGCATTCAGTTTTAATACAGTGATTTATATTTCCTTGCTAGGTAGACAAGAAGCTAACTCATGAAGTCAAATCTGGGATGTTTAGCCTATTACCTGGGCACCAGAATGATCTAGGACTTAAAACTTTGATTTCCTCTTTCCTTTCCTTGCACATGATTCATATAGAAATATAAAAATGAATATTATATTGATCTTGCCCCAAAACATTTACAACCCAATCCTTACCATGGCTGACATCCTTACTGCCTTCTCTAGACCGAAAATACCACTGAAGAGAATAATTTCTGACCACCTTTTCTAACCATATGTGCAATGAATGAAACAGAATTTTGCTTTACAGACAACCCCGTGATTCTTACTTTCATTGGCGTACTTCTTCTCCAGGCCCTCAGCACTGTGAACAGTGATCTGGGTAACTACCTTTGGGTAGCCACGAGCCAGGTTCCAGCAGGACATCTTGGGCATGTCCAGAGTCAGTTCCCTAGGACATCAAAAAGAAGATGTGTCATCTGATGATGCATATCCTTCGATGAGATGGACCTGCCAAAGCTGGCACCATTGCTGAATAAGGTATGAGACACGGTGTGACCTAGAGCATTCCTCCTCAGATATGGCTTTTATTTTATGAACATTTTAAGGACTAGCAGATAAAGATCAGAGTAGGCAGGACTGGGGGAAAAAAGGTAGGTTTGGTGACTTGGCACTGAGGACATAACAGTAACACTAAAGAATGCCAACTGTTTAAGAAAAGACAGAGTTGGCCAGAGAACAGAAGATAGAATATAAATGGAAGAACTTAGGCAATAGATCTGTTCCCCTTAAATGGCAGTTCAGAGCTCAGAAGCTCAGACCTCCACTGGGGAATTTCCCATAACTCCACTTTGAGAAATATTTCAACCACCATCATTTCAATTAGCTAGGTTTGACTTGAACATGTTGTCCCATTGAGTGTATGCATAAAGGGAGAGGGGTCAAAAGGTTTAGTTGTAGAGGCAAAGCAGAGAACAGGAGTTTGAAGGGTTTGCCAAGGAAACTGAACCTGAGCTGAACAGGCACTTCAGAGAAGATTCTCAGGAGAAACTCGCTGGTGCGGCCATGCTGGAACATAGTTGGGACAAGCACATAGTTGCCCTTCTTCAGGTACTTGCTCAGAAACACCGTACGGGTGTCAATGTAGGTGGAAGTCCCAGCACGCTCCTGGATGTAGAGGTGGTGGAGGCGGAATTTGCGGTTCACTTCCACCTAGAATTGAAATAGGATGAAATATTCCATTCTACTTACATCATAGTTTTTGTGTTGGACATCCTAAGTCTTCTGTTTTCTTTAGCCCTGGGTCTTTCATAATTCCCCTAATTCTAAGTCATCCTAATTTTGAGTCCATCTGCCTTCATTCTCTCTGCCATAAATGCTCATTCTTACCTTGAAGAGCTCAAAGCCAATGATGTAATTGTCAGGTCTTCCCATTCGACGGTAGGTGCGCAGGTCCTTCTGTTGCAGTGACATGATGACCTTGTGCCCATCCTCAGGCACAGTGAAGATGTACTAAGGGAAAGAGGCCACCAAAGAGCTGAGTTAGCACTCCCATTTCAGATGAGCTGCTTAAATTTCAGGGAAGAAACTCTACATTTGGAAACAGGACCTTGAATTAATTTCTGGAATTTACTATTGACCAGACACTGGGACCATGGACAGATAATCCATTCACTTGCTAAGTGCATATGATTACACTTGCTTCTTCTTATAACATTCAGCATGTAACCAGGTGCAATGGTGCATGCCTGTGATCCCAGCAGCTGAGCCTTGCAAGTTCAAAGCCATCCTTAGCAACTTAGTGAGGCCCTAAGCAACTTAGTGAGAACCTGTCTCAAAATAAAAAATAAAAGGGCTGATGATGTGGCTCAGTGGTTAAGTGCCCCTAGATTCAATCTCCAGTACCAAGAAAATAAACATCCAGCATGTAACCAGAGACAATTTTATTTTAGGCCTTTGATACCAGACGGTATGCTTTGGTTTCATAAGTTCCTGATGTTATTAGTTTATTATCATTATTATTTTGTGTACTGGGGATTGAACCCAGGAGTGTGATCTACCACTATGCTACATCCCTAGCCCTTTTAATTTTATTTTTGAGACAGGATCTCACTAAATTATCCATGCTGGCCTTGAACTTGCAATCCTCTTGCCTGTTTCCCAAGTTGCTGCAATTAGAGGCATGGACCACTGTACCTGTCTTGTTTTATTATTGTTGTTGTTGTTGTCCCCTTGTTTTTAAATACTGTATACAGAATTCCAGAAATCATAAGGACAGGAAACATTCTTATTTCACTCAACATGACATTGCAGCATGGCCCCAGGATAGCCTCATAATGCCAGCACAGACATGTGACTTATGGAAAGATTGGATACAATTCTTTGGGGAATTGATGCTTTCCTATCATCACTTGAGGGAAGCCACAGGCCTGTGCCAGAACTTTCCAAACATCATCTCAGGAATCATGATGCTATTGGGAGATAAACATAAAACAAATCAGATATTTTTCTCTCTTCTCTGTCTCTGTGCCCCTCCCTCCCTATCTTTAGAAAGAAACAGCAAATAGATGTGTAAATAAGGCCCTAAAGATCAATCCTGTGCATTTGCAGACAGAGAAACCATTTCCCTAATTTGGCATATGTGCCTGATACTTGAAATACTTGAAATATTTCCAGGATTGTAAATGTGGGTGAGATAAGGTAGAGGATAATAGAAGTTTTGCTTTTCCTTTGTGGACAATTAAGATGGAAGGGGCACAAGAAAAGCATGAGTTAAGTAAATCAGTGTATCAACCTCAGTGTCCTCCAAAATGCCTGGTCAAATGAAATCTGTGAAAAGAAGAGATGCACTCACGAGCAATGAGGCAGTGATACAGTCAGAATTCTTGTCTCCTGTTGGTTAATTCATTAGTGCATTTGGATATAAAAACATTCAGGTTATTATACATTGAGGCTTTGGATATTTGAATTTTTTTTTCTTTTTTACTTTGAGATGTGCCTGGGTTTGACCACAGATGTGTCACCTGGAATAGCTTTGTAATGGCAGATAAATGGGACAGAGTCATTAACAGGGCAGTGATTCACATCCTGAGAAAAAAAATGATCAGGTTTTAGATGAGAAAGGGAGGCATAATGATGGGGTACAGAAAGAGACCCCTACATGAAAAGAGGAAAAATACAGTATTATATGCATCCAAGAAAACAGCGGGGTAGTAACAACAAATGAAGAAGAATTGAGATAGTTTGTGATAGTAGTTCCTCTCTCTCCAATGTGGAACCACCATAAGGAGGAAGCAGGGACTGCCAAACAGCTATACTAAGCAATATGGACAGGAGAGAGGAAGCCAGAGAAGGAGACTCAGATTTCATAATGTTGCAGGTACCTCTCTGCAAAGAGACATAGTCACCTGTGTTTTACAAACATCTGAGTCAATTCTTAGCGATCTCAGCTTATGAATATTAAACAATAGCTGCAAATGGAAGTCTGGTTGCTAAAGAAATACTCCAGAGAGGAACAAGATGAGACCCGGATTCCCGCTGATTAGATAATTTGGAGGCAAAGGAAAATCATTGACTCAAACCTGGGGATTCTGCAGGAAGGTATCACGGTTGTTATAGCAGCCTCCTGAGCGGTTCATTAGAGGATCATCATCCACAGTCCAGCATCCCAGCACCGATTCCAGCTCCTTGCGGCCAAAAACAGGATTGTTCACATTACGGCAGACATTCAGCTTGTTAAAGTTGCGGCAAAAGTCTTCCAGACTCATCCTAAATGGAAGGGGTGCAGGTAAGAAATGAAGATGGTGCCTAATATTTACCCCTTTTAGTTCCAAGTAGAAACCTTAATTCCCTTAACGCTGAAAACCTCTCCTTACCAAAACTCTCCATCATCAGACATAACAAGTCCCAGATTCTTGCGATCTGTTGCAGTCAGTTGCTGCCACTCTTCAGAACTAAATAAAGAATAAAGGTATAAGCCATTGACTATTGACTTTCAACAGTAAGCAGAGTACCAAAGGAACAGAATATATGAGAATCAGACTTGCTCTATCTCACCTCTGGCTGGGTCACAGACCCCACGCCTGACAAGAGCTCACAAATGTCTCTGCGAATAAGAGCTCACTAGCAGTCTGGAAGGATGAGTTTGGGAAAACTACAAGTTTTGGAGATGTAGAAGTGAAAGTGGAATGCCACTCACATTTCACTCCAGGGGCCACTCCATTCCTGTCTTCCCAGGGGGTTCCTCAGGCGAACCATATACAGCTTCTCAGCACTGAAGACTTCCACAAGTCTTTCTCCAAGACGGATCTTACGGATATCAGTCATGGTGTAGGTATGACCCTTCAGTAGTCCCCAATCAGTTTCAACTTCTTGTTCCTCCTGACTGGGAGACTGAGAGCAAAGAAAGATACATACGGGCGTAAGAAATGAGAGACACAAGTCCTTGCTCTCCTTCCTTGATTGATTGGTTTTATGCCAATATGACTGAATTTATTTTTCCCTACGTGGATAGAAAATTGATCTTGATAAATACCTGATACAAAACAAATAAAGGATAGGAAATAAAGAACGTAATATAACAATTCACTTAAACAATTTAGATTCAGACTACCTTCGGTAGTATATTGATAAAATTTGGTACAGCAAATCCTTTCCTTGAGCAAGTACTCACAATCTCAACAGAAAAGAGAAATAATTTACCAGAGGCTATTTACACCAGCTGGGATGCTGCACTGGTCCCCAGTGAAAGGACTGGTTCAAAAGGATAAAAAGTTAAAGCTCCCCAGTCTCCATGCCAAGGCTCAATGCCTATGTTAGCTTTCCAAGTTTCATTAATGGCTTTTTGTGGATCTCCGGGTTAAGGGCAATGTTCCCTACTAAATTTCGAAGGCTCTTTTGCCAGGAATGAGCATAGAGTGGTTGTTTTGGTAAATACATACCTCAATGGAGCAGCAGATCAGACCTCCTTTGGTGAATGTTTTGTACAGTTCTCCAAACAGCTTGTACTTCTCCTCAACAAGCTCAGTGTATCTTCCCTTCTGCATGTCAACAGTTTCAGCCAATGTGCCCGTGAAATCCACGATGATATCAGTGATGGTCAAACCATCCAGAGCCTCATAACAGCCTAGCAGCCTGGGGTCAAATATGCAAGGTTATCCTTGTAAAATTTTTTCCATGTCAAGGACATAATGTTCCCAATAATTAAAACAGTCCCTGCCTCATCTTTACCAGCTGGCTTTTTTCTAGATATGAGATGAGAGATATTTTGAGATTATAGTCAGAGATTTCTAAGCTTAGGCTATGTTGATCAAGGACAGTCATGCAGAAACTTCTTTCTATAGGCAGAAGTTAGACAAGGAAAAAAAAAGGGTGATCTGCAAATTAGCAACGGCAAAGGTTACCTAGAACACTTATGAGTAGGTAAGGATTTAATGGAAGCCAGAACAACTGATTCCTTTGTCATCTAGGATTTCTGAGGGCCAGATTCAGACCAAATGCAATGCCTTGAATCTGACTGAGTTCCAATGCAATTTTGTCTATGGTGTTGTGTTGGGAGAGAATCAGTTCCCAAGGAAAATGAGGCTTTCCTCTCCTAGTCTACCCAGACTGCAGATTAAACAACCCCCTCCTTACTTTGCATAAGCTTTTTCCAGCAGAGCATTCCAAAACTCATTCATGGAAGTAGAGAAGGAGAAGACCAGATCTCCATTGATGGTGGGCAGCAAGTCATCAATCACCACCTCAGTCCATTCTCCAAAATGCCAGAAACGGAAGCGAAATATCCCAGCATATTTATCTGGTTTTCGAGGATCCCATTCCTGTTCCTTATGGTTGGGAATTGTCTGGAACAGTAAGTACATTCAATCAAGTGTTATTCATCAGACCACATTCAGATAGTGAGATTATAATTAACTCCTGGCAAACCCACATCACAAAAAGAAGCATACCAAATGCACCTGATTTGAGGCTAGATTGGAAAGTATTAAGTAGGCATTTTGTCCATAGCTTCTGTTTCCCCAGTTCCATTTTGCTGAGGATGATATTACCATGCTTACCCCCAAGAATACACAGGATAAATAGGATGGCTGGTCAGGAGTAATGTGTTTTCCACAGATAATCTCCAAACTAGATGATGATAAGTGAACTACACAAATATATTCATGCTTACATGTTTAAACAAATAAATAAGGCATTTTAAAAGGTCAAACCAACCAAAATACAAGGCCCACTGAAGTTTATTTTAAAATGTTCTTTTTAAGGGCTAGGGATGTAACTCATAGTAGGGCTCTTGCCTACCATGTGTGAGGCCCTGAGTTCAATCCCTAGCACCTCAAAAGAAATCTAAATTGCATATATATTCTGGAGATTTCCTGTAAATTCTATAGGATACAGATTTTATTTGCACCTTGAATAAAACTGCATTTAGGAAATTCTAAATATTCTAAAATTGTCTTTATGAGGAAAATGTTCTTTGTCCCAAATAGAGGGTTAATACCTTGTTGCTTTAAATTCTACCTAGATACCAAAAGAATTTTTGTTCTATTAATACCTTATTAGAAACTTTTCAATAATCTGCTTCCATCTTTCCTATCTTTTCTGCTATGTGTGTATATGTCCATGGCTTCCTGGCTCCTACTGACTTTATACTCCAATAGGCACAGAATGTAAGTATGCAGAAATACTGAGTTAGAGCACTACAAATGACAATAACAAATCAATTTGTATATGTGACAAAGCAAGAAGAATAAAATGTTAATTGTGGGTATATGGGTATTTACTGTAAAATTCTGCTTTTCTATGTTTGTGAAAACTTATAATGAATTTGAAGGAACTCACTTAAGTTAATACCTCTGACTCCAGGAAGTAGAAGAATCTAAGAATAAGATGAGTTGATTTTTCCTAAAGTTATTAAAGAGAGCAAGAATTTGAAAACTGAATGAGGTCCCACAGAGTGGGAAATACCTTTGTCCAGTGAGTCTCCTGAACAGCCAAACAGGAAAAGGCAGGAACCATGGACTTGTGCCCCAGTCTACCCTGGATCAGTTGGTGATTGCTGATGTTTCCCACAATCAGACGGGGGTCATCGCAGATGTCCTATGGATACAGCAATTGGTTATATAAGAGTTTTCCAAGAGTCATTGTGAGCTGATCTAAGCAGGACATAGAGGAAATGGGGTAGGTTTGAAAGGTGACTAGGATTTTAATGGGTGGGATAAAGGAAAGGTTGAGGGGATTGTGAGGGAAAACAAAGCTGTAGGTCTTCTAGCTACAAGAAAACTGTCATGTGGGAAATGACTAGAGAAATGGAAGGAGAGGATACAGTGAGTAACATGACGGGCTAGTGGAGGAATCTTATCATTGGGGTTTGGAAGAGTTTTCACCATGCAGTGAGCTTTGAAAGATGAAAACTAAGGATTAGCACAGTATAGTACAATCCTATTTTGTCAGGATGAGATTTTTCTGAAGCACCTGCACTTGGAAGGATGACTGCATTTAAGAGATAAGGTCTGATAAAGGTGAACATTAATGTGTCTCTCTCTCTAGGAAAATGAGTTAAACGACCTTACAGGAAGTCCTTTTCTAATACAAAACAGAGGTAACAATCTTCATGGCAACCAGATTCCCCCCATGTTTGGATGGATATAGATGACAGCAGCATTAATAGCAGGTATTGGGGTTGGGGTTGTGGCTCAGTGGTAGAGTGCTTGCCTAGCATGTGTAAGGCACTGGTTCCATCCTCAGCACTGCATACAAATAAATTAAATAAAGGTATTCTGTCCATCTACACCTAAAATTTTTTTAAATAGCAGGTATTAATATACCATGCACAGGAGCACTTCAACAGACATCCCTCCAAAGGGATCTGGACAGAGAGTGGGGACAGTATTTGTTTGGAGTATACGTATGTGTCTTCACACCAACATATTATGAGATAGATGTTCCATTCCCTCTGTGTGTAGGCGAAATGAAACCCAAAGAACGTAATTTCAACAAAATGTGATGAGGGCACAACGGAGCAATTTTCAAGATGTTATCAGTGCCCAGAGGAGGGATCATCAAAGTTCTCCTGATGATAGAATAAATGCTGCAATAGCAGTAATGATTGAGTTGACTAGAGTTAGGCTGTTGGACAAGGGAGGGATATGGAAGTGTAATAGCTAGAGAGATGGGCATGGGCAAAGGCATATGCATGACACCATATAATTGAAGATACGATTGTGTGACACAGAGTATCAGCACTTGCAGTGTTCAAAGGCAGGAAATACCAATGAAGTCTTGATAGATGGAGGAAGCTCCATGAAGAAGGTTGTTAGCCTGTACCTTGACATTCTGCTTACCCAGCAGAAGTAAATCCTAGTCTCAAATGGAAAGAAAATCTAGACATATACCCTTTTAAAAATTATTAAATAGAGACAGCTATATTTTTCTGTTCCTCAACCCTCTTTTTTTAAATGGACATAATTCTCCTTGATGAAGGGTCTGGTCTACAGAATGAAACATTCCATATATTCTTTAAAAGCCAAAATAACTCTGGAAAGAAATAGGCATTTTGGGCAGGGACAAGTCCAAACTGAAGATTAATTGGGCATCCCTCTGCCAAAAGGAGCTGGTTAGATGGGTTGTCAGCTTTGGATTTTCTGGTCCTTTTTGTTTAAGAGACATGTCTGGTGTCTTATCACTACTTTATGTCTTAGGAGGAGACTCCTATCTTACTAAATTTTTATGGGTTGTGAGCCGTCCATTTCTTTCACTTCTTGAACAGAAAGCAGGTGTGTTGGGTGAGTTAGATCCTGATGTTCTTTCTCTTCTCTTTGTTTCTTTGCTTTTTTCTAAGAAGAAATTAAGCATAGTTTTCCCGCCCTATGTCAGATGTTACTATTTTATTTGGAGCAAGATGTAAAGTTGTACAGTGATTTCTTGGATCTAGTTAATATATACTATAATTTCCTAGCATGGAAAAACAATAAAGTGAACATTGATATGTGAAAAAGTGTACTTTTAGATTAGTAAGACAAATTATTTTCTAGTTTTATGTAATTAGTAGTGACTGGATTTTACAGTTTCTGGAACTTCCATAAGACTCATTTCACAACAGGGGTCTAGGTTTAACCAATATCTCTGACATGTCAACTTCTATTCAAGATATAAGGAATCACATATGTGAACAAAAAGACATATAACCAGAATTCATGCTGAGAATTGGGTGATTATTCTCCTGTAGAATTGGATCTGGTTATTAATTATCAACTTTCTCTCTCTCTCTCTCTCTCTCTCTCTCTCTCTCTCTCTCTCTCTCTCTCTCTCTCTCTCTCTCTCTCTCTCTCTCTCCCTCATATGTATTCATAGCTGTGTGCAATCATGGTAGAAAGTAAATTTGGGCTAAATCCCCCTTGTTTACTATTCTCTCTTATAACCTTGGTTATTCCCCAGTTTTGTTTCTCCACTCTTTACACATTGTATTGATTTAACAATGGATTTTTAAAACATGATAAAAATTATGGAATGTCAAAACAAGAAGAAAATTTAAAGACTATTAGTATTTGACAGATCAGGAAACAAGCTCAGCAAAGGGCAGTAACCTGCTTCTCTGGCTGTCTAATTAGTAGGACACCTAAACCTAAAATATTTAATTCTTCATAACTATATACTGTTAGGGAAATTCAAGAGTTCAGAGAGTCTATCTCTTTGCCTTAGGCTTACTAGTGCACTCCATAAAGGGTAATATTGTGCAGATCTACATTATTTGAAAGACTCTTAGCTTTTGGTTCCAGGCTAAATATCACCAAGAGGCATTGATTTCCTCTGTTCAGTCCACTAAATATGAATCAACCCCATACTATATGTATGCACTATGATGTGAAGCATCAGAGACAAGCCTTTGTTAACCCTTATATTTTATCTCTTTAAAGAAGTGAGACAAAAAGACCAGAAAGAAGTCAAGGAATTAGAAAGGGTAAGAGTGGTGAGCCAATGCAAATCTAACAGTCAAATGGATTTTTTGTGGTGATAACTTGAAAATAATGAAATGTCTTTTTATTGACTTTTCTTCTAGTTTTGGACACACTGAATATAATCCTGTTGGAGTTAAAGAAAGAAGGTTGGGAAAGTTTTTCTGTAACTCCAAGCTGAGACACAGAGTGCAGATGGGACATTTCAGCCTGAGCTGTGCTGGAGTGGTAGGAGTGGAGTTAGAGGAGAGTTCACAGCTCACATATTCACAATATTTGGGTGGCTTGGGAGTAGGGGGGAGATGCTGAGCCCCTAATGGCTCCCAGCTGTGTTGGCACATCTGAAGTGATCCTTGAACTGAACTGTTTGTCACGGCAAAATAATTTCTTAGGAGGAAACACATAACTAGGAACTGAACATCACAACTAAAGCTGGAATGGTCCCCACATACCCCTACCCTCAAGCCAAAACCTTCTGTAAGCAAAGCAACTCCTCTAGGAAATAAGTTATCTTAGCTGAGCATTGTGGATCTCTCAATTATTCTCACCTCTTTCCCCTTCCCAGAGAACTCTTCTGGGAGGGGACATACAATTATACAGCCCATAGCCCTGCACAGGTCACTCTATGAGGCTCCCTTTGACCAACCACACCTAATTCTTCAGCAATTTTTATACAACTGAAATTTGCTGACAGTAAGTATTGAGTTCCCAGGTAAACATCAGGAACCACAATAAAATGAAATGCTGCCCCCAAAACTAGCATCCAGAAGAGTAGAGGCACTTTCAAAAGTGCTATAGGCAATGTAGTAGTACTGGGGGTAGGGGCATGGTCAACCCTATAGTAGGTACATTGTGACTAAATCTAGGGCTTAAGTAGTCCCAAAAGGCCCAGGGGTTAATTTACACAGAACTGTCATTCAGGACCTCAGGGCTCTGTGAGCTAGTTCAAGAAGCCATCATTACCCCTGTACATGTATGATTACACGAATGGTATGAATCTACATCGTGTACAACCATAGAAATAAAATGATGTACCCCATTTGTGTACAGTGAATCAAAATGCAGTCTATAAAAATGAAAAATAAATAAATAATTTTTAAAAAAAGAAAAGAAAATGGAACCACTCCCATATGGGACATTTATAGGTAGACATGGACTCAGGGACCAATGTTGCACCAATCTCCCAAGGAGTCTACTTTGCCTGCTGGGAATTTTATTCCTGCATGAATAATTTGTCATCAGCAAAACATTCTCTTCCTTCCTAAAACCACCAAGGAAAACCCAGTTTAGAACCTAGGAATGAGATCTTAACTTCCCCTCCCAACCTAGACAACCAAGTCACTATGTAATGAGATTCTTACTTGAACCTTCAGACTTCTGCCAGAAGGCTCTGGGGTATAGATCCCAAATGACTTTTTGTGAAGAATTTGTTTAATCTATGCAACAGAATACTGTTCAGCAATAAGAAGGAACAAATGTAGCACAACATGGATGATATTAAACATCAAAAACATTATGCTAAGTGAAAGAAGTTCACATGCAAAATTTAGAATAAATAGGAGAGTTGGGGGAAAGAATGTGGACCTACTCTACTGTTTGTGTAAACGGTGAAAAACATTTAGGACTACTGATGTGGAGGGACATGATCTCCAGAGGAGAAAACCATGAGAGTAAAAGAGAAGTTATTTCCTCTTTTACTGTTGCTTCACATTCTATCACTCCATTTTGTATATTCTGTTTCCCTCGTCAGCCTTTCCCTTCCTTCCTAATACCCTTGTTTTAATTCAGAACTTTACCACCCTCCCCTTCCACCAAGACAATGTAGTGACACAGCCCAGGGGAGAGTATTCCCCAAAGGAAGACTGGGCAAGAGCCATGGTAGTTGAGGCTGAACTCAAAACGTGCCCAGGAGAGCTGACAGAAGATTTTGTGCAGGTGCCCTTTCTTCCCCCACAGCTGGCTGTGTAAATTCCCATGAGGCCTAGTTCCATTTTAGTCAGGGATTAGATGTGTCTGACTCTAAGACAGTATTGTAGGTGGATATGAGTCAGTCAGGAAAAAAGCCAGAGTGGCTGGAAGAAACTGTAGAAGAGATTTTCTGTGAGAATTTGGCAGGCAGTGTCCAGTCTGAAAACCCTACCTGCTGTCTTACACTGCAACTTAGTGTAACTTGGTTCTTATAATTTATTAAGCCATTTTATTCTAAGGTCCAAGGAGGACAGGAAAGTCCAGGAGCACATGGTCTCAGGCAATATTTCCATGTACTTAGAAAGCTAGGACAATAGCTGGAGCCATTGGATCACTGGAAGAGTCAAGGAGATGGGTTTTCTTCTGGAGGGTGTGAATAGATGATCTGACACTGAACACTTATAATCCCTATCTAAAGAGGTTCCTTAAAACAGAGCGAGGAAGTAGAAGTGGGAAAAGGGGAACTCTCTTTTGCCCCATGAAGGTAGGTACCTTTCTGGGGTCAGGTTTGTTCAACTATCAGCGATGTTCAGAGGCATGGGAGGCTTATGAAGGCAGAAGGTTTTAACATGGGAAAACAAAGAGACAGAAAATACTAGGTTAATCGTCTTGCCCCCATTTTGGAAACTTCATAAAATTGCCCTGATTGAGTGTGAGACCATGTGGCATGCCAAGAGACAAGCTGTGTATAAGCTTCCCTGCAAACCAGGATCTCAACCTTCCTAATGAGGTGGGGGAGGGCAATGACCAATTTAGTCTTCCTGAGCCAATTCAGAGAGGCCCAGGACTGTCTCTTGGCTTTCCTGATGAGAGACCAGAGAATCTTGACGTGGTTCTTGACCACAGACTTGGCCTCCATTCTGCCTGGAAGAATCCACAGTTTTTTGAGGAGGTTCAGATGCTGGTGCAGAACCTTGCTTTTTTTCTTCTGCTCCCCAGAAGAGACTCCTTTCTTGACCATGCCGGTCTATGATCATCTTCTCCCCTTCAAAAACCCTACACGAGTTACTACTGTCTGTGTGCCTGAAAATAGCATTTCATATATTCAGAATTAATTTGTTATCTAACTCTTTGATGGCTTCATATCATCTTCTCAACTAGTATGGGAGCGCCTCATTGCAGGCTATGTCTTTATTTTGTGCAGAGGCTGTCACAGAGCTGCTGTTCTATAAACATTTCTCAAGTGACTCCCGTACTGGAGATTAAGGTCACACAATGCTCTCAAAAGGGAGAGTATGGATCAATTATTGGAAGTACAGCATCAACAAATAGAAGGAATGTGAAACTAACGAGAAGGACACTACCTTTTTGAAAAACAGAGGAAGCACAAATAACTATTTCCCTGATATGGCAATGAGAATGAAACTCATGTGGACTTTGAAGTCAAACCTGGATTCATATCTTACCTTGTTAGTGGTCCAACCCTGATGAAATTCTTGTCTTCTATTGGAGACTCAGTTTCCTCATCAATAAAAAGGGCACTAAATCTGCCATTTTTTCAACCAGGAAAATCACACCAAAGAGTTACATCAAAGTAATTTAACATACCTACCTTACTAAGCTGTGGTAAATAAGGATGAAATGCAATAATGTGTGGCAAACTCCAAAGTATCTGACCCATAGTACACATGCCATAAATGTTGACTTTTTTCCACCCCTCCCCCTTGTTCAAACATCCCCCTACATTCCTTCACCCTAGAGCTTGCCTCAGAGGAAAAATGGACTATTTTCAAGGTTATTAAGTTTTTTCCTTCTCTGCTAATCCATCTAGGATTAAATCCACAGAATTTGGACGATGAAGGCAAAGGACAAAGGACTGAGCCAAGAGAGAAGGGGAAAGATATGTGTAAAGACAGGCCAGCACAGGAAGCGCCGTCTGCTTGGTTCACATCTGGGGAATGGTTTCATGTTGGCTTGCAATTTTGCCGCCCACCAGATGTCCTCCCACCTCCTCCAAGATCTCACCCCCATCAATCAGTGGTTCTCCTGCATCTTCAAATTTTTGTTTACTGGCTACTCCTTAGCCGATAAATATGTTCGAGTCTGTCCTGTTTTAAAAAGACACCCACCTAATAAACCTTTCTCAATTTCCTGCTTCCTTTTCAGCTACTTCTGCCCCACTGATGTCCTTTCCACCATGTCCAAGCATCACAAAATAGTTATGCCCTTTATTATCACCATCCATTCATAAGTGTGGCTCTGAGACCACATAGCTTCATTTTCTCCATGCATTTTCTTTGGGGGGGAAATGGTTTTACCTCTCTGCATACCAAATAGTGATTAATGAACTCTGCTCATGTTTCCAAGATTTTTATTGCAGGTCAACAACATGATCTACACAGATATCAACAATGAGAGGCACAGAAAAGCAGGAGGAGTGCAGTTCTCCTCCTGAGGAAGAGAAACTTCTCCCAGGCTCATACTGTCATTTTTTTCCCCTTTTTCTTTTTTTTCACTGGGGATTGAACCCAGAGCCTCTGCTCTTCCACTGAGCTATACCCCTAGCCCTCAGTCTCACACTTTCAATAGTTATCATTCTTTGCAAGCAAACACTAAGATACGTATTTCAAGTTGCACAGAAAACAAGTCTTAATGTAACTAGTGTATCTTGGCACCACCTGGTGGTAATTTGCATAAACTCAAGTAGCTCTTGGAACTCCATTTAGGAGTATAAGCTGTGGAAATTGCAACCAAAAGTGATAGTTGGATCATTAAAGAAGGCAACCATTGAGTTGCTGACTGAGGTGGTTCCATCATCATGCACCTCATTAAATAGAACATCTTCAAGATTTTGTGAAGCTTTTTCAAGACCAACCTGCATTTCAAAACAACCCTCTGTGGCCTATACACCAGGCGACTCTCATTGGAAAGGAGCCCAGGAAGAATACCCTTCTCTCCAGTTACAACTTTTAGATATAGCGTGTTTATTTGCTATTTATTCTCCAGACTCCATCATCATATCTTATTATAGTATGAATGCCCACTCATGTGGGGCTGAGACTTGCTTTGAGACATAATATATAGCTGTTCCACAGAGGATCATAGCAACTATTAATAATTACTATTAATAGGTGGTGAAAGAGCTGCAGTTCTATGTGGATCCCACGTGACCAACTGTAGGATGATATGGGTGATGATGTCCAAAGAGCAGCAAAGAAGTTTCCTTCCCCAGATGCCAAATCCATCTTCTCCCTATCAAGTTTGTTTCATTTATGTTCATACTTTAAGGAGTTTTTCCCCTCACTGGTATGAGCTTATCTTGAGCTACTCAAATGAACTTCTAAAAGATAATAAGCATGGTAATATTTCCTTTGTGTTGGGGGGGGTTGCTGGGGATTGAACCCAGGGCCTTGCACATGTTGGGCCAAGTGCTCTATCACTGAGTTACATCCCCAGCTTCAATATTTCCTTTTTGTTGTTGATCTTTTGAAATTATTTATCTGACAAAATCTGACTAAAATTCAGGTCTCCTCAAAATACAGTCAGGAGCACAGATCCATGAAGCTTTCCCCCAGCCTTTTCTTTAACTGTGAAATAGTAGGATTTATTCCAGTGAGAAGAAAAGAAGCAGAACCCTTGGAGAGAGAGAGAGAGAGAGAGAGAGAGAGAGAGAGAGAGAGAAAAGAAGAAGAAGAAGGAGGAGGAGGAGGAGGAGGGGGAGAAGGGCAGGAGGAGGAGGAGGAAGAGAGGGAGAGAGAGCCTGATAGCAGATTTTGCTAAGATCAAATTTTAAAATTGTCTCTGTTTGGTGATGCCTATATGAAATGAGCTTGAGTGTGGTAAACATTTCACAACATTATAGGTATATGAAAACATAATGCTGTACACCGTAAACATATACAACTTTTATTTCTCAATTATACCTTGATAAAGCTAGAAAAAGACAGAGAAAGGAAGGAAGTTGATATCCAAATTAGTTGACACAGTAGGCTAGTGTAAGTGGAAAGAGTGGGTCAAGTAGGGTTTTGATGAAGGAGGTCAAGAAGAGACAGAAATTGAGGAAAATAAAAAAAGTTACCTGGGGACGTTTCCACACGACCTTTCCTGGGAGCAGTCGGTTATAAAAAAGAGAATCATTCTCAGGCAGAAAAGTTGGGTCACAGAAAAGTCTACTGTCTTTGATGCATTCCTGCTTCAGTTCTTGGTATTTCTGGTTTTTGAAGAACTTCAGAGGCGGACCCATAGTGTCAAACTATGCCTAGAATGAGAAAAGAAGTGTTGTTTTTGGAGAAAGACGTTCTCAGGTCTTTCAAAGATTACCAGGGATTACACAAACAACAGTCACCCCAGTGACTTCCTTCCAGAGTTAGGCACCTCTAATTTAGCCCTAAAGGAAAAGTCATCATTTTCAAGAAATAAGGGTCCAGGATGTGTAACTAATTAATATGGGGCCTTGGGTAAGGCGCCTAACCATTTTAGACTCTGTTTCTTTATCTGTCAAATGGGCAATGTGGACCTTAACAATCTCTTTGGGAAAATAGATAATAAACATGAAGATAGCTAGTTAAGCATGACTCATTTATAATTTAAAAGGTAGTCTTCCATTTACACCAGCAAAGAAGAGTTCAAGGCGAAGTACTATTTTACAAAAGAAAAACAATCATTTTACTGCATTCAGAATAAGTTGGTGCCCTGGAGAGTCACACTTTGTGCACAAGGGGAGAAGCAGCTCCTTTCAATTCTAACGCGTCCTTTTGCACAATTACTTCCCTTTTATCATTTAAAGAGCTTTGCATGTTTTATTACTGACCAAGAAGGCTAATGCAAGAAAGAGAGCTCAGCAGATGGCCTCCAAAGACAAGGAAAGATAGAAAGATTGTATGGTCTTTTTTCTTCAAAGTCTAATGTACAATCATTTGCAGACTTTGAAATCAAAAGGCAGACTCCGAAATTCAATTACACTAATTTGGTGGACTATAGATTCTTATCCCATAGCAATACACTGTTGCTTTCTTTCCTCCAAAAGAAAGAAAGAAACTTTACATGGCTAAACAGAGAATTAATATAGTGGCTCTTCAGACAATGTCTATCAGAGTGCCCCACACTCAAATGTACTTAACAACTGGTTTTTATGAAGATAATTTGAAAGGCAAATTTGATTTTAAGTAGTTTTTGGGTGATAATAGGGTTTTCACCGTTTTCACTTGATTCACAAAGAGATTTGTAATGATTTTAATGATGTTCTGCCATTCAGTAGTAAATTAGGAGAGGGTTGTGAAATTTTGATGATGTTAATTATTCTAAAAATATATTTTAAAGATAACAGTCTATATTCTATGACCAAAGAGGGTTGAGACAAAAAATCTTAAGGTTCATAGTGCTGAAAATTGGACAATTTTTACAAAAAAAAAAAAAATTGGCTACATTAGCACTTTTAAAAGTATCTGTGAGGCAGTTGCTATTTTATAAAAAGTAAAATATTAATCAGACCTCTCTATTAACCCCTTTCATGTTCTTTCAGTATCACATTGAAATGCCTCACTGGTAAATAAGTCACCCCATTTGAAAATGATGAAAACTTAATTTCTTGCAATGTCATGGCAATGATACTTGCAATATATGTGCAACAAGCATACACTTTCTCTGAATCCAAGGAATAGGAATAAGAAGCTGATCATAATCACTTTTTTTCATAGCCTTATTTATTGACAGTGATTTTCAAACTGAGAACTGCAGCGACACTGAAAAATGCTGAAATGTTTTCTGTTAATCAGATTTAATTCTGTCCATGTGTTTTAAATATTAGTAAATTTCATTGCATTTGAAGGCATGGGTGGTATCAGTAAAAATTTTCAGTTAAGCAGCATCAAGGCCAATCTGAATGTTTGCCCAGACTCCTTTGTGGAGCCTGTTACGAATGAACCCCAATTTTCAGGTAGACTCAAACTTACGGCAAACACTACTCTGCCTCAGGCTTTCCCTAGGTTTGGTGGATTGCCAGAGGCTGGGACTGTAAATGTGGGATATTCTGAGGCAATTAGGACATTTAGTTTGCCAGAATCTCCTAGTCCCTAAGCATTCCAGATAAATGGGCATTTCCTGCTCTCGAAAAAGTCATCTGCCCTCATAAGTCTCCCTTGCTATTCAGGCAAATAGCGAGGCAAGCAAGAGCCTGAAAAGGGAATCCCTGTTATAAAGCGGACTTGTCCACAGACAGAACACTATCAATTAAAAAAATTAGCTTTCATTTTAAAAAGCAGTCCGATCCCTCCCTTTCAGAGGTAAAATGTACAGCTAGTATGAATGGGTCCAAGTTCGATATAACGTCTTTTGAGTGAGAATGTCTGCATTTTGGGGACACATAAGGAGCATCAGGCTGAGTCTGAACAAACTTCATTAGAGTATGATTATAGTCCCGCGTGCTGTTAACATTACAGAGTAGAATTGAACCCCATTTCTGACTAAGTAACAGGAGAAATGTGTCCGTTTGCTCTATGACCTTGGTATCATTGTGCCTCAGTTTCTCATCAAGATAGTGAGGTTATCAACCCTGCCCCTTTACACTGTGGCTGTACATACTGAGATGGTTAGTATAAAAATAATCTGGAATAAATGGAAAGTGCTCTGTGAATACTAGAGACACACTGAAGCCCTCTCATTGTTGGGCACAGAACTTTGCACATGCCATTGTTCAGGAAAAATGTTTTAAGTAGCAAATCAGCGTTTGGCAATTTACTATTCAAAATGTGCTTCAGTTCACATTCTCTTCATAGTGGCTATGTTTTATGGTTATGATCTGTGCCCTTCATTTTGTACCTGCAGAAAGGGCAGCTCAGAGATGCAGCAGCCAGAAACTGGCAGGACTAACTCAAACCCAGATCTGTTTAATGCCAGATTTGGCATGTGACTTTCCATCACACCACACTGCTTCTTTTGGTCACTGCATTTTTTTAAGAAAGAATTTTTTAATTCAAATGAGGAAACCCTCCAAAACAAACACGATGCCCAACTTTGAGGCATTCTGCCTAGAATTTACTGCCACGGTGGATATTGAAAAGGTTCTTTCTTTTCCGGGTTTGATGATCATGGGAGAATCTGAACCCTTTACATCTGGGAATTTATCAATTAACCCTCGGAACACTTTTGGAAACCCAGAAATTTGAAAAGTGGAATTGTCATAAATGATTTGCCCTGTCAGAGTAGAGGAGTGTTGAGAAGGGAATACTCCTTCCTCACTGTCCCATTTCAGCCAGTGTTGACGGGGAGGGGAGAGCCCCTAAGTTAAAGACCACATATGAGCAGAGCTGGCAGACAAAATAAAAGCTATAGATTTCAGTAAAACCCAGAGAGTATCTAGTTCAAAGGGAGGTAGTGAATGTGCTGCAAGGAGAATGTGAACATTTATAAAGAAGGACACTGTGACCTGGGGGCTAGTGGCATGGGTGGCTGGTTGAGGCAGAAAGTGGGGTTTAGCACTGAGGTAATGATCTTAGATAATATTATTTGAACTTGGACTCACTGCCTAGAGAAAGAATATGGAGAACACTGTTGTCTTTCAAGAGACCAGAATATGGAGACATGGGAATTGCCAGGGGAAGTTGAGAGAGCCTGCCACGTGGAACGCAAAGCTGCAGCTAGGAGCGGGAACGCAAGCTGCTCACTGGACCTGAAAGCATGGGGGAGCTAGGCAAACTTTTGGAGCAAACTCATTTGCTTCTTTACCTCGGGGTCATCCTTAGAGTAGAAACCAAGTTTTGCTCTAAAAATATCTGATAAAAGAAATCAGGTCTGTGATTCACAAATCACTTTGGATTGGGGTAAGTGGAGAGGAACTGAGGGCACTTAAGTGGGTGAAGGGGAGAACGCACGGCCTCAGGAGCATTGCCCGTGGCTAGTTTCTCCCTTTTCCCAGTTTCCCCCCTTGTTCTGTATATCATGCAAAAAATTGGAGGCAGAAGTAGCTAAGAGTTTGCAGACAATTTGAATACAGGAGTCCCAACTCTGTCCTGCCATGAAGTAGGCCCACTTTAGACATAATTGACACCCTTTATGCCCACAATTAGAGGCTCTGTCGTGAGAGAAATGGGGTTTCTATAGGAAGAATAAAAATTCAGCATCCACATGTTACACAGAGAACAGTGTTTTCCATATAGACACAGGGAAAAAAAGGAGCACATAATTTCCTTTTATTATATTCTTGAAAATGCTGTTAAAAATAAAAAGCAATTTGAAATTATGGAAAGAACACAAGCTAGTCAGAAGATCCAGGATCAAATCCCAAATGCCACCATTTAGTGTACATAATGTCTCTGTTCCTCAGTTTCCCCAAAAGCACAATGCAAATACAATGGCTGCCTTGCCCATCTCAGGGTGTTATTGGGAAGATCTAATGAAATCAAGTATGCAACTAGACTCTTTATTTGTTAAGGATTAGGCTAATGCAGGGCAGTAGTATTGGGAAATGGTCACATTTAGCAAATTAAATTCCCTGTCTGTCCTTAGTAGAAACTGAGAAAAGTCGACACACTAGCATTTAAAAGACCAGTATAAAATGGTCCTTCTGCCATTCTCTACTCCCTATTCCACCTCTCCTATTCTGCTGACCTGCCCTGTTGACTGAATAAGCCTATCCTATAAGTCTAATTTTATAGTCCTTTGAGAATCTAATTCTGATTTTTATAGAGAGTTATGCTGTAAGGACTCTTAGAAACTACTTAGTAAAACTTCTTTCTTTTACTGTAAGGTGAAGGGCTTGCCCAAGATTACATAGTAACAGGGTCAGCAACAAAACGGGAACCTACTGACTCTTTTCACCACATTATTTTTTTCAAAAAGAGGTGGTGGGGGAAGCATGCAAACAAAACCTAAAGCAAGACATTGCTTTTGAAAATGCTCATTGTCCTCCTCTTGCAAGAATGCACTTAGGAGTTTTGTTTTTGAATTGCAAGCTGTCAGAAGGTGAGATGATTTCAAATCAAAACTAATCAAAGAAACACTGTTTGGGGGTCACAAAGGGGCTTTTTCTGCTCTTAATTTAGGAACTGAAAACTCCCAAGGATATGAAAAGCTTACTTTTTAACCTATTCCTGACCACATTGGTGTTTAGGCTTTTCCCTGGACTGCTAGGAACTCTAAGGACTAATAAAGAATGCTATTCAAATCCAAAGTGTTCACACACACTCTTGCACACATATGCACATTAGCACGCACACACACATGCACACGTACACAAACTGCCAGAAGAATTTGCAAGAGTTAATTAGCAATCCCCAAGTATTTTTTGTTTACTCATTCAGACTATAAAGTGTCCCTAATTTCACAACAAAGATTAGCAAATAGAGCATTAGCTGAATTTCCATAAAATCCTAATACAAACCAGGATGTTTTATCCTGAAGCAAGCCAGAGTTGACAGTCACAACAGCAGAATTTGTTGAATTCTCCTATAGGCTTTTCATCAAACTTTGAATTCTAAATGTTCAGAACCAATTATTTCAATTGCAGTACACAGTCACTCCTTTTCCCTGCCCCAGCAGAAGCCCACTCTGGTCGAGTAGCCCAGTTAAATCCTTAGAACAGTGTATCTGGGGTCAGGAGTGGGGGTGAGGAACAGGGACTCAACTACAAATCAAAATTTAAACCAAAACTAGAATCAGAGGGGAAAAAAACCAGGTCAGGGGCTGACAATGGAATAAGCAAGGTCAACCTGTCACCAGAGGCAGGAGGGCCCCCGGCTGTGCAGACAAGGAGTTAAGACAGTCTGGGCTGCCACTCCCTCCTGTGCAACAGACCACAGTCTGTGCACTTCTCTGCCAGGGTTCACAGGCCTTTTGCACACAGTGTGGCTCCAAGATTTTGCCTGCATTTCAATAATCTGCCCATAGCTTTGGGTCAGCAGAAACTAGAAAGAAGTTCTGACAAGTCAGTCAGGCTTCTCCCCCTCACACCCCCTCTCCCAGGTTTGTCCTTGCACACCAAGTATTTATCAGAAGGCGTGTGCACACACACACACATACATGCAAACAAAACTGACCAGATATATCCTGAAAAATCTTATTGCCAGACAACCACAATCACCCCACACAGCCCCCAAAATGACCAACCAAAAATGCCATTCATTTTGAAGTTCTCAAACTGCTATTAACGTGCGTGCACACATCTGATTGAGACAGACTATAAGATTATAGCTGAAAAATTTGATTAACTATAAAGCTGACATTCCTTTGCTTCTCTTAGATGCTAACATAACCAGTAAATAAAATTCTAGCTAAGTCTCTACTCACCTGAGTTATCCCAGGAGCTTTTCCCTGCTGTTGCTGTTGCTGCTGCTGTTGCTACTGCCACTGCTGCTGCACTTAGCCAGGTAACCCCACTAAGTCTGTTCAGTCAGTGTGGCTGAACAAAGATTCTGGCTTTCTTAACCTGAAAACTATTTGGGCTGTACCAAGCTCTGCTCACAGGGGGAGGTGCCTCTCAGCAACTTCAGGAGCCTTTGCCCCGCCCAGCATTCAGAAACTGATCCTGAGTCATGAGGAAAATCTGGAAGGCACCCCTGCCAGATGTGCAGACGGGATGCCCACTCCAGATCCACCCACCAGCAAATTGGAAAGGCCAGAAAGCCACTTTGAAAGCTTTTTCTGTTCCAAGGAGAAATAGAACTTTCAGGGAGAGGGTCTGATAGGTTTCTGACTTTTCTGTCCCAGAGTTAATATAGAAGGCATGGACATTACCGGAGAGAGGACACAGGGAGAAAAATGTTTCAGTGTTGGCAAAGTTCTTGTGAGTTTAGGCTGTAGACTCGCCCTCTTACAAAATCACATCTATGATAGTGATGAGGACTTCAGCAAAGGAATTAAAATGAAAGAGCAGCTAATGGGATGCAGGGAAGAAAAGGTCACTTGGTGAAAAAGCATGTAACATTTTGGTCAAGGGCAGGGAGAAGGGAGGTGAATGGTATTTGATTCCGTAGCAGCCATGAGAATCTGAATTTCTAACAATAGTGCAATGGAGAGTCTACCAAGCAATGTCAGGTGAAAAGCAGAGCAAATAACTGTGTTTACTCTAAAAGGTCAACCAAGAGTCTTTGGTGGGGTGCTCAGACCCTTGTAAAAATTGTGCTGCATCCCAAAGTCCTGCTCCCTTCATCCTGAGACATTAATTGGGACGTAATTCCAGAGATATGATTCCCAAGTTATTTTGTTCATTTCATGTTCACAAATGATGAAGGATCACATCATCTCATTCACCTGCTTTCCTGATCAGTGTGCTGTTTGCCCTTGAACCTGAAATTAACTTCCACTCCTACCTCTGTACTGCCCCTTCTTCTGGTTAGTTGAAGATCTAAGAGATGAAAGATGCAAGGAAGGAGGGAGAGGAAAGGGGAGAAGGAGAGAGAGAGAGAGAGAGAGAGAGAGAGAGAGAGAGAGAGAGAGAGAGAGAGAAACAGGAGAGAGAGAACAAGTGAGTAAGGTAGAGCCTAACAAGGAAAGGAAGTCTGTTCTCCCCGCCCACTGGCCCCATACCAATATTTTCAAGAAACAGATCTGAGCATTTTTATAACTCAGTCTCTGAGACCTCCCCCTTGACATTTCGCTACAACTCCCTCTGTGCCTTCTATGCCAAGATGGAAATCAAACTAGAGTTAGGGGGCAATACAAAATGCCAGAGCCCAGGAGAATTAGGACTTTAAATATTTGCACCCAATTTGTTCAAGAGTGAGAGATTTCTTAAGTAAATATCCCCCATGTGGTAGGATTGAACTTAGAAACCAAAGGAGGCTGGTTTGCCTGGGCTTACCTTTGGCTATCTTTTCAACGTCCATAATTTTTTTTAAAGAAGTAGGAAATTATAGAACTTGAAAATTAAAAGAGGCCATATGTACCCTCCCACTAAGTGCAGAAATATCCTCCTGATAATCTGGAAAACTCACCTTCCTAAAGCAATTTATTACATATTTGGGAATTCACTAATTGTTAAAAAATATTTTCCTTAGATTTAGTAAAATGCAGCTTCACACAAACTTTATGACTCCTCTTTCATGAGGCAGCCCTTTAGGATATCTATTATGTCACCCCAAGTCATCTATTCTTTGGCATAAACATCCACAGTTCTTTTAAACCATGCCTCATAGAATATGGTTTCCAGATCTTTTGCCACTCTTGTTGTCTTTTGAGCATAAACCTGCTCAGTGTGTAGCTTGTAGCTTAATTAAAACCCTCTGTAGTTTCTAGCATGAACTACTATTGTGTGCCTGATTCTATGTTTGTGCAATTAACTTTTAATTTAACCTAGATGCTGGACTTTGTATTCATCTTCAAAAACCACTGCCTTGTTTATTTCAACCTATCACTTTATCCCTTTTTTCAACCTTTTCTTTTTCATTATTGTACCCTGAAGAGTCTTTTTAGACATTTTTCCTACCACATTTCCTAGACACTTTAATACTGGAGATATACTGTATATATATGCGCTGCAACTATATATGTCTTCTATATGTAAAAATAAAAGATAATTGTTTCTTCCTTGAGAACCAACTTTTGCCCTCAGAGGCAATATTGCCCCCACTGAGAGTACATATTCTATTCCACTGTTTTTTATCTGCATATTTGATCAGCCAGACTAATAGATGTATTGAATAAGATAGGGTCCAGGATGGAATACGGCAGTGTAACCTTAGAGTTCTCTCCTTATTAACAGTCACTTTTAATAAGGTTGCTCAAATTGAAGCAATCCATGAAACTTCTGCTACTACCCAGCTCTTATTTTCCCATCATCTCTACCAGGATGTATATAAGACTTTTTCAGATGTTTTACTGAAATCCAGATACATTATGTTGTGGTATTCCTGTCATCTCCCCTTCTAGATACCCTTTCAAAAAGGAAATGGGCTTAGTTAGGCATGACTTACTTTTAGTGAGTTCATGCTTACCCCTGGTGATTTCCGCTCCCTTTCTAAAGCCTCACAAATTACCTGCTTAATAGTGCATTCTATACTTTTGCCGAGGATCAACACTATGCTCGCTAGTCTTCAATTTCCAAGATCTACATTTTTCACCCCACCAATACCACCACTCACCTTCACTAAAATTTTGAGTATTTGTCTTCCTCTTTGCGACTCCCAGCTCTTCTCTTTGCCATAATTTCTCAAAGTTTAACGAGACTGGCACTTCGATCACATCTGCACATTCTCTCAGTAGCCTTGGATGTAATTTGTCTGGGTCTGGAAACTTGAACTCATTGAAGGCAGCTAAGTACTCCCTTATTATCTCCTCATCTATCTTGAGCTTTAATTCTCTTTCCAGTTCAAAGATCATGCTCTTTGAGGGAGAGGTTAAGTAACTTGCCCACAGTCACACACCTAGTAAATTGGCAGAACTGGGATTTAAATCCCACTCTGTCTGCCTCTGCAGTCTGCCTCTTAACCAGAATGCTTTCCGGTACCAAGTGAGTGGTATGGCCTATGAATGCTATAGGAATTCCAAAGTCAGAGAGAGATCTTCTAACAAGAGTATTTGAGGCAGATTTCATCAGAGGTAAAATTTCAACTGAATCTTGAAGAACGAATAGACCAAAGGGAAAAAAGAAGCGATGTGTTCATACGTTGATGGAGGTGATGGAGGAGACGGAGGATGGCATCCCAGGCAGGGGAAATAAGAAAAAAATAATAAAGCACTTTGGGTATGCTTCAGAGTCTACTTGGTTGATCATTATGAACACAGGGGCCACAAATGGTCAAGAGTGAGCCAGACTGTTCCAACCTTTCCTTAAGAACTAGTCATTCAAGCTCTGCCGCTCACTAGTTAAACACCCTAGGGCAAAGCACAGTCCTCCTGATCCTTGGTTTCCTGCTCTATAAAATAGGAATAATAATGGACCTATTTTGAAGGGGTTTTGTGAGGATTAAATGAGCTAGTTAATATGTGTAAAGTACCTAGAAGAGTGCCTGGCTTATAATTAAGGCTCAACCAATGTTACTTGCTGTCTTTATTACTATAATTCATTTATTCATTCAACAAGCATTTATTGAGCTCTATGTGTCACAGACAATGCTAGGTGCTGCATATATAATGGTGAACAACAAGAACCATGAATCTCAGCGCTCAATAAATTAAATATCAGTCATCATTTAATTTTGTGGAAGTTTCAGTTTTCAGTGTTCAGTGTTCCATTATCTGGATAAAGTGGTACATTTTAATTATCTTATATCAACTTCTTTCAAAGTGTGTGGGGACAGCAGTAAGGAGGTTTTTGACCCAACAGCCTAGGACTTAGAGAGCAAGTTGGTGGCTGCTCTCTCCAAGGTGTTATAGATCTCATTAATTTCATCTCAGACTTCACCCAAGTCTTGGGTTCTGCCCCTTTGCTTTTCTCAGTTTATGTCTAGCTCAATCATTTCCCTATCTCAGGCATTTTCCATCCCTAGATTATAAAATAGAGTTTCCTGTGTTGGGGAGGGGATGCCAGCTGCACCTGATGAGCTAGTGGTGGTGGTGGGCTGTACACTAGTATAGTATGGCTCAGGAGCGTAGGGCAGTACCATTTGGCTTTGGAGAGCTAGCCACAGTCCCCAGCTCTTTTGAGCTTACAGTCCCTCAAGGCCAGTAAAAGTGTGAACAGAAGCCACGAAGAGGATGGACTGTCAGCTTCCAAACCAAGTAGCCATGGGCCAGCACAGGGTGGAGTTCAACTAATATTTTGAAAGGGGGTAAATTGGATGTCTTTTCCATTGGCCTGGTTAACACAAAAATATACTTCTCTGTGCCATCATCATGGGCAGAACATCCTTTAATCAGAGGAAGCATTCATTTGCCTTGTCATCTAAAGGGCTCTAGTTTCTTAATACTAATCAAATGAAACCTCTGTCCCAAGTAATGGAAATAAATGGTTACAGTGGTTGATAATCTCTGACTATATAACATCCATACTGCTCTGCTTGGTCATCAGAAGCCTTCCTCTGCCAAGGGATTGGTTTCTGCAATACTCAGTCTGGCTGGTCTTTGTGCTCAACTTCTTTCTAAGAGCTAGACAAAATTTTCAGCAAAATAACCACTGCTGGACCAGTTCTAAGCCAGGAAACCTGGGACTGGGAAAGGTTGGGTGGGGGTGACACCTTAGATACGAATATCATCTAAGTCTTAGGCATAAATCATAGTTGAGGAAGGGTCAGCCCCAGAGAATTGAGCAGTGAGTAGACAAAGCTACAAAGAGAAGATGAGGCAGGAAGTCAAGAATCGGGATAATCTAGAACTCAGATCAGGAAGCAATGTGCAAAGATGGGATGGAGCCAAACAATGCAGTAGAAAAGTGAAAGACAAAGCCAAACATCAGGTACTTCATGCTAAGTGAGCATTGGATGGCTGGCATGAGTGAACCCTGCCCCCACACTTCTATTCAAGTTGTCCCCCAACTATGATATTCTTTCTCACCTTTCCATTTACACAGGTCTTGCTTGTTTGTTGGTTCTGCAATCTTAGCATCTCTACAAAGGCTTCTACCTCTCTCACTGATCCAACCTCTTTGAATGATCATCTCACTTTGAGTAAGTATCACTCAGGGATCTGGTTAATTATTCTTCCATGTCATGTGTGCATTCTTCAATTTCTTCAGTCTGCAAACTCCTGGAGGACAGCATCTTTGACTTCTGCACTTCTACACTCTCCACAGTGTGAATTACAGGGACCAGAACCAAGTAGGTGTGCAGTAAATACTTGGCAATGAACTCCAGAGACATTCAGAATGGAAGTCAGTAGCAACAAAACAAGAGATTTGAGATGGGTTCATTGTGCATCCTCCCCACCCCCCTTTCAGAAAATCAAGTAAAATCGTCTTCTGGTATTTAAAAACCTTGGAAATGGGAAGATCTTGAAGGAAATTATAGTATCTCTTTGTCAGAGCTGCACATCCATAAAAAGCCCTTTGAGAGCTGGGAACACTGACAGAATTGGAAAAAATGGGAGGATTGGAAAACTTGAGTTGTCATTCACTCTGAAGGTGATACAAAGGTGGGGAAGGGGCTAGAAACAAACAGAATTATAAAAAATAGGGGGCAGGACTCCTTTCAGTCACAGAAAAATGTCTTGCATCTGGCCTGCTCTAATTTGGGATTTTTGAAAAATTGAACTAAGGGAGGCTATAGCTTGATATAAAAGGGTTTGAAAGAATAGAGTTGCTAAACTAATTAAGCATCCTCCATGTTGGCAGAGATGGAGAGAGGTCTTATTTGACTCAGTTAAAATAAATTTTCCCAGTTCCTTCCTAGTGCTCTTTAGAAGCCTCTTAAGCTATTTATAAGTGCTGTTGTAGTCTTGTCCTATTTTCCCTTGTTGTAAATACTTAGGAGTATTAAAATCGCATTTAAAAAAAACTTACAATTCTGACTTTTCATCTTAGACGCCTCTCTCCTCAATTGGAGCCAACAAAGAAGGGGATATAGTATGAAAATCCCCAAAGTACTGGAAACCACCATGTGCTATCTCATTTAATCATCACAAAAACCAACTCTGTGGTGGAGGTGTTGTTCTTCCTGGGGGGAACATGTGTGACAGGAGTTGTTAAGTAACCAGCCTCCGGCTACAAAGGAAGGAAATAATGGAGCCCCACTTCTAAAAAATAATTATTTCAAATCCAAAGCCCTCCTGCTTTTCTTTGGAGCAGGTTGCCTGTAAACTGAAAATAAGCATTGACTAATAGAGTATTCAAAAACTTTTTAAATAAATCTTGTTTCATTAAGCATTTAAGTGGCTGTGAATTCATGAGAATACACGTTCAAAATGAAGGTGATATTTGTAATAACCCCAAACTGGAAACAGCCCAGATGTACTAGCTTTAGAAACAGAGTCTATAATAGTGTTTGCCAAGGGTTGAGGGTGGGGGTTGCAGGAGGGAGGTGGGTGCGGTTATAAAAAGAAAAGCAATACCATGATGTATCCTTGAGATGATAGCACTGTTGAATATCTTGGCTCTGTGACAGTGGATACATGAACCTAATGTGATAAAATTGTATAAAACTAAATACACACAGATAAGTATAAGTAAAATGAGAAATCTGAAAAAGATGGGTGAATTATATCAAGGTCGATATCCTATTTGTGATAGTATACTAGAATTTTGCAAAATGTTACCATTGGGGAAAGCTAAGAAAAGTTTAAAGCAGGATCTCTGTGCTATTTTTTCCAACTGGATGTGCATACATAATTATCTTAAAATTTTCAAAAATAAGAGGTGATATATAATGGGAAGGTTTATCTCTAATTCAAATATATTCTCTCTAATTCAATGGGCATCTTTTCCAAAAGATGAAGTTACGATGGTCTGGTATTTTTGAGCCATGTAGCTAAGCCTTGGAGACAAGGATCCTTCCCTTGAGGGAATGTGAACTCACTGAGTGCAAGGAAATGGGAGTGTGGTGTGAAATTCAAAGGACAGTTCATGCTTTGGGACCTTTCATTCAAGGCTGTAACTTTGCATGTTCCTCTGCTCTTTGCTGGGAGAATGAACTCTACTCCAGAGACCTGGCTACAATAGGCCCCAGCCAGAACTAGCTACAGAATTTGCTGGGCTCAGTGCAAAATGAAAGTGTGGGGCCTCTTGTCCAAAATGTATTAGGAATTTCATGACAGCAACTACAGAACATTAAAATAGGCGGGAGGCCCCTCTAAGCACAGAGTCCTGCGTGACTACACATGTCCTGGCCCCAGTTAATATTTATGATAAATCCCCACAGCTGCAACATCTAGAGAAAACAGAACATCACCTCTTTCCCAGCCCCTCCCTACTGGTCTGGATTGACTGAGATGGTTGAGGGCCAAGTGGCCCTTTGGGACCTATTCACTGTGCAGTGATGATGATGGGTACTTCAAAAATCCCTGCTGACTGATGGAATGGACTGCTGCCACATAGACCAGATATAGAATAAGAGAGGGTAGAGCCAAGAGTCAGAAGGCAGGCTGGAAAATTCTGGTGCCCACTGGCAAAAGGGAGACTGGTGAGAAGTAACTCAGGCTAAATGTGTTACTATACACAGAGCACTAAACTACAGTCATGAGGCCTGGACTCAAATACCAACTTTCCCATTCTTGTGCTAATCCATCCATCTCTAGTGTGTCAGTTTCTTCTGTAAGATAGAGATAATAACAATAGTACTTTTCTCATTGGGTTGTTTGAGAATCAAATAGAATCATGGATATGAAAGCACTGTGGAAACTCTCATGATGGGTAGAAATGTACAACATCTCAGAATAGCAGCTGGTTTTTATACAGCCACCCCAGCAGGTGGTGGCTGGCCTAATCTGATGTCTGAAAGAAGGTGAGGCTAAAATGCATGACCCAGACTTCCAGTTTTGGCCAAGACAGAATAGTGCCACTCCTGTCCCCAAGCCCAGGTCCACCCTCTTTTTTATTTTGTGGTGCTGGGGATTGAACCCAGGGCCTCAGGCATGCTAAGCAAGTGCACTACCACTGAGCTGCATTTCCCAGCCTCCAGGCACTCCTTCTTAAAACTAAAAATGCTGGGCATAACACAACAAACAAACACAGGAAGACTGGAAGGTTGGAAGAAGGCAGGCAGTCTAAGAACCTTGGGAGTAACACAGCCTTGAATTCTCTGGGGCTTTTCCCCCCATATATCTCAGACAGGATGTTGTGGAAACCTCCAACCTAAGACTTCCAGCAAGCACAGTCAAAAATGTTCCAAGGAAGGACTGTCCTCTTTAACCACATAACTGGGAAAAGAGTAACCTAACAATGGAAAAGGTTTTTTTGGCAACACCCACCCTATGCCAACTAAACATCAATGGAACAATTTCAAGCCACCCCTCTAAGGTGTCAGTAGGAGCTGATCTTTATGCCTTGCCTGGTAGAAATAGATGATGCTTTAATTCTCCCATCAAAATAGTGTGTGTTAGTCTAGCAGTAAGCTTACGTCCACCCCCATATAGCAGCAAAAAAGACTGAACAAGGTGATACAAGGCAGCGCTAATTGACTTCAACATGCAATTACTAATTATCTTAAAGCAAATTGAAAAGTAAAAAATCTCAACAAAGAGAAACTGTAAAAAAAAAAACAAAGGGAAATTATAAAGTCAAAATACACAATAACTGAAATAACTGAGATAATAGAAGATAGAATCAGTGAACTTGAGAACAGCTCAATAGAATGTATCCAACATAAGAAGAAACCCAAGAACTTAGACTTTAAAAAGGGAACAGGGACTCAGGGACCTGTGGGACAATAACAAAAGCACTAACATTTGTATCATCGGAGTTCTGGAAGGAAAGATTAAAGAATATGAGGCTGAAAATATATTTGAAGAAAAACTAGCTAAAAAAGAAATCATCGAATTTGTCAAAATGTAAACCTACAAATTCAAGAAGCTGAGTGAACCTCAAATAGAATGAACTCAAAGAAATCCATGCCAGGGGCTGGAGTTGTAGCTCAGTGGTAGAGCATTTGCCCAGTACCTGTGAGACACTAGGTTTGATCCTCAGCACCACATAAAAATAAATAAATAACTAAATAAAGGTATTGTGTCCATCTACAACTAAAAATAAAAATAAAAAAAAGAAATCCATGCCAAGGTATGCTATCAGTCTCCTGCTTCTGCATCTTAACAGTTTACTTCAAGCCCTGGCTTTCCCTGTCCTCTATCCGCAGGCCCAACCATCAAGTCTACCATTTACTCATTCAAGGAACATTTATGAGCACCTAATGTTTGTCACTTAGCTGCTGGGGATATGTCAAGAAAAAAGCAACAATCTCTGGCCTTATAGCATTATGTTCTAATAGGTGGAGACAGACATACAGGGAATGTGTTGGGGGAAAAGCATAACTAAATAGAGGAGTATCTATTCAGATGCATAGTTTTCCAAAAAGAGGATCTTGCATCAGTCAGCTTTACATTCATTCAATACTCATTAAGTCTGAGCACTCATGATGTCTAAGAACCTGCTGGATCTTGGAGCTAGAGAGAGTTTCTGCCCTCAAGAATCACATAGTGGGATGGGGAGATAGCCCAGCTGGTAGAGTGCTTGCCTTGCAAGCACAAAGCCCTGGGTTCAATCCCCAGCACCGCAAAAAAAAAAAAAAATCACATAGCATTCTTGTAGGACATGTTTCTCAACCTCAACATGATTGACATATCATATAGGATTAGATTACTCTGTGTTGTAGGGGGGTGTTCTGTGCATTGTTCAATGTCTAGCAATACCCTTGCCTCTACCAACCAGAATATATTAGCATCCTCCAAGTCATGACAACGCAAAATTCCCACACACATGACCAGATGTAATGGGGCAGGGGCAAAACACCCTCTGTTGAGAACCACTGTTTTAGAGTCAACTGACAAGTGGACAAAAAATTGATATAGAATGTGATAACTGCTTTGATAGAAGAATCTCTTTGGGCTCCCCATTGTTTCCAAACTCTACAAAGGTAACCTTACTTCACTTCAGCCTTATTTCCTGCTGTGTGACCAAAGCCCACACTGTATTACATAACTTTTAATCATCCCAGAACATGGCATGACTTTTTCTTTCCTTGGGCTTTTCCACATGCCCTTTGTTCCATCTTGAATATCTCCCCCTGGTCAGCTCCCTCAAATGGCATAGCAGTCCTTTCTTTCTTTTTTTTTTTCCATGTTCTTGGATAGGCAGATTTTTTTTTATTGTAAACAAATGGGATACATGTTGTTTCTCTGTTTGTACATGGAGTAAAGGCATACCATTTGTGTAATCATAAATTTACATAGGGTAATGTTGTTTGATTCATTCTGTTATTTTTTCCCCTTCCCCCCACCCCTCCCACCCCTCTTTTCCCTCTATACAGTCCTTCCTTCCTCCATTCTTGCCCCCCTCCCTAACCCTAACTCTAACCCTAACACTAACCCCTCCCACCTCCCATTAGGTGTCATCATCCACTTATTAGCGATATCATTCGTCCTTTGGTTTTTTGAGATTGGCTTATCTCACTTAGCATGATATTCTCCAATTTCATCCATTTGCCTGCAAACGCCATAATTTTATCATTCTTTATGACCGAGTAATATTCCATTGTATATATATATACCACAGTTTCTTTATCCACTCATCAACTGAAGGTCATCTAGGTTGGTTCCACAATCTGGCTATTGTGAATTGAGCAGCTATGAACATTGATGTGGCTGTATCTCTGTAGTATGCTGATTTTAAGTCCTTTGGGTATAGGCCAAGGAGTGGGATAGCTGGGTCAAATGGTGGGTCCATTCCAAGTTTTCTAAGGAATCTCCATACTGCTTTCCAGAGTGGCTGCACTAATTTGCAGTCCCATCAGCAATGTATGAGTGTACCTTTCTCCCCACATCCTCACCAACACCTGTCGTTGTTTGTATTCTTGATAATCGCTATTCTAATTGGGGTGAGATGGAATCTTAGGGTGGTTTTGATTTGCATTTCTCTTATTACTAGAGATGTTGAACATTTTTCCATATGTTTGTTGATTGCTTGTAGATCTTCTTCTGTGAAGTGTCTGTTCATTTCCTTAGCCCATTTGTCGATTGGATTATTTGCATTCCTGGTGTAGAGTTTTTTGAGTTCTTTATAGATTCTGGAGATTAGTGCTCTATCTGAAGTATGAGTGGCAAAGATTTTCTCCCACTCTGTAGGCTCTTTCTTCGCATTGCTGATAGTTTCCTTTGCTGAGAGAAAGCTTTTTAGTTTGAATCTATCCCAGTTGATTCTTGCTTTTATTTCTTGTGCTATGGGAGTCCTGTTGAGGAAGTCTGGTGCTAAGCCGACGTGTTGAAGATCTGGACCTACTTTTTCTTCTATAATCTGCAGGGTCTCTGGTCTGATTCCAAGGTCCTTAATCCATTTTGAGTTTAGTTTCGTGCATGGTGAGAGATATAGTTTCATTCTGTTGCATGTGGATTTCCAATTCTCTCAGCACCATTTGTTGAAGAGGCTATCTTTTCTCCATTGCATATTTTTGACCCCTTTGCCTAGTATGAGAAAATTGTATTTATCCTTTCAAATCTTTGAGGTGTGTTTTTCTCATCTTGAGGATGGGGTCTATGCCAAGTTCATCTCTATAGCTCCAGTGCCTAGCATAACACTTTTTTTTTTCTGAAGGAATGCAAGAATACAAAAAAGAGAGACATGATTATCCCTCGCTCTCGGATAGCTTCCATTCTGCTTGGGGGGAATCTGACAAAGAGAAATGAAACATTTCCCTTTCTACAGCTGTTTATAGTATAATTAAGTGTGAATATGTGGGGGATATATTAAAAATGATAGGGCATGGGTACAGGATTCAAGATATGAGGACATTGAGTTAGGCCTGTAAGTTTAAGCCTGGTTTTGATAAGATAATGGATAAGGAGAAGTATGTAAGGAATGGGGGCAAGAAAAGATGGTGTCACACATTAGGCTCACCAAACAATGGCAAAACCAAAGACCAGAGAGTGCACACCTGACAATTACTTCAAGGTATACAGAAGGTCTGCTCCTACCCCGAGGTTAAGATAAATCTTGGATCCCTCAGGGAAAAAAACAAAGGAAAGGGAGCTGGGGAGATAGCTCAGTTGGTAGAGTGCTTGCCTCACATGCACAAGGCCCTGGGTTCAATCCCCAGCACCACAAAAAAAATAATAAAAGAGGGATTACAAGAGTGATGGGCATTTTGGACTGCTGGAAAGCACTTGGAGTGATAGGTTCAGAGAAAGAATACAGGCACAGAGCTCCAAAGAAACTGATATTATGCACACACAGCAAGCAAGCTCTTCCTCAGCACTTCTGATTCATCTCCCTTTGATCAAGAACCTATCATGTGCAATATGCTTCTTGCATATTGTCTTGCTTAGTCCTCATACTATAAAATAGATCTCTCAGAAGCAGAGCTAAGATTTCAATTCAAGTTTTCTCATGACAAGGCCTAGCTAATTTCATTGTGCCATGGTGCCAAAGATTAGCTGCAACCAAATTTGGGGTTTGAAAGCATTCTTAAACTCCCTTCCTTCCTTCCTTCCTTCCTTCTTCCTTCCTTCTTTCCATCTGTCCTTTCATTTCTCGCTCTCCAGAGGCTTCAAATCCTGAAATACCCCATCCAGAAGAGGGATAGGGCATCCACAAACACTTCTAAGATAAGTGTGACAATTTAATCCGACTCTATAAGTCTCCTCTGAAGGGTTGCAAGGGAAACTTCTTTGTGGAATAGGTGACACTTGTGCTGAACCTGGAAGGATAATAATGTTTTGAAAGAAAGCAGGCATTTGAGGCATGGGGAAAAGAAATCTGTAGGGTTGAAGGTCTTGCATCAGGTGGAAATGGGATGTGTGTTGGAAAGGGCTTCAGGGAAGAAGAGTAAGGAGGATGGGTGGGATCTGACTTCAGAGTTCATGTTGGCAAATAATGGGAGATCAGACTGGGTAGATCCTAAATCTGGAGTTAAGCGTTTACGTGAGTTTTGCAAGCTGGTATGTGGAGACACAGGAGCCTGCCTAGCCAAATATAGCCATAAAGACAGTCATGGATTAGTTGACTGGGCAGCTGGGAAGGCTGCCACTGGGGGAGGATAATATAATCGAAACTTCTTTCCTGTCAAATTCCTCTGGAATGGAGATGGCAAGCAAGGGTCCACTTGTCATGAAACTGTGTACCTTGGGTATCTTCACCTTCACGTTTTGCTCTCCCTGTCCTTGGATTTCACTAGCTCCATTATGCCCTTTGGCACACAGTTCTCACCTTCTGTGACTGGCAGAATCTCACCCAGAGCCACATTTCCTAGGAAATATCTTTTTCTCTCACTACTAATCCCCTTTCCTTGCTCTATCCAAACCCTTCCACTTTCTCTTATGTTACTAAGCACAAACTTGATAAAGTAACAGTAAATATTAATAGCTGGTGATTTCTTAATAATATTGAAATATGAATGGGAACCTTCAATGTCTTTGCTAGAAACAGGGGCTGTCATGGAACTTCAGCTTAGAGATGGAGGATGGGGATGGGGTGAAGATGGGGGTAAGGGTGGGAATTTGAGAAGGGGGCCTTTTGGTGACCTTTGCATAAGGATAGTCTTACTTATTTCATAAATATTTGAAAAGAGACACTCCATTCTCTTTAGACCCCCTTCATGTTGCCCACCTTGTTCCTGCCTTGCAGGAGCCTTTCAGAAATAACTGTATTAATTCAACAGCACTTAGATGTAGAGACAATGCCCAATTTGGTTTGGGGATAGAAACTTTTCCTGAGCAGTCAAGGACCCCACAGAACTGATGCTGTTGCTATTGGAGCTCATGTTCACAGCTCCCTTGGACACTAAAATTAACAGATGGGACACTTCAATCCAGGGCACAGTTGTCAAAAAACCACAGTTTAAATCAGTCACAGACAACTGTTTCATTCCCCACACTTGCCTGGGTGTAACAACTGCAGGAATGCCTCTGCTTAAATTACACCCAGTGACACCACAGGGAGAGACATGTCTAGGCTGCACTCATTTTCTTTCCTTTCTGAGCTTCTTTTAGAGCAAGGGTCAGCAATCTTTCCAAAATGGGGTACCAGGATTCTGACCCCTGTTCTTTTATCAGATAAGCGTGTGTGGGTTTATGTATGCAAACAATGGCAAGGTGGGGATGATGAAATGGGAGAGAGAAGGGAGTTATTCTGAGTCTCAAAGAAGGGGATGTGGTGGTTGACGATTAGCCGTGGACAGAACAGGACTCGGTGACAACTCACAAAAATAAATAGTGAGGAAGAAGTTCTATCTGGGTCCCCTGACCTGTGTGTCTGTAATAACTGAGTGTTCAGCCTCAGGGTACCAGCCCTTTGAAAATGGAATATTCTCCATTCCTTTGTTCATTCGGTCATTCGTTGAGTGGCCACATTGTGCCAGGCACTGGAAACAGCTAAATGATTATGACTCTCTTTCCTTAAGAAGCTCACAGTCTAACTTCTAGAAAATTCACAGCAATTGAACTATTCATCTAGCCTGGAAGTTAACGTCATTCATTCTACTGGCATTTGCTGATGCTGGGTACTGCACTGCACTGGTGGTTGGTATGCAGACATACAGAAAATAATAGGACAAGGTTCTTGACCCCCCGGGGGCTTCCCGTATAGTAGCATACGCAGACACACAGGCATGTCCATTTGTATTTAGTGTGGTAAGGAGTGCTTGGATTACATGAGCCTCTATGACATCTTCTTTTTTTTATTGTAAACAAATGGGATACATGTTGTTTCTCTATTTGTACATGGAGTCAAGGCATCCCATTTGTGTAATCATAAATTTACATAGGGTAATGTTGTTTGATTCATTCTGTTATTTTTTCCCTTCCCCCCCACCCCTCCCACCCCTCTTTTCCCTCTATACAGTCCTTCCTTCCTCCATTCTTGCCACCCTCCTTAACCCCAACCCTAAACCTAACCCTAACCTAATGCTAACCACTCCCACCCCCCATTATATGTCCTCATCCGCTTATCAGCGAGATCATTCTTCCTTTGGTTTTTTGAGATTGGCTTTCTATGACATCTTCTGACTTAAGATCCATGATCTAGAAAGAGTATGCGTTAGATCTGGGGAGGGTAAGGTCTGGAGGGAGGCAGATTCTTGTATCTGGGACTTGACCGGTCACAACATCAGGCACCTATAAAGTATTATTTTTATTATTTTCCTTTTGGAAACAATCTCTTTCATCATTCCCTTTACATGGAAAAGATAATCTCAGCCTAGAGAAAAGTTGATGAATTGAAGCAGTTCTGTCTTGATGCACAGATTTTGTTGTATTTGTGGTTTGTGCACTCTGGAGCTTCTTAAACTGATAGTCATACTATCAATGCTTCACTACTTTGTACTGGCAGTTCTCAATCTGGGGTCTCTGAAGGTAGTAACTAGTGTTGTTAAGCTATTTTTCAATGTTAAAATAGCCTAATAGCAATTGTGAACTCAGCCAAAACAAAGCCACAGAGAGCTAAGTACAATATCATGTTTCTTTACTTTTGACTGAAATTATATTAGTTTGGTGTGGTTATCTCATGTGGATTAGAAGCTCTGAATGAGTAAAAAATTGGGGAAATGAATTATTCCATAATAAATGTAGATTTGCTAGGTACAAATCTTTCCAAACGTGGGGCCCAGAGAGGAAAAAAATAATAAAAGGGATCCTTGGTGGTAAAAGGTTGGAAATCACTGGCCTCCACGTCTGGATGCCAAAGTTTGGCTGCAGATTCAAAGCCTGTGACCACAGAATCCTGGGATTATTGGCATCTGACACCCCTGATGTGGTTCCTGTTGGAAAAGCAAACATGCTCCCTGCCCAGCTTTCTAAAGTGTTATACATTAACCTGCTTACAAAGCGCCATTCACGGGTGGACAGGTTTTTTTTGGATCGCGGTTTACTGTGTTTTTGTGCCTGCAGTGAAAGAACGTTTCAGAGGAAGCACAGGCTTGCCTGAAATCTACAAAGTTATGCTATTGCCGGACAAGCAGAGAGCTCCTTATAACTTACAGAGCTGGAACAAGCTGTCCACACCTTTCTCCTTCTCATTGACAGCCCTCGTCCAGTACCTCTGAGAACATACATTCCATGAACACACTCGAAATTGACTAAGACTATCCAGCAGGCAAAGGAGGGAGGACTCCTCAGGCTGGGGAGAGAGGAAGGAGTCTTCACGGAGCCTGGTCAGAGAATCCTTCCCATTCTTCCCATCATCTGAAAAAAGGTTTCTTGGAGGAGACTAAGGAGGGGTGCTCTGGGGGAGCTAAGATTTTCTGGAGAGAGAAGGAACTCCCAGGAAGATTGTCCCAATCACATTTTGAAAACGACTTTTGAAAATGTAATTGTGATCAAATGCACAGAACACAAAATTTACTGTCTCAACCATCTTTAAGTGTACAGTTTGGCAGTGTTAAATATCTTCACATATTTAGATCTCCAAACCTTTTTATCTTGTCGAATTCAAACTCTAAATCATTAAGCAACTCTTCATTTCTCCTTTCCCTCAGTTCCCAGTAATTACCATTTTACTTTGTGAATTTGATTACACCAGATACTTCATGTATGTGGAATTGTACAGTATTTAACTTTTTGTTACTGGTTAATTTCACTTAACATAACGTCCTTAAGGTTCATCCATGTTGTAGCATGTGTCAGAGTTACCTCCCTTTTAAGGCTGCATAATATTCCATTGTATTTATGTACCACATTTTGTTTATGCATTCATCTGTTGATGGTGACTTGGGTTGCTTCCACCTCAAAGCTATTGTAAATAATGCTGCAAAGAACAGAGTTGTGCAAATATCTTTGAGATCCTGCTTTCATTTTTTATATATATACCCAGAAGTAGGTAATATGATAACTCTATTTTTAATTTTTTTCAGAAAACATCATATTGTTTTCCTTAATGACTTTGCTGTTGTATTTATATTCTTGCCCCCCATGCACAAGAGTTCTAATTTCTCTATATGCTTGCCAACACTTGTTTTTTTTTTTAAATAATAAACTCTTTTATGGGAGTGAGGTAATATCCCATTGTGATTTTGATTTGTACTTCCTTAATGATTACTGCTGTTGAGACTATTTACCTAGACTTATTGGACATTTGTGTACCTTTGTCTGTTCAAGTAATTTACACATTTTAAATTGTTATTCCTTTTCTTGCTGTTGGGTTATAGGAACTCTTTATATATTCTGGATAGTAATCTCTTATAAAATATATGTTTTCTGCTGTTCTACAGGTTTTGCGTTCAGTCTGTTGATTGTGTCTTTTGATGCTGCAGTCCATATTTTAAAACAAATTTTAATTGGAAAAAAATCATATATATTTATGGTATAAAATATGATGTTTTGAAATATGTAAACATCATGTAATGGTTAAATCAAGCTAATTAATGCATAAATCATCTCTGCTTATCTTTTTCTGTGGTGAGAACACTAATACAGACCCCATTTTTTAAAAAATTTCTATTTTTTTATTTTTTTATTTTTACAGACTGCATTTTGATTCATTGTACACAGATGGGGTACAACTTTTCATTTCTATGGTTGTGCATGATGTAGATTCACACCATTCATGTAATCATACATGTACATAGGGTAATACTGTCTAAGGTAAGCAAAACTTATTAAAATGGAGAAAAGAACACATCAAGAATGATGCCCAGGGCCAGGCACAGTGGTGCATGCCTGTAATCCCAGTGACTCGGAAGGTTGAGGCAGGAGGATGGCAAGTTCAAAGTCAGCCTCAGCTACTTAGTGAGGCCCTGAGCAACTTAGTGAGACAAAATTTTAAACAAAAGACTGGGGATGTGGCCCAGTGGTTAAGTGTCCCTGGGTTCAATCTCAAGTACTAAAAAAAAAAAAAATGATGCCCCCCAGTCACAGGCCAGATTAAATGATTTCTCTGAGCCCTTTGAGATTCATGTTCTTGAGTTCCATCCTTCCTGATGATGCTTTCCCAAAGCCCCTCCCAAGAATTGGGGGGCACTTGTTTGTTTTGTCTTTAATCAATCAGCACCAGGCTTTTTCTAGAGATAAGGAGCCCTACTCTAAGTACCATCCACCTTTAACACCCACAGCTTCCTCGTTGCTTTGACCATGCTTGTGTGATCCACCTTTTCAGACAGCAGCATGTTGAGATGGAAGCCTAAACCTACTTGTAAACTCTTTGCCATTCCAGGTAGAGAAGACACTCAATTACTTTTATGACAGTCACAGCATTAAGACTTTGTATTAGACCCTTTTAAAAAATTTGTTCCTTTTAATCTACATGGCAGTAGAATGTATTTTGACATACATACATGGAGTATAACTTCCTATTCCTGTGATTGCACATGATGTGGAGTTTCACTGTTTGTGTATTCATATATGAACACAGGAAAGCCATTTTTCATACAAACTTTTGCAAAGAGGCAAGTCAGTCTAATGGAAAGATTGGTAGACTATCACTTCCTGACTGTGTGATTATTTCCAGGTCACTTCACCTCTCTGGGCCCCACTTTCCTGTCTTCAATCACTCTGCTGTAGTTTGGTAATGGTCATTCTGGATAAAATCTGTTGGGTGCTGAGCATAATGCCTGTCACACCATGGGGGAACTTCAGCAATTGGTAGTTCCTCCTTGGACCTTCAGCCAGAATGAAGCATAGGCAGCCAAAGCCCATTATACTCAGAGGCAGCACAGTCCTGGGATAGGGGGAGGAACAGGAAAAGTTCATCATCTCTGTGGCCCACAGCCCAGTTTCTGTGAGAGCCTTCCACTGCCCAGCAGGAGGCCCCCAAATATCCCAGTGGCCCTCAGTTCTTCCTGGCCCAGAGTTCTTCCTATTCTCTGACTCACTTCCCTTCTGTGGGAGATGAACCTTTTCTCCCTCATCCTCTCACGAATTTAATCCTTCACCAAGCACTGTTGATGCCACCTCATGAGAGTCTCTTGAATGTATCACCTCCTTCCCTTCTATACCACCACAATCCTCGTCCAAGCTTCATTAATTTCTCACCTCGATCATGATATCAGCCCCCAATGCACGCCTCTTCTCCTGCTCTTGTGTTTCCTCTGGTTCTGTCTTCACATGGCAACAGCAGAAGCCACCTATCACAACTTTTATCAGCTCATCTCCTCTGCTTCAAACTTTTCTCCCCACTTTTGGTACTAGGGATTGAATCCAGGGGTGCTTAACCACTGAGCCACCTCCCAGCTCTTTTTAAACTTTTTATCTTGAGACAGGGTCTCACTAAGTTGCTGAGGCTGGCTTTGAATGCACAATCTAACCCTCCTGCCTCAGCCTTCCAAGCCATTGGGATTGCACACATGTGCCACCATGACCAGCTGCTTCAAACTCTTTAATGGCTGACTCCCTGGGTGCTGCTCAGAGGGAAATGCAAACTCCTTAATTGTGCCTCATAGGCCCCACATGGTCTAGCCTCTGTCTGCCTCTCCAACTTTACTTTCCACCTTCCCTCTCCTATCACACTCCACACTTGAACCACATTGTACTTTGTTCAGTTGCTCAAGAACACAGCACATTTTTCAGGTCCTTCCCCTCACCTTGTTTTCCCCTCACCTAGAACATTCTTCCTCCCTCCAGCTAACTTTAGTTCTCAATTAAGATGTCACTGCCTCTGGGAGGGCTCTCCCAGTGCCTCTGAGGGTAAATTGAGTGATTCCTCTGCCTATGCTTCCTCACATCCTAGCACAGGGCACACTGTGACATAATTACCATCTATTTTAGCTAGACTTGGAGCTCTGGGAGGTGAGGGGACATATTTGCTTACTCTTGGGAGCCTAGTGCAGTGTCTGGCACAGAGTGTGTTGCATATCTGTGAAGTGAATGAGTCCTAGTTAACCTTTCCATCTACTCACTCCCCTGCGCTCCCCAGCCCAGGCTCCCCTACCTCCTTGGAGGCCTTTCTGATCTGCAGACATACTGGGCCTGGATCATACCTCTGTGCCTTTGTTTTTCTGGCTGAAATGCCCTTATTCTCCCCCTTTCCCTAACAAACTCCAACTTGTCGTTTAAGCCCCAGCTCAAGTTTCACCTCCTCAGAGAAGTCTGTTTGAAGGGGACCATTAAAGTAAGGATTTATTCTAGGCAGGGCAATTCTTAGCTCATTCTTCATCATTAATACTTTATTATCCTAACTCCAATATCTAGCAGCCTTTGTCACCCCATTCCAGCAGTCATGCTGCCCCTTCTCTGCACCCTCAGCTCCTTCCAGCACCTCTGTCATAGCGCTTCCACCACAAGGTTTTGGGGGATGGGTTTTTGTTTGTTTAGTTTAGATCTCCCCTCCTCCATGTTGTAGGAGGACATTGTATGACCTTAACTCCTCCCCCAGCCCCTGGCTTCTTGTAAGGAGACCTTGACTCATTTCTTCAATTAAAATGAAACATAAATTCTGTCCTTCCCCCACCCTTTGTCTTCCCCTGCCAGTGTGCCCACTCATTACTGAGACAAGCCAGGGCTGCTTCCCTTTCAGGAAGCATCATTTTCCCAATTAGCCTTTGATTGGAAACAGTGCCATTGCAGCTGGGCTGCTTTAAATGTTTGCCGGTGATGGGCATCCTGGTCATATAGAAGGAGCACTGAACCGGGAGTCTGAAGTCACCAGTGCTAGCCATCTCTGCCTCAAACCAAGTGTTGGAACAGGGGTGACTCCCTTCCATCCCTGGAACTCAGTTTTTTCCTCTTTTGAACCATGAGAGGCTTGAACTTAGTGTTTTGCTAATTAAAGTGTGCCCTAAGGACCAGAAGCATGGAGCATCGGTGGGTAGCTTGTGAGAAATGCAATCTGGGCCCCAAACTAAATCTCTGAAATCAGGCTCTATTTAAACAAGATCCCCAGGTGATGCTCTCCACAGCAAAGTTTGGGAAGTGCTGTAAACTTCCCAGAGGAAATGATCACTGAGGCTCTTGTTCAACATACAGCTTTCCAGGTTGCTGTCCTGGAGACTCTAATGAAGTGAGACTAAGGTGGAGTCCCAGAACTAGTATTTGTAACAAGTACTTCATGTGACTCATATCCGTGAAGTGTGGAAAACATTGGATAAGTGGTTTATAAAAGTCTTTCTGCCTTTGACATTCTGCAATTCTATATGCACTGGTTCATTTCTGAGAATAGTGAGTAGTGGTACTTAATTCAGAACCCTAGGCTTTATCCCTCTCAGATGGGGGAAGCATTTTCAGAATCATCCACATCTATTCAGGTAGGGAAAAGAAAGGATGAAAAAAACTTAAGCCAAGTCTCCTTGATCGGAGAAAATCAGCAGTCTCCGGGGTTCAAAGACAAATTACCTGCTTACCCAAGGTTGTCTCCTCAAAGCAACCAGGATATAATCAGGCAGTCTGAATAACCCTCTTAGAGTACTGGAAAGGGGAAAGAGAAACAAGGGTGCAGCACCCCTCCCACCCTGGCGGGGGTTGGGGGCAGGAGAGTGGCAGGCAAACAAGTTGACAGGAAAACCTGGGGAAAGCCTCTCCCTGAAATCAATCCTATTTTTCCAAACTCTCAGCATGGATTTGTGGCCTGACAAGGGATGTTTTCTGATTTGTGAGTGTATTTATATAAATTCTTTTTTAGAAAGATACAAAAATGAAATCACATTTAGTTATATGTTTAACAAATCACCTTTATTTGGAAAAAGGAAAAAAAAGTTACACAAGATCAGGATTGCTCTGGAAAGTTCAGGAATAGAAAGTTGCCAGTTTTTCTCCATGTTTGGGTTTGTTTTTCTTATAAATATGCCTTAAGTTCCGTTGCTGGTAGGTTTTGGCTATGTCTGAGATTTAGACAGGTGGAGAGAATGTGGAAGGGCATTCAGAGGGTATTTTTCTAGGCAGGGAAAGAAGGGTAGACTCTGTCAGCAAGGGTGAAGTGTGAATGAGCATTGCAGAGCCAGGGCTGAAGTTAGGGGAGGAGGCGTGCAAGAGGCTACTGAGCTGTCCAGAGCAGAGGAGGGTCTGGAAATAGGAGCAGCTCAGGCTGAATTGCTCGAGTCAGGGATTTCCCTCTTTCCCATTTCCTCCATACATCTTATTTGCCCACCAAATCTTTGCACTTCTCTGTCAACGGTTCCATGGTCCACCAGCTCTGGCTTTAACTCATGATCTGCTTGCATCCCCATCTGGAACTTTGCTTTGAGTTTGAAAAAGGCTGTCTTTCAAAAACTAAACATATAGAGATCTCTCAAGAAGTTTCTTGAGTCTGTTCTTTGAGGAGAGATGGAAACTCTAACCCATATATGCTACATAAATTCTGAGTCTCAGGGAAAAGAAAGTGGAATTCATCAGAGCAGGGAGTTCCTAAACAAGAGATGGCTTCAGATGCCTTGGAGGGTTTGTTAACATAGGAATCGCTAGGCCTCACTCCCAGTTTCTGATCCCCTATATATGGGGTGGGGCCCAAGGCTGTGCATTTCTGACAAGTTCCTAGTTGGTGCCCAAGTACTGTTTTGGGTGCTGCTCACACTGTGGGGAGGAGGGAAAACTGAAGGGAGGCTGAGGGAGGAATGGGGAAAACCTAGAAGAGAGGAGAGAGGTGGAAGGGGAGAAGATCGAGAACTCTTAGGAAGAACTTTTTTCAAATACCAAACAAACTTTTTCTTTTTTTATTGGTGCATTATGATTATACATAATAGTGGAATACATTGTGATATATCTGTACACCCACATAACATAGTTTGATCAATCTTGTTCCCCACTATTTCCCCTTTCCATCCTCTCCTCCCTTCCCCGATCCTCCTTTTCTATTTTACCAGTCTCTCTTTTATTTTTGAGATCCCCTTTTAAAAAAAAATTTGCGCCTAGCTAGCTTCCACATATTAGAGAGCATACAACCCTTGACTTTCTGAGTCTGACTTATTTTGCTTAGCATGATGGTCTCCAGTTCCATTAATTTTCCTGCAAATAATTTCATTTTTCTTTATGGCTGAGTAAGACTCCATTAAAAAATAGCTTTTTCTTATAACCCCACCCATACTTGATTCTTCACATCTCCATTCTTTTAGTCTACACAAGTGGTTTCTAAATTTTTAGACTTCATAAATCATCAAAAGTTAAAAAAGAAAAAGAAGTAGTTTGGGCATGGTGACGCATGCCTGTAATGCCAGCAACTTGGGAGGCTGGGGCAGGAGGATCACAGATTCAAAGCCAGCCTCGGCAATTTAGCAAGGCTGTAAGAAACCTAAGAAACCTAGTGAGACCTTGCCTCAAAATAAAAAATGAAAAGGGTTGGGGCTGTGGCTCAGTGGTTAAAGGCCCTTAGGCTTAATCCCTAGCACCAAAAAAAAAAAAAAAAAAAAGAAAGAAAAAAGAAATATAGATTTGTTTGAGTCCCTCCCAACATTAGTCACTTGAAATTTTGCCTTGTTAGGCTATTCAAAACCAAATATGTGCCTCTCTTTTGCTGTGACCAAGATTTCATAAAAGAATGAATAGTAGAATGTATTGAACCTTATTACCCTATGTGCATATATAATTATACAACCAGTATAACTACATCATGTAAAACCAGACGAATAAGAAGTTATCTTCCATTTATGTATGATGTGTCAAAATGCATTCTACTGTCATGTATAACTAATTAGAACAAATAATGAAAAAGAATGGGCATTTTTAATACCAAAAAGGTAAAATAGATATGATCTCAAAAATTAAAAATAGTCCTTTATACAAAGTATATTACTTCTATGGGGAAAACACTACAGTTTTTTTCTTTTTTATTTGACAGTTATTGTTTTTGACCACAGTCTGGTGATTTTGTTGGTTTGTTTTGCATTGCTGGGAATTCAAAGGGACTTATGTTTACTAGGCAAGTAGTCTACCACTGAGCTACACATCCAACCATTAGTGAAAGTTTTATTACAAAACTTTTGTTATAGAGGTCTAGCCAGTTTGATTGCTGCATCCGACTTTTCTTTGAGGTAGGCACACCAAGATGTGCCATCTCCATCTACTTACTTTGTTCTCACCAGAGTGATGGTGATGGGACTATTTGCTAAAATATTGTATGGAGGAGGAATTCCTACTTACCTCAATCCTTGGAGGTGCCTAGGGGATGTTGGCATCTTTGCTTCTGGAAACACAGGTCAGATGGGAACTGCAGTGTTGGCCCTCAGAATCGTGGGGTTGACCAGAGTGTTTCCCAAGATCTTAGCTTCCTCTTTCTGTACTGTTTCCTCCCACCCTTGACATCAACCTCTTCCCACGTACAGTTCCTTGTGTTCTTGACCCCATTAAAACCCAATCTGAGAAAAATATTTAACTAGTTATTTATGCCTTGGGGTGAATAAAACATTTATGTGTTCCCTGTCCCCGAGAGTAGCTGCAGCATCACCTATTGAGAAAGGAAGGCTACACTGTTGAATGAATTGCAGGCAGCAGGAAGAGATATTTTCAAGTCTTTCTTGGATTTCTGAAAACAGAGTACTAGAAGTTATCACCAATTCTGATGACATCAACTGACCCTGGGCAAAGGATTTTATATATAAGAAGAAGTCATTTGATTGCTGCTCAACTCTGGAGCGAGATCTTTCAGGATACAAATGTGCCATGTTCTCAATTATGGTGTTTCCATCATACATTGATCCTCAGCTTCCTTGTTTGTAAAATTAAGGAGTTGGGAAATATACTGTCTAAGTTTTATGCCAGCTTGGACATTTTGTGGTTATATGGTCATTGGTGTAATGGTTAAAAAAAGAGAATGTCAGTCAGAAATATTGAAATCAAATTTTATTTTTGGAAAATGACATTACACCCATCTTGCAAATGTACACAGAAATGAGAATGCAATGGAGAACAGAGCTTGAGAGCCAAAATGATTGCAAGAGCAGCTCTTTGTCTGCACAGTATTGAACACTGTGAATCTGCAGCATTCACAGTTCACAACACTTTACACGCATGGGGAACTTCTCTAGACGACCTTGAAGTCCTCTGACCAAAGAGCCCTCATCAAAGTATGGAGGGGGGAAGGGAAAAGGGATGTTAACAGGCACAGGAGATAAAAAGGGTCTGCTCCAACCAGTTTTACATGGGCCTCACCAAACCTACCAGTCCAAGGGGAACAGCAAACCAAAAAGGAAAATTGTAGTCTAAGAGTGGGCTAGGCAGTGCCTGGGAAACAGACAGTAATGCATGTGAACCCAGGTCCTCACCTTTTCTGGTTATAACCATTTTAAAGAGTTGACTAAACTCATAAGTATCTATTAGATTTTTCTGTTTTTCTTTTCAAATAATTATTGGTCATTCTCTGGATGTCTCCGAATTCCCCAAAAACTACTGCAGGGATGGGGACATCATTGTGTATTGTCTTTGGATTTCATGTGATTCTGAGAACTATTCAACTCCCAATTTGCTGCTGATTTTTATGTCAAAGGGAACTGAGTCTTTGATCACCATGCCATTCCTTGAGAAATGGTCAATAACTGCTGAGAAATGCCTTTCCCCCCTTTTTGACTTATTTTTTCTTTGCTGATTTTACTTGGCAAGAATGATTGACCCCTAAATCATTTATTTACAATTGTAAGATACCTGGGAGCAGGGAGTGGGAGAAGGAAGAAGGGCCACAAGGAATAATATATTCTTTTCAGAGGTTAAAATGAGTTATTTAAGAAATGTGATGTACAATACCATGCATTTACTCTCCAAAGCTAGTCACTAGCAAGCTAACGCCTCTAATACTACAACCACCAATTACAGCTGTTTTGCTACAGTTACTCAATTCTAACTACAGCTATAGGGCAGAAAGGGTGGGCTGTTTCCATTTTAAACTTTCTCCCTTTGAAAATGGCCATAAAACATTTTCTATACAAGTTTAATGGCACAGAAAGGTGACCAAAAAATGTTTTAAAGAACTTACCACACATGAGAAATGCAAAATTCAATCAAAACATGCATTAGTTGTGTACAAGTCACAAGGGATCATTGGCTTCAAGCTGCAATATATTACAGGACCATACACTGGAGACATTTTGGCATAGCCTCTTACTTGCTTAAATCCCTTGAAGAGAAATTATAAAGAAAGTCATTGGAAATTTTGGCATCCCATATGATATTGTCAAGCACTGACATTCCCAGGGGCTGTGCACTCTGTTGAATAAATGAACACCTACAAGCTGGCATCTCTAGGCCCACTGATTATATGTATATGGACTGCCTGTGCAGGATCTTGAACAGTTGGTGTCAAAAATAAAATGTTTAGTAACAGAAGGAAACATACATCTCAATTAAGTGAATGTTTCTTTTTATAGTATGGATTTGCTAAATACCCTTTTCATTTAAATTAACTCCACTTGCCTACCGGTTTAGCTTGACCAACTCAATAGTTGGCAAACCCCAAACAAAAGGGTATTACAGAGAGTTTAATGAGTAGTGGTAAAAGTTTAGACAAATTGCTCCTGCCCCCCAGCCCCACCCAGCCAAACCAAATAACAGAAGCAATCACCTGTGGTCTCTCATTATATTATATTGCAGCTTTTTCAACTATGAGCAAATTAAACAAAATCAACTAATAGTATTTAGCTGATATGAATCCACGGGGGGATTTTTCTGTTCAGCTGAGTATTTCTCTGAGCACACTTCACTGCTCCACAAAAATGGCAGACTAAAAAGGAACCACAAAGTATTCTGTACAGTGCTTGGAAGGTAAAGACCTAAAGATAAATGAGTTACAAGGAAAATGATTGAGAAGGTCTGCTGAGACTGAAAATGGAAAAGACACAGGGCCAGGATCAGGTTAATTCCCACCAACATGCTTCAAACTGCACTGGGGTAAGACTAGGGCTGGTTGAGTCTGGAAATAATTTTGCATCAATCCCAAGGCAAAAATCGCAGGTTAAGAAGCAGCATACACCTAGTGCTTAGACAGGGAGGAAGAAAAACTAAAAAGTGATAATAAAAGAATTGCACAGTAAAAAGGATGGATATTTAGACTGTGGAAAGAGAGTGATAACACAGAGTATAAACTGAGAACAAATATAGGGAAGTAGAGGGAGGGAAAAGGTAAAGAAGATACATAGGGGAGGTAAAGTGGCAAAAAGCCTTTGATTTCCTCATGTTATTTCTCAGAAATGAGAAATTCCTATGCCTTCAAGTCTTTGTCTTAGTTTACAAGGTATTTATTCTGACTTCTGTTGTGTCATCTGACCTCCCTCAACTAACCCACCCTTCTTGTGATCGGGAGAGGAAGTGGCCTTAATTCCCAATGGGCATCCTGCACTCCCCTAGCTCCAGACATCCAAGGTAAGAAAAATTCACCTCTAATGCCACAAGATGTTGAAATCAATAAACTAAGGGATAAAAAGTCAGTCTTCTCAAAAGGTAGCCTATGCCAACAAGCTTGGCCAAAGTGTGAGGGCTGCATGAATCCTTAACAAGGAAACAAGCAGGAAGCAATGTCAAGAGGCTGGGTGTGAAGACCACAGCAGAGCTTTGGGAATGGAAGCAAGCTCTGGGGAGCAGGGTACAGGAGATAGAGAAGAAAGGCACCTTTTCCTGAATGAATAAGAAAGTCAGACATACTGAAAGACAGACTGATGGAGAGTGAGATTTCCAGACTCTGATGAGAAAAAAACGGAAGGGGCTTTGAGAATCTGCTAACACTCCCCGCCTATAGTAGGTTGCCCACTGAAGTCAGTGCTGTGGTTTTGAAAATTTATTTGCCTCTCCACACTGTGTCTTTGCTGCTGTGCAACAAGAACCACCTGCCTTTTGCATACCAGAGAAGTGAGGTCTGTTAGCCAGAATAATAAAATTGGGAATTAGTTTTTAAGAAATGACCTATATTGTCTTATATGTAATCACGGCCTTTAAGGGCTGATTAATGGCAATCTATTGAATGTCAACAGCATTAGACTGAATCTGGGTCACCAACAGCCAGAAAATCTGAGGGAGATGCCTCTCTGGTCAAAAGGTAGGCATGAAGGTGGTTATTCCTGCAAGGAAGAAGGAAACCTGCATGGACTCATAGAACAGTGAGTGGAGCTATACATGGGGTCCTCTTAGGACAGAGGCAGAAGTGTGACAGTTTCTAAACTCCATACTGGGAAAGAGACTCAGGAGATCTAGCATTTGCAAGGCTCCATTGCTACAAAAAAGGCCTTATATCAATCCTGACATATTGTCAATGTCTGGGCTAGTGCTCAGCTTTTTCCCTCTCTGGGCTCCAGGTTCCATAACCTCAAACTCCAGTTCCTTCTCCAACCACCCCCCCAAAATGCTGAGGGGTTACTTAGGAAACCAATCTGAGTCTGAAAGTCAAATGTCTTAATGCAGCAAAGACAAAACATGCTTGAGGCCTGGCCATGAGCCCCATGTGGCCAAGAACAAGTTTCAGTCACCTTCAAAAACTACCCAGTGTCTTTAATTTCCATAACAAATAGCCAACTGTGAAGAAAATCATTCAAACCACACTGTTCCAGTGCTTCTGTCTAGGGAAGTCTCTTGACATAGATACTTCTGAGGTGGGCTGATATTTTGAAATATTCCCACTGGTGTATATTATCCTGGAGTTCATTTTGGGGAACATGTGTATGTTTGCTCTCTAATCCCAGGGAGATGTGTGTTTTTTAAAAAAGAAAATACATTTGAAAAAATTTTGATAGGGATTAGGTGTATCTCTACCCCCAGTACTGAAGAGATTAGAGATGGAGACACAATTTTGTCCTAGGCAAGCACTGAATTCCTAGTCTATGACCTGGGCTAGGTGATCCTAAGAAGGATCTAAGGGATAGCTATACATTAAGATTCCTTAGCTACTTCTGGAGGAGGAGAAAAAGGAAGGAGAGGGAAGTACTTGAGGAATGGGGTAAGCCTAGTTGGAGCTCAATGAATACCCTTTAGTTTCCAGGAACTAAAGAACCTTCCTGCATGTTCAGACCTTGTTTCCCTGGTTCCTGCCATGGAAGGCCACAGGAGCCTTCCATGTGTACACAAGAAGAGGGGTATCATGTGTAGAACACACTGCTTGCTATTTTGGTGAAAACATAAGGATTCAATGTTTAACATCAGCCACGGAACATTTTAGTCACAATGCCACTTTGCTTATACCTGGAAACTGTCCCCATCAGGGAAGGATGGCTATGGGGACATTGTGTATGAGGGCAACCGCAGCAAGACTAGGTTATTTTCTCTAGCTGGTCTAATGAAAAGAAATCATTGCTATTTTAAAAGAAAGCATTGCCAGTAGCAATGGTAGCTGCACTAGTTTCTTAATTGCTGAAAAGTCATCTCAGAAAATCAGGATGAACAAAGCTACTATTTCACTTTCTTCCTTTCCCTGCTCCAGAAACAAGAAACCTTTAGCCATTTGCCTGGGAAGACAAATCAGTATGTGGTGACATGTGTGCAGCTGGTAGGGAAAACTCGTTTTCTTCCATTCCATGACAGAGAAGCTCAGAGGAATATTCCAAAGGCTTCTCAAGATAGGGCATCCCCTGACTTGGATGGACTGCTGTTCCTATTGGTCCTCAATGCCTCCCTCTCTTTGGGGACATCTGCAGCCCATGTGGATGGGAACCATGTGAATATGGGGAGAAAAAGTCATATTAAGTTGCTGGGTGGATTTCCCACTGAGATCAGGGCAGCAGCATATGGCTCCAAGATGCAACATGACCCTGGGAAAGAATTCTCAGGAGCCTAATGGAAGGCAATACTGGTTAGTGGGAAAAGGCCCTGGAATAAGAGCCAAGAGATGCGGGTTCTAATCCCAGCCCTGCCCCTAGCCAGCTGTGTGACCTCAGGGAAATTACTTTACCTCTGCGTCTCCATTTCCTGGCCTGAAAAAAATGAGGAATTTGGAGTGGATGATGTGATCTTAAGGTTCCTTCCAGCTAGAAAACTCTATGATTCAATCTAGGCTAATACTAAAGTCCATAAGGACACAAAGCAGTCATGCTAATGGCTATCCTTTCCAAAACAGTGAAGAGAAAAGGAGATTTTCTCTCAATTTACCTCTAGTTATCACTACTTAGGAAGTTAGTTGTTCAGCCCAGCCCCTATATATACATTTCCCCTTCTTTGTCCCTATTTCTATTTCTGTAGGGAAGAAAAATTAGGAGGTAGGAACAAGCAACAGATGGATTGTGTGTGCACACACGTGTGTGTGTGTGTGTGTGTGTGTGTGTGTGTGTGTGTGAGTGTATGAGAGAGAAGGAGAAGTTATGGGGTGTGGTGGCAAATGCTTGCTGACTTGATGTTTGCTGACCATGCAGTGGTCAACGCAATGGGACTAGAGTGGTAAAACTAGACTGGGAAAATTGGGAATGAATAATAGGGGTAAAGGAGTTCAGTGACAATTTTTTTGCCTTTAAAATGGGCTAATTTAAAATGCAATTAGTGGAGGCTTGAATTTTGAACTATACCAAACCCCTCAAAGCAGCAATACAGAAACATTTCCTTATAATTGATTAATAGAAAGATGGAAACTGTACTATTGTTATAGAAGAGTGTTGGTTCCAAGATTATAAATAAAATACATCCATTTAGTATTTTCTAGTGGTACATAAGCCACAGCAAGGAAGTTCTTGTGTGGAGCATGAGGAAATCTAGATTCTTCCTCCGGTCCTACTCTCCCAGCAGGTCATTAAGCTGCTTGAGTCTCTGTTTCCTCATCTTAAAATGAAGGTATGGGACTAAATGAGATTTTGAGAAAGACAGTAGATGGAGTCCTTTGGAGGGTCTGGTCTAAAGTTTAAAAATAGACCTCCCACCACTCTCTATCCCCATACCCCAATCCAAAGTACCAATTTTTCCTAATTAACTATTAGCCATTCTAGAAGGCAATACAAAAACTGTGAGCTTCTAGAAAAAAATAGGGGCTGAGTGAAATGAGTTTCTCAATGGTTTTGAATGGATCTACAAATGCAGGCAAGATCAAAAGGAGATCCTCATAATTTGGGGGTTCTTCAGTGAATGACCAGAATAAGCAGAAACCGGTACTACTATCCTCTTACTTCTGAACCAAAATTCTTTCTGGTAATTAAGGACTTCTGAAACTTGTCTAGGGGCCTCTAGCTACCCCTTCCACCCTACATTTCTCCCTGAACATCAGCAATGCCACCAAGTTGCCACCAATCCATGTTGGGTTGTCTTGCAGTATTTACTAATTATGAAGCAGCTGCAGATGAGCATGTGCATGCCTGTACACGTGTGCACACACGTGCATACACACACACAAACACACACACAGAGCAAGCTCATTCCATTAGTGGGAGGGACAACTGCATGTCATTCAGTAGCCAAACAATAGCTTGGCTTTGAATGATGCACCTTTCAAAATATCTGAACAATTACAAAGCAATAAAGGAAATCTTCATATCTGCTCAAAGCAAACACAGAATTTAGCATGCATGGCTTTCACCCAAATTTAGTTGTCTTTGCCATTATGGGCTATGATTACAGACAAAAAGCAGTGTTATGAACCTGTACCTCAAAGACTGAGAAGTATTTCAAATGATCAGTCCTTAATAAAGAGAAATCCTTTCTAGTGTTAAAGTGAAAGGTTTCTGTATCTTCAGTATGAAATATTAGGATTATAGATAAAAAAGAGTTGCTTAAAATATGCCATAACATTTCATTTAAAATGTAATCAGAATGTCTGGTCCACATTGAAATTATTAATGTAAGCATAACTGTTAAAAAGCTATCAAAAGACTGATTCTATTGAATTGGCCTCTACTATTCATTTCATATTCTCCTGGAGGTTACCGTTTGGCAGTGACAGCATGATTTCTAAACTACATTATTCTGCATTTTTTTGGTAAATTTTCTGTATGTGTTTTTTAGACAAAAGAAAAATCACCAGTTTATAAAAAAGGAGCCTGAAGAGTTTGCTCCTGAAATACAGACATGAGTTTTTATAAAAACGATATTGGTTTCTTGCTATAAAAAGTGACCGAAAGGTGTCAGACCTGAAAACAAATTCTCACAGTGTTTTCAGTGTTGGCTGTTTACAAGGCATTCAATAGAACAGAGATAGATGGATACCATACAGTTCATTGTAATAACTTGATATGTTGGACAGCTTTCTAGATGAATCAAGTATATAAAATAACATCCTTTACTCCAAAGTCTTATCACTTACTTATTGATTCCAAATTGCCCCAGTGGAGAGATTGACCAGGAATTCACTGTGCTTTTTAAGTTCTACTGAAACATCTATGGTATTTCCCAATTCTGCTTCATCTCTTTTAGCTAGTCCTGCCCCACAGTCCTAAGCATCTGGTGCCACTGTTATTAGTTGCTGGTGTTTCTACGCCTTGAGAGCCAGGATTGGTGCTAGACAACAAACTGGGGGCTCAATCAGGAGTGAAGAGCAAGGTTGGAAACTGCCTTGCCATCCTCCTGGGATCCTCGAGCATTCTTAAGATTCAGAGACAAGGGACACTTGTGTTTGTCACTCTTGAATATGCCAATGAGATTTTTTCCCCACAATAACATTTTAAGGGCTATGTATGTAAACAGCCCTCTACAGAAGGAAGATTGCTGTAGTGTATGAGTAAGTGAGACAGGAAAAATAATGAAGGCGCCTAAGTATTCAGTAGAAAGGTCATGTACTAGCACATTTGGCATACCTGGAAAGTTACCCCAAAGGATGGTTATCAATCTATCTCTCATAATTGGTAACTGTGGATCAGTGGCCCAGAGGAGAAATCACAGGAAAATAAACCCAACATACTACAGTGTGTTTTGAAAAGTAACAACAACAATGAACGAAAAATTGAAAGCACCAATAGCCCTGTTGGACAGTTGAGTAAAGTACCCTACTTTAATGGTAGGCTTGGATTTGTACTCTGGACTCTGAACACTCCTTCCTCCTTCACATGGAATCACCAAGTGAGTCCGAGTCATCCAAGGACAGGGGCAGGTACAGGTCCTATAAGAAGAGAAGAGGCAAAGTTAACTTTCCCTTTCTTGAAGTCTTGAGCCTTGGGATGGCTGTTTTAGTTTTTCTCTCTAATTTTTATTTTCAAATAGTTATTTAGTCATAAGAAACAGAAAAATAATGTATAGGAATCTAACCATATGCTAATGTTCCCTTCACCCAATTTCTCCCAAACATAACATCTTACAGTTCTATTTGCACTCATTTGTTTAACTGTGTGTATAATCCTATGCAATTGTATTGCATGCACATTTGTGTGTCTATCACCATAGTCAAAATGCAGAACTCTCAGCACAGGGCTCTCTTGTGACACCCTTTTATGACTATATCCATTCACATCCTGCTTTCCCAAGCCCTGACAACCAATAGAGATGCTTCCCTTCTCTATAATTTTTGTTTTTCAACGGTGTTGATGAAATGGAGTCAGGAAGTTAGTAAGATTTGGGGATTGATCTTTTTCAGTCAGCATAATTCCCTGCACATTCAAACAAGTTGCTACATGTATCAATAGTTTCCTCCTTGTATTGCTGAGTTGTTTTCCATGGTGTAGAAGTACCACAGATTATTTAGCCATGCACTCACTGAAGGGCATGAGGAATGACTCCAATTTGGGACTATTGCAAATAAAGCTGCCATAATAGTCATGCACAGGTTTTTATGTGAATGTAAGTTTTCATTATTCTGGAATAAATGCTCAAGAGTGCAATTGCTGAGTCATATGGTAATTGCATGTTTAATTTAGAGTTTTCTTTATTCATTTTTCCTTTTGTACATTTTTGTTTTGGTACTGGGGATTGAATCCAGGACCTTTCACATGCATATTGAGTTTTATAAGGACTACCATATTGTTTTCCAGAATGGCTGTACCTTTTACCTTCTCACTAACCAAATATTAGTAATTTCAGTGTCTCCACATCCTCACCAACATTTGGTGCTTTCACTACTTTTTATTTTAACCATTGTGGATTTGTAGTGATATGTCATTGAGGAATTAATTTGCATTTCCCTCATGGGCTAGTAATATTAAAATATCCTGATGTTACATTGAGGTTTTTATTTGCATTTCCCTGATGGACTACTAATATTAAAATATCTCATCATGTACTTAAATGACATCTATTTCCTCTGCAGTGAAATGTTTCTTCATATCTTTTGTTTACTTCCTAATTGGATTTTTTCTTGTCAGTTTTAAAAGTTATTTATATATTCTTTAAATAAGTATTTTGTTAGATAGGTGGGTTACAAATATTTTCCTCCCAGTCAGTAGTTTGTATTTTCATATCTTTTGTATGGTCTTTGACAGAGGTTTTAATTTCAGTGAGGTCCAATCTATCCAATTTGTCAGTTTTTTTTTCTTCTGTAAATTGTGCTTTTTGTCAAATCTAGGAACTCTTTGCCAAGCCTACACTATGAAGATGTTCTCCTATGTTTCCTTTCTAAATTTTTGGCATTTTAGTGTGCAATCCATTTTTTAGTTAACTTTTGTATAAGAAATAAAGTTTAGGTCAAGATTTTTTGTTTGTTTCATTGCTTTGCCTAGGATATCAAATTGCTCTGGCAGTATTTATTAAATAAACTATCTTTCCTCTATTGACTGATATTAGTATATTTGTGAAAATCAGTTGCGTATATATATGTGGGTTCATTTTAAGCTCTCAAAGAACTTCCAAGCCCTCAATAAATGGTAACTGAGAGAATGTTCCATATCTACCTACTTCAAACCTGTTTCCTGATGATTCTTTTTCTTGCCAGGAATTGGGATTCCTAGCTCCAGTATTGTCTTGTCTGTGTCTCAAGAACATAAAGGGAATGAAATGATACTGGTTTTCCCCATTGCTTCCAGAGATTTATTTGGAGATCCTTGTGATTCCTCTCAGACTATACCTGTGGTTTAAGTCAGTGATTTTCAAATCTTGGTCTTTGTCTCTGACTCTCAGTGTCTGTCTGTCTGTCTGTTTCTCTCTCTCTTTCTTTTTCTCCTTCTCCCTCATGCTGTCTCTCTTTTTAACCCTTATATTAAAATGAAATATTGCTTGGAAACCCAATTCATGAAAAAAGTGTAATTGTTCTCACTGAACCAGAGGTGTGTTAGCAGATTCTTACCCATTTCCATATTTGTCTGCACCGTCAAATGTAGCAAAGTTTGAGAAACACTATTTTATGCTTGTTATTAGCAAGATACCAAAGAGAACTGGAAATTTAGAATTAACAATGTGGATATTACCCCTTTTGTATAATGGTAGAAAAGAACTTTCATAGAGGATTGCCCAAGAAAATTGGAAAACACAACTTCTGCTCAAGGTAGGCTGAAAGTGGAACTGAGGAGGCAGAAAGAACAGTGAGAAAGAAAAATTTATATAATATTAAGAATGCTTTCTGCCAGGCACAGTGGCACACACTTATAATCCCAGTAGCTTGGGAGGTTGAGGCAGGAGGATCACAATTTCAAAGCCAGTCTCAGCAATTTAGTGAGATCCTGTCTCACAATAAAAAAATAAAAGGGGCTGGAGATGTGCCTCAGTGGTTAAGTGCCCCTGGGTTCAATCCCTGATACAAAAATAAAAAACAAAACCCAAAACAGAATGCTTTTTCACAGCCAGTTGCAGTGGTATATGCTTAAATCCCAGTGACTCAGGACTTTGAGGCAAGAGGATCACATGTTGGAGGCCAGCCTCAGCAACTTAGTGAAACTTTGTCTCAAAATAAAAAAATGAAAAGGGCTGGGAGTATAGTTCATTGGTAGAGTGCTTGCCTAGTATGCATGAGGCCCTGGGTTCCATACTCAATAACCCAGACACATACACACACATACACACATACACACACACACACACACACAAGGAGGGGTAGATAGAGTCAGAGAAAGAATGCTTTTTGCTGAGAAAGATGGGGCAGAAAAAAATTTAGCTTATTTAGAATGGAAAGAAGAGTAAAGCACATTCAGAAACCTGAGGTTTTAGACCTAGCTAATTCACAATATAATATTGACATGTCTTTTTGAATGTTGGTTTCTTCATTAGTGTAATATACTTTGGAGAAGACAATCTGTAAGGTTTCTTCCAGTACTGAGACTACAATTCGTGACTCTCAAAGGAATACTGAATGATTTAAAAACAAAACAAAGGCAACTGTAGCAAATGGACGCACTTCTTATAAATCCACTATCCCCTTCTTTGTAAATCAGGGTTTGGCAACCTTTATTATAATAGGTTAGATGTAAATATTTTAGGCTTTCTTTGTTGACCATGTATGGTCTCAGTCACATATACTTCTTAGGGTTTTGTTTCTTTTACAATTGTTTAAAGATGTAAAAACCATTTTTATATGAGTGAACTATCTATACCAACAGAGCCAGGACCCAGGTAAGATTTGGCACCTCTGTTCTAACTACCAAACAAAAGTTAATTAGAAAACTAATAAATAGGTGCTAAATACAAAACTGAGGAGATAATAGAACTGTAACAAAAACTTGTGAAATTGAATTGAGGCAAAGTGACATACAATGGAGTTGTGTCTCTGAAGGATTTAGTTCTCAATTACTTGAGAAAAGTGAAAATCGAATATAATCAAAGGTATCTTTGAGCTGCAGATGTCCAGAAAGGTGGATTAAGACTCTGAAAATCTTTCCTTCCATAAGTGTAATGACATTGGCAAAAATCAACTTTTTCAGATCTCTGGAAGTGGACCAAATATTTGTAACAATCTGAGAAGTGTTTATTCAAGGAATATGGCCAAATCTTAGAAGAATACTAAGCTTTTGATGCTTTAACTTGTTCTAGTTTCATTCTCCCTTTCTCCAGCTCCACAATAGCCTTGAAAACCAAGTGCCTCCAATACTTGTGAAGAACAGCAACATAGGAGCCACCGCAGGATGCATGTGGTGGTTTGGAGGTCCCAACATGCCTCATTCCCAGAGAACTGTCACTCTCTGACCTGCGTGGGAGTTTCCTGGAAACTCCTGCTTGCAGGGTTCTTCTTTATTTCACTTGACTCAGAGCACACTTGCTGTGAACAATATTTTCGGGGAGGGGGCATCAATCACTTGCAATTGTTTAAAAACTGCAGTTGCCTGGGGTGGGGGCAAAGGTTGGGGCAAATAAAACCTTACATGAGCTGGGTGTGGTGGTGCATGCCTATAATTCCAGTGGCTTGGGAGGCTGAGACAGGAGGATTGAAAGTTCAAAACCAACCTTAGCAACTTAGCAAAACCCTGAACAACTTAGCGAGACCCTGTCTCAAAGTAAAAACAGCTGCAGATATGGCTCAGCAGTAAAGCACCACTGGATTCAATTCCCAGTAACTCTCCCAGCAAAAAAAATAAACTTACAAAGAAAAGGTTAGTGCTCTCCATAAGGGACTTTGAAAAGCTCTAACATATATTCCTGAGATTCTAGAAGGTCAGTCACATGTCAAGGACAGGGAGTATTCTCAAAAAGACTAGAGAAGACCCTAATCTCTCACCTCTGGCTGAACTTGAGGCCCTGTGCAAGCAGTAAATGAAGAGTTAAGGTAGAGTAGTAACCTACCTGTCAGAGCATTGAAATCTTGCCCCAACACATGCACAGACCCCCTTAGCGAAGGTTAGGAGACTTAATGGATCAAGGTATTTTAGGAAATCAATCAACATTTTTCTTTTAATTCAAAATTATAATTATCACAAATGAAGGAGAAATGAAGGAATTCCCAGAAAAACAAAGACAAAATTCATTGTGCTAACCTATCCTGCAAGATTTCTTAAGAGAATCCTTCAAGGAGAAGTATAAGGACACTACACAGTAATTCCAACCAACGTAAAGAACACCAGTTCTGGACTAAAGAACACCAGTAAAGGTAAATGCCTAAGTATATTCTACAGAGAGTACAAATTTGTGTTTGTAACTCTTCTTTTTTCTTTCTTTATTTTTTTTTTTAGTAGCAGGAATTGAATCCAGGAGCCCTTAACCACTAAGCCACATCTCCAGTCCTCTTATGTTTTATTTTGAGACAGGATTTCACTAGGTTACTTACAGCCTTACTAAATTGCTGAGGCTGGCTTCCAACCCAAAATCTCCTGCCTCAACCTCCCAAGTTGCTGTGATTATGGACCTGCACCGCTCTTCTTTCCTTTTAAATTTTACTTTATGAATTTGAGGTTTACAGCATGGTATTATAGATAGTAAAGTGGTTACCATAATGAAGCAAATTAGCACTTATGATCTTACATATTTTGTGTATGTGACAAGAAGAGTTAAAATCTACTTACTTTCTAATAAAATATAGTTTATTAACTGTTGTCCTTATGTTGTATATTAGATTTCTGTATTTGTTCATCCTACATTTCTGTTGCTTTGTATCCTTTGACCTACATCTCCCCATTTTCTTTGCCCCTCCCCTGCAGTTCCCCTGGTAACCACTGTTTTATTCTCCACCTCTGCATGTTTGACTTTTTTTTCCTTTTCTTTTTAGATTCCACATATAAGTGAGATCATGCAACATTTTTCTTTCTGTGTCTGGCTTATTTCAAAAGACAACTGCATGAAGTAGTAATTATAAAAATGTGTTGATGGACTTATTGTGTATAAAGATATAATTTGTATGTCTATAACAGCACAAAGAAAGGGGGAAGAAACAGGAACATTGTAGCAAAAATTTTACATATGATTTAAATCAAGTTGCTATTAATCTAAAGTAGATTGTAATAAGATACTAATTATAATCCTTAAGGCAACACTGAGAAAATAGCTCAAAATAAAATCAGCCAAAAAAAAATCAACAAGGGAACTAAAATGGTACACTAGACAATATATATTCAACAAAAGGCAGAATTGAGTAATAAAGAAACAAAAAGACAGAAGACATATAGAAAATAGCAAAATAGCAGATGTAATTCCTACTTTACCAGTAATTACATTAAGCACTAGTACATTAAACACTCAAATTGAATTTGAGTCACAGTGATTGAAAGAATGAACTTTATAAAAAATAGTATCCAGTCTTATGCTAAGAAAAGCAATTTAGATTGAAAGACATAAATATGTTGAAAGTAAAATGATAGGAAAACATCAATCATAAAATCAATAATTAAAAGAGAATCAGAATAACTATAGTAATATTGGAAAACAACTGACTTTAAGAAAAAGATTCTTACTGGAGACAAAAACCTTATAATAATAAAAGAGTCAATGACTCCAGAAAATAAAGTTATAAATATGCACCTTAACAAAGTCCCAAAGTACATGAAACAAAAACTGATGGAATCAAAAGCAGTACTAACAATTCAACTATTTTAGTTGAAAATTTCAATACTCCACCTTCAATAATGAATAGAACAACTAGGCAGAACACCAAGAAATAAATAGAGGACTTCAAAAACACTATAAGCAAACAAGCATCTATAGAATGCTTTACTCAAGGACAGCAGAATACACATTGTTCTCCAGTGTCCATGGAATACTCTCCAGGATGGATCATATGCTAAGCCATAAAATGAGTCTCAATAAATTTAAAAGGATCAAAATCATAAAAAGTATGTTTTTTTGACTATAGGGGAATTAAATTAGAAAGTTATAATAGAAAGACATCTGGGAAATTCACAAATATGTGGAAATTAATCCACTGCTGACTAACCAGTGAGTCAAAGAATTAGGGAGATTAGAAAATTCTTTGAAATAAAGAAAAAGGAAGTTACAACATATCAAAACTTATGGGATGCAGCTAAAGCAGTTCTAGAGGGAAATTTATATGAAATGCTCTAAATGTGCTAACCCAAAGATACAGTGCTTGCCAGGGTTCGGGTGAAAGGGGAAGGAGCTGTGACTACTAATGGGCATGGGGCTTCTTTGAAGAGTGATGAAGATGTTCTAAAATTAGATAACAGTAAATGTTTGCATAACTTTGAGATTGTACTATAATCTGCTAAACTGTATACTTTAAAATGGTGGATTTTATAGTATGTGAATTATGTTTCAATAATTCACATAATTATTTTTAAATACACTTTAAAAGTCCCTTATGTTAATGATAAAATGCTGCTCATGTGATTTTTGAGAACACAACCATAAACAGCAATATGCATGTATAGCTGTATAATGAATATAGTAATACTTAGGATTTAATAATGTGTATAAATGTAAGGGATAGTTTTGTAGTAGCTTTTTCTATCACTATTGTGACTATTGATTAATTTCATAATTTAAACTTGCATATAATGAAATTTCACTAGTAGAAAATGCACAGGATTAAGAGTCATGGGACTCAAATTTTAGGCCCAGCTCTGCTATTTAACTTCCCCTTCTGGGTCTTTGCTTTCTACATCTGAAAATTGAGGAACTTATGAACTATAAGATCCTTAATGTTCCTTTTAGTTCTAAAATTCTATAAAATATAATTGCATTTTTTCTTTAGTTGCACCAAAGCACAAGAAATGAGATGGATACTGCCAAGTTAACAAACTCCCTGGATATTTTTCAGGCAGTACAAAAGGGCTCTTAAAAATATGAAGGTCACTTTGAGTCTTATACTAAATCATTGGGCTTCACTATTCATCTCTGCTCTTAATTATTCAAGTAACAGACACTTTAGTGGAGTTGGTTGGTGGAAATAATTATATAAGAATACTGTTCCTGACGTTGTATTGGAACAAGTGGGTGAAGGCATAGGGGTAGAATAGTGAGGTGACTCCACTTGAAGCTGCTGTGATTTGGAATGGGTAGAGGTGCAGACTAAGGAGAGAATCCACAGGACCAGAGCTAGGTATGAACTTCTGAACCTCTGTACCTCCATCAATTTATTTCACATTCAAAACGTATTTTCTTGTATGGATAGAACAATGTTCAGGAAAAAAGAATTATCTTAACATTCTGTTTTTGTTGATTGATATGTAGAAATACAGAAACACACAAATTGCTTAACAATACAAATAATTTGCACCTGAAATTCATTTGCTTAGTCCCTTGGAGCCCTACAGAACAAAATGTTTGTAACAAATACAGCTGTGCTGGCGATATTCTTGCATTAGAGAAAACAAAAAAATTGGTCTCTGGTCCAAGGAGCTTATAGTCCAAAGGAAATCAGGGAAAAGTTTTGAGAAGACTGGCTTCTAGTTTGAGTTTGCTATTTCTCAAATGAGCGCTGCACTTTTATGGTGGCTTTGTTCTTGCTGTTTTTTTTTTTTTTTTTAAAGCTGAAATGCCTGTTCTTGTTACCAGCCATCAAAAGCTTACCCAGTCTTCAAGGCCCCACTTAAATGTCACTCTATGTAAAGCTTTCCCCATCTCCCACCCTCCCCAGTCAGATGTCTTTCCCACCCTATTTTGTCCTCTTGCAGTCCTTTTGTTAGCTCTCCATTACACTATGCAAAGTCACATGTATTAAGTTATTTGCCCCTGTGACTTAGGGGTCAGAACTCTGTTTTATTCATTCATCTATCTCTCTGACCACTTATAGGAAAACAAAAGAATTGTTGGAAACATAAAGGAAAGTATATATTTAAATTATGTTATTTATATATTCAGACAATATGTTATGTTCAGATACTTTGCAGATAAAACACCTCCAAATTTAAAGTCATGGGTGCAATTACTAATCTGGGAAAGTTTTTCATTGAATGAGTTTCCCCATGTTTGTAAACTTTTGTAAGATCTTGAATGTGGTACTATCTCCAAAGGGGATCCTCAATAATTTTTTTTTTGTTAAATCACATCGAAACTATCTTTCATCTCTGTACCTCTTCGTTCTCATCTGTAAAATGGGAATACTATCTGCACTATCTCTTCCATGGGGATATAACAAGGGTAAATGAGAAATGACTATGGAAAAGATTAAGGCAGTATAGAAATGCAAAATGTTGTTCTCATTAACTAGCCAAAGATTTACTTTGTGTCCATATTGTAGCACTTGAGTATGCGGACTTTGGCTAACCCCCTTGCAGCTGCATTAAGGATTCTCCATGAGCTGCTTGAGAGGAGAAGCCAAAAGGCTGATTACAGCTTAGGGCCCCATCACAGCCATCAAAAGTTACCAGAGGGATGCTGGGACTTCAAGTTTGTTTCCAATTGTGCAGGAGGAAAGTCATGGCCTCAGCCACCTGCTTCCTGCCTCCACCATGACTCACACCTTTCAGGTTCACTTGGACAAAAGGTCAAATGAGATTTGCTCAGGCCCACTGCCCAGGGATATTGATGGTTCTAAGGCTCAGGTAGCTGTGTGAAAGGAGGGGTGTGGATCTGGGACCTGAGGCCCAGGGGGATTGAGCCAAGGTCACAAGACACATTTTAGCTTATTCAGAAAAATCAGTTCAAGCTTCATTACTGGTATAAGTATGAGGCTTATTGCCTCCCAATAGGACGCACTGAGGGGAGTGCAACATCATTCTTATGATAGCCCTGCCCAAAACGCATAGTCTGAATCTAATCACAAGGAATTAGCAGACAAATTCAAATTGAAGGACATTCTAACTGGCCTATACTCTTCCTTTCTATAATATACTGTACTAAAGGATTAAGTCTCAGGAACTTTTCCAGATTAAAGAAGATCAAAAGGATAGTGTAATTGAATGTAATGTGTTATCCTATCCTAGATACTGGACTAAAAATGAACATTACTGAGGCAATTGATAAAGTTCAAATATGGACTGTATTATGTCAAAGTTAGATTTCCTGATTTTCGTAATTGTACCATGGTTAGAAAAGAAAATGCCACTGTTCTTAAAAAAATACACACTTCAGCATTTAGGGTAAAGGAACATGATGTTTGCAACTTAATCTCAAATGATTCAGAAAAATAGTAAAATGTATATATGCATGCCTGTGAGGTGTGGGGAGGGAGAGAACACAAAAAATAAAGTAGACCAGAAAAATACAAACAACTGATGAATCTGTACAAATGAAACACAGAAGCATTTATTAGTCCTGCAACCTTTTTGTAAGTTTGAAAAGATATAAAGATAGCAAGTTTTTTAAAAGAATACATTATATCTAAATTCAAATGTTTATTTTATTTAACAGTTTGCTCTAGAAAATTATATAATTTATTACTTGCTTTCTTAACAGTATTAAGAAAGAATAATTTTAAAAATAAAAGGATACACTGAAAATTCCACAGTGAAGAAAATAGTGAGGCCTTGTAATGCTGCCACCTGTGAGCTTGTTCTAGTCCTTCAATAATTAAAATCACTTTTAGAATTAAATTTAAAAATAACAAGCAAGCCGCAAGTTCCTGCAAGCCCAACCAGGAGAAACAGTTTAACAATACCAACACTCACCTCCACTGGTTTATGGATGATGGGTCTTCAGCCTAAACGAACCAGACATGTCAGTTGAAAAGTTGAACGACTCAAGTGTGCAGAACAAATGCCCAAGCTGCCTCTAGCACTTTGGGGAAGGTAATGATTACACTTCCCAGAAGGAAGGCAGGGACAGAAAGGCGCAAGGCAAAGATATAGTAAGAAGCAGTGTAGCGTAGGAAGTTCATTATGGGCAGCAGAACAACAGAGGTAGGCTGCTCCCATCTTGGAATGTGAATATTAACAAGCTTCTCTGTTCAGTAGAGAATAACTGAAAGCTAATTGTAAAAGCAACTTTCATCCATTCTCACAATCTCTGAGTAAAAGTCTACGAGACAGGTCAGAAAATTCTGAAACCAAATAGGTCAGTAGAACAATCAGAAGGTCCTTGTCAGGATCAATATCAGAAGTTAAAGGGTAATTAAGGGAATGGAATGGGCATTAGGAATGACAGGACAGGCAATAGCTATCTGATGTAGAGAAATTAAAAGTCTGATGTAGAAAAAATGAAATGAAAATGGATGTCAGGCAGTAGTATGCTGTTCAATGTTTAACAACTGACTTTCTACGGGGAAAAGAAATAACTGATTTCCATGGTGTAAATATTCCCACCATGGCCAAGTTCAAGTTACCAACATGATGTTACTGAACACAGGAAGTGATATACACAATCAGCTCTCAAGAGCTACTGTGAAATGACTCCGGTATTACACTGGTAGTGACTTCAGTACCAGTCCCATAGCTAATTATGTTGTCCTGGTAAGTAACTTAGCCATTTAGGTCTCAATTTTCTCATCTGTAAAGTGGCAACCTCATAAGATTAGTTAACGAATCAAATGAAATGAATTCATCTCCCTTGAAGGGGTCTTCCATGACCTCTCACCATTTATGGTTCCATGATGGAATTAGCTTTGTTTTTTAGCTTTGTTTTTTTCTTAATCTCATATCAAGCCTTGTGAGCCAGAAGAATATAAGAGAATCCCAGAGGAACTTGTTTTACAGTGTGGTCATCAGAGATGAAACCACATCCACATTCTTCAGGTATAAGAGGTTTAAAGCAGTGACCACCCTGCATTTTCTACACAGGAGAGATTTCTGGGCAGGAACTGCTTGGAAAGTACGGCTAGGAAATTTATGTACTTCTATTATTATTATTATTTATGGTGCTGGTTGTGGAACCCAGATCCTTGAGGGTTCCATGCTAGGAGAGCACTACTGCTGAGCTACTCTCCCAGCCCCAACACTTCTGTTATTTTAGTGATATATTTATTTGGGATAGCTAAAGAGGTGCAAATGGTGCCCAAGGTCACTGCAATATGTTTGTGTCCTTTCTTCATACACTGCACCAGAATCTGCCAGGTAATGAACAGAGTGAAACAAGAGTCTATTCATCAATGTCCAGCAAATCTAAAGGGAGTAACTTGGAGCAAGCATTTTTTGACTTCTATCTTTATGTTACTTCCCTTGACTGGTTCCTGGTGTTGCCCTCAACATCCCCTTTGCTATGCTTCTGAATTGGGGATGCAAATGTTCAATCCATCCCCCAAGACATTGTTCGGTTACACCATTACCTCAGAAGGAGGTACTTGGGACCTTTGTACTTCTTCCCTTTGGGAAAGATACAGATGTAACTGGAAATTGAAAAAAAGCAGGCACCAGAGGAATAAATAAAAGTGACAAGAAGCATGATTCCTGTTGGGATTCAGGACATCAAGCTAGCAGAGCCAGATGAAGGGGGATTCTGGCTTCATTTTGCTGTTGAAGTGGAATGGAAGAGAAAACTTCCGTCCTGCCATTCAAGAAACTCTGAATGCAAAGGAGTTTAGTAAGGTATAAGAGACATAATACCTTGTGCTTCCGGAGGCTGCCAGGACTGGTGGGCGTAGAGATGGGAGACTGCTTAGACTTGGGGGTAGAGAGCTGGCTGCTGGAGGTTCCGTTTGCTAGCCCAAGGCAAGAGAAAAGGAAGGGATAAAAATCAACAGCATACAAAGGAGCAAGTTATCCGACCCCTCCGAAGACACTAAGAACATTCAAACAAGGCACACAGACAACCAAGTGATTTGATGAGTAGAACAAAGGTGAAAAGAAACACATTCCTCAAAAGGACAAGAACTGCAATCCTCTGTTAATTAGGTCCCTATGCAGTGCAAGGCAGACATCCTCCCACCCTTCCCACCAGCACACTCCCTGCATGCTTCCCAATCACAGGGGCCTGTTTCTTTTCAAATCTTTTTCATATTCATTCCCAGGTTTGACCCTAACATCTCTGGGAGGTAGTCTGGATAAGTATTAGTTTACTTCAATCTTTGAGAGGAGAAAAGTGAGACACAGAGAGGTTATGTGCCTTACATAAAAGGGGAGAAGTAGGAGTGCTTCAGATCAGGGTGCATCCCCTTTGGTGGCAGATGACGGGATAGGAACAGGACAATACCACTGTCAATCTCTCTCCCTCTCTTTTCCTGCTTACCTCTTCCCCCTTTGCTACCTCATTCTAGATGGAAAAAAAGGATCGTAAGGAAAGAAAGAGAAAGTAGGCTAATCAGGAAGAAGAATGAAAGGGAAAGTAGAGTAGAAACAGAAATTAAAACAGAAAGAAGGGCCCAAACAGAAAAATGGGGCAGAGGAGAGAATTAAAGGGGGGGAGCTAGGAATAGGGGAGAAGAATGGTGAGAAATATAGGGTAAGAGAAGAAAGGAATAGACACAAAGGTAGACAATGGTGGCCAGAGTCAGGGTATATCCCCAGTTCTCTGTAGTCAATAAAATGCTGATTTCGTTTTGAACATCTTTATATTCCATTTTGTTCTCAAATTGTTTTATATTCCCTTGATAATGAGTTTTTTTAAAATATTCAATCATGAAAAAAAGAAATGTACTGCATTTAAATGGAACAATTAAATAGTTTTCAAAATGAATTCGTGTTCAGGAATCTCATCCTGAAGTGATTTTTTAAATTTTAGGACCTACATTGTTAAATAGAGATATTCTGAAATGTGCATTTTTTAAAAAAAGCAAATATAGAGAGTGAAGGAGAGAGAAAGTGAGGGAGAAAGAAGAGAGAGTGAGAGAGAGAATAAGCAGAAAATTGAGAAAGTTAAGTAGAGAGATGGCCTAAGAATGCTGCTGTTAGCCCAACAGATAAAGCTTAAACTGTGTTATCATGAATATTTCCTGAAGATATACTTCTACACCATTTATGGTAATGTTTCCCTAGGTTCTGGAACATGGCTAGAAATGGTAGAGATGGAAGAGACATCAATGTGGTGATTGCTGAGTTTATCCAAGTGCAAGTGAGTTGGAAAATGAGCACTTAGGCATTCACCACTGTCTGGTTTTTGAGAAGCTTCCCTCCTTGTCATTCATTTATTTAGCCAATAGTTATGGAACACTGCCCATGAGCCAGGCAAAGTATTAGATATTGGAGTTTCAGGGATGAATATGGAACTTCCTGTGGGGAGGCAGGCAAGGACACCATGGAGTAAGTGTGAAGACAGAGCCATACATAGGATGTTATTGAAGCCCAGAGGACAGACTTTTCAATCAGTGGCCTGGGAGGCAAACAGAGAGAGAGGTGCAACACCTGAGGAATCTTTAAAGATGAATCTGGCATAGGCAAATCTGCACAGAGAGCAAGCAGATTAATGGTTTTTAGGGGCTGAGTGGGGGAAGAAGTTGGAGGGAAATGGAAAGTGGCAACTAATTGGTAGGTTTCTTTTGGTGATACAAAGTTATTCTGGCATTAAATTGTGGTAATTGTTGCACAACTCTGTGGCTAAACTAAAACCCACCGAATTACACATTTTAAGTGAATGAATTATAAGTTATGTGAATTTATCTCAATAAAGCTGTTTTTTAAAAAAGATGAATGGGAGCTAGCTAAACCAAGAGGACAGAAAGGGTATTCTGTACATTGGAATTGCACAATAAAAAATAAATTAATGAAAAAAAATTGCACCACTGGGGCAAAGTTGTGAGAATGTGGAAGAATATAGTGCTTACAAAGTGCTAGTAGCTTATAATGGCTCAAGCATAGGGTGCCAGCAGGGAGTTTAAGGAGATGAGACTGGAGATAGAAGATAAGAGCCAGACCTTCAGAGTCTTTCATGTGGCATATTAAATTTCAGTTTGATTTCTTTAAAAAAAGTCACAAAAAGATTTTAAGCTGAAAGTGATACAATCAAATCTGCATTTTAAAACTATTACCCCAGCTGCTATGGTAATACTGGTTTAGAGTGGGCTGGTTAAGGGTAGAACTAACAAAGATGTTGCTTAGGAGACATTGGAGTAGTCAGTTAATGATGGTGATGGCAGCCAAGGCAATGGGGAAGGAGAGAAGGGACCCAACAGCATAGAGGGACCTAGAGGCCAGATAAGCTTAGAGTGCTATGTTTATACACCATGTAAGCCACCCAAAGAACATGACCTATACCAGACAGCACAGAGAATGTGGGTGCCAGACTGCCAAGGCATCTGGCTTTCTGGCAAACAAAGGCTGTACTGTAGGAAAGGCAAGAGTCTGAGGAATCACAACTGTGTGAAGCAGTCAGCTGCTCTTTTTAAGAAATGAGGGAGTTAATTAATGAAAGAGTTAATGGACCGCCTACAGTGCCTGAGGGCTTTCCCATCAGACCCAGTCACTAGCATTCAGGATAAGGAACAATCTTAGAGGACTGTGTGAGCTGACACAGTGAAGTCTTCAAAAAGAGCCCTGGTCTCAGCCTACTGAGGTCTAACAGATGTGGGCATCCCTGGGTAAGTTCTGGGGCTTTGTTCCCTAAGGTCACTGTATCCTTCACAGATTCTAGTTGCCCAGCATTTGTTAGTTACACTGCAAAAGGGTGGCTATTATATCCCCAGTATTAAAACTGTCTTTTTAAATCTACACTTTTATCTGAGAATGAACCCATTGGCCTTGCCAAGATATGGGAAATCACTAGTCACAAGCATGTCCACATGTGAGTCAGTTTCTACCTGCGGGCTACAGATCTTAATATATTGGCTCTTCTACAACTTCCAGGTTTTTTTCTCACTATCTTCTGAAACTCTTTCACCCAGTAACTTTAGAAGCAGTATATAAATACATGTTCCATATATGCCTCTCTATATTATCTGCATATGTGTAAATGTTTATATATGTTCTCCAGGTCCCTACCTCCAGAGAATCAATCTCAAGCTATCTGTAAATAAAGGATTTTATTTTGTCACCAACATTCAACACACATTTTGGAAATAAGTTTTTAATAATTTAACTGCCATGCACTGCATGGTTGAAAAAAGGCAGACACTTCCCAATACTTTCCCAGAGTTCCCTGATGGAATGAAATCCAAAGATGGACATAGAGAAATGAGAAAATGTAGACATGCACAGGCAAAAGTAGATTGCTTACAAGTTAAAAGAGCTCCTTTATTTAGAACCTAGGTAAAAATATATTCATATACACATTTTTGCTTTTGGATTCTATGGGGGAAAATCTGGAAGAGTGCTATTTGTTATGGATTCTGGAGTCGATTCATATAAATGTCAACTAAAAGAAGCAGTAGGAAATAATGCAAATAGGATCTGATGAATTCTGTGTGTTCTCAGACTGGGAAACCCATTGTAGAAAGGCTGTCACATTTCATTTTGAGAGGGAATGAAAGTGGCATTACTGTTTGATCTTTATTTTCCTTTATTCTTCCTAATTAAACATCCTTAGCTCTCTGGTGGTTTGGAAATGCTTGGGATGGGGTGGATGTCTTCTCTCTCTTTGGTGTCTCTCACTTTCTACCTTGGAACCAAGCAATCACTATTCTCACCTTTTATTTATATATAATCCAAATCCTCTTATTTCTTTCTTCTCTTTATACAGTTCATTTTTCCCCCTTTGCAACAAGGTATGTCAAAACCATTTCAATCTCCCATACTACCTTATTAAACTTATCAAAAAATACAGGATAATTATTGTGCTATTTTTCCAATTTTCATCACCTTTTGCAATTTTTGGAAATACATGTATAGAAAAGTGCAGTAAATATAAACATACAATCCAATGAAGATAAATGAGCATAATTTACCACACAGGTTAAAAGAAAGAACACTGCCAGCGCCCTACTGAACTTGACTTTATTTAAAAATTTGATATTTTATCATGCATTTTGGAATTAGTTTGGATATTTTAGATACATTGCATTAACATAATATTTATCTTGATTACTTAGTTTTTAGGTTCCCCCTTAAATTGTATGCCTGTTCTACCCCAGTAACCCCTCAACAACTCCTTTTCTTTTCCTCTGGAGGGAACCACTAATTATTGTTTATTGAGTATCTATGGTGAGTCAGTTGTGCGCTCTCTCTCTCTCTCTCTCTCTCCCCGCCCCCTCCACACACTCCAGTTAGAGGAAGCAAAGTCAGGATTCAAACTTCGGTCTTTCTGATTCTAAACCCTAAAGCCTTCATATAATTCTCTTTTTTTCCTTTAGCTTTTGCTAAGTAGCTCCTTCCTTTTTGAGATGAATTGCTTCTGGGATTCCTTCTTAGACAATTTTCTGACAGGGAATAGGGAGGAGGAGGAATAGTTGTAGCAGAGAAAAGAGAAAGGAATAAAAAGGTTAAGGCAGACACCAGGGCTGACACCCCTCTTTGAGGCTTCTATCCTATTTGAATAGGTTTAAATTTGAAAGTGGTTAGCAAGAGCTCTCTTTCATTCACCAATTTGGCTGGGTGTATACACAATGTCACGAAACAATAGAAGGCAGACAAGCCAGCATGCCATGTAACTACCCTCATGCCACAGAGTGCTCTGGGAAGATGGTATTTGTGCCCTGTCTCCTCCCTTAGTTGGTGCCCTTCAGCTATGTGGTAAAATTGCCAAGCCTGGCTCTGTACAGTCTTGGCTCACTGGCTTTTCTCAATGATTATTCCTGTCCTTGCCCTTGTACTTATCTTTAGCTCCTTGGCTCTGCCAGCCTTTCCTGTCAGAATGGAAAGGGACAAGCCCCAACAGGATGGCGGGTGAGGCAAGTAGGCTGATTATCTAGATTTACAGGGACTGAAAATATATGTAGGGAAATGGTTTCCTGGGAGTGAGGAATAAGATGCTAGTGGTGGTGGTGAGGGGCTAGTTTCCAAAAAGCAATGAAAGAGTCCTGTTTCTGAAATAGACAAGGGAAGAATACATGGAATCACCAGTCAGGCAGAATTAACACTGAGCTCTCAGACTGTAGATTCTCTTGCTTAGAGGCTAGACTGATCCCTAAAACTAAAATGCAGTTACATATAAGTTGGGTATAAGTAGCCCCAGGAATAGTGACTGAAGAGCTGTCTGGGCAGTAAGTTAGACATGTCATTAACACTCTGGGTTCAAATTTTCTTGACTAGAATGGGACAGAAAAAGAAGGGTCAATTTGGCATCTGCTTTTCTTCCAAACTTTGATGGAGACCAAATTGATTAAATGCTCATTCAATTAACCCTGACCTTCTCATTCTAATTCCAACATTTCAGTTCAACTCAAAATCAAGTCTTTTGTTTTTGATTTGATGTTTCTTCTGAAATACTGCTCACTGAAAATAACCCCAGTCTACCAAAAAAGTCCTAACAATAATTCAGATCTTCCTTAATAACTGTATTTCTACAGTTATTTTCAAATCATTTTACAATACAAGAACTCACATGATTCTCCTGATAATCCTAAGACATGATGGCCAGGTATGACTAGTCTCCTTTTAATCAACAAAGATATAGAATTTCAGAAAGGGTGTGATTTGCTCAAAAGGTATAAACTATCTCTACTCCATGGATGATAGCTTCCCGAATTTGCTCACAGAATCTATTCCAAGATTCCCTTAGGGTTAGTATATGACACATTGGCCACTGTGATTGTTTAGTGGTTCATTATCTGTCTTGTGTTCTCTAACTCATAATTCACATACTCCCTCATTTTTTTATATTGAGATACTCTAAGCTTTTCTTCATTCCAGTCCAAAGATACCCTATTTTCTCTTTACACATACAAGGAGTTTTTCTGGAAGACCATCCAAGTGAAACCAAGGTGGTTTCAGCTTACTTCAGAACAGAGCCAAGAGACAGACCCTGTGGTTTTCACATATCCATTCCAAAGAGTCTTTGGATAGGGTGTAAAGATTGCTTTGGCTAATTGTTTCTGCTCAGTAGAAAAACTCTGGTCTGTTTCCCCAAACCCATTCATTAGGAAAGGAAGAACTGAGAGCCCATAAGCAGTTCCTCATGCTTTGGTCATTGGGTTGTTTCTTAGGACAAATTCAATCATAGGCTGTAAGATACTGTAACTCAGAAGATGATACTTGAATTTTAAATCTGTTTCCTACAGAGTCTTGTATAGTATACACTTATGAATCTTAAATAAGGGGGGGAAGTAAGACTATTTCCTACTGTAAAACAAATGTGTGTACCCAATCCTACAATATTTTGACACAGATGATTTTCCTTTAAGAAAAGGATAACTATCAGGAGGTTAGTATTGCCAGGGTTGTTTTCTCAGGCTTGACAATGCTGTCAATGTTTATTTCCTGTGGAAGTTGGTTCTGTTCAGAATATGTTTTTGATGGAGCAAGCCTGTGTGACCTGAAGCAGATCACTCAACTTTTTGTGTGCCTCAGCTTCTCTGTCTGCAAAATGGGGATAATAGAACCTGCCTTATAAAGTTGCTGTAAAGACTAAATTAGTCTGGAAGACTACACTGATAATAAGAACTATAGAAGTATTTTGAAATAAAAAAGGTTTGAAATTTACATTTATGCTGATTCCTGAAATAAAAATAATCTTCTTAGTGACAGGGTATTTGTCTTACTCTTTTTCCTCATAGTACCTAGAACTTCTAGATACTCCAAACAAACTTTGGAAATTTGATTGTATTTAAACATAAGTCCCAGGTAAGGCAGGCTGATGAGACTCCTGCTGTAGGAAGGCACACCATATCCATACACTATCGGGTGCTCAGTGGCCTCCACTACACAGCTTGCTCCAACCATTTCCTAAGGGACTCTCCACTGGTGATAGAAAAGTTGTCTTCCATCTAGGGAAGTTCTTGCAGTTAAACTTGACAAGAGTTGCAGTTTTAGAAAGAATCAGGTGGGGGAGGGTGATAAGGAAGTTTTTATTTTCCCATAGATCTGCCAAGGGCACCATTTCCCCTTGGAGTGACAGTAGAGAGTTGATGGAATGTCTAGGCCAAAGCACTGGAAACAAAGGCACTTAATTACTTCTGGTGCTGGGTTCAATGCAGCACAAAGAGAATGACACAGATACCACACCTCCCCAAATCTCTGACCTAGAGTTGGAGGAAGAAGGAAGCTTAGAAGCAAAGACCATCCAAAAGAGACCTTTGCATTCACCACACTGGATCTTCCATACCCTGCTTTATGCCAGGCAGGCAGTGCAAAGAATGCCTGCCAGGAAGTGAGATGAGTTGAGTTCTGGCTCTTGAATTCTAAATAGTTGTGGAATATTGGGAAGACTCTAAGATTCTGAGCCTCTTTGTATCTTAGTTCCCTGATCCAGAAGCAAACCTGGATAATTATGCTATTCCAACCTAATTCATGGTGCTATTATGAGGGACAGCTGTGGTGCAGGAAATGCTTTGCAAAGTGCACAACACTTAATTCATGTGAAGGATTGTTATCTTGAACTTCTGTCAGCAAGAGAAGAAAGGTATTCTACTGTCTAATGTAATAGCCATTAGTCATATGTTGCTATTGAACATTAGAAATGTGCCTAGCCAGAAGGTTGGAGATATAGCTCAGTTGGTAGAGTGCTTGCCTCACATGCACAAGGCCCTGGGTTCAATCCCCAGCACCACAAAAAAATAAATAAATAAAAGAAATGTGCCTAGTCAGAATTGAGATGTGGCATTGAGTGTAAAATACATCTCAATTTCAAAGAATGTAAATATCTCATTAATTATGCATTGAAATGATAATATTTTGAAGGTATTGCTACATAAAACACATCAAAATTTAGTCTGTTCCTTTTAACTTTTAAAAATGTGGTTACTGGAAAATTTTAAATTATATATGTGGCTTTTGTTTGTGGCTCACATTGTATTTCTGTTGAGCAGAGCTGAGCTAGTCAGTCACATGCAGGAAAGTCAGAAGAGTCAGGCTGTGCAGGTTCAGAAATGAAGGAACCTGGGATAAATTCTCTCATGGACCCCTACTGTTTTGTGTGCCTTGACCTCCCATTTTAAAGGCTGAATATGTTGGTAGAGAAGCCACTCTTCCTTGGACGTTTACAAACAGGGAAGATTTGACTTTGCAGAAATAGGCGCACATGTGTTGGGGGAAGGGAGACAGAGAGCACTGGGTTGCTACAGTGGCTTACTGTTGAAGAATAGCAAACTAATTATCACATTACAATTCTCTCAGCCTACCATGGCGGGTAATTAGCTTCCATGGGGACTCCTTAAAAAAAAAGAAGAAAAGATTCCTTCCCAGCAACTAGCTATTTTGTCCTTTTAATTCAATTCACTTCAATTGGTGGAAAAATTACATGAAGGGAAAATTAACACTTTAAAGGCTGAAATGAAAGCAAAAACATACACTAGAAATGTCTTCCTCTAGTTCTGAAGCAAGGCTTATTTTTGCCTATCACAATGCCGAGTCCTGGGTTAATTGAAATGTGGCACCATGCAAACTTTCTTCAAATATCCCGTAGGACTATCCTGGGTTCAGATTTTATCTACTTAACTACAGTTAGTTCCCTGGCCTACTTTAAAGACGGATAGGGCTAATTTGACTTGGGTTCTGAGAGTCCAAGAGCTCTGCTCAGTGAGAATGATCTCCTTACAGGAATATTATATGGACAATCAAATCCCTTTTTTTTTTTCCAAATCCCTTCTTAACTCAAATTTAGGGCTTAGTAACAGATATTCCATTTGGGGCAAACTCAACATTAGCAGGAGTGGGGATTGAACTTGAAGGGAATAAAGTAGAAGGATTTTGATTTATTCATAGGGCGGAACAGGAAAGAGACAACTTAAGGACTATGAACTAAGGAAGGAAATTATCATGCAAATTACCGACCAAATAGCATCAATTTACTAAACCTCAAGTCAAACTGAACTCAGATATTAGTTGAACTATAAATCAGACCAAATATATACACATACATATATGTGTATATATATATATATATATATATATATATATATACACATATACCTCCTAGCAAACTTGTTCAAACCAGAATCAAACCTATATATTTTCTAATGAACTGGGACATAAAAACATTCCCTTAACTGAACCTTAACTGAGCTAATGTTTCATTTGGTTTGAATCCTTGCTAAAGAGGAACATATTTGGATTTCTTTTACCTTTGAAGGAAGGTAGTTAAAATTCCATGGAAATGGCCTATCTCCTACAACCTTTAGTTTCTCAGTTTGAATGAAGGTATGTGCATCTGTTCATGAGTTCCAGATCTAAGATAGACTAATACAAGATAGAAACAGGGTGGTACTACCTACTATGTCCTAGAAAAGAACAAAGACTTTCAGTTACACCCAACACTACTTACTCTTTGACTAAATGTATATCAACCTTCTATGTCCCTTGGTAACTCAGTTCAGAAAACTCAACAGTTTATGAAATGGTTCTTTCTTCTTAAATCTCAAATAATATCTGTCAGAGAAAATTATGCCAACTGAAAACTACAGATTGTTTATAGCTCATTATTCTCTTTATCTGATTCTAATGCTGTGAAAGCTGTTATAAATCTATAAATTATAAATATAAATAACTGATATTCTCCAGTTCCATCCATTTACCTGCAAAGTGTCAAAATGCATTCTGCTGTCATATATAACTAATTAGAACAAATAAATAAATAACTGATAATAATGAAAAACTATTCTTATCTATAAACATGCAAATTCTGTCTTATCCTAAGAGTATACCAAATCTCAGAGAAGAAAAGAAATTTTCCCCAAATCACAAAGCTAGGAAGTGATATGGCTGGGCCTTTTTAGATGTCTCCGTCCCCTCTTCCATATCCTGTCTACCACCTTCCCCGATTTGACCTCCCCACTTGGAATAGTCCTGTGTTACTGTTTTGCCTGAGATCAATTTTGCTCCTCTGGAATGTTCATTGAGTGGATACAATGGACTTGGCTCTAAACAAACTGCCATGGAATGGACATAGTCATTTAATATGGATCATCCTATTCTTTGGGGGTGAAATCATGCAGAGGTTATAGACAAATCAATAAAGGTGAGCTCAGATATTTTAGAAATTGTCATGAAATTTGCTCTAGATTAGGGTTTGGCTTCATTTATGTCCATGAACTATCTGCAATGAAGATTCCAATTCTCTCTACAGAGAACACCACTTTACTTTGGTGGTAGGGGATAGAAGTCGTTTGTAAATCTGATACCTGCCAAGAGAAACACCCCCCCATACACATTTATTATTCTATTTTCCTGGTGAGTTTGAATAAATTCTCATTTCTTTTCTTTAGCAAGGGAGTTCTGAAGGAGCAAGAGCATATCTTGGTTACCTGGGCCTGGACTGCTATCTACCATAATTCTTCAATTTGACAAATATTTGTGAAGTCCTAATGTATTTCTGTTCTGTCTCTGTCAGTGAGGTGCATATTTTGTAGAAGAGAAGTTCTACATGCTGGAGATCAATGATTTCACATGTTTAAATGGTTTCAATACAGATGGTTGTGTTCATTTGTGCTGGGTAACAAATTGTATGCAGTCTGCCTAGAGAATCTATTTAATTCAAGCTGATACACCCTAGATATTTCCAACTAATAGGTTATACAGCAGTTTTAAAAAATAGGTCCACAAATTCTGCAATACCCCCTTTGAAGAGGTGGATGCTAATTCATTTCCCCTTGAATGTAGATTAAACTTAGTAGTTACTTCTAATTACTAGAATAAAGTAGAAGTGACAGTGTTTGCTTTGAAGATTAGATAATAAAAGGCACTACATCTTTGTTCATTTTCTTGAAACTTTCACCAATAAGCCATTTTAGAAGTGGGTCCTACAGCCCCAATGGAGCCTTCAGATGATTGCATCCCTTCCCAATACCCTAACCACAACAATATGAGAGACCCTGACCCATAGTCACCCAGCTAAGCTACTCCAGAATTCCTAACCTACAGAAACTGTGAGATAATAAAAGCTTATTTTAAGCCACTAAGTCTTGGGGTAATTTGTTTCACAGCAAGATATAAATACAGTTAGAAATCTCTAGAAATAGCTATTGCTGTTTCTGAAAAATGATTAGCTAAGCAATTATTGCCAGACTCATAAATCTTGAGCAAATGTTTTAAAGTTCTTTTTTATTTCTGTAAGTCTCTGCTTAGAAATTGTCCAAATAATTTATTCCTCATCCAAGTGTTAAAACCTGAGGCTTAATAGTTTCAGCAATATGAATGTGCTTAGATAGATTCATGTGCCCTTTTGCACAGTTGAACAAGATGTCAAGACACACCTATTTTTATTCCTTCAGTAAACATTACCTAAATGCTTACTATGCTGGGTGAAACAGGTCATTTTGTGCATATATTCACTCAGTGACATTACGTGAGCATTTACTAGGGGGCACACACTGTGCTCAGCACTGAGGAGACAAAAATGAATGTGACACCTTGCTCTTGAGGAGCTCAATATGTAGTTAGGAAATCAGACGAACACAAACTTTACAATACAGGGTGGTGAATATTATCCCAGAAATATAAATGGCATGCAATGATATTGCAGAAAATGGAAAAACTATTTCTATGTGAGGTCATGAATAGGAATTTTCAAGGGTGGAGAGTTATAAAGATAACATTCCAGGTGTGCGGGAAGAATGTGCAAAGACATGGAAATATGAAAAGCCTGGAATGTCCTTTTACACTTTAGTTTCTGTTGCTTAAGAACAAAGAGATTGCTGGTGATACACATAATCCTAGCAGTGTGGGGCAGCAGGACAGGCTATTTTAGTAGGAAAAGGCATTTCAAAGCCAACAGGCCACTCAGGCTGCCCCAAATTTAAGGACTTTTGTGTAGCCAGGTGTAGTGGTGCATGCCTGTAATCCCAGTACTTTGGGAGGTTGAGGCAGGAAGATTACAAGTTCAAAGCCAGCTTCAGCAACTTGGTGAGACCTTGTCTCTAAATAAAATATAAGAAAAAGGGCTGGTATGTGACCCAGTGGTTAAGTGCTTCTGGGTTCAATCCCAAGTGCCAAATAAATATATAAATAAAGGGTCCTTGTGGTTCCTCAAGTCTCTCAGGATAGAAGAATTCTCATGATGAGTACTGAACCTTGGGAGGACAAGTGTGTAAGTCTTCTGGAACACATGATTTCCTCAGTGTGAAGAACTCATATTATCTGTGTATGAGTCTACTAATCTTCTGAACTTGGACTTCTGTGACTTTTTATTTTTAATAACATCTGTTATAAAAGAATGGAAAACATTTCCTTTAGATCAGTGCCACTCAAACTGCAGGTCTAAGACAAGTTTAAGAGTTTCTGCCAGAATGTAAATCAGCACACTGCTGCCTTCCTCAATGAAATAATGCTCTGGGGGAAAAAGTCAGCTGATCTAAATGGTTTGCTTAGTGGCATAGTTAATTTACATTTGGCACAAGCACATAATCTCATCACAGACTGACTGATAACAAACAGCTCATGGGTTGGCAGTGATCCGTAGACCACAATTTCAGATTACTCACAATCCACTAAATAAAATGCTTATGACAAATTTCTTCACATGCTTTCAGAACCTAGTCTATATTGTCTTTTCCTATTGTGAGAGTGGTGCAATCTTGTCTTCCTTTTTTTTAAAAATATGTAAATATGTATTGTATACCAGTATCCCTTTCTGTTATGACATCTAATTAGTTCAGAGTCAAATTTGAAGTGCAAGTGCATCAGCTAAGTTGGTATTTTGAGTGTCGATTTTTGCATTTTTGTCCTTGACTCTGATTTTTAATTCCAGATTTATGTTTGCCTTGATTATTTCATTGAATGTGTTTTTGCCAGATGATATTGAAAATGATGATGATAATGATAACCATGACAATAAGCATTAGAGCAAGCATGGTAAATAGGCCAGATTTCTGGTCTGCATCCATTATGAGTGGAATGAGGGTTGTGACTGTGCCTCCATGACTCCAAACAAGTTTGACAGTGTTACTCCTTAAAAAGATAACATTGATATTCATGGACACACAGCGGTGATCATGAGGAATTCATTCCTCTGCATGCAGAGGGTATTAGCCTCCATAAATGAAGTCAGCGTGCACAGTTAGGAGAAGAGCACTCACCGTCTTGGTCGTTACCTGAGTCAGCTGGAGACTTGCTTCGGCGCATAGGGCCAGGGCTCTTGGCAGAACTCTTCTGAGGTGTTGGGGACGCCTTTGGACCAGCTGTGGCTGATGGATTTCCCTTCATGACTCGGCATTCTGGGGCAGAATGACACAGAGAACTTAGCAGAAGGTAGAACGCAGGCTCAGCATATTACCAGCCTTTGGCAAATGGAATAAACACTACAGGCCAAAGCACTTAAGTGGTTCAGGTGTACAAGGCAGTCTTCATTGTTTCTAGGAATTACAGTCCTGGGGAGTGAGGCATGTAAAACTTTCAAAGTCACCTGGGCTAAACTAGGTGTTCAAGTTTCTAGATTATGGAATAATGACAGGAGTTTAGAAGCAGGTCAAATAGGCAATAATTCAGTTATTTGAGGATGACTTGGTCATGTCTCAGAATAGTACCTTTGGATATAATGCTTAATTAATTTCCTTGGAGTAGAGGTTATAGCTACACAGATGAAACATCCATGAATAATTTAAAGGAGGGATAAGCAGCTACAAGTTATTGTCTATTACAAACCACACAGTGTGATGGCCTATTATATGAATAAGTCCCACCACCACCACCATCTTACATTTATAGAGCTCCTTTTGGTTTTCAGTGCAAGTTATCATAATCCCTTATATTGGTTTAATGAATAAATGGGTCATCAGTTACTGCCACTTGTAACTTCAGAAGGCTCACGGGTTTAGAGGAGAGTCTGCCAAATATCCCTGTATTTACCCCAGCTCAATCTGACACATATGTAGCACTCTTTCTGGGCAGGTCACTTAACTTCCCCTGTTGTAGTAAACTTGGGCACTGATAGTGCTGATTTACTAGGAGGATCATTTTCTTCATTTTTCTGATTGAAGTAGAAAGCACTTAAGCCACTTGCTTAGGACCACAAAGTAAGAAACTAGCAGAATAAGGACTAGGCTCCTGGGTCCCAGTCTAGTGCTTTTTGCACTACAGTTTTCCCAACTTCATGCTACGATATGAAAAGTGGAATCAAACAGTTGGGTAGAGGATAGTCTTTTATTTATACACCTCCTTGTTTTCTGCTATTTCAAAGTATACCAAGATGTAAATTTACCATAAAGATTTGGGGAGCTATTCTGGTAAATTGAACTTATTAGGAAACTGAATTGAATGGAAAGCTCATTTTTGTCTGCTTCACTTCTTGCTTTGGTTGATGAACTTTAGTGATCACTGCCCAGAACTAGAAATGTAGAAAGGCATAGGAAACTGGACCTAGCCTGGAATTGTTTAGCTATTTTATGATCATTTGCCTCCTCTCAAAGGAAGAACACCAGAAATACTATGTTTTTAGGGTCCTTGTCACTTGAGTTGTTTATAAAATCTATATTAGTAAAACTGCCTTTGCTTTTTTAATATTTTACTCCTCTTAAGTGGAAAACATGTTTTAAATGTATCTTTTCATCAAGATTATATCCTAACCCTGTTGCTGAGTGAGCTAATTCACCTTTATCTTACACCCAGATCTTAGCAAAAGGAGATATATGTTCAGCTCTTTCCTGAGGTGATTCTTCTGGAATCCTGAATCACAAAGTAAAGAGAATGGTACAGCAAGCCCAAAGGTGGGGAAATGATCTGACACTAAGAATACCATGGGAAAATCTTTCTAAACTGGGACCATTAACATGGGCCAAATAGCTGGAGATTGTTAACTAGAAAAGAAAGTGTTCCAATTTCTTCCTCCAAATTTTCCTTCCTATAGTCTAATGGTATCTGTTAGCCCATATGAAAATATGCATTTCCAGAAATATGGTCACTATCATGGCAGATGGTGACTCTTATTGAGTTTGGAGGCTGGATTTCTGGGACATCCAGTCAACCTTTGACTTAGTGGCCCATGTATTCAAATATATAGGAGAAAGACTAAAAATATCTGCCCTTGAAAGGTCATACTTGGATGTTCTGCAGGCCAACACAAACCCATGGAAATCCTAAGGAATAGCAGTAAGGAGAAAAACAAGGCAATAAAACTCAATGACTAAAAACCAAAGCAAACAAATAAAAAAATGCAATGGTTGTGCTTACCATTTTCATCCAGCGAGAAGTCATCCTGAGCATAGCGAAATTTTTCAGGACCACAGGCAATAAAAACATCATCATCACCAAAGAAATCATGAAGACAGGTTACCTATGGAGAAAACAGAAACACTGGATTTGTATTTGGTGTTCTTGTGACAATGAACATCATACCATGTTGGCAGTGGGGAAGTCTTCACAAGGAAGGCCATTATCTCTTTCAACCAGGGAGCTCCTTTTCCTCAAAACACTCACCACACTCATAGTCTGCACCATGATCCACAGTAAGTAAAGATTGAGTGCTATTGCCTTTCCATGTTTCATGTATAGTAGTCTTGTTTCCATAGCATTCAGGATGAGATTGGAAACATATCTAAATGGAATGGCCCACTGAAGTAAAGTCAGTTGGAAGATGGTCCTACAAATGTCACTTTTTCTTAGACTTTCAAATACAAACTATTCTTGACTCAATTCTGGGGCCAGGGATCTAGGCCAAGGAACAGGAGAAATATTTTCTATAATCTGGAGCTGACCCAGAAGTTGAAATCCCTCTGTTCATGTACATGAGTTCTAGAAGAACACCACTTCTTAACTACTTTGTACACACAGAAATTGAACCTTGATTAAAATGAGCCTAGAACCTGGTAGTGGCCAGAATATCATTCCTTACTGAGAAACTAAGAAGGGAAAACTGCTGACCACTTGAAACTTCATCAAGAGCAATGTGTCCCATAGGCTTGAGTCTTTCTTGGTAAAGCCATGTTCCCAGGACCTTTCTGCCCTCTAGCACCCTATGCATTGCTGCTTCTTCACAATACAGTCTCCCCAGCCCCCTTTCTGCACAAATAAATGAGGGTCCCTGGGAAAGTATGTTGCTCCCTGCAGTCTCCCCACTTCTCGGCTTTCCTAATTACATCTGATAATTAGTCCAGCACATCAGGGAAACCCCATGAGAAGCTATAGAGTCAAAACATGCTTATCCAAATCCTTAGCTTGTAAGTGTTCAAAGCCTCTAATTGTTCTAAGCTTCCCATTCAAGCTGCCAGCAATGGCTTTCCAAAGACATAGTGCTCACAAACTAACAACAGCTTGCTGGGTGCAGAGAGCAATATGTTACATTTGAAAACTGTTTATATTAATAACATCACCCCCACCCAAGGTCTATTCAGTCCCTGTTCTCCCAGCCAAGATGATTGCAAGCTTTACACAAAGGGAGAAATGCTTAAAGATTATCCCCATTGTCTCAGCCTTCCAATCATCTATGAGATGCTCAGAGAAAGGAAAGACTCTTGGAGGACTGCCAGGGTCACTTCCATTAAGCATCTTCCCAGTCCTGAGTCCCAACCTCATCAAATAAACTAACACCCTTCTTCAACCCATTTGTCTCTCACCTATTCATTCCACAATCATGTAATGACAATCAAAGTTATCATTGATTAAATGCTTACTCTGTGACAGGCACTCTGCTTCCAAATCTGTCATCATATTTTACCCTCACAACAAATCCTTAGAGGTTGGTATTATTGTCATCACTATTTTAGAAATGAGAAACCTGAGACCCAGAGACAATAAGAAAATTGCCCAGAAGGAAAGCAACAAATCCAAACAAAGATAGATCTATCTGACTTCAAAGCCTGTGTTTTAAACCACTCAGCAATACAAAACACATATGGTTTGGGCACTGGGGAGACAAATGTAAGACTAAGACCATGACCTCATGAAGCTCATGGTCTGATGGCATGAGATACATTGAAACAGCATTTCATTTTAGTGCACCTTAGTGCTAGGATGGGAGAATCCGTAGGTGCTGTGAGAGTGATTTGACAACCACATCCAAGCAACCCAGTCTCTGGCTGACACTGTTAGTTTAATAGGCACTCTGTATATTGTCCATATAGCAAATCCAATAATAAAGGCTACATGGCTTTGAGTCCTGCTACAGACCTCCAGCCAATGTTTTAGACCTTGGTTCAATAAGATCTGGAGATCCTAACTTTGATGCACCTGTGTCTCTACATTTTTTACCCGCTGCTACCTTCTTAACCCTGAAGGTCTCTGCCATGTCTCTTTGCTCAAGGCTGCCCTTGATCCTGAGTAGCTGCTTTTAATTTTGGTCATGAGTAAGGGAAGCCTCACCCTTGGGTGTCCCTCTGATAGTAGTCTCTAGGAATTGTGTACTTTGTTTCACAACCTGCCTGCCTGTGCCTTCATGGATATTCACCTAGTTCTCCCTAGTACATCACAGGTTTCTGAATGTAAAGATCAAGTATATCTCTCCTCCCCCTATATCTTCCCATGGATCATGGTAAAGGTTTATGAAATAATGAGAATTTAGCTAAAACCATTTCTGCTTCTGCTGCACACAAAGAAGACAAGAAAGAGAAACATGCATAGGTTTTGTAAAGATATAAAAGGACAGAGAAGTAGAAAAAGGAAGAAGAAATAAATTGTGACAGTGAAGTTTAGCATTCAGAAGCTTTGAAAGGTAACAAAACCATACAAATTTATGAATAAGAAAGGAGAAATGACTGAGTTGAGAAATTATTCTTCATATAATAAAATAATTAGTTTGAAAACTTAGATGAAATGGATGATTTTTACATGATATCTTATTGTAGGACAACAAAGTCTTGCAGACTGTTAGGGGAGTTGCTGTTATAATGACCTATCCTCCACCAATCCAAACTTCACCACCTCTGACCAGGCTTAGCAAAAAGCCTTTGGATAAACTCTCCTTTGGGGAGCTTCTGAGAAAGGCAAAGTCCCCTATGCTTCTGACAAACTCACAGTGGTGTGGATAGTTTCAAACACATTCGTGTTACAATTCAGTTCTTCACCATCAGATTTCTTGTGTGATCCTACCCCATATTTTACCGGCTCTCAAATGTAGAAAAATTCACATTGTGTATGTGTGTTTTAGTCAGTTTTTTCACTACTGTGACCAAAAGACCTGGAAAGAATAACTAGAGGAGGAAAAGTTTATTTTGGGACTCATAGTTTCAGAGGTCTCAGTCCATAGATGTCCTACTCCATTCCTCAGGGCCCAGGGAGAGGCAGAACATCATGGCAGAAGAATGTAGTAGAGGAAAGTGGCTCAGGGCATCGCACCAAAAAGCAGAGAGAGAGAGAGCTCTGGTCAACAGGGACACAATATAAACCCCAAAGCCATGCCCCTAGGGACCACCTGCTCCAGTCACAACCTACCTGCCTACAGTTACCACTAAGTTAATCCCTATCAGGGGATTAGTGCACTGACCAGGTTAAGTCTCTCATAACCCTATCATTTCATCTCTAAACCTTCTTGCATTTTCTCACACACAAGCCTTTGGGGAACACCTCATATCTAAATCATAACAATGTGGATACCCAACTTTCCTAAATAACTTGGATATTGAGACACAATAGCCCCATCATTGTCATAGGGTTGGGAAAATAGAATATTCTTCATCTTAAATGAGGAACCCAAAGCACAAAAGTAAAAATGGCCTAAGGATACACAGCTGGCTCATGGAATAATTGGGACTAGCATTCAGGTGTCCAGCTTCAATTCAGGACAAAATAATTCTGGACTTTCTAAAGCCTTGACCTGGATCTATTAGCTTTATCAGACTGCCAGTGGAAATCACAGGATAAAAATGACCAGGAACCCCTATATGGAGTCTTTGTTGGTTCTTTGTAAAGTTTTCTCTCTCTCAGCTCCTACGGATTCTGATGGTATTTTTCCTGTACCTCATTCTGCCTTTGTTACAGCCATTGATGGACATGTGTAATCTCCTTAAGGTCCCAGAAGACTGTGTCCAGTTCATTTATGTGTTTTCCACAGTAGTATTCAGTACATAATATATAATAAATGCTTGTAGGCTTAATTAAAAATAAAACCCTGACTTGAAAGACTTATATATCGGCCAGACAGAAGAGTCTCCATTTGTCCCACTTGATGCCTGATATGCATCAGAACTATTGAATTGAAAAAAATAATTTTCTTTATTAATCATATTCTTAATCTATGGACAACAAAATTCCTATTCATTACTGACAATTGAGTATGTAACAATGAGAAAGATGAATAAAAGAAAGAAGAGGAAGGCAGAAAGGAAGAAGGGAGTATAAAATATAATTATCAAATAAAGCTCACACTCATTTAATGTTTGCTTTTAAAAATTCAGTTGACATAATGTGGTGCAAAGTCCACCCAGGTTTATGTTACAAAGCCATGATTTTCAAAATTAGTTTTTTTGAGATAAAATTTCTATCACAAGGTGGCAACAAAAATAGTAAATATAATAAGCATTGCAATACCACTTACATCATCCTCAGAGAGCAAAGGTCTTGCTGACATCAGCTTCAGTATGAGTCATACTTGGGTATTTAAGTCAGAGAAGGGAACATGAAAGCATGATACCTATCTTTACAACTAATCAACTGTGAGCACAAAATCAATAAAATCAACTCACATTAACATTGATCCATTAACTCAATGCTATTCTTTTAAAAAATGTCAGGTGTTGGGGGAAGGGAGTCTAGCTTGCTTGTGCATTAGCATGAGTAATATATTATATGGGTGGCCTCATGGCTTAAATGTCAAAGTACAAATGGAGAAATGGAGATAACAGATCACTGTGTGGGAGCAGTTTGAGTCTATTAGCTGAAAATGGAAAATTCACTCTGTGACTTAAGTTAGACTTGATTAGATTCCCTATCCACATATTATGAATACTGGCAGTTCTTATATTTGCCTGCTACTACATTTCACTCATTGTCTAACTGTTCAGAAAGAATGTTACCTCAGGAAGTAAGTTCTTAGGAATCTATGTGGCTCACTTTCAATATGAAAAATATTTTCACTGCAAGTTCCATCCCACTAGTATTGATAAATCAAGCACTTATTGGGGCAAAGGAATTACATGAGAGACACAGAAATGTACAATAAGAGGCCCTTGTCTTTGAAGAGTTGACAACATAATAAGCAAGTTAGTATTACACAAATAATTAGAATACAAGGCAGGCTGTTGTTAGCACTATTGTAGAGGCACAAAAAGCAAGGGGAAGGACAGAAGACAAGAGAACAATTCTAATAATGAGAACTGGGGAAGGCTTCATAGAGAAGATGACAAAAAAAACCTGTGTTGAAGAACGGGTGGGATATAGGTTGATGGAGATAGGAGGTGTTCCAGAGAGAACTAACTGCATGAACAAAGGCAGAAAGGCAAGAATGTGCCTTTTTCTTTTTTATTTATTCTTTTTCATTATACATAACATTAGGATCCATTTTTTACATAATTATAAAAGAATGGAATATAATTTGCTCTAATTTAGTCCCCAGTACTTCCCTCTGTCTCTCCCCTTGTACCTTCCCCTATTCTCTTCCCTGTACTCTACTAGTCTTTCTGCTATTTATTTATAGTATTTTTATTTGTTATTTTTAATTATACATGAAGTAGAGTGTATTTTGACATATTTATACAAACAGAGTACAGCTTATTCTAGTTAGGATCCCAGTCTTGTGGTTGTACATAATGTGGAGATTCACTGTAGTCTCTTCATACATGTACATAGGAGAGTTATATCAGAATCATTCCACCGTCTTTCCTATTCCTAACCCCCCTCCCTTCCCTTCAGCATCTTGTGTATATACATGGTGGTGAGATTCACTGTGGCATATTCATATATGTACACAGGAAAGTTAGGTCAGATTCATTACTCTGTTCTTCCCTTATCCCATCCCTCCTCCCTCTCCCTCAAACAACTACTTCTCCACTTATCTTTCTTCTATTTTGATGGAATTCCTCCACTTTTCTTTTCTTTTTTCCTTATCATACTAAAAGTACACCTTTTTCTTAACAACCCTAGAGAAAAAGACTTTGAATCTTATTGACTATACTTATAGTTTCTCAGCACAATTGCCCAGATCCATCTGCTAACCTTCTTCATAGACAAAATATACAATTGTGTACTGGTAGAATTCAGGGTGAAGAGTCAAAGAATGTCTACCAGGAAGGTGACACTTACGGTGAAGAAGAGGTAACCTCTGTGGCAAGGAAGACAAATCACACTAATATCCCAATCTTGCCAAAAGTGTGTGCTGCCCATAGAGAGTGGCTGGTGAGTTTTGCAAAAATGAGTTAATGAAAAATTCAGTAAACATTACAGAAGAGGTTTTTTCTAAAAGTTACTGCCACTCTCATTATGGAACATCTCCTGTCTGCCAGCCTTGGACAGGCTCCAGTCAGAGATTGGCATTGAGTTGGTTTGGTGAGCTGCAGCAATGTTTCTGAGACAACCCTGGTTTTCTTATCAAACTCATTGTCTTGGGCTTACCTTGCAGTTTTGGTTGTGGGTTCTTTATGACAACATTTTTGCCTGGGCAAGCAGCTCATTAGTTCTGCAGGGCCTCTTTTGGCACAAGTCTTATTCAATGCCTTGAACTTCCTAACAATCTCTGCTGAAATAAGAATTCCACTTGCATTGTTATAATATTTTTAGTGCTTTCAAAACCCCTCCACAAAGGAAGACTAGCAGAGTAAAGGGGAACAGGAGGAGAAAGGAGGTGAGGGAAAGAAGGGGCACCAGAGACTGAAAAGGAATAAACTAAATTCCATGAATGCATTACTATGTCAAAATGAACCCAACTATTTTGTATAACTATAATGCATAATATAAACATAAAACACAAAAATCCTTCCACATTTATAAATATTTTGTACTCTCTTCTACACCCCTAATTCTCCCATTAACCCAATCCAGTAAGGCTTCCATTCCTATCTCTTCAGCAAGGCTGCTTATGTCGAGGTCAATAGTGACTTCCATGTTTCCAAATCCAATGGTCACTTTATGACCTCATATTAACCCCTCAGCAACATAGACATAAGTTGAGCAAGTCCTCCTCCTTAAATATTTTCCTTTCTCAGCTTTTGGAATACTGTTGTCTTCTGGATTTTTGCCTCAATCTCCTTTGCTGGATTATATTTCTATTCCAGACCTCTCAACATTTGAAAGCCCCAGTAGTGATTGAGTTCTCAGGTCACATGTATTTATTTCCTAAGTGGTCATATCCAGTCCCAAAGTGCTACACGCCAACCATATACTGATGACTCATATTGATATCACCAGACCTTTCTTACCCTGAATTCTAAAAATTTATATCTAGTTGTCTGTTTACTATCTCTACTTGGTTATCTGATAGGAATTCCAAATTTAATATGCCTCAAACTAAACTTTTATTCCCACCTTTCTAAATACTATTTCTCATTTATTTTCCTCATTTCAATAAATGGTACCATAGTTCTCCAAGTTACCCAAATCAGAAACTTGAAGAGTCATTTCTGAGTCGCTTTTCTCCCTCTCCATTGTTATTGTCATTGTCTGAGATATACTATAGTAACCTCATAACCGATCACCGTACGTCCACTCTTGGCAGCATGCCCCAACATAACAATTATTCTGTTCTCCATATAGCAGAGTAGAATTTTGCAATTCTCCTTCACCTTCTCCTTCTCCTTCTCTTCTTTCTCCTCTCCCTCGAGCCTCCACCTCCTCCTCTTCTTCTTCCTCCTCCTTTCTTTCTCTCCCTCTCTCCCCTTCTTGGGGATTGAACCCAGGGCCTTGAGCATGCTGGGCAAAAGCACTCTACCACCAATTAGATCCCCAGCCCATATTTTATAGTTTTAATCATGTATTTAACTCTTCTGCTTAAAACCCTACAAAGATTTTTCCTATATTTGTATTACCCAGCCCCTTGTATCACATATGGTAGCTTGCTCCAGCCACATTAGCCATCTTTCTGTTCCTCAAACACATAAAGACCTTTCCTGCTTCAAGGCTTTCACTCTTGCAGTTCCCTCCATCTAGAAGTTTCCCATTCCAGATATTCACAAGACTAGTTTTCTGCACAACTAAATCTAAAATATCACAAAGTCTGAACAATCCCCAATTTACAGATTATTGTACTATTTTAAACCATGTAAATTAGGTACTATTACTTAAATTATTTATAAAGTCTATTGTCTAGATTTGCCTATATATTTGCCAGTTGATGTTCTCACCACTTCTTGTTATAGCTCAGGTCTTACTTCTGGGATCATTTTAAAACTTGCCACATGTTGGACCTTCCCATTTTATCTTCCATATCTCTTACTCTTGCTTTCACATTCTCCAACTGCTTATCTCTTGGTACTGCATTCTGGAAAATGTCCCCAAATCTGCCAGTTCACTCTTCCTCTCTTCATATGTATTTCATTTGTTCTTTAACCTATCCATTTAACTTCAAATTTCACTGATTTCTGATTTTTAGAAATTCTATTTATTTCTTCACAATTTTTTTCTGTTCATGAGGATAGTATCTTTTTCTTATTCTATTTTCATTCCATGTTTTGTTTCTTTTAACAACCCAAAATAAAGTTATTTTATGCCCTGTATTTTATAATTCTAATAGCTGAAGGCCTTGAGACTCTAAATCTGTTGTTTCTATTAATCCTCCCTCATGGTGATGTGTTTACATAAGAGTTTGATACATTTTTTATTGTGAGTTTATATTTGGTTGAAATAAATATTTGGAAATCTTGATGGACCTAGATTGGGGGTGCTGTTCTGCAAAAATATGTGCATTGCCTCTGCAGGTGTCAGGAGTTACCAACAATGGAGGACCACCTTTTAATTTCTCTGCTAAGATTTCTTTTGCCAAATGAGTAGTATAAACTTGAACTAAAAGCAAACTTTAGGCTGCAAACTCTCAAGAATAAACTTCAGGGACTGGGGTTGTGGCTCAGTGGTAGAGTGCTTGCCTAGCACGTGTGAGGCACTGGGTTCGATCCTTAGCACCACATAAAATAAATAAATAAAATAAAGGCATTCTGCCCATCTATCACTACAAAATTTTTTAAAAAAAGAATATACTTCAGAAAGAGCAGTAACAGCAGCAACAATAATAGTGGTCTTATTCATTTTGTTTTCACCTGAAATCATGATAGAGACAGACAAGTTTACACTCAAGTTTTTTGTTTTTGTTTTGTTTTGTTTTTTGTTTTTTTGGGTTTTTGTTTTATTTTGTTTTGTTTTTTGTTTTTGTTTTGTTTTATTTTCTTCTGTCAGGTCCTTTTTAATGCCAGTTACCATTTCCTTAGGGTGTATATCCCCTTCATGTGGGGTTTTAAACTTCAGACTTCTCGCTTTTCAAATACCTTGCACAGCTTGTGTTTCTGTTAATATCCAAAGCACTGGGTTCCAGTTATGTGGTTTTACCTCAGGAAAGCCCAAACTTTAACAAACTGACTGCTACTCTGGTTTCAATTTCTGGTTCCTCTCCTCTCTCCTGCCTTTCTTTTCTGAAAGCTTAGCAAAGCTTAGCAAGGCATTTTTAAAAATTCATTATTGTTTTCTAAATACCTAGATATAGGAACATTAATTTGGCCCAGCAATTCTACTTCTAGGTATATATACAAAAGAGTTGAAAGCAGAAACTTGGTATGTCAGCATTCATTGTAGTATAATTCACAATAGCCAAAAGATTAAAAACAACCTGTGTCCATCAAAAGATGAATAAACAAAATGTAGTATTATGTACATACAATGGAATGTAGTTCTCATACATGCTGTAACATAAATTTTGAAAACATTATGCTAAGTGAAATAAACCAGAAATAATAGAACAAATATTATATGATTCCATTTACATGAAATATTTAGAATGGAAAACTCACAGATATATTAAGAGGTTAGAGGTTATCAGGGACTAGGGGGAAGGGAGAAATAGGGAGTTATTACTTAATTGTTATTGATTTTTATTTGGAGTATTAAAAAAGTCATGAACTACATGTTGCTTGGACAATATTTTCAATGAAGTTAATGCTGTTTAATTGTGCATATACAATGATTAAATGGCATATTTTATATTATATATATTTTACCCAATTTAAAACACTAATAAATATCAAAATATTGAGTTATATACTTTAAATGAATATATTGTGTGGTATGTGAATTATAAAGCTTCTAAAATAGAGAAAGGTAAAGAAATATTTATTATAATTTATCTAGGATCCAGTTGTAATATATCAAGCATGCTTTTTAGAATATTTGGTCTGCTGTATTACAGAAGCAGAAGTCAAATTTCACTATCCAAGGAGGTTTTTCTCTATTGCTTAATCTAAACTAGAACTAACACCACCACCATGAGAACCAAGCTCCACAAGAGTGGAAACCCCATTTGTTTTGTTCAATATTATATCCTCACTAAGTTCAAATATAAAAAGTCATATATTCTAAAATATTATCTTTAGTAACTATAAAAGTAAGAAAAATCTAAAACATAGATCTTAGATTCATCATTAAAGATTTTTAAATACAATAAGATTGATATTATGTTCCATTATTTCTGTCATTCTCTGGGACTTCCCACAGCAGTTTACTTGCTCCCATGGTAAGTCATGTTGAGGTTGATTCCCTCTGATCCTTCAGCACTAGACCCAATTGGGTCCCTCTCCATCCTTGCCTGAAGTGTGACTAGTCCTCAAAAATACTTTTCATAGGTCTCTAGGTAGTAGTAAAGTACCATGAGAAACATTAGGACTAGGTTGTGATTTTGTCAATGGATCTTTCCACTGGTCTTCTTTAGTCTCACAACCAATGGTGACTCTCCGTTATGATTTGTATATGAGGTATTCCCCAACAGTTCCTGTGAATGCAGGAATACTCAGAGGTAAAGAAGATTGGATTGTGAGTGATACAATGTAATCAGTCTATTCTAGTTTGAATGAATTGAATGGATCATGATTGTAGTCAGGTGAGACATGATCAGAGAGGGTGGGTGACTGAGAGTATGCCCTAGAAGGGGCATCCTCCCTGTGGCACTTTCTCCTCCCTCTCTCTATGAGCTGAACATACTTCCTTGATGGGCCCTTTCCCCATGATGTTCTGCCTAACCTTGGGCCCAGAATAATGGAGTCATCCATCTATGGACCAAAAACTCTGAAACCATGAACCCCAAATAAACATTTCATCCTCAGGATTGTTCTTGTCAGGTATTTTGGTCACAAAGATGAAAAAACGAACCAAAACATTCTTCTAACCCCATTCTGGAATTTCCTCTAGACAGAGTTATACTGAAATGTGAGTAGTCAGATCTCACTTGTGATATTGGCCCTTGAATTTGTAAATTTCAATCTTTATAATAATTTGTCTTTGGTGAAAGGTGATAATAACTTTACATTGCTTTTGCTTTTTTATATTTTTCTGGTGTGCCATTACCTCATTTGGTTCATTAGCCTCATTTTCTTTTTTTTTTTTTTTTTGCGGTACTGGGGATCAAACTCAGGGCTTTGTGCTTGTGAGGCAAGCACTCTACCAGCTGAGCTATCTCCCCAGCCCATTATCCTCATTTTTAATAAATGAAGCATGAAGGCCCATCAAAGTTAAGTGACTTGTATGGGTCACATTGCTATTTAGTGACAGAGCTGATTCTAGAACTTAAGGTAGCTTATTTTACTCTGACACAGTGAGTACCCAAGGTATATGTCAGAGACCCTTATATCCTTGATAGGGGAGATATGGGTAAAGAAATATAGTAGAGGACCCTGGTTAACATGAATATACCACTGGTACAAGGAAGAGGGGACATGGAAGGAAGATGGGAAGGAATAAGGCTTTTTACCTTATTTTACCAGGAGCTAGTTGTGATTTAATAACCAAGTTTGGCAGTGCCAGCCCCCTTGGAAGCCTGGCAACCCCTCAATGCTCAGGGTGTTTTTTCCTTAGTTTTCCTTTGCCATTTTTCCAAGAGTCTGTGTCAGCTTCCACTGGGGGCCTCTCAGGGATGAGAACAGCTGCAAAAGCGCTGAAGTTGGACTGCTGAGTCCATGCCCAGGACTGACACCTGCCCTTCCACAGGGCCCTGGGGACAAGTTGGCTCAGAGAAACAGGGACAAGACAGAACTCCATTCATCAGAGAGAACTGGGGTGGAAAAACCCTGCTTGATCCCTTGGCACCATTAAGCTCTAAGATTGGCCCTGGGCCCCACACAACTCCAGGTTCTGTGTAGTAAGATCAATTAAAATAGGAGAGTGTGATTGTAGGGCCCATTTCATTTATCTATTACATGCAACAGTTATCTGGTGTCCGCTACATACAAAGCATAGTGGAGGTATGGTTTTGGAATTCGATAGGGGAAGGAAAGATTTTTTTAAAATAAGTTAATATCTACCTACATTCTGAGTTCAGTCTTGCTACTAACTCATTGCTTTCTCTTTGGGCCTCAGTTTCCTCTGCCATAAGATAAGGATGCTGGTCTGGGACCTTTTGAGGTTTATGTCTTTTTCGTGTCACAAGCCCTTTGGAGAATTTAATGAAAGCTATGGATCTTCTCTCACAGGAAAAATGCATATGTGTGCATACATAAATAATTTCCCATATAATCTAGGGGGTTTAAGGATTTCCCTGAACCCCGTCCACAGATCCTAAGTTAACAGCCTCTAGACCAGTTGATTTCTGAGGTCTCTGCTAGCTCTGACAGTCTATGAAACATTCCAGGTTGGACACAGTTAATGAGCAGAGACACTCAGACCAGAATGCTGGCAGCTGTCGCGGAATCCCAGAGGCTTAACTGTACCCCCCTTCCCAGGCTTCCTGAGACTCCAGTCCAAGGGAAGCAAAAGGATGTAAGCTCATTCTCTGCAAACTGAGTCCAAGGGAAGCAAAGGAGTGCAAACTGATTTACAGCAACCCGGGACTTGAGTATGCATCAGACCCTTGCCTCCCAGGTTGCTGTAATTTATCAAGGATACTAACCTTGCAGAAGAGGGTAGGCACAAAAGTCATGGCCTCTATCATAATTGGTTAGGGATAGGACAATAAAGCATGATTGCTCAATTGGTAAGAAACATACAACTCTGTTGTAAATGTTCTGACATGGTGATTTCAGAGCTAATTATCAACATGGTTGTACAGAATACAAAAAGCCATAAACCTACATCATATTTCCTCCTTTATAGGTATTTAATGCCAAAAGGGGTGGTGGGGGTAAAGAAAGAGTTTTGATAGGTAGCTCAGTCAGGGTCTCAGTAGAAAACACATGGCATTTTTAGAGTGAACAGATTTCCATAACCAGTCTTAGACCTGAAGGAGAGAGGGAAAGTAGAAGTTACCAGAACTCAGAGGGAAGGAAAGAGGCAATTATATGGCCAGGGATCCCTGGTAGAATGTGTGACTTTTATTCAAGGGATGTCCAACAATCTCTCAGGCAGGGTGCCAGGAAATACCCTAATCCCACTTTTCTCCTCCCTGTCAGTACTTTACATTAGCCAAACACAACTGAAATCTAGAAGACAAGGGAGCCATTGATATGGGTCAGCTTCCAAGGGCACAGAGCAAGGTGGAATAGAGTAGAGAGTGGAGAGTATATCTGAGGGGAAGTCCTGGGGAATACATGTGCTACTTTAGGCAAGAAGAAGGGACTGTTGTTATGTCCCAGAATATAGAAGTATAAATAACAATTAAGAACAATATTAACATACTTTTGCATTTGTAAAACAATTTATACATTTCATGCTATTTTACCTCATTGACTCACCTGAACCATATAGTTATCATATAGGCAAACAGGTAGGTCTATTTCAGAGATAAGGAAACTGAGGTTCAGCCAAGTTTAGATGATTTATAAGATCAGATGTCTGTAAAAAGAACAGAGACTAGAAATTGGGTTTGGATTCATAGTCCTAGGACCATTTCCAGTGTATTGTATTGTCTCCTCTGTATCATGTTTCAGTTCACAAAGCTATTCTAATAGACCTTCAAAGGACTCCTTTTTCTGACAGACATGAAAATACATGCAAAGTCAATAAATACTTAGACTTCTTCCTTACATTATTAGGAAAAGGTCATTGTACTGGGTTGTGAGGGAACAGGCCAAGTTGCAAGACAGGTAAGTTCATACAATATTCTTCACACTACTTTTCAAAGCAGAGGTTCTTAGCCCCATTTTTTGCTAAACTGCCTTGGTTAAGTTTTCCTACCCTCTCACCCTCTCCTTTCCTGACCTCTTGATATCCAAGTCATCAACTGTATACTTTCAGTGCAAAAGAGATATTGTTGAATGAAAATAGAGGAAGAAATAGAAATAAAGAAATAATAAGCTCGAGATAAGAAATAATAAAACAGAAACAACATGTATTTTGGAATTCAACTGCAAAAAAAAAGTATTTTCACTTTTGTTTCAATTTACATTTAAACCATCTATTGAGTGTTCAAAAATGAAAAGCATGAGCAGATCCACCCTTGAGTTTTCACTTAAGTGGGATTTGGGGAAAATTCTGAGTTCAGTAGTTTTAGGAACTGCAACAGTGCCTAATGGAAGTGATGAGCCAGGCACCAGATGTGAAAGAACATTTCAGAAGGATGATATTGCAGATGCCTATACCTGCTACCTTAGACTCCTGGCTTGGAAGATAATATAGATGTTAATACATTCCAGAAGGCTCGAGATAAATAAGCTTTCATAATTCACACCTTCTAGAGTAGTGGTTCTCAACCAAGGACAAGTTTACTTCCCTCTAACATCCCCCTCCCAGGGGATATTGGACAATAGTTAGAGACATTTTGTTGTCGTGGCAACATAGGAGGGAGTGCTACTTGACAGCTAATGAGTGGAGGTCAAGGGTGCTGCTAAATTTAGTCCTATAATGCATGAGATGGCCCCCTACAACAAAAAACTATCTGAAGAAAAATATTAATAATATCACAGTTGAGAAGCCCTGCTGCAGGGCATTTGGTGACGATCATATTACCTTACCTCTGGCCACCACATTCTCCACTCCCCACCTCTTCAGATGGTTTCCTTCCTCCAACTGTGGGTCCCAGGCTTCCACTCCTAGAATCAGCTAGATCTCAGTAGACTTCTAGGCTAAGACATAATTTATCTCATTTTCCAGGGTACTGTTGTTACTATTGTCCATTGCTATGTATTTTTGACCCTTGACCTTGCTTTAACCCCAATAGAACTTTATTTCCTAGTTCCTAACTGCTGGTCTGGTTAATGACTCACAGCCTGCCTAGACCTCTGGTTTTTGCAAGCTCTTCTAGGCCTGGCATCCTTCCCAGGCTCTGAGGTCCAACTTCATCCATGATTTCACTACAATACTGCCTTACTCATTCCATTCTGGGACACCAAATAGGGTTTGGGCTGGTAATTTCATTGGACCTACTGCCTCTTGAATCTCTGTGAGGAAGGTGCCAGCACCAGAAAAGAAATTACTCAATGAACTATCAACTGGTACAAGAGGTCTTCCTGCTGTGACTGTTAAAAAAAGCTATGAGAGAGAGAGAGAGAGAGGAGATGCAGAGATGCATTCTGGAGTTGCACATTTTAGAAGACTTCTGTGTCAGTTGCCTTGAGCAGAGATAGAAAGGTGTACACAATGGTGTTTAGAGTCCATTAAGCATCAATTTCATATTCAAAGAAGAAATCTGAGAATAAATTGAGACCCCCCCCACCACTGTTGAGATAATGTCTGGTTTGGCCATTTCTCAAGTGTCAGCCTAGAAGAAAGAGAACACGAAGAAAGAATTTGAAACAGCAACAAAAGTATGACCATGAAAGCCATAGAATTAACTGTTGTTTTCCTAAGAAACTTTCATTCCTGAATTTTGAGGTTTGGGTGGTTTTGAGGAAAGGGGCAGGCTTCTAGTATTGGTTTAGTCACACACTTCAGTATGACTATGGACAAGTCACTTAAATGGTCTATATCTCAGATTTTCCTTGTTTGAAAAATGGAGTAAATACTACTTTGAATGTCTTACAGTGTTTTTTTTCAATTCAGAACACAAAAAGATTGTGTATATGAAAGTGTCTTGAAAATTTTCAGTGCTCTATGAATACAAATTGTTATAATTACTTTGCAAAGAATATGTGATCTGAGGAGAAATGAAGGCAAATAATGTGAGACCAATAAAAGCTCAACAAGTGAATCCTTGTTTGGCAAAAGGTAAAAAGAAAAGACAAAAAGAACTCCACTTTATTTTTCTCTGTCCCTATGGAGCACCCCACTTTCACATTCTGGACACAGTAGTAACTATTTTTATTATTATTATTATTTTATAAAATCTCTATGAAAAAGGATCTCCCAGAATTATTAATATACTCCAGAATCCTTCTTCTAGTCAAGAAATTTTTTCTCAGATCATCCACTAACTGAATAAATTTCTTTTAGTCCTATGATAATTCACCCACCATGGCAACTATTAGGGGGTCAGGAAAGAATAAGACATGGCTTTTCCTCAAAGAGCTCTTTGTCTCATGGAAATTTCTCATTTGAGTTGCTTCTGTCACAATTTAATTCTCTTTTTGCATCTAACCTACATTTAATGTTCCAAAAAATTAACTTTTGGACCTTGTTTATACAATTATCTAAACTGCTCAGCTGTTCCAAGTTCTGACTCATACCAATTGCTTTCTGAGCCTGTTAAGATTGTGTACTTACACAATTAAATTTGTTTTCCTTAAGAATGGGGGAAAGTCCAGGTCTGACATATTGGCAAAGAACAACAACTGGTTTCTGGGAAAGGTCGAGTAGACTGCAAATTTTTGAAATGCTAATTCATATTGTGTTCAGTTATGGTCCTCTCTAGGTATTGCCCCAACCCCAAGCAGGATGTAGGTGCCTAGAGAGGACCAGAACTGAATCTGAAGTATTAAAGCTTTAATAGCAGACATCTCGTATCTCTGAAAATCTGATTAAAGATATCAAAGACCTATGATGGTTCCTTCAAATCACCCTATGCATGTAAACTATTTTTAGAGTTTTGTTTCTACCTCCCTTGAGGTCATCTTCCCATTAAGCCAATCACTTTTTATAATGAGACAAATTAGTTCAAGCTCAACCAAAAGTCAAATACATAAAGAACTAAGACTGATGTCTGGGCTAAAAGAAAGTTTCTGTAACAACCCTCAAAGAGGCCAGGGGACAAAATGCTTCTCTGAAGGTATATAGTGAAAGTTCTGGATTCTACCCCCCCCCCTCACAAAAAGGTCTTTCTTTTTATCCTCCAAATCCATTCCACCTCCCACACAGGCAGGACTAGTGGCAAGTTTCAGCAGGAATGCAAATTGAGGGATGTGTACAGGAAGACAGAAATAGACTGTATAAAATGGCAACCAGTGTGATCTCCTGGAAGCAACTCAACTCAAACCTTTCCACTTGGAGCAAAGCATCCCCTGTTTACATTCACCCATTGCATGGGCTGCTTGGCTCAAGAGTCTAGTTTTCAATGGCATATAGCAGCAAGACAACCCCTTGGAAAGTCAAAGGCACCTTTCCTGCTGTATCTTTTAAATAAGTGGTATCATCAAGTTGAAGGGACAGGGACCTTAGTCGTATTGAACCCGAGTGATGAGATTTCCCAGTCCCAGTAACAACCATGCCTATTGCAACCTTTACAAAGCAACCCATAGTACTTGGTGGGGAGACAAGCTGCAGTCTTTTCAATCTCATTTTCTTCACATTTACAGTAGGTCAAGGGTCATTTAACTAACACATATTTGGAACAGAGTTTGGATGAATTTTATTTTCCGGTCATTGGAAGCTAGCCTTTTTAAAAATTTACTTAAATTTTGTTCCAAATCTTGTCAAAAAACAGGCTTAAAAAACTGAACCTATGTTTTTCATTCTCTTATTAAGACAGAAAAAAATTTTAATTATTGCAACATTTTTAGGATCATGTCTTTGTATCCTTCCTAGTGTGTAGCACAAGACTGAGCATACATAAGACCCACAACATGCCTGTTGCTTACCAGGGCAAGCATGAAGAGGAGAGTAAGGGAGGTTGGTGGGGGATGGATATGAACGAAGTATGTTGCTTACACATAATGACCTTAAAAACAACAAAACCCACTATTCTGTGTAATTTAAATGCACTAATAAAAAATCTGTTGCTTTTAGGATTGAAAGAATCACCACTTTATTGTTTTTAAGTATCTATAATACCTAATGTCTTCTCTTTTTCAAAAATATATAACCAGAAGAGAACCAATTATTAATCTGATAGCTTTAATTTTTTGAAATTGTTTTCCGTTTTGCTCATTATCTCTGTCACTAACAGTTACTGACCCTAGGCCTTAATTGGGAATTCAAGGGCAGATGTGCGTTCTTCTGTTCATTTTTGTGCTGAGACTACACTTTAGTCATCCAAATTCAGCTCAGAGAAGACAAAGTACAGCTAAGAGGAGAACATGGAGCCAAAAGAAGGGGAAGGGAAGGACAGGGAGGGCCATCTGAAATGCTTGTTGGACCATGGTTCAGAGAAAACTGCCTTCCTAACTTGGCTCTCTTTCTAGGCCAGGCCTCTGTCAATAACACATTTATTGGCCATCCTGACTTCAGCCTCTGATTTGCCCAATTCAAATATACTTTTTCCAAGAAACAGCTCTCCTAGTCATGGCCCCTGACCATGACAAACAATGCTGTTGAAAGGTCCGAGTGAAAGAAACCATTTTCTCCAAATGAGTCACCACCACCTGGAAAGTTCTTGGAAAATGGAAGAGGTGCCAGAAGGTTAAAGACAAGGAAATGTTGTCCTAATTTTTGCAAAGGGGAAGAAATATATCTCAGAAAATATAAACCAATAATTAGGTTGTAATGATTCTCAGACAAAAACTAAAAATTATTGTTAGAATGTAGTTTGTGAGCACTCTAGAGATATTACAATCAGTGGACACAAATAAGGGTTGACACAAGCCATATCCAGCTAACATTTATTTTGATAAAATTACTAGAAATCTGGGAGTGGGTGCAAGTCCATAGAGAAATATAGTTTGAGTACTGACTATGCTCAAAGTCATGGTTGGCAAGATACCTCTTCCAGAGTCTATGACAGAAATCATTAATCCCTTAAAGCACTCTTTGCCCCTCACTTCCTACCCATCCACACAGCTTTTCTCAATAGTCCATCTACCATCCCATGCTCAGGGCCTGAAGATGCAGAGAATGCATAAGACTCTTGAGGAATTCACCACATAGTAGAGGAAATGTATTAAGTATTATAATACAAAAATGGGTTGTATCTGTTCTGCTTCACGGACAGGAACTGAGGGCTTAGGATCATTCCACAGAGGAAGTGACATTTGAAATGGTTTTAATAATTAAGAGTTCTCCAGGTAAAGAAAAAGAAATGACATAAACAGTCTGAGGCTTGGCAAACTGAACAACTTTAGTTGCACAGCCCTACCAAAAAGAATAAAAATCAAAAGATTGATAGTGGATGACAGAATCAAAATTTAGAAAGTTTCTAAAAGGCAGGACTGAAGAGCCAAAGTAAAACATTTTTAATGTCTCTTGTAATTCTGGGAGAGATTATATTTAATATATTTAATAAATACAAGAGTCCACATTTATATTTTCAAAATCCGACTGTATAAGATGGAGCAAAAATGATATTAACTGAAGCCCTAGGATTTTGGTTGATCTCAAGGTTAGTAAGAATCATTTAAGTGTGGCATTAATAGTGAGAAATACCACAATGCAGTGAAAAGATCTCTAAAATGGGAGCAAGGAAGTCCAAGTTTAGTTCTATCTATTTCACTAAGTAACAGTGTGACATTGGTATGTCATTTCTCCTCTCTGGGCCATACTGTCCTCTGAAGAAGTTGGATTCAATTAGTGGTTTTCAAACTGTTTTCTGATCCTTAGGATTCCTTTGGGGCTACCTTGTGGGACAAGACAAAAGTCAAGATGATTAAGGTCCTGCAATCTCCCATCCTTTCATTTCAAGGGAGACATTTTACTCTTAAACATTTAAAAAATTCTAGTTCTGGTTAAGATTTCACTTACAAAAGATTCCAGTACAAAAAAATAATATTTTAAACAATTTAGCTCAAATATTGCCATCTTTGACTTACCTGGGTAGGAGTATTGTGTGTAAGTTAATGAAATTAGTTTCTCTATATTCTGCAATGCTCAGACAATATCTGAAATTTCTTCTACTCTGGACACTTTGTTTTAAGAGAGACATTGACAAAATGAGTTCATTTAGGGAAAGATGACAAGAGTGGGAAAGAATACAGAAGTCACACCATAGATTTAAAGTAATAGAATGACTTATCCTGGAAAACAGAAAATGGGGGGTTTGACCATGATAACCATATTCAAATATTTGAAAAGTTATACTGTATAAAAAGGATTTGCCTTATTCTGTTTATCTGTTGAAAACTGAACTAGAATTACCAGACAGAATTTTCAGAACATATTTTGATTCAGCATAACAGGGAACTTTTAAACATGTAGTCCTACAAAGTAATGATCTTGAAAAGCAACAAAAATGAGGTATAAAAGAAGAAAAAGCATCACTCTTTTCATATTGTCTACTCATAAAATCCCAGAAAATGAGTTAAATAAAATTGCTCCAATAAGATAGTTCAAGGTGACCACATATAAGATTAACATACAAAGGCATTAGTTTGCCTATATGCCAGCAATAGTAAACTATAAAAATGGTTATGGATAAATACCACAATAGCAAGCAAAATTATAAAACACCTTGGAATAAATCTACAATAAATGCATTCAAGCCATTTGGTAAAAACATATAAACATCTTTACTGAATAAAACGAAAATGTTTGAATTTTTAAAATATTTTCAAGATGTTATTTCTCTATGAATTTACATATAAAATTCAAAGTAGTCCCAATAAAAATCTCAACAGAACTTTTGTGAAAATTGACAACTGATCCTAAAGTTTATATAGAGGAGAAAATGTGTAATAATAACAAATGTATTTTGAAAAAATTCACACGTGACAACTTACAATACCAGATGTCAAATTAGACTATAGTACTTAAAATAAAATGGGTACTAGGCCAGGAGCAGGCAGAAATAAGTCTATGGCATAGAACTCATGGATGAACAGAGAGTCCAGAAACAGAACAGCATGTATATGGGAATTTAGGGTATATATGATCAAGGTGACATGACTAGAGAAAGAATCATTTTATAAATTGGATTTAGATATTGCCTATGTATTTGGAAAAAAAGTAGACCTTCCACAGCTCATGCCAAACACTGTAAAAAGAGATGAACACAAAAGAAAAACAAGTGTTTGAAGAAAACATAAAATTTACTTAATCATTTTTGGGTAAGGAAGTCCTTCTTCGGCAAGACTCAAATCATAAAAGACATAAAACAAGGGAATAATGAATTTGATTATGCACAAAATAAATTTTTGTAAAAAAAGATCTAAATAAATGTAAAATACAATCTGTATGAGGGAATATTTGCAATGTACTCAACAAAGGATTACTTCTAAAATATATTTTTAAAATCCAGTAGAAAATGGGCAAAATAAATTAATAATCGATTATGTAATTAATTAATTTTAAAAGGTTGGAAATAATTGTCATCCAATCTTGATAGTATCAGGGCAATGCAAATGAAAGCACTAATTGTATTTAATTGCTTGCCCCTCAGACTGTAAAAAAATTTAAATGATGGACACATAGTACTACAAAAGATAGGAGAAAATGGCACTATTAATCACTATGAATAGAAATACACATTTATAAAGTCTTTGGGGAGGGAAATTTGGCAGAATCATATCAAATAGAGTATATAACTTTTGATATAGTTAATCTTCTTCTAGGACTGTAACATATCTGTACCAAAATGCTTAATATAGTACTGATTGTAATTGTAAAAGTGGAACCATCCACCAATAAGAGATTATATAACAAACTATAATATATCCATACTCTAGAATACTGTGTAGCGGTTAAAATGAATGAAATAGAAATACATGAGCCCATATAGAAAGAACTCTGAATAGTGCCAAAGGACACCACAGAAATATGAAGATCATGAGATTTTATTTATTTAAGAATAAAAGGACATATAATGGGGGGTGGGAGGGGCTAGCATTAGGTTTAGGGTTAGGTTTAGAGTTAGGCTAAGGAGAGCGGTAAGAATGAAGGAAAGAAGGACTGTGTAGAGGGAAAAGAGGGGTGGGAGGGGTGGGGGGGAGGGGAAAAATAAAATAAACATCATTACCCTATGTAAACGTAAAAAAAAATAAAAAAAATAAAAATAAAAAATAAAAGAATAAAAGATACATTTCTATAACCATGTGTAAATTAGGATTTCTCAACCTTGATGCTATTTGACATTTGAAGCAAAATAATTCATTTTTATGAGGAGTTATTCTGATAATTGTAAGATGTTTAGCAGCATCCCTTGCTTTTACCCACTAGGTGCCAGTAGCATCCTACCCCCAGCTGTGACAACCAAAAATGTTTCCAGATATTGCCAAATGTCCCCTGGGGGGCAAAGCTGATCCTTATTGAGAACCATTGATGTAAATGTATAGAAAAGGACTTGGAGGATACACTTTAGACAGTTAACAGTGGTTATCTCTGGAAAGAGAAAGGGAGAATGGGGAAAGGGAGAAGAGAGAAGTTTCACATATTCTCTATATACATTTGCATTGGTAGAATCACCTAAAAATGATAATTGGCTAATACACTATGAATGTTTTTTAAATGATTATAAAGAACAATAAGCATTCTGTCTTTGGAGATGTTCAGAGTTTAAAAGATTACTTTAAGGAGAGTTTTTGTTTTGCATGAGAGGTGAGATTGGATGTGCCCAAAAAGTTTATTCTTTGATCCTATAAAGTTTCATGTTTCTAAGAGGGGAAATTGTTAGTATCTTTAAATAGCCAGGGACTCTTACTTTAATTTCAGCATATTCTGAAGTTTTATTTTATTAATTCCAGTAAGCCCTACACTGTTATTATAAATCCAATCTTTGAGGCCCACTGGGAACTATCTCCAGGTAAAACATGAGAAATTAACCAATCCCCAATATACAACTAAGCTAACGACCAAGTTATTTTTCATCAAAGTCTCATTTTTTGCTTCTTATTTCCTGTTTAACTGCTTTTAAATCACCCATACATTTCATTTACAACAACAATGTACAGCACTAATCATAGTTGACTTATCATAGCACTTATCAGAGTTGACTTGTTCTTGTCCCTCAGTGAATGATGACAAACATAAGCATGAAGATGAAATTAGTGATACCCAAGCCAACTGCTTTATCTAGCTCCTGAATCTATGGGATTAGCAATGGTTGTATTGGAAATCTCTGGGTTAGGTTTTATGAATAAGAACTATTCCAATTAGTAATAACTGTGGAGCTGAGGTAGTTAAAGTATTCAAGGTTTCAGCTTGCTCCTCATTTCTGCATGAGAATACTGAGTCATATGGGAGTGGCTAGGGATTCAGTTAGAATCTCATTTTTGTGTTGATGAACAGAGGTACAAGGGTCTTGTAAGAATTCAGGGCAATGGACAAGAAATCAAGAGAAGGATTGTGGAAAAGGAGCAAGGATGGGAAAGGAGGTGAAAAGGAATAATTGAAAAGAGGTGGAGAAAGAATCATTGCTTCAGTTCATAAATATTCTCTTGAATCAAAGCCTGAATTTCTTCAAAATACTATCTTTGTTTCATTTCCAGTATCTTTGTGAAATATTTCATCCTCTCCTCTTTCCATATCAATTCTCTTTGACAGGCAGAGGAGAGATATACTGGCAGATTCTTGGAGCAATTACAATACAAGTAATACACCAGTGTATCTTTGTTTCAAATTTCATAGAAATGCAGTTCCCAAGCCATTCAGTTTCCCTGCCATCTCAGCTTTACAACCTACTGACAGTGTTTTCTCTCTAGTCTCCCATAAGGAAGATTGGCTTATGCTTGCTAATGGGCATCTTCCCTGAAGAAGACAGTAGGCTTGAGATTATTGGGAAACAGTAAATTATTCAAAGGAGGCTTCATCCTCAGTTATTCTTAACCTTCCTAGGTGGCGGTCCTGTTGGCAGAGTCAGGAGATGCCTGTGACTTGGGACAGCTTTATTCAGAAGTGAACTGTGGAGTCAGAGTGAGATATTTCTCTGTGGTGAGTGGAAGGGTGAGATGTCCTACCTCTCACAAATGCCTTTCCCCCATCTACCTGCCTGGAGTTCTGACTTTCCTCTATTCTAAGAACATCAGAGTCTTATTTATTTATTATTTATTTATTCAACAAATGTTATTTAACACTTAACATGTGGCAGAGACTTGTGCTAAATGCTGGGGATTTCAGGAAACAACAACAAGAAGATGTGGTTCATGCTTCTATATTGCTATAGCCTGGCAAGGAAGATTGCTATTGACAGATCACCCAAAAAAATGTTACAATTACAACTGTGGTAAGGCTACCAAAGTGAGGTACTTGGTGCATATAACAAAAGAACATAATTTAGAGTACTTACTTACCTATCTAGTCACTGTCCAACCCCTCCCTCGAAAGAAAGACCATCACTGCAGTAGTTGATGATCAAATAAAGCCTAACCTCCTCACACGCGGGGTAACATGCAGAAATCCCTGACCTTCCCCTGACATCCCTTCTGGAAGTGATGTAAATGCTTTTTAGGCTGTCTGTTCCACCAAGGAACACAAGGGTGATCAGGCAGAAGATGTCCTCCTTCTGCAAGAGGAAGGGAGGCAGACAGGCGATATGTCTGCAGGAATTTGAAATGATTTAAATCTGTAGTCCTCCAGCAGAAAACATGTCCCCAAAGGAAGAGGGTAGGAGAGTATATGGAATGGGGTAATCAAAAAGACTGCAGGGAGCCAGAAAGGTTAGATTTGGTATGGCCAAATTTTGGTTGAGTCTTTGCAATCCTTTCTTCTGAACCTGAAACTCACCACAACAAAATTGATCATCTTCTTCACCACAAAGGGGCATAGCCCGCATGTCCCCTAGTTTCACATAATGCTGAAAATCTTAAAGAAACTTTCTATGAAGTTTTATACTTTAGCCACTATGTATTACATATTATAAATTTTCCTTGCCACATCTCTCAGTTAATGCTCAAGATGGGAAAAAACTAGTTGATAAAACTACTTCTTGCAGTGGTTACAGTCACCCACCCCATGTTTGACTTTCTCATGTGGGCTAGACAACAGATGTTCTTAATGAAGATTAAGTGAAATTTAATGGTACTAATTGCCATTTGCATGGGCCGCAGATACCATCCAGTTCACACGCTGCCTTTCATGGTCCTTTATGCTTTACCACATATCAGATTTGTATGTAACTGAAGCGAATCTGACTGGCAGTACCTGCTGGCTGCTCAGTGTCAAGATGCTGGCATAGTAAAGGTTCACAGTCCAGAGAAACATGGAGCAGTGGTGGGAACGGACCTGGCTAATTTGTTTCCTAGTATAGCTGTTTTCATGGATTCTTAGTAATGGCAAGAAAGGGTCTTTTTGGTCTGGGTGGAACTCAAGCTCTGTCTAGGGAGAACAGGCAAGAAGCTGGGTAGGCTCACTTCTGTTTTGATACAAACCTGATTCTGGTCTTTTTTGTTCTTAAAAATATTGGAAAGGTATCACAACACAAATGTGAGCAAGGGATGTGAACACCACTGTTCACAGAAGAACCATATGATAGATTCCACAAATACATGAAGAGGTGCTCAACCTCATCAGTAACAAAGGAGATGCTAACTAAAACGAATACAAGGTGCTATTTATATCTACCCAACTGTCAAATGTAAAAAAAAAAAAAAAAAACAGATAAGTATCAATGTTGGTTAGGGTGTCGGGAAATTAAATTTGTGGGTGCTTTGGATGGCAATTGGTAATAGCTGAGAAAATTTTAAATATGCATTTTCCATAGCCCAACAGTTCAACATTCCCATATCCACTTCAGGATGACTTTTGCAAGCATGTTCAAGGAGGCACGTACCATGCAGCTGTTAAAAAGGAGGTGCTTGTACATATTTTCTAAAGCTGCACATAATATATGTGCAGATGCATGGATAAAATCTTAAAGGCCACATCCACAATGCAGCATTTGTTGTAATAACCTCACAGTGGAAGCAATTAAATGTTCATTAGTAGAAAAACTGATAAATTACAGAGATGTACTAGTAACCATTTTCTATAGATATACACAATATATATAAATCCATAGATAAAATTTTTAAAGACCACATCCACAAAACTTGGATGTGTCTGCAGACTTCCTCATCCCCTCTGGGAAGGAGACTGGGGTGGAAGAAGCAGAATTCATCAAATAGATATTCAGTCTTAATTCTCTAACACTGTAATATTTACAAGTGGGGTGTGCTCAAATATTACTTAAATAATTACCATTTTTACATTTAAAGGTAAAATAGTTATATTAGAAAGTTTGTAAGCCAGAGAAAAGAAAAAAAATGAATGAATCTGCCACCTAGGCATGTCCATTATTATTACTGTGGTGTGTGACTTTCTAATCTTTTCTTCATCTTGCGATCTGTAATTTGTATCTTCCTTGTTTGTTTAATAGAGAATTTGTCTACCTTGGCACTACTGGCACTTTAGGTCGGATAATTATTTGCTGTGGGGAGCTGTCCTTAGCATCATATGTTTAACAGCACCCCAGGCCAATACCCACTAGGTGCCGTAGAACCCTCACAGATATAATGATCAAAAATGTCTATGGACATGGTTATATGTTCTCTGGTGGGCACAATTGCTCCTGGTTGAGAATTATCAGTTGAAAACATAACTAGTGCAACAACAAGATATGAATCTTTATAACCTATCCATGCCTCCAAACTTAATGCCAGTGTATTGTCTCTGTTTTATTATTCTCAGATCCTGGACTGTGTATATCCAGGGTAGGCTTTGGCAAACCGGCCTTGCTTTCTGACTGTTCCTTTTCTAAATTAGTTGGTTTGGGATTCCTCAATCCAGAACTGTATTCTGACTCATTACCACAAAAGCAATTAAACAGTAAAAGCCAAGTCTCTTCTCCTGACATCTGTGGACTAATGTTCAGATCATGGGTCAGGGAACAGGGACAGTAATCAAGATACCTAATAAGACTGCAGAAGCTAATCAGTCCAGAGACACAGCTGTGGTTCAAAGCCGTGGGGCCAAGGGGTCAAGGCTGAGAAAAGAAAGCCAACCAGAACTCACCCCAGGATCAGCTCTCAGAACAATTATCTGCATGTTGCTTGGCTAATAATGCTTCCCTCTTTCTTGTCTGCTTTATCTAGATATTATCCAGGATTCCAGGGCAGAGTCAATCAATGTGGCAGACATAGGTCATAGAAGGGATGGCACCTGCATGATGAGGTCAAGAAATAGAGACCTCAGGGGCTGGGATTGTGACTCAGTGGTGAAGTGCTTGCCTAGCACATGTGAAGCAGTGGGTTTAATCCTCAGCACCACAGAAAAATCAATAAATAAAATAAAGGTATTGTGTCCATCTATAACGAAGAAAATGAAATAGAGACCTCAGTGTCCCAATATTTCAAAGGGATAGGGAGAGTTTAATGCCATATGTCAGGCCTAGTCTTTAAGGAAACATTTAATACCACCACATGCTCTACCTGCTAGGGATGCACATATGCTCTGGAATTTTTTACTATAAAATCTATTTACCACATACTCTCCAGAGAAAACTATCTCTTAGGAATCAAATGTAAAAACAGGGAGAATGCCCCTCTTTTGAACATTTAGTTAGATCGTGTATCACTAGCCATGCCTATGTCCTCACTCTTTCACTTTTTGCAGAAGGTATGGGGAGGGAAATTGCCTTGTGAGATTCTGTGGCTCTGAGAGTTCAGTTCAAGGAGAGGACTTAGTTCATCTCCAGAGCATAGGGAGGGTGGTATTAGATTTCATCAAGTGAGCTTACAACATGGAACTTTGAATTTTCTGCTCCCACAATTCCAAAAATGCTCATCTGGCCCCAGGTTTCTGCAGCTCTAAACTAAGTTGGAGGTAACCCTTCTTGCATCTCTGTCTGGCTCCTCACTTGCCAGTGCCGTGGGGGAGCAGATAGGCTGAACACTTTATTTCCTCAGGGGCTGGATCGCTTCCCTGTCTGCCCATCTGGCCTTTTCCTGACAAGATGTTCCTTGATTATTTGAAGTCTGCAGACACAAGGAAATGGAGCCAAGTGAGACTGACCCTGGTGTGAAATCTGGAGAGATGATAAAATCTCTTCTTAGCAGGAAGGGGAGCATTGCAGGATATCATTATGCCTTGAAAATAACCCATGGTCCTCTGAAAAATGAGATGAGTTCAACCAGAGGAGTTTTCACAATATTTCGTTGAACATCGGGGTTTTATTGTATCCAGGGTCAGTCACTGGCCAAATGCACTTGGCCAAATACTACCTCCAATTGGTATCCAATAGAGATAATGCTTTGCTGTGAAACACATTTAATAATGCCTATTCCCTTTGTCTTCCTATAGTTTTTCCTTTGTTCTGGGTTTCTCTAGCATTAGGAGGACCTAATGGAGTGACAGGTTATGAATAATGTGCCATATAATAGGGCACTCAGTGGTTCTTTGGGGCTGATGTCATAATTCTGGGCCCTCATGATAACCCTACCTTAATTTATATTTCCAAGTCCAGGAATTTCTGGACACAGGCACAAACGGGAAGCCTAGAGCAAAATGGAGCAAAATACAAAGTCATTGTTAACCCCATGACCTGTTTTGCAGCCCTTTTCCCCAGTTGGGGGTCTTTCTTTTCCCAAATTAGCCAAACCATCATGACCTACTCCTTAGAGTCTTTATTTAAGCCTAATTTTGCTATTTTTCTTCCCAAGGCATTTCGAGTCACAAGTTGGAGGGTGGAAATTTTTCTACCATCTTTGAAACCACATTTCTTTCTTGGGTATTCGACTAGCATGAGCTCAGGCCTAGAAACAGGGATTTTGGGGTCCTAGTCCCTGTCATTTCTTTAACAGGTTATTAAACTGACCCTGGCCCTGCTATTTATACTCCATACCAACATGGAATTACAGTGGGTTCTTGGAAAGCCACATGTGGGGAGACAGGATTCTCCCTCTGTGGCTTTGGAGCCTTTGGCCACAGGGCATATGAGAGAATTGTGGTTTTAACACCACCTCTTCCAAAACCATAGGCTCCATTTCAGTGAAAAAAAAATCCAATTTTCTCAGGCCTCAAGTTCTGCAGCTCTCTGTAGTAAGCACCAGTGGTCTGAGATGCCTGATTTAATTTAAAGAGCTTCCAGAACCCTGGGGTAGTGTCAGATCCTATGCTTTATTAATGATGTCATGATTATTTCATCTTAAGGGACTTGGATTTCTTTATTCACGGTGTTCAAGCATTTCCTGTCTTTCCAAGCAAAAAAAAAAAAAAAATCTAATGGTGTGCAATTTGTTAACAGTTGAGATTATTTGCAATTGGATTTAAAAGAGTAGAAAGGGGTTTATAGAGAGTTGAAAAATTTAGGATGAATCCTAATTCCTGCCTTGTATGTTTTGTTCCAGTGTTTCCCTGCTTTTTGATGTGGAATCATCCATTTTCCCCCCAACATGTGTGACTCCAGAACTAAGTTAATATGTACACCCTAATTTGACCCAAATATTTATATATTTTATAACAGTTTATTGAGTATATTTCATATCTATACAATTCACTTATTTAAAGTATATGCTTTAATGAGTTTTAGTATATTCATAGAGTTGTATCCCTATCACCACAATTAATTTTAGGTCAGGTCCATTACTCCAAAAAGAAACCTCCTACCTCTTAGCAGTTACTCCCCATTTTCTCCAATACTCCCCATTTTCTCCAATCCTCCCAATCCTGGGCAACCAATCTATTTATTTTCTCTGTATTTAGTAACCCATATAATCAATTTATTTGGGTGCTGGGTCTTGAACCCACAGCCTCATGCATGCTAAGTATATGCTTTATCACTGAACCCAAGCCCCAAACCCATATATTTTAATAGAAAACCTGCATTAACTAAGGGAATGGCCCCAAAAGAGGTGATTCCAGGTACCTTGGCAGGCCCATGACATGGCACATGGGGAGCATGGATGGTCCTATGGCTGGCTATCATTAAATTGCATTATCTATCAGCACACATTTCCAAGAGTCAAAGGTAGGAAATAAGGGGACACTGATAGCAGACAACACCAGCACTGATGGATGATGCCTCTTTTTGTCCAGTTCAGTTCCTTTTCCAGAGCCTGGGTCTTCAGTCCTTATCACAAAGTTTCCTTTTGACAAATGAAAAGGGACATGTCAAGTGCCCAACACTCCACACCCACCCACTCACCCTGTGCTATATGATGCTAACTCACAACAAGGGAGAATGAGAAAACACTGATATTTTAATTGATCCTGCTGCTATCCATGGGTTGGGTAAAAGTGTGCATTACCAAAGGATGCATTCATTTTAGAGCTACCCATTCAACTGAAAAGTTGCTGAGATGCATCATTTCCCAACCTTACAGGAATCCATGACAGTGTCCTGTCTTAGCAGATACCTTTGTTCTATTTTTTTAGCAGCTATATACAGAGCAATGGGTAATTTGTCAATCAGTCCAAAGAAATATGATTTGGTCATCTACCTTGAGCCAGGTGCTTTTCTGGGAACCAGGAACAGGAAAATGAATAAGGCTGTTTCCATAAACCCAGTCTGGTGTACCTGGCTTTTGTGGAAAATTCTGCTTTAAAATGCTGTCCTATCCTCCAACAGGTACCTCAGAACAAATGCATCTCTTTTTTAAGTTATACTTAGTTCCTGAAATTCTCATCCATGTTAGCCTTCTGTTTCAGACTTTAATGGATTAAATACATTAATCTATTTTCTTCCATTGACTCCTTACTAGTTTTCTCAGAAGAGCCAACCCCAGAGTAAATCCTAGAGAGGTAGAATTTTGTGACAAGATAAAGCGAGAAGTTATAGGTCCCGGTTATTCAATGTGTGAGCTATAGATTAGCAGCATGGGCAACAGTTAGGGGCTTGTCAGAAATGCATAGTCTCACCTCACCTCATATTTCCTGAATCAGAATCTCCATTTTAACAAAATTCCTATGTGACTCACAGGTATACAAGTTTGAGAGGCACTGGTCAATAGCAGGATTTCTCAACCTTGGCACTACTGACATTTGAGCTGGATAATTCTTTAGGGTGTGAGTAGACAGTCCTATACATATAATTCATTATAGTTTCAGAAACAGTCTGTCAGGACACTTTGTTTGGAACCCACAGTTACTTAGTATGAACTGGCTTTGAGAGCCATTTGTTGTGAAGACCTAAGGTACGTTACTGATTAGGAAGTTCACAGACCAAGATCAGGCTTACCCTAGCAATCCTTTTCAACCTCATCTATGTGTTAGAATCATCTAGGGAGCTTTTTGAAAAACCCCATACCTGTGTCCTACTCCAGATTAATCATTTCTGAAGCTATGAGGGGACCCCAGACATCAGTATTTATAAAAAAGGTGATTCAAATTTCTTTTTCTAACATTTTTCAATGAACATTTACATATAGTGAAGTCTGTGTCATCTAGATTCTATAATTAATGTGCTATATTTGCTTTATCATTTATCCCTTTTATCCCTCCCTCTATCCACCTTATTTTTGATACATTTCAAAACATCAGTACATTTCACCCTTAAATACTTCTGAAGGCATATCATTAACTAGACTTCAATGTTTGTTTAAAGTTTCTTTTACTAGGTCACTTTTACACACAGTGAAATACACAAACTGTAAGTGTGCAATTTGATGAGTTTTGACAAATGTATAAACCTGTATAATACCAAAGTCATATCAAGATGGAGCAAATTCTCTCATGCATCTTTTCAGTAAACACCCATCTCTACCCCTGAGAGGCAATCACTGTTTGGCTCTGATTTTTTCCAGGTGATTCCAATTTGTAACCAAGGAGAAGAATCTCTTAAAGGAAAACAGGCACATTTCGGCTCCCTGGCACTTTGTAACTGAGGCAGTACTGCCTTTTGGTTAATAGCTCTGGTGGTCACAAACATGAGGTCAAATCTAGCTTAACCAATACTCTGTGAGATTTCTGGTAAGGTAACCTGGGTAAATACCAGTTTCATACCCATAAAAATTGATCATAATAGTGCTTACCACACAAGGTCGATTAAGAGATTTAAATAACATAAGTAAATTAGTAATAAAGTTAGTGTTGGTTAAAGGCTTACAATTCGTTAGGCACTAAACTAATGGTATGAATTATCTCATCTAATCATTCCTACTGTTGTGATCTCCTTAACAGATAGGAAAAAGAGACTTAGAAGGAGTAAGTAACTTCTCCCAAATCACAAGCTAATATTTGTCAGGTCCAGAATACAATCTTAAAGTGGATTGACTCTAAGGACCATATTCCCATACTGCTAACTCTACACTTTCTTCTTTATGCATGACACGGTGAGTTCAAAAATGCTATATGTTTATTCTATGCATATTGTTTTATATATATATATATGTGTGTGTGTGCATAAGTCTATATACTTACTGATTATATAATCTATTCAGTTACATTCAAAATAAAAGTATGGAGTCTCTCATCCAAACACAGAAAAAGCCTAGAAACCTCAGCAGCCCAATGTTGCTGGTTGGCACCTTGGTATAAGCATCTGTATCTATTGTGTTCCTAACAATGCCCTTTCCATTGTAACTTTGAAAAAATGCCTGCAATAAGCCTGGCCACCAGCACACACACACACACACACACACACACACCCCAACACAGTTGTACTGACCAACACACAAAGCTCCCAGTGACAAGATCTGTCTGGAAGAAAGAACTGGGAAAAGCGTTTTTTCCATTAACACATTCTGCTCCCTGGCGCTCTGTTCTGCAGCTGTGCTGCAGTCGTTCAGACAAAGGGCTTGCTGGAAAATCGGTTACATCATCAGCTTCAGCTCTGACAGACTTGCCAGGAGCAGCATGATTAACATCTCCACAGAGCCAGAGAATGGGCAGGGCTGGGGCTCACTCAAGCTACATTATGCTACCCTTCCCCCTAATGAAAATCCCATTAAATTGGACAATTATCCACACCCCATTCGAGGTGGCTGTTTATGCACATCAGGGGCCATTTTCTTCCTAAGGCAGCGCTACATGAAGCCATTTTGTCCCTCAGTCTCCCCTATTGGGCCACTCAGTCTAACAAGCCTACCCTTACAGGCTGGATGATACTAGTTGGCTGGCAAAGAGAAGAGTGGCATGCTCTGGGGAGGGTAGCAGATGAATATCTAGTAGAAAAATCTATAGCTGAGCATTAAGAAATGAAGTACGGTGACAGCTGAAAACAGGACAGAACTTCTTTTTATCACTACCAGGAAGCCTACAAATGGTTGGTAAATCAATTTCAAAGCTTTGGAATCTCAGTTCAGCAGGCAGGCAGCAAAGAGAGTGGGAAAAGTATAAAGAGAGGTGCTGAGCCTTCAAGCTCACTAGCTCTTTTGGAATTTCAGGCTGCCAGGCCTCTTTTAATCATGTGAAGGCTTATTAGGGACCCTTCCACTAGGGGAGGGAAATAGTTGACAAGTTAGCAAAATGAATGCCTGGGGTTTTGATGAAGTCAACAATTAAGTAATGCTTTCCAATAGAGAAAAGCTGGTAACACAATGCAGTGAAATGTGGTTCTCTGTTAGGGAGGTCAATGTTGCATTATCACAGAACCCATGGAGTTAATATCACCAGTGTAATCACTGCCATGATTGGAAACTTTGAGTTATTGGACTTGTGACCAAAACATAGCAAAGCTGTCCCTTCCATCATTATCCTTCTAGCTCCAAAGGGGTTGTGCAGCCTATCTGGATATAGAGCTGAAGAAACATTAAGATTAATTCACAAGAAATTCATTCCCTGGTTTCTGATTCCATGAAGAGATGCACGATATCTTTGTGAATATTGACCAGCAATGACTGACCCATCCCTTCAAGAGATTTTGCCCATGTGGATGCTTTGACTTTCAACCAAAAGAATCAAATACTTTAGAGATGGCTTTGATCCTCACTCAGGATTATTAGTACATGAAAATGGTGTTTGCTGCATCAAGAAATGAGAAGAATTGCTTGCATTTACTCTTGTCTCCAAGAATACTTGTGTTTCCTGGGATATATTTGTCAGATATTCTAAGAGCTAACATTAGGTAGGGTCAACTCAAGGTCAGTAAGAGAGTGTGATCTACCATGAATGGTCCAAATATATTCAAGTCTCCGTAGAAGTAAATGTTTGTTGCAATAATATTAATAGATGCCATTTTTGAGTGCCTACTATGCACCAAGCACTTTACAATCACTCTATTACAAGAGCCTTGTGATGTAAGAATAGTGCCTAGCATATAGCAACTACTCAATAAAACTATTTATTTAGTATTATTGTACCCATTTTACAGATGATATTAGGCTCTATGAAGCTCAGTAACTTACTTATGCTCACAAACTATAATTGAATGTGACACTTTAAACAGGTTTGGAATTGGATGCATTCTCCCTTGCTCGCTTGTACACAAGCCAAAGAACCTTATAACAACAGATATGGGTTCCCTCAGTCTCTCCTTTTCCTACTTTGATCCCATAAGTGATTATAGATTCCATAAAATTACACAGAAATCTAAGAGTAGATGCCCATGTAGAGCATAGGATACATAAGAGTTTGCTCTAAAAGTTATTAAAGTGGAACCCATACCATAATGAAAACTTCAAAAGGAGGTGAAGAAAGTGGGCAGGATTGGGGGGCTTTTAGGGTTGGGCTATTTATTCTCTGCCAGCTCTCTGGGTTCCACTATCTGACCATTTGAGTATAGCCTACAGTAGCTTCTGCAGGATGCTTCCTGTTAACATATTCATAGACAATCCAAGTTATTGAATAGCATGTGAATCCATGGGATCCTTTTTATATTGCTTATGGGGATATATATATATATATATTGCTTATGGGGATATATATATATATTCATACAATTGCTTAGAATATCAGAGAAGTATTCTGTTATAATGCTGAACACTCATATATGCTACTGTGCAGGTGTTGGGCATGTTTACCCTCAGATCTAGTCTTCATGTTCCCCTGATATCCTCAGTTTTGCAGCAGAGTGACTGCTTCAGGCTACCTATCTTTGGTGTCTATGTCTTCTAGCTTCTAGTTGGATTCAAGCAATGGAGGGAGAATAGAAGATTTGGAGGAAGGTAAAAAACGGTATTTCTCAACCAGCACTCCCTTACTCCCATGTCAGATAGAATTTCCTGTGGTGACAACTCTTGCATTATCCCAGTTTCCACAGAAGAGCTGGCAATGATTCTACCTTCTACTAGGTGACCCTGGTCTGAGCGCTAGTGACACTAACCTTTTGTTTCTCCAGTCGTAGGAAGGGTTGGTAACAGCTTGCTGCTATTATTAATATATGGGTTGCCTCACCACCTCCTGTTGGGCTTCTCAGCTATTGGTTATCATATCACATGGCAACAAAAAGGAACAAACTGTTGACACATGCAGCGTCTTAGTCGAACCTCAAGGAAGTTATGACAAATAAAAGCCAATCCCAAAATGCTACCTACCATGTGATTCTCATTTATATAACCTTCTAGAATTGACAAAATTATTGATATATAGAACAGATTACTGGTTGTCAAGGTTAAAACAAAGGTAGGGTAGAAGGGGGTATGGGATGAGTGTGACTATGAAGAGTTGGCATGAGAGATCTTCATGGTGTTGGAAACAGTGCTGCATTTTGATTGCAGTGGTGTTACTATGGTTTGAATATGGTAATGTGCTGGGAACTTGGTCCCCAAGATGGCACTCTTGGGATGGTGGGACTTTAAAGAGGTGGGGCCTAATAAGATGTTCTTAGGTCACTGTGGGCATGCTTCTCTTCTGTAAGGTAGTTCTCATAGGACCCCTTGAGCTTTCAAGAAATAATTATTTTAAAAGTACAAGCCTGGCCCCTCACATCCTCTTGAGCTTCTTGTTCGAGATGGTACCGCTTGCTCCTACATGCACTACCACCATGATGCACCATCTGTCACCCTCACCAGAAGATAAATCGATGGGTCCTGCCTGATCTTGAAACTCCAAACCTCCACAACTATGAGCTTAATAATGCTCCGTTTCTTCATAAGTAGCTTGTGTTAGATATTTTATTATAGTAATGAAAAGAGGAGGAATACAGGTGGTTACACAAATCTACACATGATAAAATCCTGTGTGTGCATAAATCTGTATATGTACACAGACACAAAAGAATGTATGTAGTCTTGGTGAAATCAAATAAGGTTTGGGTACTGCACAAATGTCAGTATCCTGATTTTGATACTGTAGTATAGTTATGTCAGATGTCACTGTTGAAAGAATGTTGGGAAAGGTAAATGGTATACTCTGTTCTATTTTTTGTGGCTGCCTATGAATCTATTGTGATTTCAAATTAAAAGATGAAAAACTAAAACAGAATTCTGCAAGTAGCCTGGGAAATACTAAGAAAGCATATTTGTGTATCCACACACTTAAGGTTGCTAGATAGTTAAGATGATCTGTGAGTCCTACTCCAGGTTTTTGATTGGTAACTTCATATCTTAGTGTTCTCCTCACTCATTCATATTTTCAGTGCAGCATTTGTGGGATGATTCGTTGCTCTTAAGTAAACATGCACTTTACATCAAACACTCTTTGTCAGAACAAAATACACTTATCCAAGCTTGGCCTGCCTTTCTCTACTACTCTAGTAGAAAAGCACCAGAGAAAGGCACTGATCTATAAAATAACATAATTGTCCTGCTCATCTTGACCAAGATGCATAATTTGATTGTTAAATTCATTATGTTATCTCCATGGGGAAATAAAACAAGCAAAGGATAAACTATTACAACAATCCTGCTTCTCTTCCTTTGCCTATCCATATTTCCCACAGAGATTTCTAAGTTTAGGATCAACAACCACATTCAGCACCATGGACAACACTGGAATGTCAGATATTGTGGGAAACAGACTACTGGGCTTAATTACCTCCACAAGTTTCCCCTCTTGATTCTGCTTCACTCCCTGTATTGATCAGATATTTATGAAGGCAGTGGGCTAGGTTTGTATGCTGCTTTATAGGAAGAAACAGGAAAAAGGTAGGGAAGGGAATTTGGGACACCTCAGGGTTTCTAAAAAATATTTTTAGTTGTAATTGGACATAATACCCTTATTTTATTTATTTTTATGTGGTGCTGAGGATCAAACCCAGTGCTTCTCACATGCTAAGCAAGCATTCTAGCACTGAGCTACAGTCCTATCCCAATACCTCATGTTTTTAAGGATAAATCAGAATTGAAGGCAGCTGTGGTTCAAAGCAGCTTAAGCAAATTGAGATGTGTCCTTAGCTCATTAATTCTGTATATTTACACTCCCCTAAACACAGTATTATCTAGTAGTGAGATGAAGCATGCATTCAGCGATCAGGGCCTTGTTGATCCTTTCAGAAATCTTTACCTTGGCATTGGCCTGCTGGGAGAATGGACCTTAGTAGTTCTTGTCAAAGCTGCCTAAGGAGGAGAGGGGGTATATGAAAATAGGAGAAACTACAAGGACAAATGAAGGTGGAAATATAAGGGAATACTCCTTGCTATCACATAGAGCTCCTTCAACAAATCAATTTGGAATAAATCCCTGGGGAGGGTTGGAATGAGAAGAACATGCCATTTCAAATAACCAGTTGACCACTGGAGCTTGCCAATTGGTTATCAGAATCAATGAAAGTAAGAGCTGAAACCATCAGTAAAGATTCTTTAACTCAATGGTTCTTAAATATGAGTTTGCATCAGAATCACCAGGAAGATGGTTAAAACATAGATTGCACCAGGCATGGTGACACAACTATAATCCCAGTCATTTGAAATGCCGATGCAGGAGGATCACAAATTCAAGGTCAAACTATCAGAACTTCTCAAAATAAAAAAGAGATGAGGATGTAGCTCAGTGGTAGAGTGCCTTTGGGTTCAATCCACAGTACTGCAAATTGTTATATAAATAAAATACAGATTTTAAATTCAGGACTCAACCCCCTTTTTCTGATTCAGAAGGTGTAAATTGTGACCTGATAATCTGCATTTATAATAAATTCCAAGGTTTGCTGATGCTGCTGATGAAGGATTGGTCACCCTCGGGAAAACACTCTATTCAAACTCGTTTAGGTCCTAAGAAAGGCAACTGAATCCTAAAAGAGCACTGACTTGTCCAAGACCACTCAGTTGGTTAAAAGTTCACCTATCCAGTTCTACAGTTCAGGCTTCCTGATTTTCAAATAAGTTTCTATCACCTTGTACCACACTCATGTCTAATCACTAGACTAGCATCTAATGAATAACTATAAGGAAAACTGGCAGCAATAGAAATGCATTCTGCCTTTTCTTTATGTGACTCTATATGAACTCCTGACTGCAATCTCCAGTATACTGGTCAAAACACTAAGTCAGGGCTGAGACTTACTTCTCCATAGTGGTACTAGAATCATCTCTGTCTCCATTTCTCTTACTCTTTTGGTATTGATCCCATACAAAATTCATGTCACATTTATTACATACTTGTTAAGGTTCCCAGATTTAGCAAATAAAAACACAGGGTACCCAGTTAAATTTGAATTTCTCATTGTCTGTCTGAAACTAAAATGTAATTGGGCATCCTGTATTTAATCTGACAATCATAATCCTAAAAATCTGCTGGACAATGAGGAACAAAATGAGTTAATTTAGTTCATGATTTGGCTCTGCCCTCCCTGGCCGAAGCACTAAAGAGGCTAAGGAATACCCGACCCCTCCACATCGTGCCTCCAGTTCTAGCCTTCCCATTTTGTTGAGGCTCTATTGAGCCAGAGTAGAAAGACTGTGATTTGGAAAGGAAAAAAATATCCAGCAGCAGCTGAACTGGTACCCTCCAGCATTTCTCATTTCTATGAAAAGTTTCATTCTGGTTCCATGCCCTGTGATTAACCAAAACAAGAGCAAGACAAATAAAAATTCTGTACAGCTGTTTCATACTGACAGACCTGACCTTCCCAGCTGAGGGTTCTTTGTGCTGAGAAATTGTTACCTAGCAACCAGGCCTTGCAGCTGCCAGACTCCAAACACTGAAAACATGACTTATAGAAAAGAAGCCAGGAGAAGAAGGGTGGGGTGGGGACTGCATCAATCTGAGCTTTGTCTTGTGGTCTAATACTATGCTCAAGTGAGAGAAGATAAGCGGGAAATAAAGCCTCTTCCAGTTGAAAACCAATTGCCAAATAAGGCTGCTTGGGTTCAGGCTTCTGTCACCTCTACCTGCTCTAGTAGTCACCCCTAGATGCGAAAATGAAACAGTTGAGGGAGGGTGGGAATAAAGATGTTTCACAGACATGTCAAACACTCTGTGTGGTACGCATGTCTTATTCTTTAACAATGGAGCCTTCCTTCTATTTTCAATATATGTCTTCAATGACTGGGCCCTTCTTCCCTCCCCCTTTTCTCTCTCTCCTTCTCTCTCTCTCTCTCTCTCCCTCCCTCCCTCCCTCTTCACCATTTGTCTTCATTAAATAGCCATGGAAACTAAGGCACAAAGAACTTAAGGACTTGGCTTACTCTGATCAACTGGAAACTTGTTCCTTTTGATAGTGTGATAAGACGTGGGCAGCAGTAAGAAGGCAGGATTGGGAAACCAAAGAAGGGTTCAGGATGAAAGATAAGGACCAAAATCCTGACCTGGGAGAGCCTCCAAAATCAGGAACTGAGACCAAACAGTGGGCCACAGTTTAGGCCTGGATCCAGAGATCAAGGAACACAGATGTCAAACAAAGGTATTGGAAACATATAGAAAAGGTTGATTTTAATTATTCTGGGAAGAAGCCTATCTTCTGATTTTTTATAACTTCTCAGGCATTTAGAATATGTCCCTACTATTGAGAAATGACAAATATTGCCAAAGTGGGAGGATTAACTCAGTGGATTTCAGACATTCTTAGCATTTACAAGAATTACCTAGCCAGCTACTTAAAATGTAGGGTCCTGAGTCCCACCCTCTGGCAAATTTGATATAGCAGGTCTGGGTTGGGGAATCCAGGAAATCTGTGGAGGGTTGTTTATTTGCTTGTTTGTTTTCTGTTTGTGCAGGTCTCAAAGATCAAACCCAGGGTTTCACACATGCTAGGAAGCACTCTGTCACAGAGCAACACCCACAGCCAACCCTCCTTTTTTTAACTTTGAGACAGAGCCTCACTAAATTCCCCAGGCAGGCCTTGAACTTGTGATCCTCCTGCCTCAGCTTTCTGAGTAGCTGGGATTACAGACATGAGTCTTCACACCCAGTCAGAGTTTTTTTTTTTAATGTATATATGTACGTGTAGGTCACTACTGAGATTTCCAAATATTTTCTTCTATTTTATGAATTGATGAATTGTCTTTCCACTTTTTCTCTCTCTCTTTTTTTTTCAACTAGGAATTGAACCAAGGACCTCACAACTGCTCTACCACTGAGCTATAACCTTAGCCCTTTTCATTTTAAGACAGGGTCTCACTAAATTGCCCAGTCTGTCTTGGAATTGTGACCCTCCTGCCTCAGCCTCCTCAGAAACTGGGATTACAGGCTACACATGACTTGTCCTTCCACTTTCTTGATGATATCCCTTACAGAACAAAGATTTTTAAATTCTGATGACATCCAATTTGCTTATTTTTCTTTGACTGCTTGCATTTTGAGTGTTGTATTTAAGGAATCATTTCCTAATCTAAATTCAAGATTTATACATGTTTCCTTTAAGATTCATTTTGAGTTAATTTTTGTGTATGGTGTGAAGTAGGGATCTAACTTTATTCTTTTGCATGTGGATATTCAGTTGCTACAGCACCATTTGTTGAAAAAACTACCTTTCCCCACTTAATTCTCTTGGCAGTTTTTCCCTATTTTTTATTAGTGCATTATAGTTATACATAATATGGGGTTCATTTTGACATAATTATACAAGCGCAGGATATAATTTGCTCCAATTCAGTCCCTAGTACTTCCCCTTTCCTTCCCCCTCCTCTCTCCACTGTTCCCTTTCCTCTACTCTACTGGTCTTTCTTCTATTTATTTATAGTTTTTTAAAATTAATGCATTATATACATATATATGATAAAATTGACTGTGATATATTCATATATGTACATAGGATAGTTTGGTCAGTATCATTCCACTGTTCCTCCCTTTTCCCATTCCCTGTACCCTGGAACTTTTTAAAAAGAATCATTTGACTGTAAATGTTTATATCTAAACTCTCTATTCCACTGATCTACATTATGTCAGTACAAAACTGTTTTGAATATCATAAAACTTGTGGCAAGTTTGAAACTGGGAAGTGTGATGCTTCTACTTTGTTCTTTTTCAAGATTATTTTGTCTATACTGGATCTCTTGAATTTCCAATGAATTTTAGGATTATCAATTTCTGCAAAACAGGTAATATTTTGATAGGGATTTCATCAAATCAGTAGATTAATATTGGGAGTATTGTCATTGTAAAAATATTATGGATATTCTTTTGAACTTGTTTATAACATAAGCCTGGTTCTCATTGGTTAGTTAAAATCCTTTAACACAGTTTCATTTTTATATTTGTATAAGTCATGATTTTACCCTTTTTGAAAACTACCTTCTGACACCTTTAATTTGGTAAGAGAACATTTATTTCCCTCATTTCACAGATGTGGAAACTGATATTGTGAAAGGTTAAGTTGATGACCTATAGGAACAGCAACTTAATGGGAGAGCTGCAACCAAAACCCAGCCCACTTTCTTTGTTTCTTAAAAAAAATTTAAATGGTAGAAAAATGTTCTTGAAAGAATTGTTATTTTTATGCTTGGAACATAATTCCACTTTTTCCTCTTCTTCCAAAGTGTTTATTAATAATGTTTTTTTACTGTGCCTATTTGATATCCTTATGTTCTCAGATATATATATTTTTTTTATCTGAATTTAACAAGGTTAAAATATTTGTGTAGCATTTGTTTCCTGGATCAAAAGATACTTAGAGAATCCAAACTGTAGTGCAAAGGATTGGACAGGACTCAGTGCTGAATGACAATACCAGTGAAGTACATGGTCCAAGACACACACACACACAAAATCTGATGGGAGAACTTTTAACAGAATTTTATGTGTTAGAGGATTATCTGTACATGTTAGAGGATGTAAATTTTTTTTATCTGAATTTAACAAGGTATTAGATTTTTATGGAAGGGAGTGGAGAGGTTGGCATGGAAGAGTGCCAAATGGCCCTCACAACTGAAGTTAGGCATCCATTTGTTTTGCCTATTTTATGAAGATGACAACTCTGTCCAGAACCTATTTCAAAGAAATCCTCTTTTAAAAACAAACATATTTTATCCCTCGGTTTTGTCTGCTCAAGCAGAATATGTCATTCTCTGGCACCTACTTGCAAGTGGGAAATGTCTGCATTAAGATGTAAGTCTCAGTAACTATGGTTGTCCAAAGTTGAAATTCCTCAACACCCATTTACTCTGAAAATTAGGCCATGTGTCAAAAAAATTCAACAGAGGAGAGGAGGCCTCTAGTTTCTGCCTGTATTAAAAGATATAGGTTCTTATTTCTAATCCATTCTAAAGGGTTTTTGATGATGCAAGAATATTATTCTGGTTTCCTAATGTAGCTATCTAATGCAAGCCTTTGATTCTTAAAATGCATATGTAATCCAACAGCCTGCCAGCAGTTGATAAGGTTTCTGATATATAAAAATTCAAAACAGAAGAATTTAGCTATGTTTCTCTGACAGTTGCGTATGCTTTAACTCAAGCAGATAAGTAAAAGCTGGACACGTTTAAGATTTCTAAAAAAGGTTACAGCTTGTTTCACATCTGTGCTTGCAATAACCTAATTAACATGCAGTGAGTCTTGGAAATGACTTTTACTTGATTAGTCAGCATGATATGGGAGAAGAACGCTGACCTAGGAGTCAAGCGATCTCAGTTCTAGTTCTGGTTCTGTTATTCATCAGCTCTGTGATCTTGGTTGAGTCACATCATGAATTATCAGACTCTGCATCTGTCAAATGAAGACAATCATATCCATCAAAGCTACCTCATAGAGTTGTTGTGATAATTAAAAGAAACAATATAAGGATGTCTGAAAGTGTGAAGTATAAGTATAAATATTTTTATTACTATTTAATTCCATTGTATCAGCTTTTACCAGTGGAATGTCTGCTAAAGTTTAAGTAATACAGAGAATTACTACAGGCCCCCAGTGTAAGAAAAGGGGGCAAGATTTCATTGTTTTAATCAGAATCATAACTAACATTTTCAATATACCTTATAATTTACAGAGCATTTTAAAATAAGATCTCATTTAAGATCCATGATACCCTTTTTCACTAGACAAGGCAAAAGTTAATTCCTCCAGGGCAGGAAATGTATCTTATTCATCTTAAAATATATACCCAATACCTAATGAAATACCTGAAAGAATGTTTGTTGAATTGATGTATATTACTTCTATCTCTGCTTTATAGATAAAGAAAACAAAGGCTCAGGGAGAGCTGAGTAAAAGAACTGATATAAATTAAAATTTTTCAAATCCTCTGTACCCTTTCCCTGTACCTTATTACTAATATTATTTATAGTAGTGGTTCTAATTCTTTGGCAATTTGTGAGAATCATCCACAAAGATTATTTAAATGCATATTGTGAGGCCCTACTCCAGTTTTGCACTTAGTAGATTTAGAGTGGAAACTGAGAGAATTTGTATTTCTAACAAATTCCCAAGTGATGCTGATGATGCTGGCTTAGGGACCACATATTGAGAACTACTGCATTCTAGCTTTATTTGGTCTTTAACCAGCAGCATCAATATCACCTCAGAACTTGTTAGAAATGCAAAAGTTTTATAGTATGTCAAAATACACCCTACTGTCATGTATATCTAAAAACAACAAATAAATAAGTTGTATAAAAATGAAAATTTGAGAAGCACTTAAGAGTATGTTGTGGCCAGTGGTTTCCAGGTCTGGCTGCTCATTAGAGTTACTTGGGGATTGTGGAATTTATGGATTTCCAGGTCCTTCTATGGAAATTCAATTCCCAGGTGATTCTGAGGCACAATGTTTCCCATGTTTGGGAAACATTGCTCTAGACTAGTGATAGCCTAACATAGTTTTATATCAACCTCCCCACCTCTCCCCATACACAACCTGTTATATCTTATTCTTTTAGAAATTTCCCTGGGTAGTAAATGAGTTCCGCAAGGAAGTATTGTACTGGAATTTTAAAAGATATTAAGCAACTGGAAGTTGTTCAAATAAGTGGCTCAAACATTGATTTTTATAAAAATAATATGCTAAATGCCAGGATGGGGGAGATACAAGAGGGTACAAGAAGTATCTTTTGGCTAGACTAATAAATTGAAAACTCTCTGACATTCTCAGTATAATTAATATTGAAATAAGTCTGTGCATTAGAAAACTTCACAAAAGAAGTGGGCCATGGGCATGCATAGGGCATCATCTTATGTTTTATTATTTTCCTCCTAGGAAATCATTCAGTGAAAATGATCTTCCAGACAATGAACAAATGTAACTCATGGAGATAAACTAGAGAATTAGAAAATCACTGAACACTCAACCTTCTGCTTTTGTATAGAAGAATGAACTACAAAAAGTGGATCTGATTAAATAAGAAATGGGTAAGATGGAGGAAATGAATCTTGAAGGGAAATTATCCTGGGTTTTCATCCTCTGTGATGCCTGGTGTCTGCAAGCTCAGTGCAGACTGAAGACACTCAAGTCAAGAGCAAGTGAAGGGTGTTCCTGAACATAACTGTCTGATAACAGGCTAAAATCTCCAAGCCACGTTTCTCTACTTCCAGGCATGACAATGCCCCAAACGGGATGATGTAGACTAGAACCAAGCTAAACAGCACCCCCTGCTATGGATTTACGTTCTCTTGCATTTACAATATGTTTAGATTTCTTCTTGAAAAAATGAATTGTCAGGGCAATGTGTGACATCTTTATTTTCCAAGTATTCAATCCAATAGTCTATAGTCTAACTTTTGAAATGGAACACTTACTCATTGCTAGTTCAGGGAGAAGAGACCAGGAAAATGAAAAAGAATGTGGGCTTCATCCATTGTTCTACTAATATAATCGAATGACAGGGGATACCTTGTCTGGTTGCCAATTTAATTTTTCTTGTTCCATTGGCATAATAATCCCTTCCAAACAAATAATGTGTTATGTTATGCAGAGAACTTTTACAGATATTTTGATATCAAAGGTCCCTTTTAGCTCTAAATTTTTATGACCTAATATCCTCTGTAGTCCTATAAGGCAAGTTGAATAAGGTCCCTTAACCTTCTCTGACCTTCATTTTATTCATATATAAAATGAGAGAGTTGGACTAGAACAATGGTTTTCAACATTGGCTGAACATTGACTTGCCTGGGGAGATTTTAAAAATATTGATTCTGACACCTGGGTCCCAACTGCAGAGATTTTGGTGTAATTGATCTGGGGTCAGGCCTGGGTATTGAGCCTTCTAAAAGTTCCCCAAGGATTCTAATAAGCAGCCAGGACTGAAACTCACTAAAGTAGGTGAGGTCTAAGGTCTCTTCCAAGTCTGGCATTCTGAGTGCAAATGTCATTTTCATTTTATGGATGAGTGAACAGAGACACAGAGGAGTTAAATGACTACCACAAGTCAAAGACTGAGTCAGTTCTAAGGTAGGTTATAGACCAAATCATCTGTCTTTCTGCTTCAAAGCACAGACCTCTCTTTCAAGTGGCCTTTGGTTTACCTAATGTCCCTATCTGTATGGTTCTTTTCTTTTTAATCATTCTAATTTTATTAGAAAATAAGTTTCTTTTCATGCATAGTGAAGTACTCTTCGAAGTACTTTTCTCTAGATTTCACAATGGGGTGTTAGTAGAACTGGAAAGGAAAATCCTAAATAAATATTTTGCATTAAGAATTATCTAGGATACATTTTGTATGCCAAGGTTCCTAACCCTGACTTTAGCCTGTATACCTTTGTAGAAATCCAACATTTCACAAATATCACCCTTGGGCTTTTGCCTTCCTCTCGTGAGCTCATTATATCCTCTCTTCCACAAAGTCATCCTGAATTAGCTTCCACCTGACACTGACATAAATGCATTCCATTACTTGCATTCCTTTATTATTTAGTATTCATTAATTCACCTTCCACTCATCCATTAATTCAAAATACAGCATACACTGAACATATACAAGATTCTAGGCACTGTTCCAGGTCTTGAGGATACATCCATGAACAAGACAATGCCCCTGTCTCCAACAGTCTTTTTTTTGTGTGTGTTACTCTAAAAGATTCAAAACTTTATTTCAGACCTGGAACAAGTCTTCCTAACTAGTCTGTAAGCACCTCAAGACTAACTACTTTATTTTCTGATACCCCAAGGTAACTAGTATAATATTCTATGTACTGTGTAATAACAGATGCATTTCTACTTGATGGTTACAAAGGACTGCCACAGATATAATTAATGCAAACTATTTAAAAAGTCACGAATGAATTAGAATGATTGGGCATTTTTTTTTGCTCTTTATGATATTGGTAATTTACTGATGTGTGGGGAACTTTCCAGTGTGAAGTTATACCTAGAAATTGCAAGGAGATAGCTTAAGCTTGACTATTTATGATCTTCCAAATTTGAGTTATGAAAGCAGAGAACATTAAGCACAAACAGGGAGAACTGAATGTATAGAATGCATTCTATAGGAACTTAGAAAGGAACTTTTTGGAAATCTGAGCTCTAGAGAGGGGTAGTGATTTAGTCTAGGTTAGTAACAAGTCTCTGGGTCCTTGTCCAAGGTTCTTTTACACTCTCCCTCCTTAAGTTAAAAGGATCAGCTATATTTTTGTAAAGGGCCTTGTCTCCAGATTCCAGATTGAAACAGCAACTCTTCTCTAGGTCTCCAGCCTGCTGGCCAGCCCCTCATATTTCAGATTTGCTAGCCTTCACAATTGTGTGAGTCAATTCTATAAAATACACTTCTCTATATACATCCTATTGGTTCTGTTTATCTGGAGAACTCTAATACATATAATAAATATACTGGATAAAAAAAATAATTCTGGTGTTCTATTGTACTGTAGGGTGACTCTAGGTAAAAATAATGTATATATTTCAAAAGAGCTAGAAGAAAGAATTTTTAAATGACCTCACCAACAGAGAAATGATAAATGTTTAAAGTGATGAGTATGTTAATTTACCCTGATTTGATCATCATACAAGGTATACATATATCAAAGTATATTGTGCCATATACATATGTGCAATTATTACGTGTCGATCAAAAATAAACAAATATTTTGGGTTTTTAGTCCCACATTGTCACATATTTCTCTCTTCCTTTTTTTAAACTTAAGAGTTTGATGACCTATGATCTATTGTATATTATGAGTCATGGAAATTCAAGTTCTCCTAAGGGACATCTGCTTAGAGACTGCAAACTCTGATCAGCCTTAATTCTTTCTAATTATATTTCACTCTGATTACTCTTGTTTCATATCCACACTGGCTCTGCCTTATGTCTGCAGACTTCCAGGGTCTGTACCTTTGCATTTATGCATGTGTTACATATACAAACCTAGCTACCCCACACCATTCTGTTCTGTTTCAGACTGGAATTTGACAAGGGCAAGGGCAGTACAGAGCTGTCATCCTTGAAAGCCGCATTCATCTGGGGTGGGGGTGGTTGGGAACCTATTGATTTAAACAGATTTTTCGCTCTGCAAGAAGGGAGGGGGAGTGATTGCTGTCTGACCTCAAGGTCTCTACAAGGTCCCTGTGGAGTAACCAAATTCCATGCCACTCGTTGAACTGAACCAGAACCGAGGCTGTTAAGCTGAGTGGGATTGCATGTATGAAATTTTTAGCCTGCTCAATAATAGCTATTGTCTCTACAATCCAAGTTCTATCCCCAATCCCAGCTGGGGGAAAAATCTAAAATCAAGGGTGGCTATGTAAAGTCAAGTTCCATAAGAGCTTCCCATGTAAGTTCTCATATTCTATATTGGTTTGTCCCCAACTACCAGCTTCCAGATGGAATTAACTGGTAAACCTTTGACCAACAAACACTTTAGCAGTCAATGTAACAGCAGTGGTAACATTCAGAACATTCCAGGTGTGACATTCCAGGTAGCAATATTCCAGGGTAGGTGACTATTGCTAGGGAAGATTATGGTATGGGTTGAGATAGAGGTATTTATATTAACTATCACTAAATAAAGACATTGATTAAAACCAACCCCACCCTCCTTTCTCTGGATGAAATGCAGTAAACCATCTCATTGCTAATCAATTTCCACTCCACTTTCACAGCTGCCTTCTGTAGGGCTACCAGCTAAATGACAGAAGCAGTTTCAGTCTGGAAATTAATGATGCCATTCATCAATCCCAGAAGCTGCTCATGGAAAATGTTGATGAGGCAACTCTCTATTCCCAACTTGGAGTCCTCCAAGCCAGAGAAAAATCTGACTAACAACAACATTTTATCATGCTTTGTACAGTGGGTAAAATATGTTAGAACTGAGGTAGGGGAAAGGAACATCTTGGTATATTTCAATTATTAGTTGGTAATTTCAAGTAACCACCACTCTCTTGAACTGATCCTTTGGACATAGCATTTTTATTCACTGCTTAGTACGTGTGAACTTACAATACTAGCCCAGGTATCAGACAGCCCAGTATATCCAGAGCTCAATATCCATTAGGTACAGTGCCTAAGACCCACAATACTTTTATGGGCCCATGAAAAGGATTTAATTTCTTTTCATTTCAGAAACATAAGTGAACTTTTAGGTTGAAGAAAAATTTTATATAAATAATCCTCTTTATGTCAACACAGTGGCATTTTATAATGGAGGAAGGGGTTCACAAAGGCAAAAGTGTCTATATCCCACAAAAGTCATGATGAATTCCAAAGTATATTAACTATTTCCGAAGATCCAAAATATAAAGGGCAAGGGATAACCCACTAGAGAACCCATACTTCTTCTAATCAGGGAAATCTGGAAAAATACAAACATCAATTCCCAACAGGCAACAAGTCAAACACTTGTAATTCTAAGCAAGGCAAAGCTCTATCCTCTGCAAACAGCAAGAGGAAGTTCACCTATCAACTGCCATATTAAATAAACTGTGGAGGCAAATACTGCCAGGGGAAAGCTTTATATCAAGGCTCTAATGCCTCTGGTGAGTAAGACCAGAAATGTCCTGACATATAAATATTTAAATACAACTTCATCAGATGAGACAGCCAATACTTAAAAGAAATAGAGGCACAAGTGTGTGTATGCAGACAGAAAGAGAATTTGGGAGGCACTGATTTCTAATCCAAAACCTCTTTTAAGGGATAATATTATACTGGGTAAGCTATTTAGACCTCTAGGGTCTGCCAAATTGTTGCCAGTTGAAGAAGCATGGACTAGGTGCAATAGAAAGTATATAGTCTATTTTAAATGGTAAGCACTACTTATGGAAGTTAAGTCTAATTAACAAACCTGTCTGATTTCTCCAGTGAGACTCCGCAGCATGGGATGTTGGAAGGAGAACTGGTCTGTATTTAACTAAACCTAATATGAAGGTTCTAAACCTGGCAATTGAGGTTGCTGCCTCTTTACCATTGTGTTTAGGGAAACTAAGCTTTAATTCCCCTTTTGTTCAGTTTCTCTTTTCCTTCTACAGTCTGTATCAAAGATGGATCCACAAATGCCTTCTTGATCCAGTTTATAAACCCTGTCAATATGCAATGATGCCTGTTTTCTTTCAATTTAATTATTCCATTGGGCCTTGAAGATTTTTTTCCTTTTTGAGATTATCTAATTAAAATGCAAATAAATACCTGAGGCAGAGGCCAATAATTCCCAAAGTGCATTCTACCATATGGTCACACGTTTTTTAAGGTTTGGTGTTCGAGGAAGGTTGGTGAATATTGGTTTAAACAAAATTAAGGTTTTTTTTTTTTTTATATAGAGAAGTTCTTGGAGTCTGAGAAGGAAATAGACTATGCATTTTTATTCAACTTATTTAACTGAAGAACATTTGATCAGATTGATGTTACATAACCACAATTTGGGAAATGCACTCTAAATTAATAGATATTAATATTAATTTGAGGATTCATTTGTGAGCTGAGATCAAACCTCTGAGAAAAATCTGACCCCAGAAATAGTCTTATTCATCTGGGGACAGGGATTTAAGTGATAAGATAGAACAAGAATACTATTGGTCTTAGGTCTAACACACATGAGACAAGTAATACATAAAAGGCATTTTAACAACCAATCACATGTAACACAAAAGATAGAAGATAAAAAAAAATGACACACTGGTTAGCCAAGTTTTGACAGATCTAGAGCATGAGGAGCTGACAGAAAATTTGAGATCACCATACCCTGATTCAATCATGGCTCCATCTTCCTAGTCACTTCTGAGGGTCTTGCTGAGTCAGGCCCTACCCTCTAGTCCACTGGAGAATTTTGCTTCCTTTTCCCAACAATAATGACCATTCAAATCACTTGGATTTAATTGAGTTACAATCCTATATCTTTATTGGAAATAGACTGTCTGCTACATTTATCACAGCTGCCACTCCAGCCTCAAAGCTATTCTAGTAATTAAGATTACTAATCAGTTGACTCTGGGTTTATCAAAGAGGTGATTATGTATTGGGGACCAATCATAAGATCCCAGTAAAAGCAGGGAATTTGCTCTGGCTGGTAGCAGAAGAGGTATTACAGAGATACTAAGCGTAAGAAAGATCTGTTGGCTTGAAAATGGAGGGGGCATGTAAGAAGGATGTAGGTAGCCTCTAGAAGCTGAAAATAGTTCCCAGCTGACATCCAGTAAGGAAATGGGAACCTCAGGCACGTAGTCCCAAGGAATTAAAATCTGCCCCAAAGCTAAAACCCTGGACATGGGTTCATCCCCAAAGATTCCAGAGAAGAGGCTAGTTTGTCCCTCACCTTGATACCTTGACTTCAGCCTTAAGATATCATGAGAGAACCTAGCCATGCCTGTTTTAACTTTGACATAGAGCTGTGAGATAATAAATGAGTGTCCTTCTAAGCTGTTGTATTTGTGGTAAATTGTTACACAGCAGTGGAAAACTAATACACCTTCCAATTCAATTAATCATTGAGTTTTCCAGTTTCTACTTCACCAACATTTGAATCTGTTTCCTCCTTTTTAACATCTTCACTACCCCTTCCTGGGTTTTGATTCTTCCATTCTCCTTCCTGTAGTACCATACTACAAGAAACCTCCTACCTGAATTGCCTACCAGTTTTGCTTTTCACAAATCCAAAATGACCTACCCAAAGTGCAAATCTGATCATGTCACTCTCCTGTTTAAATTCTTTCAATGGATTCTATTCCCACCGGATAACATCAAAGCTCCTTAACATAGTTCCTAAAGTCATTCCTAGATATTGCCCTCCCTCTCAGCTTCATCTTCTGCCATGTCTTCCTTGTGCTTTATCTATAGTGCAGGTTTTATCAACCATAGAACTTCTGACATTTTGGGTCATACAAGTCTTTGTCATGAAGAGACTTTCTATGCACTGTAAGATGTTTATCAGCATCCTGGCCTATATCAACTGGATGTCAGAAGCATCCTTCTGCTAGTAATAACAACCAAAAATATCTCTAGACATTGACAAGTATCCTCTGGGGAACAAAACTTTCCTTGTTCAGAACCATTGGGATAATGATAAAGAACTTCTGTGGCCCTCTACACCTTCCCTTCTGTTTAGAAAGCTCTTTGTTGTTGTTGTTGTTGTTTGGTACTGGGGTGGAACTGAGGGTTGCTTTACCAATAAGTACATCCCCAGTCCTTTTTATTTTTTATTTTGAGAGAAGGGCTCACTACATTGCTTAGGGTCTCACTAAGTTGCTGAGGCTAGCCCAAAATTGGAATTCTCCTGCCTTAGCCTCCCAAATCACTGGAGTTACAGGCATGTGCCACCATACCCAGCTAGAAAGCATCTTTGATTTCAGATAGTTAGAAGGGCCAAGGTAAGACTCATATAAAAAGAAGGAAATTGGGTTGGGGTTGTGGCTCAGTGGTGGAGCATTTGCCTAGCACGCAGGAGGCACTGAGTTCGAGCCTCAGCACCACATACAAAACTAAATAAAATAAAGTTATAAAAAAAAAAACTTAAAAAAAGAAGAAAATTACTTCTTAAGATTTCATCTAGCTTTAAGGAAATATAATGAAGGGGTCTTCATGGTTACTTCTATATTCCCTAGGCAAGAACTCTAAACCAAATAACTATGCAGAAAAAGAGAATGTGAATTTGTTGGTTTGGAGCATCCCTGGGGTATTTGATTTATGAATTTGAGTTTGGTAGTTAAGAAATTAGAAGTCAGGAAACCTCAACACCCAGTAATTCTATTATTAGGTATATACTGTAAAAAATGAAAATATATATTCACACAAAAACTCACGCACAAATGTTCACAGCAGTATCATCCATGATAGATAAAGGTCAGAAATACTCCAAATGTCCACTAATTGAATGAATAAATAAAATCTTATATATCTGTATGCTGAAATATAATTTAGCCATAAAAGGGTGAAATACAAATAAATGTAAGTAGAAGATTGATGATCCTAGAAAACTTAATGTTAAGTGAAAGAAGTCAATCACCAAAAATGACATATTATGTGATATATCTATATGAATTCTCAGAAAAGGCAAACCCATATAGACAGAAAGTAGATTAGTAATTGCTTAAGGTGTGGGGAGGGAAATGGGAAGCAGGGAATATGACTAAAATGTTCTAAAATTGACTGTGGTGATGATTGCACATGTCTGTTAATATAATAAAAATCATTGAACTATATACTTTCAAGGTGCAAAGTACCTTGCATATGAAATATATCTCAAGATGCTACCAAAAAAATTAACACCAATAACTCTGGCATCTCTCTACTCCCCTGCTCAAACCCTGATTAGCATCACCCTGAGGGGATATGACATAGGACAGGCAAGTTTGTTTGGTCTGGGTGAGAACTCCAAGGATCTAGAGCATGGGAACCATTGTCAAGGAATAATAGTCACGTTTAGCCTCTCTTATCAAGTCCTATTTTTTTGCCTGCTGAAGGAGGCTTAGTTAACCTCACTGATGTGGCCTTAGAGTGAGTTAATTCACACACACAATTCTTAGAAGTTCCAGAAAACTTCAGAGTCTTTCATTGGGCCACAGCTATTTCTAAGTATCAGATTAAATTCAAATTCAAAGAAACTGCATTATCCTTTCCTTTTAACAAATGGTGCTAGAAAAAATCAGATATACATGTGCCCCTCTCCCACCCCAAAATGAACAATGATTCCTACCTCACCCTATACACAAAAATTAGTACAAATGAACCAGAGACCAAAACATAAGACCTAAAAGTATAAAACTTCTAAAAGAAAAAGTTGGAGAAAATTTTTGAGAATTTGAGTTAGGTAAAGAATTTTTAGATACAACACAATGTATGAAAGAAAATTAACTGGATTTTGACAAAACGGAAATTAAGAAAACTATTAAGAAAATGAAAAAATGCTATAGACTGAAAGAAAATATTTGCACATATGTGAAAAAGAACTTTTATCCAGAATATATAGTGATAGAGCGCTTGCCTACCATGTAAGAGGCCCAGCACTGCAAAAACAAGCAAACAAACAAAAACAAAATATATAAAGAAGTCTTAAAACTCCACTGTTTATTTTGTTACCAGTGATTGAACACAGGGGCACTTAACCACTAAGCCATATCCCCAGTCCCCCTCCTTTTTATTTTTATTTTTTGACAGGGTCTCACTGAGTTGCTTAGGGCCTCGATAAGTTGCTGAGGCTGGCCTTGAAATTGCAATCCTCCTGCCTCAGCCTCCTGAGCTACTGGGATTACAGGTGTGCACCACCCCATCTGGCTTTAAAACTCGATGTTAAGAAGGCTAATAGCTCAATTAAAAGGTGGGCAAAAACTCTGCCAGAAGACTTCTACAGTCCATAAATGAATTCAGCAAAGTAGCAAGATACAAGATTAACACTAATAAATCAATCATGTTCCTATACTCCAATGATGAATCTGCTGAAAAATAAAATAGGAAAACTATCCCATTTGCAATAGCCTCAAAAAATAAAATACTTGGGAATCAATCTTTAAAAAAGGTGAAAGAGTTTTCCAATGAAAATTATAGAACACTAAAGAAAGAAATTGAAGAAGACCTTAGAAGATGGAAAGACCTCCCATGTTCTTGGATAGGAAGAATTAATGTTGTTAAAATGGCATATTACCAAAAGTGATATACATGTTCAACTCAATCCCCATCAAAATTCCAATGACATTCTTCACAGATCTAGAAAAAGCAGTTCTGAAATTCATTTGCAAAAATAAGATAAAAAAAAGTAAAGGAAATCCTTTGCAAGAAGAGCAAAGCAGGAGGCATCACAATATCAGAACTCAAATTATACTACAGAGCTATAGTAAGAAAAAAAAATCACCATATTGACATCTAAACAGGCAGGAAGACCAATGGAATTGAAGACAAAAACTCCCATAAATACAGTTATCTGATACCAGAAAAAGTGCCAAAAGCATGTGTTGGAGAAAAGATAGTCTTTTTTAACAAATGGTGCTGGGAAAACTAGAAATCCATATATAGTAGAATGAAATTTAACCCCTAACTCTAATCCTGCACAAAAGTCAACTCAAAGTTAATCGAAGACCTAGGAAATAGAATAGAAACCCTACAACTGCTGGAAGAAAATGTAGGTCCAACACTCCAACATGTTAGTATAGGAAACAACTTCCTTAACCAGACTCCTAAAGCTCAAAAATAAAATTAAAAATCAATAAGTGGGATGTCATCAAAGTAAAAAGCTTCTGCACAGCAAAGGAAACAAGAGTGTGAAGAGAGAGCCTACAGAATGGGAGAAAATCTTTGCCACATGCTCTCAAGATAGGGTGGTTAATATCCAGGATGTACAAAGAACTCAAAAACTTAATACCAAAAAACAAATAACCCAATTGACAAATGGGCAAAAGAACTAAACAGACACTTCTCAAAAAAAGAAATACAAATGGTCAACAAATATATGAAAAAAGGTTCAATATCCCTAGCAATTAGGGAAATGCAAACCAAAACGACATTGAGATTTCATCTCACTACAGTCAGAATGGCAATTATCAGAAATACAAATAATAATAAATGTTGGCGTGCATGTGGGGAAAAGGTACACTCATACATTGCTGGTGGGACTGCAAATTGGTGCAGCCACTCTGGAAAGCAGTATGGAGATTCCTCAGAAAACTTGGAATGGAACCACCATTTGACCCCAGCTATCCCACTCCTTGGCCTATACCCAAAGGACTTAAAATCAGCATACGACAGTGACACAGCCACATCAATGTTCATAGCAGCTCAACTCACAATAGCTAAGCTATGTAAGCTATGGAATCAACCTAGGTGCCTTTCAACAGATGAATGAAAATAAAAAGTGAGATATATATATATATAAGCTAAAATAAAAAATGAGATTATATATATATATAAGCTCTGCCATAAAGAACAATGATATTATGGCATTTGCTGGTAAATGGATGGAACTGGAGACCATCATACTAAGTGAAATAAGCCAGTCCCAAAAAGTTAAAGGTTGAATGTTTCCTCTAATATGTAGAAGCTAATCCAAAATTGGAGGGGGTGAAAATAAAAGAAAAGGAAGAGAGAGATAGAAAAAAAGGAGAGGGAATTTTATGAAAATGGAGAAAAGATCAGTAGAGTAGATGAAGAGGATTGAGAAAGAAGAGAGGCCAGGAAAAGGGAAGAACAGTAGAATGATTGTTACTGAACTTTCATATGTGCATGCATGGATGTGGTATGGTGGGTCGTGGTATGGTGGGTCCTGGCATTGGGTGTAACCATAAGACAATAATTTTTTTAAAAAAGGAAATAAACTAAATAGATTAAGGAGGGATTGGTGGAGCAGAGGGGGTCAAGAAGTGCTGGGGACTGAATTAGAATGGATTGTGTTTCACGCTTTTGTGTTTATGTCAGGGTGTATCCTGGTGATGTATATGACTAAAAAGAATTTTAAAAATAAAATGTGGGCAGAGGATATGAATAGATATTTTCTCAAAGAAGATACACATGTATCCAATAAGTATATAAAATTATGTCTAAATCATTAGTCATCCAAAAATGCAAATCAAAAACACATTGGAATACTATTTCATACCCACTAGGACGGCTGTAATAAAAAAGAAAATAACAAGTGTTGGGGAAGATGTAGAATAACTGAGAACTCTCATAACTTGCTGGTGGGGAGAGAAAATGATGAAGTCACTTTGGGAAACAGTTTGACAGTTTTTTTTAATTTTAAGTATGCACATAACATGCAACCCAGCAATGCCATTCCCTGTTATTTCCCCAATATAAATAAGAATATATACCTACAAAAAAGTTGCACATGAATATTCATAGCAGCATTATTCATAATAGAAAAAGTGGAAGCAGTTCAAATGTCAATCAACAGATGAATGACTAAACACAATTTGGCATATTCAGACAATGGAATGCTATTCATGTATAACAATGAATGAAGTATTGATACATTTAAGAGCATGGATGAACCTTGAAAGCAAGTTAAGTGAAGAAAACCTGGCACAAAATACCACATATGATTCTTTATTTATTAAATTCCTGAATAGGCAAATCTATTAAGACACAAAGTAACTGAGTACCTAGGGATGGGATAGGGGATGGAGTTGGGAAGTTGGAAGATGCCTAAGTTTTCAGAGTTTCTTTTGGGGATAATAAAAATATTCTGAAATATTTTGTGGTGATGGATGCAAAATTGCATAAATATAGAAGTCACTGATTTGTATACAAAAATAGGTGAGTTGTATGACATAGGAATTATATCTCAATCAAGTTGTTAAAAATGCATCTTTCCAGCTGGGGATATAGCTCAGTTGGTAGAGTGCTTGCCTCCCATGTACAAGGCCCTGGGTTCAATCCGTAGCACTACAAAAAAAATGCATCTTTCAGACAATGTTCTTTCTGCCACTTTGAAGGAATGGAAATAATGAGAAATATTAAAATAAAGAATTAAGAGGTCAGCTACTTCAACAGTTGGAAATGGAACATTCTGTATCCCTGAATAGATCAATCTCCACTTGATGAGCCTCTTCAGGCTATTCAAAATATAGGAATGCATTTGACACTAATGCTAGCCACCCCTACTTGCAACCATCTTTCTCCAGCACTGAAAATAAGCACTACTGCAGGGAACATGCCTTAATAATGGCACTGTTGAATATTTGACATAATTCTAGCTGTCTGCCTTTTGTCTTGCTTTGTTTGTGAATCTTCCACTTTCTACCCTTCATACCATCCATGTTGGAAAGAAAATGTCAAATTAAAATCACAAGTATAAAACTATGTCTTGGTCAAGTCATTAGAGGTAACAAGAAAGATCTGAATATAAGAACTGTGCAAATACCATTTAGGGACCATTCTAGAAAACAACATATCCATCAAAATGAGTACAACATCATGCTGGCAATCCAAGGAGCATAGAAAAGTGGAGTGCACTGAAAGTAGCTTGGTGAAAAAAAATGTTTAGACAGATCAATACTCTGAGATGAAAACTCTGTTATCCTAGAATTTATACTAAGGTCACATACTAAGATCTACTCAAAAACTGAGACCCAAAGAAGAGATGTAATTGGCCCCACATCATATAGCTAGTAGAAAACAGAATGAAGATTAGAACTCAAGTCTGAATTTGTCTGGGGATCTTTCTATTTGCTGAATGTTAGACACTGACAAATTAGTAGTATGGAGATAGGAACACAAAGCCACAGCTTTTGATCAAAATGTCCAAATCCCACCTTGATAACTGTTTAGAACCAGGACCATCTCATCAACAACAAAACTCCAAGAAGATGAATTGCTGAAGAAATAACAAATTGCCAGGGTACAATTGGTCCTTTCTGTAAGGGCAATATGTCTGATGTTTGGCCACCTCCACCATAAGCCTTCTTTATAAAGTACAAACTCTTACAACATGTGTGGGGAAGCAGTTTGTAAACTCTCTCCTTTCACAGAGCCCACCCAGCTTTCCACCTTTGTTCTTTTCTACTCCATCCTCAAGCCAGTCTTCCCAAAGCCTGTCTCCAGGCATCTATGAAAGGTTGGGGAGGGAAAGTTCTGGTAATATAAATACTTTCCTAGTCTTAATTTTTCTCAAGTGAAGGTCAATGATAAGTGACCTTCCTCTTGGGGCATAATTTATGGCTACATGACCTTATCTATTAAGCCCAACATTGACTGACAGGGTCACAACACTGGAAGAAGAGAAAGGTTGGCTCTGGGAGAACTAAATGCCAAGAAATGTATGTAAGACCAGACATAACTAAAGCAGGCAGAGATAATGAAGGAGAGACAAACTAGCTATATAAGCAAAAGACACATTCACCTTGGGAAATGGACTCATCATTTCCAAGGTTAAATTCTGACCTGCCTTCCTGTATTTCCTACAATTGCCTTTGTGCTCATGGCACCCACTTATTCTGTATAGTAAGTTGGAAGTCTCAAGTATTTCCTAGCATATTTAGCAGCAGCTCAAAGTCCTTCATGCTATTGTTTTCCTATTGTGCTTCAAATGTTTCCTTAAAATTCCTATTCTAAGACTGAGGCAAGAGGATTGCAAGTTCAAAGCCAGCCTCAGCAAATTAGCAAGAAAGGCCCTAAGCAACTTAGCAAGACCCTGTCTCAAAATAAAAAATAGAGAGGGCTGGGGATATGCTGGGATGTGGTTGAGTGCTCCTGGGTTCAATCCCCAGTACCCCCAAAAAAATCCTATTCTAGAGATCCCAGGCTATATATAACCTCTTGGAATCAGTTTAAACCTCTCCTGTTATTCTGATACCTAAACTCCCTGGTCCAAGTAGTTGATAATAGAAAGTTAGAAACATGAAATAAATTCATCCAATTGAAAACTGGCCTAACAAAGCTAACATAAATAGTAAAGTTCTGCTTGTGTCTTAGGTACATATCTTGAGGCAATAATGAATCTTTTCTTGCACAGATCCTATGTGTGGACAAAACTGAACCTAGAGATGCCAATCAGTGTAGCATGAAAATGGATAGTGTGAAGACCAGCTGCACTCCTATGTATGATGCCAAAAAACTGAAAATCTATTATTAAAGCTCTGTACCTCTAACAGAAGCATCATGTTTTCTGCTTTTGGAATTGATTTTAATACTAGATTATATATCTAATTAAACCACTATTTTCAAATGAACCAGAATTTTGTTTTTCAATTTTTACACATCCAGGAACTTTATGCACAAAGATCAATATGTGGGTTGATTAGGGAAATTAATATTTGGATAATTTTGCCCAACAAAAGTACTACTTCTGAAGTCAAAGAATCAAAAGAACAACCTCACCTGAGAATATAGTAATACATATAATCATCCAACCCTCCATCATTTCCTCCTTGATTGACCTTCTAGAAATTCATTTTGGCTCTTCATAGTAGTCAGGGTCCTACCAACTACTTCTTATTGAGGAGAGAAATCAGTTTGAACCTCTTCACACTAGTGATTAGCTTTTCTAACAACTTTTGACAAATATTTCCTCTGCAAGAAGTCAGGAAACCAGTCTTCTATACCAGCAAAACATAAACCCTAAAAAGGTTAAGGACTCCAAAAACACATCCATGCAAAATAAAAGCAAGCAAAGAAAAAAGGCATAACTATGGTTTCTTGTCCATCAGTAAAAAACAATTAGCCAACTGGTATACAGGAGAACAGAAGTAACAACAACTCAGTATAATCAACTAAATCAACTGGGGTCTTTTAGCTGATCACTACTTATAAGAAGGGGACAAAAACCACTTGGTTTGGTTGATCTGGGATTCAATTAAAAAACATACTGACATCAAGTTATGACCTTGATTTTATGAATAAAATATTTTATAACAAATAGACTTTACCATATTCTATCCTTTCCAACTTAGTGCCTAGTGCTACATGTAGCCAAAGACAGTCACTGGACTCTCATCCAAGTATATTCAAACCATTGCAGCACATGTGCCTTTGGCCTCTACAGAAGATCATATTGCAGTAGTAAGAATACCCACCAATATCCAAAGTGACTGACAGGTGGTAATATTAGCACTGTGTGTTATCACTAGCACAGGGAAATGGGATGAGCTCCAAAATTTCAAGTGTGGCACCAACTTTCAGTATACTCAGCAGTTATTTTGTAATTAGTAGTTTTGTCCACACACTCCCAAATTTTGTTATTTAATGTCTTTGCTGTAACAACACAATGATATTTGATTTGTGGGTTACCCAATGCATACCAGTCTTACCAGTGAAAGTTAGGGTAGTTAGTTCTTAATCATTCAGCCTCTTCTCTAAAGAGCATTTCTTTGTTCTCCATATATACATGTAATTTCATTTAAAATGTTTATGGTTAAAGATTGGGAAATCCTGGGTCAAATTAAATAAGTTTCCTCACTGTCTATGTTCTCAGAACATTTAATGTTCTGAGAAAACATTTAATGTTCTGAAAAAACAATGTGCTAATGAACACTGTGAATTTCTAAGAAAGGTGTAACATTTATAGCATTTTATAACCTTATCTGACCACAGAAACTTTTCTGAAGAACTTCTAGGGGTGGGATATGGAGACAGTTCTCCTTAGAATATACTTTGGGAAATACTAATTTAAATGTCTGCCCTTAAACTCAAGATGGATCAAGGATCTAGGCATTAGACCAGACTCTGTGCCTACTATAAGAAAATGTAGTCCCAACTCTACATCATGTCAACTTAGGAACCAGCTTCTGCAACAAGACTCCTAAAGACAAGAAATAAAATTAAGAATCAATAAATGGGATGGTATCAAACTAAAAAAACTTCTTCACAGTAAAGGAAACAATCAAGAATGTGAAGAGAGAGTCTACAGAATGGGAAAAAAATCTTTGCTGCCTGCACCTCAGCTAGAGTATTAATCTCCAGGTTATACAAAGAACTTAAAAAAACTTAACATCCCCCAATAACCCAATCAATAAATGGGCAAAAGAACTGAACAGGAACTTCACAGAAAAAGAAATACAAATGGTCAACAAATATATGAAAAACAACTCTAGCAATTAGAGAAATGCAAATCAAAACTACACTGAGAATTCATCTCACTCCAGTCAAAATGGCAATTATCAAGAATACAAGCAATAATAAATGTTGGCAAGGATGTGAGGGAAAAGGTCATACATTGCTGGTGGAACTGAAAATTGGTGCAACCACTCTGGAAAGCAGTATGGAAATTGCTCAGAAAACTTGGAATGGAACCACCATTTGACCCAGTTATCCCACTCCTCAGTATACACCCAAAGGACTTAAAATCAGCATACTACAGTGGCGCAGTCATATCAAAGTTTATAACAGGTCAATTTACAATAGCTAAGCTATGGAACCAACCTAGGTGCCCATCAACAGATGAATGGATAAAGAAGTTGTGGTATATATACACAATGGAATATTATTCAGTAATAAAGAAGAATAAAATTATGGCATTTGCTGATAAATGGATAGAACTGGAGACTCTCATGCTAAATGAAATAAGCCAATCCCAAAAAAATAAGGCCTAATATTCTCACTAATGTGCAGATGCTAATACACAATAAGGGTGGGAGATGGAATAATAGAAGTTAATTGGATTAGACAAAGGGGAATGAAGTGAAGGGAGGGAGGATGGGAATAGGAAAGACAGTAGAATGAATCAGACATAACTTTCCTATGTTCATATATGAATACACAAACCAGTGAAATACCACATCATGTACAACCACAAGAATGGGATCCTAATTAGAATAAGTTGTACTCTGTGTGTATATAATATAACAAAATACACTCTACTATCATGTATATCTGAAAAGAACAAATAAAATATAAATAAATAAATATCTGCCCTTAGTGACTTCCAAGTAGAATACTAGATGTAAGAGCCTGGGTGGGATATGCAATCCTTTGGAAACCCCCTATCACTTCTGATAGACCTAAGGATAGTGTCTGGAACATTGGAAGAAGAGGGCTTTTCAGAATGTCTCCCTGAGCCATGTGAGAGTCTCCTTATGTCAGTTCATTCAATCAACAAACATATGTAAAGTATCTGTAGTGTAACAGGAGCTGAATATAAATAAATAAGAAAGGGAGAAGGGAAGGGAAGGGAAGGGAAGGGAAGGGAAGTGATGGGAATGGAAGGGAAGGGAAGGGATGGGAATGGAAGGGAAGGGAAGGAAGAAGGTTAGGACTGCTTTTACTGTACCTAGTGGAGACATAAGTTTTCAAAGATAAAATAACATTTGAACAAGGCCTTAAAAGATGACCCCTTGTGGGGTCAGGGTGGGAAGAATGAGACATTTGAAAGAGAAGGAATTGTATAGAGAGACATACAGATGTCTGAAAGGACCTAGGAGATAAAGGTGCCATTTTACATATTAGGAGTGATTACAGAATGCCCAGAAATGGTACATCTCCACAAAATGTTGGAAACTCTTAGTAATAATGATAGAAGTAATGTAGGTGGCAGAGAGCTAACTTTAGTTAATACATATGTAAATTGTCATAAATATCATTTAATGATGAATTGTATGTAAATGTATGTGTGTTTTAATTTACACAGTGCTTTCACATCCATTATTTCATCTGATCCTCACAAGAATCCTGTGAACCTGAGCAGGGCAGATATGATTGGTCCATTTGTACAAAGGAAGATTGTGCAGTTCAGGACAGTTGAGTGGTTAGTCCAAGGTCATATATTAAGTGGCAATATAAAGACTAGAAACCAAATCTTCTGAATCCCAGTCTTATGTCTTTGATTTGTATTTTTCTTATATTACTTCAAAAGGTTTAAGGTATAGGGAAGCCTCACTCATGCCTAAAATAAAGAATATCTTTCCAAAAACACAGCTGTTGAATAGTAAACTAGAATGTCTTATGAAATGGTTGTAGAGGATTTCCCTAACTTAGATGGGAGAGTAAATGTCATATCTTCTAAATTCACTGTCTACTCTAAGATCCAATGATTCTAAAATTCCTAGATCCTATATCTCCCAGATGAGGTATTGGCAATTAAACTTGTTCCTAAGCAGCTCCTTTTTATTATATACACAGTGCTCAAAAGAGAAATACTATTAGAGAGATGCTTAAAAGTTGGCACTTTTCCTCACATCATAGGTAAGCCCATTGCTTTGGTACAACAAACACAAATAGGAGATACTTGCCTCTAGGTATCTCCCAGATCATATAATTATAGGAGATAAATAGAATCCACTAATTTATCAAAATTGTTAAGTATACAGTATTTGAGTAATCTTTCCCCTAAAACTCAAAATCTTGGAGCACACTTTATAATCAGAATTGGGAGAAGGCACAACTACATTTGAATACTCACCATTCATTTTGATGCATGGTGAATCTGCTTTTTTAGTTGTTTAAATTAAAAATGTATTTTAAGAAGTAGAATTATGGACTGATAATAATCCACATTTGTCTTCTTTGATGGGGGACCAGGATTCTCTTTAGAGCCAATAGAACCAGCCACTGTTCCAATTCTCTTGGAATATTTTTTGCCATATATTTACAGATCCCTATGCTCAAGAGAATGGTGCATCTGTCTGATGGAGACGCCTGGCTGCATTCTTTCCTAGATATTAATATAGGTGGCACTTCAGTAGTATAACCAATGACATGAAGAACCTGATTTGGAGGGGAACAGATGGCACCATCTTTCTTGGGCTAATTTTAGGATCCTGAAATAGTCCTTTTCTCACACAAACCATCAGTGCAACCAAATTAAGACAATCATGTCACATGAAAAAGGGAGAGAGGAGAAAAACTTGTATAAGGCAAAGACAATGAACTAGAGGCTTCAGTGCTTCCCCCTTTCTGACTCCTTTCACAGCATGACAGTCACTTCAATCTTCTTTCATCAGGCTGGATACAAAATACCAGTATGAGAGTATTTAAGAAAAAAACAGTGATAAGCTCTAATCTTCAGTCATATGTATTGAATAATCAAAGCTTATTGTACACTAGCTAACTTCATGCTTGTAAGAATTTATAGAATCCAGTTTCTAAGACAATTTTTTCCCTAGCAGATAAGGAAGCTGAAGCTAAATAACCATTATACTTGGCAAATTCAATTTCAAAGTCTCAGATTCCTGTCACATTGCTTTTCCTACTGAAAAGAGCTTTTCCTCCTAATGATACTATGTAATGTCATATAAGGATGAAATGAGGAGGAAGAGTCCCTCAACCAGAAACAATGGCTTGTCTATAAGACAGTTATCCAATGATTTTGAAAAATGAGAAGACTACTTTGAAAAGGTACTTACCTGTTTTCCATCCAGAGTGTAGAGCTTTTTGACAACCCCAGTCTCTAGCTTTATGGCTTCAGTGATATCAGTGAGGACTTGCTCAAAAGAGTGGGCTGTCTTCTTGTTCAGGAGCACACGCACGGCCTTCCGAGGTTTCACCCCGCTGCGGATGATGGTCACCAGCTTGGGGCGTACAAAGTCTTTGTTCTCTCTGGCCTGGGCACTGTTGCTGCTAGCCAGGGACTGGGGAGCTTTCATATTGGCAGATGTCTTCACGTTGACAGACCAGTTGGGATTGACATTCTTGGTGTACTCGACCTTTTTAAAGAAGTTGTCTGAGGAACAGACATAGCTTTCCCCTAAGGGAAGAAATAAGTAGTTAAATGATAAGTTCAACAGCAGATACATGGACTCTAACCAAACTAATATACACTGACATTGGAGTAGGACTTTTGGAGAAAAGGTGATAGTAACCAACCTTAAGTCAAATTCCTGAATGGACTCTCTAACAACTTAATCCATTCAAATTCAAAAGTAATCAACAAAAGATGTTTCAATATAATGGCATAACTTGTTGAAGAACTTGGTAAAGTTAAGTGTTATAAGGACAATGAACACTTCTAAGTTTAATCTAACAAGTGGGATTCTCGAACTTAATATGGTTCTATTGGAATTTAAACACTTATGTTAGTTTCTAGGATGTTTATTAACTTCTGGGGCATTACTGGAGCATTTTTACCATGTCTTTATTTCCTAATGTTCCTGTACTGATTTTGAACTCCTGATCCCATCCCTTCATTATATTATAAACCAAGAACTTTCAGAGCTATTAAGTTTTTATTCCAAGTTAAAGTGAAGCAAGTAACTTTGCATATCAGGCATATTGTACACTGTTGGTAAGAGCCAGACTGTCATTTGCACAAAATATTTAAGTGGTGGAATATTGAAATGTAAAGTGTGTGTGTGTGTGTGTGTGTGTGTGTGTGTGTTGAATGTCTATATGTGTGTTTAAATATGTCCTTTACTGCTCACTCCCATATCTAGGTAGAGAAAGAATCTAAATAACACACTGTACACACACACACACACACATGCACACACAAACACACACACACACACACACAAATACATCTTTCTTTAGTTCTTGCATGAAAATACTCTTCCCTGCTTCTACAACCCACCTTACATCTTCTTATCCTCCTGGATACCGCACACTAGATCTGTGTGTTTAGGGTCATCTTCACCAGTACTTCCCTTGGCTACCATAGTAATGAAGTGCAGATGTGAGAATACATCAAATAGCCTGATTTATGAATTGAAGAGATCTAGTGTAAATTTTACATTTACCTTGGGCTAGGGGAAATGACTAATGCAGAGGAAGAAATGGGCCAGAGGCAAGAGGAGGGGATTAAACACCTGGGACGAGACATGGAAGAAGGTAGGAAAAGATGTAGGTTCAGCCTGGGGGAGAAAATATTGAGGAAGGTTGAATTTTCAGTAAAACGCATTAGCCTCAAGGTATACAGAAGTTCATTCAGAGGTTGAGCTGCAAAAGCAGTCTGATTTAATCAGTCTTACATCATCAGTAATAACTCTAAAGAAATAAATAAACCCTAGCCAGTGCAAATAGACCATTAAACACAATTATAGTCTGATGGCTCTTCTCCTTCCTTTGGTCTCAGCAGGAGAACCACACAGAGACATTTAGAAATGCCAGGTTGATAACTCACTGTCTTTGCAAATATGGATTGTTTTGCTATAGCACAAAATCCTTTAAGTCTTATTAATTAATAAATTTCTCGGTGCTAAAAGAAGATTCAGTCAGAATATATAGTGAACTTTCAAGGACATTTATGTGTGTGTGTGGAGGGGGAAGGCAAGTAGCATTCAAAGCTGCCCTCAGTCTGAGAGGCTGATGGTGTTCCATCTCAACAGGAGAACCAAGGGATGGCTTATAGGTAAACAGAGGCACTGATTTCCTCTTAGTACACACATGAACACCCAGATGGGAGAAACAAAGACACCAGCTAGTAGAAACCTTAATTTCTCTGACTTTTTTTCTGGTTAATCCAACTTAACTCAAGTGATTGAGTCTAGGGTCTTTAATTTGTAAATTAACAGGGAAAAGGGGCTTTTACAGTTACCCCATATATTCATATCCAACATCTCACACACACTAGAAATGGCCTCTTGCCTTAGCACTTCACCAGATTCATAGGTACCTTCCAAGAGATCACTGCCTTTGAGTCAGATGTTTTCCATAACTTGTCATGCACTTTAAAACTCTGTCAGACAACTGCATGGTGTGGAAATGTGCAAGACTATATATTTATGATTTCCTTCATCCACAGTCTCTTCTGTAGAGTCAGCTGTGTAGCCCTATTAGGACTCTGGACATTTTTGCCCCCATCTCTTAAACCTCTTAAGCCTCTGAACTATGAGTATGATTAACTACCCCCAGATGAAAATGAACCTGATGGCAAACAGCTAGAGTATCATATGGCACCCAAGAACTTTCCAGAGGGCCCAGCACTCAGCCAAATCTATGTTGAGCACTTTTGAGGGTACATTTGAGTCACTCTACTCTCTCCTTTTGGCCTGAATACAGAGTAATGGAAAAAGAACAGCTGATATGATGTCAGTCAGAATGGAGTACCTAACACTTCATAGTTATGTGCCCTTGGGCCAGATACCTAGCCTCCCTTGGCTTCAGTGAATTGCCTGCAAAGCGGGGGTGCTAATAATACTTACCTTATAGAACCATTGTGGCCTTGAATAAGATGATGGATAGAAAGTGCTGAGCCCAGAGACTAGAATACAGTAAGCACTTCATAAATTTTTATTGTTACTATTAAGCCCCTCAAATAGTGGAATAGAGAGGAGAACAAGGAGGAAAGTGTGAAAAAGGAAAGGAGGAAGAAAAAGCTAAGAGAAAGGAAATGGAATGAGGAGTGAGAAATAAAAGAAAGAAAATAGAAAGCAGCAAAGTCAGTAATCTTAGACCTGAGCTGTGATGACTATACGGCTTGAACACTGCTGGGATCCTATGCCTCAAAAGCAGGATTTCATGCTACTTGTGAGGAAGTTTCCAGTTGCCACAAATACCAAATGCGGGAGCTCTGTAGCTAAGATTCAGCAAAGTCACTGTTGATGCCCCCAATGAGGACAGAATATTTATGGGGGTTAAGAGCAGTGACTTGGGGGTCAAGCTGACCTAGATTCAAGTTCCAACCAGGTACTGAGGAACCGTATGACTTCAGGCAAATTGCTTGTCTCTCAGTCTCAGCTTTTTCATTCACAAATTGAAAGTATTTCACCAAGTATACCTGAATCCCTTCTAGATCTAAAGATCTATATGAAGGAATTTTCTTCTTTTTTTCCATCACAAGCAAATTTGAAAAAATAAAACTGTTACGGTAATTAAATGTCAAAGAAATAGGTGCTTCCACCAAGGACCCTCCACTTCTACTACTGGAAAGATGTGCTACTTTGCTATACTAAAGCTTCCTTGTTCTGATTTTACGAGCATTTGCAATGTCTATTGCCAGAGCTTGGTGCTTCCTACTCATCCAGCTGCCTGGCAATTAAAGCTGGGTGAGGTGTGCTGCACCTTTACACAGCTGGGTTCCCATCCTGCCATAGCTTCCAGAAGCTTCCCACCTGCTGGGAACCTGGAAGGAAAGCTTGGTTGGTTTCAAAGCCAACCAAGGTGACAATTTGCTGGAATTGACAGCTGGCTTTAGGGTGAGGGGTTGAGGAAATGAAATCATGGAAGCACAGCTAAAAGGGGAGAAATGGAACAAGCCATGGGTTCAAAATGATCTAATGTCTACTTCCCTTCACTTTTAGGAGGACCTTATTTTCAAAAGCATTAAACATATTAATCTCTTCTCAGAGCAAAAGCACTTTTACAAGGACTTTGTCCTCTCCAGGGCTTCCTAACTCAAGAAAGAAAATATTAAATGATACCTTTATTGTATTTTATATTAAAATATTACATTATGATTTCTTACATTATCATGCCTATGAATCCCTCCTAGATATCTTAAAATCCCTGGGTCTCTTTTTTGGCAATGTGTTTGCTTTAGTAGAGAATAAATTAGTGAAAGGTGGTTTCATCTCATTGGAACAAACAATGGCAAAGGAACTGGATCATAATGTCATCATACAACATAGATTTCCCAAGACTGTCCCAATTATAAATATTCTGTCCCATAGTCTGCACAATAATGCTCAAGTTTGTCTAAATTTGCATTAATAAAAGCTATCTAGTCTTAAATATACCCACAAAATTGATCTGGTACATACATACAAGGAAGTGGGAAAAAGATTAGACAGAAGGGAAGGAGAATGATTATACAAGGAAAGATAAGACAAAAGACAATACCACCAGTGGATTTCATTCAATGACCTACTGGGGATACAGCTATCTAGGGTCACATCTAATGTGGCCTTGCTCAGACCCTTTGTGTATCCAAGAAGCTGTGGAAAAACTGACATCAAAAACCCAACTTTGTTGCTAACTGCTTCCCTTGATACTTTCAGCATCTGACAAGCAGACAGTGCACTAGAGATACTAGACAAAGGGGAACACAAGGTCACAGTGATTACCAAGCAGTTACTTTTTATTTCACTCCATGGACATTTGAAAACATCTTTAAGATCTACAAAAGCAAACAACAACAACAAAAAATACCAAGGATTTCTGCATTCATAGAAATTCTTAACACTGTTTATTGCTGAAGAGGATTATCAAGATCACCTAATCTAATACTTCCCAGTTCTAAGTGCTCATAAGAACCACCCAGAAAGATCTGTAAAAAAAATTCTGTGGTGCTGTCTCTGGGGATTTTTATTCAATAGGTCTGAGGTGTGGTCCAAGAATCTATATTTTTCTAAAGTTCTGAAAGATTTTGACAGGTAGCCAGGTTGGGAACCACTGGCCATTATTACCCCTCATTAGCATCATCATTCTCATTATTTTTGTTGTTCTCATTATTATTAGTCTCTCATCATTAATGATAATGACACTTTAGTCACTTTAGTTGTACCTTGTCACTGTTTTTCCATAGTACATCTAATTTTATCTTCACAATCACCCTAACAAAAAGGGTGACAAATAATCTCATTTCAATAGGTTTCAAATGTAATTTTGAAGAGATCACAGCTTTCTATCACTTGAGTCCTCTTGAATCCTTGATAGATTGGACCCCTTTCATCTATCATCTCTGGGTCACTTTGGATGCAAGTGTTATAAGTCTCTCTTTATAGTTAAGAATATTATTCACAAGAGATATACAAAATGTGATCTGGATATACAGTGAAACACCATTCCACAATAAAAAGGAACAAAGTGCTGATACATTGTACAACATGGACAAATCTTAAGAACATTATCCTAAGAGAAAGAAGCACATGCTGTATGATTTAACTTACATGAAACATCCAAAATGGGTAACTCTATTGATACATAAATTAGATAAATGATTGCCTAGATATGGAGAGGTTGGAGGGAATTGGTAGTGACAGCTAATTAGTACAGGGTTTCTTCTTCAAGAGATAGATGAAAATGGTCTGAAATTAGATTACAGTGATAATTGCATCACTTAGTTAATTTTCTAAATATCATTGACTTATAACTTAAATTGGTGTTTCTGGTATACAAATTATGCTTTGAAAAGATTTTTTTAGAGAAAACAATCATTCTGAAAAAGAAAACATTATTCACATTGATGATAATGGCAAACCTATGCTCAGGTAGCTAACCAGTTACAAACTAGAAAGACTCAAAAAGTAATAGTTACTCTTTACTGAGTGTCTCTGTGTGCCAGGAAGAACAGCAAGCACTTCATATCCATTATCTTATTTAATTCTCAAAGCAGCTACTACCATATTACAGATTAAAAACTGAGGCTCAGTGTTTAATGCTTTCTCCAAGTTCACACAGACTAGCATTTGGAAGATCCCAAATCTGAACTAAATCTAATTCCAAACATTTATTCTCCCATTATAACCTGCTGCCTCTAAGACTAGAACCCAGTACACCTGATTCTTCATGCAGGAATCTTTCCAAACTTTTGCAATTTGAAGCTAACAGAAAACAATGTGCATGATTTTTATATTTTCATTTAACCTCTTCCAAAGTAAGTAAAGTGAAGGGGGAAATATCCATTTTTCCTAGATGAACAGAACACAATAGAAGAGGTAAAGACCCATTTTCTTTATTCTCCTCTCCTTACCCATTTGTCTATACAGCAGTAGGAAAATTGATCACATTTATCAACATTAACCCAGAGATACCCCTGAATTTACTTGACAGAATGGGCAGTACTCAGGACTGGAGGAACATTGACATTCATTGTGATTATGTTTATAGATGACATGTGAATAAATGCAACTTAGCCCTATTCATAGGCTACATTATCTGGGAACTAACCAGGAAGTAACACTGCACCCAAAGTGACCCAGAGATGATAGATGAAAGGGGTCCAATCTATCAAGGATTCAAGAAGACTCAAGTGAAAAAAAGCTGTGATCTCTTCAAAATTACATTTGATACCTATTGAAATGAGATTATTTGTCACCAGTCCTCTCCCAAAACACATGCACACATACACACACACGCACACACACAAACACACATATATCCAGGAAGAAAAAAATCAATATGTGAAAAATGGATTTGGGGAGAAATCTGTGCCTAACACCTGTCTGAGATCAGATAAAAGAATATTCCAATCCTTGTTCCAAATATAGTATCACTTGGTTCAGTATTCTGCCCTAGCATCTATGATGGTCTTTAGAAGATCACAGCTAATGGAAATGAAGACATATTGGATGATTCGGGGTGGTTTGTTTGTGAAAGTTATCAGAGAAATCCCTCAAATTTGACTGAGATATGGATTTTACAGTAACAAAGACACACACCCTATTGATTACTCTGTTGGACAGCTCCTTCAACCTAGCTTCAAAACCCTTTGAGTCTGCCCTGCTTCACCTTTCTTTCAAGAAATGCACTAGAACCTCCAATCCTTTGATGTTCAGGAAAGGCCTGTCCATTTGGAATGTGATCTAAACCTCCTTGGCATTGCTTTTCATTAACCTCTGCCTGTCCATTCTGCATGTGATCTAAACCTCCTAGGCATTGCTTTTCAAGGTCATTATGTAAAAGATCTCAGACTTGAACCCTGAGACTGAGATGTCACAACCATATGGACACTTTCTCTTATAAGTAACTGGCCCAAATCACTTTACCTGACTACTTGGGAAACAGTAGCTACTCGAGAGAAATGGGATTTTGTACAAGGGAAGCCCTCATGCTCCTTTGTCTAGTAACACAAGAAACCTAGAAGCAGTAAAGCAGAGGCAGGGTATTCCCAACAAGTCATTAAGTGTGTGGTTTCTCCTGCCTTGTTGGCCATTTCATAATTTGGTCTCCCTAGAGATCTATCTGCTCTAAACTCACCTTTTCTCAGGGAATGAAGGGAGGGAGGGGGAAGGGTTAGGTAATGGGGGAGGGGTTTGAGGAGGAACGTTTTCATTATCGCCATTCCTTGAAGCTGTCCTTTAAAGCACTGTATCAGTTTAAAATAATTACATATGTCGTACCCACCAATTTAAAAGCAGGGATAGGGAAATATCATCAATATAATTTATCCAATAATGTACAATATTAACAACACAACCTGAGATCTATTTTCTAAGTAATCACAAAAAAGACTTTATGGCTGAGCAAGTTTTGATAAGAGCTGGGATTTCCCCTATTTTCAGGTGGATACACAGGTTGTCAGCATTTTCAGCAATCTAGTCAGAAAATTCAGTTGCAATACCCACATCTAGAGAGGATTTAAAAGGATTGAGGTACAGTGAGTCAGTTCCTATTCTAATAGGAATGATCTTTATTAAAATACCAGGCATACCTACAGCTTCCTTTGGTATTTCTCCCAATGATCTCAGCCTCAGGGACACACCCTGAAGTGGGCTTTTTAGAAGCAACAGCTGAACAGTGACCACTTACCTAAAAGTATAATCTTCTGTGAATATGTCCAGTAAGTCCTGCTTTTAGGGTGTATATTTCCAGTGAATTGCAATTCACAAATAATTTTTCAGTAGTTCAAAGGAAATTTGTACATAATAATTTCTCTATTAACCCAATCAAGTGTCCTTTCCTTGTTACACCCCTGGTGATTTCATGGTCTGATTTAATAATGCCACTTAGAGCTAATTATGAACAAGATTCACTAAACACCACAATTCAGATTTTCATTTGTATAGCCTGGTAGATAAGCATAATACATTATCACCACCATCTACACTTCAATCCTAGCAGTGACTGAAGCCCATGAAGAGTGATAGCTAATGGCTCTGTTGATGTCTATAGAATCAAGTCTGAGCATCAGTCAACCTGAGGTTTCGAGAAACACATTGCCTAATTTCTTTCAGTGAAATCCAAGAATGTAATCATAACCAAGGATGCCCTTTCCCCCCCAAGGACCACCACCCACTGCCTTAAATTACCTTCTTCTAGTTCATCCATACTTCCAATCTTCCTGGATCCATCGATGGTGTAAATGTAACGCACTCCCTGAGGCAGATTGATGTTGTCAGACAGAGATCGAGTCAGGTCAGCCAACAAAGCATCGAAGCTGCGAAAACGGTCAGAAGACACAGCGTACACAATTCCCTTGAAGTAGCGGTCCCCATTGCGGTAGAAACGTACCTTCTTGGCTTTCTTCTCGTTGCTCAGTGCCTGCAAGGTTCTGGTTCTGTAGAAGCTACAGTGGGCGCTGTGAGTGGGACTGGGCAACCCATTCATTCGTGAGCCTCTCATGTTCCTTGATGTTTTATCTCTTTCGTCAAAGTGTCCAAAATCAAGTTCCATATTTTGATGGAACCTCAGAGACCTGAGTGTTGGAGAAAGGGGTGGGGATAAGAAGAGGCAGAAAAAAAGGGGTAAGGAGAAAAAAAGAAAAGAATTCAAATATTAGCCAAATTCAGATATGCAATCTGCTGCTTGTGAAAAGAACTGGTTGAAGAGAGGCTGTGACCCATCTGCTGCTTGCCCCTGACCTGCAGGAATATTGATCTTAATAGAGAAGAAGGAGGGGCTGGGCGGGGGTACTGGTGCTTGTGGGGGTTGGGACTAAGAGATAGAAAGGGAGGCACTTTTGGCACTGTTCCAAACAGAGAAGAGGGAGGGATTTTGAAATAGCTTAAAATCCTGGAACTTACTAACAGTGGCTCCTATCAAATTGTAACTTCGGGCTAAATACATTAAAACTGGCATCTGTTTCCTCACATATGCCCACATGACTAACAGTTGTAAATGAATCCATAGCCTGACAAAATTCCCCTTGAAGACAACAGAAGGAGCTAGCCAAGGTTAGCATCTCCAGCTTAAGAAGCGGTCTTTGCATCTCAGTACAATGACTATGAAGGGGAGTGTTTTAATTTTATTCCAAATCCTTTTTCCTACTCTAATGTGTGCATCCCCTCCCCCAGAATAAACTAGAATTCTCTTTTAAAGGGACAGCCTCCAGGGAATAGCCAGTGTCTTTGTGCTATTCATCAAACCCTCTCCCCACCAAGCTGGTGCAGCTATCAACATTCATAAGAAGAAATATGCTGAAAAAAAAAGGATCAGAAAAAAATGAGTTATTTAACAAGTTATTAGCTCTGTTTTCCTCTTTCTATCATTTGGTCACAAAATCCTTTTCCCCCACCCCAGGTGCTTCAACCCCTCCCCACCAATGCAGCAATACCTCTTAATGGAATAATTTAATTGTTGAAAGATTCTCAAACGAGTCCCTGAACAACATATGGGACGTTTAGAAGCAAGCACACCTTTCATTGTTCTGGGTTTCTACCCTGACTGAAGGGGCATTTTGCATTCACAGCAGACAATTCACCCCAAACTTGTCTATTGCCCAGGTGCATTTGCTAAGGTTAAAAATGGTTATCTGTCAGGCTTTGATTTTTTCCCCTTCTGTTGAACCCCTTCCAACAAAACCCCAAAATAAAATAGTTTGTAAAAAAAAAAAAATGTAAACATGAAACCAAACACAACCAAAGCCCCAAATGCAAGAAAAGGTGGTTACATTCTAGGAACCAAACTATTAGCATGCATCTCACAGATGGGGATAAAAGGACTCACAAAGCAAGCAGGGCTCAGCTGCTATACACTGCCACATCAAAATATTTGCAAGAGACCAGGAGATCAGGAGATAAAGGGGGACTGGTGCCTAGTGGGCTTGTCAGACTCAGTCCCCCTTTTTTCCAATGTCACCGTGACCTACGCTGAGCTCAGCATTGTCTCTGTCAGACCACCTACAGTAGTAAGACCCCACCTCCTCAAGGCAAGTAGTAAGCATTTCCCCAGGTGAGCCAATAACGGTTTGCTTTGCTTTAGGATAAGAGGTGATATTATCCTAAATTAACATTATAGTGAAAACAAAGGAATATCAAACTCACTTTTCCAAAGGAAAATCCCAGGTAGAAGCTTAGGGAAAAAATCCAGTAGAATAAAGCAAAAAGGGATAAGAGAGAAAGAAACAGAGTGAGAGAGAGAGACAGAGAGAGAGCACTTTGCCTTGTGCTTGTCCCCCTTTGACATCTGTTACATTCTGCTGAAAATCACTCGAAAGCCCCACTCACCGGTTTTCTGCTGGTTGGGTGGAGATGCTGAGAGAAAGAAAACCAATCTCTCTATGCCTTTGTTGTCTGAGCTCCAAGCAAGAAATTCCTGCCAGGGTGGATAGATGCCTTCTAGGTCCTAGTGCCTTGTCCAGCTTCTCCCCTGTTATTCAGGCTTAGTGCATCCCCCCCAACCTCCTATGATTAATTACATGCTTTTTTTTTCAATTCACAGCCTGCATTAACAGCTAGAAAGGTTTCATTTATAACCAACAGGAAATTGCAGGGTAGCAAAAAGATTGCACAGGCAAGTTCAGAATGCTCTAATGAGCAATGTGCTAGCCCTTTCTTTTAGAAAATTGGCAATTTCACTTGGCCAAAACCTTGGCCTAATCTGCCTGGAGGCCAGACTTGACAGCCAAACCAAGCTTCATAGAAATTGTAGCTCTCTTCCTTAGGAAGAGAAAACAATTAAATCTGCAAATTTTTTAAGACATTTTAGTTCAGATATCCAACAACTGGTTGTTTTTTTCTATGAACTCAGTGGAGTAGACTAAGAGGGAATAGGAAAGTAACAAGACAAGAGAAAATATTTCTAGAATTGCATGGAAGGTAAAGTTGGAAAAGGACACCCAAAACACTTTAGACTGGTATAAGAATTTGTTTAATGAAATCTGCTTTGTTTGCTTTTAAGAGTTTAAGAATTCAAATACAACCCATAGATATTTCCATGTGAAGTGTGTTATCTACAACATAAATATTAACAAGTCTCTCCTCAAACTGTCTATATGTCACTAACTGGCTTCTTTATATCATGTAAGTTGTCAAGAACAAAGAAGCATTCAAACTGAACTCATTCGATCAAGCCAAACTATAATACAGAAGAGAAAGATGAGAAACTAAACAGTGTTGGGGGAGTGCTACCATATTCACAATTGAGACTACATACATTAATGTGTAGAAGTCTAAAACTATCCTGGTTCCATTTTTGCTTGGCTTCCAGGAAGTTCAGCTCTAATAGCATGCTTCCAAGTGAGACTATTTAAAAATGATCATCTTTCTTCTCTGGAAGCTATTTTCTCAGCAAAGCCTAAGCTATCATGTCAGTTGGGTGGACAGACACAAGGGTACAATGTACCCAGTTAAAGTTCCCTTAACACCTTGCCGCTGCTCTCCTGGTTATTCTGTCAGAACCTCAGATGAATCTGTGTGTCTTCCTTGTTCTCTTTCACATGTAATTGCCTTATGTTATGGACACTTATTGAAAAATCAGACTTATTCTGGTCAGGAGCAGAGAAATATCAAGGAATAAGAGCATGAAATATGGAAATTCCAGCAAGGTTAGTGTTTTAAAACTCCTTTGTTATATATTGTAAGTATTCAGTAAGTGTGCCACAACTGATTTTGCATCAGAACTCAAAATGGCCTTATTTCCGGTGAGGATATAAGAATGGATGGGATGATAAAACTTAAACATGAATGATTTGGAATAGATTGTAGAGGCAATTTCCTCATGATAAAGGCTTTGAAACAACACTGTGGATGCTACCAATGTCTTTAGTAGACAGTCTAGGATAAATTACTTTGCTTTGTATATAACAGGGATAGACAACACCAACACTTCTCAGCATGATGCTAATAGGTGCTTTTAAAAACAGAGTCTATGGTCGAAAATGTTGGAAAAGTGATGGGCTAAAGGAAATTAATTTTCTTTATCATAAAACTTACCAGGGTCTTTAACATACTTAAAATATAGCACAGTCTCCAGGATGAAAAATTAATATGAAAAGGCTTCCCTTCTTATTTTTTTAAGATCAGAACCTTTATTTTCCCACTGAGCATGCCAAAATCTAATGATTTGTCAGGGCTGCGGGGGGGGGGGGGACTTTTGCAAAAACTTGTCTAAATCATCTCACAAAGATATGTCTTCTCAAAGAACTCTCAGCTGTCACTAAGGCCCTTTTCTTCACTTCCTCAGAAGAAAAAAGGCAGTGACAGAAGAAATGAACTCAAGTGCATCTTTAAATATGGAAATCAATTTAAAGACCAAGGAAGAGTCATTGTCAAAGTCTCAATGGAGTAAGCAGATTGAAGGGAAAGAATAGAAACCCATTGTGGGAAATGTAGCAGTAAGACCTTTTGAGTAATTACCATGTGCCCAATACTACAGGCAAGATACAGAGTAGGAGAAATTCATCAATGCCCATTGAAGAGCTTGAGGACACATTGAAGAGACAGGATACCTTGCAAAAATCATGAAGGAGAAGGGCTTAGTTTTCTCTTGATGTGCTGCATTCTGGGTTAATCAAACTCAGACTAAAAAACAAGTTCAGGAAAAAAAAGCTTATCCATTACACACACACACACACACACACACACACAAACACAAATTGTCAGTTTATTGTTACCTATCAGAAGAAGAACAGAGTATGATCTGTTGTGTGGCAACTAAGCAAATAGCAAGGGAGGTAAGAAAAATATATAAACTAGGTAGATCAAAAAACTATAATGTACCTAGGAATAAATTACAAAATGTGAAAGATCTTTCTTGAGAAAATAAAATTATTAAAGAACATAACAAGCTGTGAATTAATGCCAGATGATGGGAATGGATAGCAAGATACAATGCTGTTATCAATTCTTTCCAAAGCAATCTATAAATATAAAGAAATTCCAGTTAAAAATTCCAACAGGAGTTTGTGAAACCTGAAAATTGATGTCAATATTTTATGAAATTTTAATTTTGTTTGGAAGAATACAGAACTCAAAGAATAGCCAAGCCCACTGTAAAAAAAAAAGGAGAATTAGAAGTTGACGTTCACCCTACCAAGATTTATTATAAAGCTATATGTAGAAATGAAGGTAATGTGGTATTGGCCAGAAGGACAAAGATCAATGGAAAGAAATAGATATCAACACCAATGGCACCTTGCTATAGATTAATATAATGGTAAGAGCCTAGACTTGTAGCCAGACTGCCTGGGTTCAAATTCTGACTACTAATTATTAGGGGGTGACCTTGGGTCACTTAATTAATCTCTCTGTATCTCAGTTCACTCATCTGTTATGCAGGAGTGATGATCTCGGTTGTGTTGAAGATAAAATGAATAAATATACAAAAATCTTAGCACAGATTAAGCCTGATATAAAAACTAGCTTTAACAATCCTCCAAATATTCATGTTCCAATTCCCTTGCTTCTTTCAAGACTTTACCCAAAGGTCAACTCCTCAGCAAGATCAACCAAGATTGCCTACTTAAAGTTACACCTCTACAGAGTGGGAGAAAATCTTTGCCACACACACTTCAGATAGAGCACTAATCTCCAGAATCTATAAAGAACTCAAAAAACTTTACACCAAGAATACAAATAACCCTTATCAATAAATGGGCTAAGGAAATGAACAAGCACTTCACAGAAGAAGATCTGCAAACAATCAACAGACATATGAAAAAATGTTCAACATCTCTAGTAATAAGAGAAATGCAAATCAAAACCACCCTAATATTCCATCTCACCCCAATTAGAATGTCTATTATCAAGAATATAAGCAACAATAGGTGTTGACGAGGATGTGGGAAAAAATGTCCCCTCATACATTGCTGGTGGGGTTGCAAATTGGTGCAGCCAATTGTTGCAGTATGGAGGTTCCTTAGAAAACTTGGAATGGAACCACCATTTGGCCCAGCTATCCCCACTCCTTGGCCTTTGTCCAAAGAACTTAAAATCAGTATACTACAGAGATGCAGCCACATCAATGTTCACAGCAGCTCAATTCACAATAGCTAGATTGTGGAACCAATCTAGATGTCCTTCAATAGAAGGATGATAAAGAAACTGTGCTTTATATATATACATAATGGAATATCATTCAGTCATAAAGAAGAATAAATTATGGCATTTGCAGGTAAATGGATGGAGTTGGAGAAAATCATGCTAAGTGAAATAAGCCAATTCCAAAAATCCAAAGGCCAAATAATTTCTCTGATAAGTGATTAATGATACATAATGGGGGAGGGGGGAAGTAAGGGAAGAATGGAAGAAGGATGTATTATGTACATGGAAATGAGGAGTGGGGAGAGGGTGGGGAAAGGAAGATAATAGAATGAGACAAACATCATTACCCTATGTATATGTATGATTACACAAACGGTATGACTCTACTTTGTGTACAACCAGAGAAACGATAATTGTACTCCATTTGTGTACAATGAATCAAAATTTAAAAAATAAAGTTACACCTCTCTCCCAATCCAGCACTCGAAATTTCCAAATTCACTTTGTTGAATTTCTTTTGAATTTCATTTTGTTGAGTTGTACAGAGTAAGGAAGGTATGGAGTGTTCAGCAAATGGTATTTAGACAACTTTCACATGAAAAAAATTTGTTAGTAACCCACCTTACATCATACATAAAAATAAATTCCAGATATATTAAAGACCTGAATATAAAGAACAGAACTTTAGACCAGGGGCAGTAGCCCACACTTGTAATCCAGGGAGGTTGTGGCCAGGGAGACTGAGATAGGAGGATCCCAAGTTCAAAGCCAGCCCCAGCAACTTAGTGGGACCCCAAGGAATTTAGTGAAACCCTGTCTCAAAATAAAAAATAAAAATGGGCTGGGATGTTGCTCAGTGGTTAAGCACCCCTGAGTTCAATCTCTGGTAACAAAAACAAACAACAAAACTTTAAAAGTATTAGAATAAATTTTTTTAAAATTATCTTTTAATTATTGTGGTTAAAAATATTTTCTTACACACAAAAAGCAAAACTCTTATGGAAAACATATTGGTAAATTTGATTATAAAAAAATTGAAAGCTGCTGGGCACAGTGGTAATCCCAGAAGGTTGAGACAGGAGGGTCACAAGTTTGAAGCCAGCCTCAGCAACAGTGAGGTGCTAAGCAACTCAGTGAGACTCTGTCTCTAATAAAATACAAAATAGAGCTGGGGATGTGGCTCAGTGGTTGAGTGTCCCTGAGTTCAATCCCCAGTACCCAAAAACAAAAACAAGGAGATTCCTGCTGTGCCTCGCGCGCTGACAGACCTCCCGGCTCTGGTGTGTTTCCTTTGCCGCGGACACTCATCCTGCTCGGCCCCGTATTCTCCTCAGGCGGGCCCTGCCCGACAGGGAGCAACAACTGGTGCCCCATGTGAGGAAGACGAAGTCGCTGACAGGCCAATCGGACTCCGGGTGAGTGTACTCCCATAAAATATGGGACAGTTCAATTCCAAATCTGACCCCTCCCTTGACTCCCTTAGGATTCTCCTTAGAAGTAGAGGATTGGAACTCTCAGATAGCCAGGCATCTCAGATCTGGAAGGCCCTCACTAAGGCAGCCCCTTCGCTGCCTGAAGCAAACTTGTTTGACTGGTCCACATGGGATCGTGTAGAACAACTTGTTAGGAAGAGGGAAATCAATTTAGGGGAGGGCCCCCCATTGGGAGTCTGCCCTACATTATCCGCCCTTAAGGCCTGCTTCTCTCCAGGACCTCTGAAAGGGGCCTTCAAGCTTCCCCACAAAGAGCCGCCTCCTCCGGATGGTGGGAAATCTTCCCGGTGGCCATTTTATGATACTGGGCAAGAACTCACTGACTCTAACCTCCCCCCTCCCTGTATGGCCTACCCGGTAAATGCTAAAATGTTAGTTTGGGAAGAAATGACTACCGATCATAAATTGGCCTGTGCAGGGATGAAAGATCGCTCCATGGGAAGGTGAATTGTGGCTACCAAAGATATTGGCACACAACTTCTGCAAGCGAGCAGACAGATGGAAAGGGATTCCTTATCTTCAAGTCTCTTCTTTCTTGTGCTTCTATGCTCTTCCTACAAACTCCAATGCCTCCTTCTTCTCCCCCTCTTAATCCCTCCTCCTCCTCCAACTTCGACTCAGCTGTTTCTGTTTCCATTCCCCAGCCCAGCCCACCTAGTCCTCCTGCCACGAGGTCCCACATATGCCGGTGTGGAGGGAGTAACCAGCCCAACCATCAGTGGCATGTCCCAGTAAGAAGTATGATACAGCATCCCCATTCCCCACAAGTAGTGGGAGATAATTGTTTCACAATTTTCTGCGTCCAAACTTGAATTGAACCAGCAAAAAGGGTTAAAATGCCCTAGGCATCAAGTTTCTGCTGGAACATTTTAGCCCTTCAGATCCAGATCTCAGTCAAGGTTTACATTGAAATGTAAATGGAGGAAGCCAGAAGACTCAGTAGGAGACTGGTCTCAAATCCAAGGGAAAAAAAAAAAAAGAGTCTTACCTATACTCCAGCAAAAGTAAATTTTATGGTGTTTTACTAAAGTAATTAACAGCTGTATCATTTTTCCAGGACTCTTGTTTTTTTTTGAATTCTACATTTTTTTGAGCTCATGACTTTTTGATCAGTTCTATTTTTTTATTCAACTAGAGTTTTGAACATCTGTTACATTGCAATGGAGATTCACCTATAAAGTTACAAGGCTTTTGATTTTGTGTTATTTGTATGTCATGCTGTCTGATGTCATGTTTTGTCTGTATCAAAACTGAGTGCTCCTAAAATTAAAATTTAAAAATGGATCCAAATATTTTTAATTCACGTGATTTAAAAAGGTTCAATTTAAATTGGGTAAACTAATAGAAGTAAAATGTCTTTAAAATTAACTCACAAGTCTCTAGGTGGTCAAACTAATAAAATGTTGATGTTTACCTGTCAAAAAAAAATCAAAGCTTCTGAAGACAAAAGAATCAAAATGTTAAAAGTAATAGACTTAAGGTATTTGAAACAAATATAACTGACAAAATATAAGTGTTTCTGTATATATATATAGACATGTAAAATTATATACGTACAACTATGTATGTAAAGTTACATATATAAACATATATCTAAAGTTATATAATATCAATAAAAGGTAAACTCCAATAGAAAAAATAGGCAAAGGGAATGTCCAAGTAATTCATAGAGAAAGAAACCCTAAATGGTCAACAAACATGAAAATAAGCTCACTCTCACACATAACTAGAGAAATACAGGTTAAAAGAGCAATTGTGTATTTTGCAACCATTAAATTGATATACATTTTTAAAGAATGGGATAACAAGTATAGGCAAGAATAAAGAACAACTGGAATTCTCATAGTGTTAAAGGGAATATGAACCAGTACGGTTTTGAACAGCAGGTTTTGCCAGTAACTGACAAAGTTGCAGAAGCACATCAGCCTGAGATACAGAATTCCACTTCTAAGTATCCATGTGCTATGGATCCAATGCATGTGCTCCTTCCAAATTTTATATTTTAGAACCCCATACCAAATATGAAAATATTAAAATAATATGAAAGTATTAAGGGCTGGGACCATTGTGTAAGTGATTAAGTCATTAGCACTCTCCCTGCTCCTCCTGAATGGAATTAATGCTCTTAAAAAAAGATTGAAGCAAGTGCCTTAGTCCATTTTGGCTTTTCACCTTCCACAATATGAAGATGCAACAACAAGGTGCCATCCTGGAAGCTGAGAATGACGCCTCACTAGACACCAAATTCAAAGATGACTTGAGCTTGAACTTCCCAGCCTCCAGGGCTATAAGAAATCAATTTCTAATATTTATAAATTACCCACTCTACAGCACTTTGTTATAGCAGCAGTGGCAGACCAAGACACCATTCTAGGAAATCTCTCATACATGTGTTGAAGGAGACAGTTACAAGTAAATTCAATAAAGTGTTATTTGAAATATTGAAAAAAATAAAAACAACCCCAATGCCAATCATTGACATACTAATTTGATTAGTAATTGTTTATACACAGAATGCCACACAGTGAAAAAGAATAAAAGAGAGGTAAGTTTAAGTGGTGGTTATGGTGAACTGGTTCCATTGCCATTTCAATGTCCTTCTAGGCTTGCCTTTTTGAGTTGGAGAGGTTGGAAAGATTAAAACTAGATATTTTTTCTTTTTTTTTTTTTTTGAAGTTTTCTTCTTTCTCGTACTGGGAATTGAACCTAGGGCTTCCCACATGCCAGCCAAGAACTCTACCACTGAGCAACATTCCCAGCCTGAAAAACTACATTTCTTTAGCAACTTAGATTCCTCTGATTATATGCATTTGCATGAGGATTATAATGGGACAGAGCAAGGCTGGGACCATCTTTCTGCTGCTTGATTATATTGCCCCTGACAGATGAAGTCATGGAAAGCAAGTGTTTTTCTGCAACAGTATTGCAGTGTCCAGCTAACAACTTTTTGAGTGTCAAAAGGCCATTGCTATGACAATAGTGACTTTTTGATCCCTTCATCAGTGATGTATTACTGGTCTTGATGGCCTCCTGACTTCTTCTCTTCCTGATGTAATAAAGGTCCTGCTTCTTCAGAATTCCAATCTTAAGCAGACAGCCTGCTCCTCCAGCCCTTCCATCAATTTTATAAGTACCTAGTTTCTTACATTAAATTCCTTATTCTTAAAATAGCTTGACTCTCTTGTGTTTTCTACAACTGATTCCTGAATAATAAAGTGTTTATACAAGAAATAATTTTTGGCAACAGACCACCAAGGATGGAACTCTGTGATTGCTTATCTAACTAGTTGAGTTTGAAGGCAAAGTTTTGAAAGACCAAGTAGCTGCTTCAGCAGAGTTTGATGATGATTATCAAGTCTGAGCAGCGTGGCTATTTCTGACTGTGCTAAAGACTTAAATAATGTAGCATGGTCAGGGTTTAAAATTCTTAACTCTAGACACAATTGAGAATAGAGAACTTTTGCTGGGCATGGTGGTGCACACCTGTAATCCCAGTGGCTTGGGAGGCTGAGACAGGAGGATTGCAAGTTCAAAGTCAGCCTCAGCAATGGCAAGTCACTAAGCAACTCAGTGAGACCCTGTCTCTTAAAACAATACAAAATAGAGCTGGGGATGTGGCTAGGTGGTTAAGTGACCCTGGGTTCAATACCTGGTACCCCCCCAAAAAAAGAATAGAGAACTTTTATGACTTCCCTTAACTAATCTTATATTTTGTAGTCAAAGAGTGCATAGCCTACAATCAGACCCAGAGTCCAATTTTCCATGTGGATGAATTACAGCATAAGTTGAATTCCAATCTCTCCAAATATCTTCTGTGAGTGTTAAGGCATTAGTGGGGTAAAGTATTGGAATGGGAACATTTGTTTATTTCAAATAAAAACCACATATCCTGAACTCAAACACTAGTGAACCACTTCTGTCAGCAGAGGCAGCCCATTTCCTATGACTGATGAAGCTGATCCTACCTTGATAAGACGCCAGGTAATGGCCTCCAGTTCTCCTCATTCCCCATCTTTATCAATCTAATGCTCTCCAGACCTATAACAAGAGTCAGATCCCAGTATTGCTCAAGGGAAATTGTTCAAAGCTTTGTCCAAGAAGGGAAAGCATTATATACTAAAATAATTATAAGGTTTTATGATTTTATACTGACAAAAACCTAAGAACTATGTGAGTTAATAGAATCCAAGGAATAATGGAACATAATTTTAGACTATGTCAAAATCATCACATTTCTTATGCTTATTAGAAAAGTTTAGATTTAGCTCACACTACAGCCTAGAGTGGGTCTAACCTCTTTTTATTGGTCAAAAACTGAATTCATTAATACCTCAAAGCTCTCAGTAAAGTTGAAACACTGTTAAGTCCAAGAATTTACAAAGAAGAAATCCAAAGACTTAGGGAGGTAAGAGTGTTTTTGAATTCATGTGCAACATAATCATCCTTCCCCAAACTTTGTCTTTGTGTAGCCATCTCCTAGATGCTTGGACTAAAGTAGAAAATGTGACTAATGAAATGGGTTCCTTGATTTCAATGAGGATGATAGGATCCCAGTGTAGCAAAGACCAGGCACACTCTATTACCAGAGATAAGGTAGACATGGAAGTCATAAACGTTTGATCCATAAGACTTTTTGATGATCATGGGGTCCCCAGAGCTGAAATGTAAGGGCAGCCTACTAACGTCCTACCTGATCCAAGTAGTCAAAAACAAACAAAAATTCCACTCTGGGAAATGAAGGACTAACCTAAGTCACCCTGATGGTAATTCAGTCTCAGATCTGAGTTAGAAATCACTAAATGAATGAAGACTTGGAGACAAGGGTGTGCAGGGTGACTATTCACTGATGTTAGGGAAATACATACCTTTTAAGGATAATTTAAAGCTGCTCTCATCTAACACTAAAATTGGAGATCCAGAATGTCACTGTATCTCAAAGGGAGCTAATGGAGAGCAGGAGTAAATGGAGTTTTTACTAAAGTCTATCTCATAGAGGGCCAAGTGCATCCACTCCATCTTATGATTATTTTCCCTGTCCCTTGTTGGTTAAAATAAATATACAGGACAACTGGAAGAATTCCCACAGTGGTTCTCTGAACCAGTGCATGAGGTCTGTGTGGTAGAAAGAAGGGTCAAGTAGAAGACTCTGAAACTACCCTTCTCTACCAAGATAGTATACCAAAGTAAGTCCATAACCTTGAGGTGGGAATAGACAGTACTATACCCTTAAAAGGATTAAAATATGTAAGGGTAGTGGTTTTTATCATATTTTCATTTAAATCACCTACTTGGCATGGATAAGATTTAGAAAATGACAGTAAATTTTCATGATCATGATGGTAATTCCAATTGTAAACACTTCCTTCACATAGGGTATCTTTATTTTAATAAATAAATACAATTCTTGGGACCTGATATACAGTTACCATATGATATTTTTCTGTCTGTCCTAGTAACCAAGAAACAGTAAATAGTTTGCTTTACTAAACAAACAAAAAAATACCCTTATTGTATATCCTAAGTATATCCTTCTAAAATCAGTATATTCTTACCGTCTTAATTCAGAAGTACACCAACTCTCTGGATTGGTATCATAACTCAGTCCTCAGGGACCTTGGTTATCACACCATCCCAGTGGGCATAATACTGACTGAACTTGGCTGGTTCATGTTACTTATGTCACCTAGGCTTTATGACTCAACAAAGCCCTGCTGGTCAAAGTATCCATAGTGATTCAGGCTGCTGTGTAGGGATGGTGGCAAGTCCTAATAGGATAAACACTCATAAAAGCCCCTTTCCTTCCCCAAAGGTTTTGGAGCAAAGAACCTTTTGAGACGAAGCTCTTGATTTGTTAGTGTGTCCTGGTTAAGAACCAAATGCCTCTTATCTGAAGTAATATAAAAGGAAATATTTAAATGACAATTTAAACTTAGGAATCTAAAAACATTCAGTAAAATGAATACAGATAAATAGCTTATTTATATTTTAAATAAACTGAAAGAAAAAATACTACACTTTACCTCACATTTCTTACATAATCTGGAGACATACATGGTTGTTTTGTTTTTTAAGCACAACATTGTAAACATTAGAAGATAATAATTAAGAGTTTGGTCATGTGAATATGACTAAAAAAAAGGCCAAATGTTTTCTCTGATGTGAAGGCTAACCCACAGTGGAGGGGGGAGGACAGAAATTAAGTGGATTAGACAAAGAGGAATGAAGGGAAGAGAGGGAGAAAGGGAAAAGGAAAGAAAATGGAATGAATTTGACATAACTTTCCTATGTTCATATATGAATATATCACAGTGAATCTCACCAGCATGTACATCCACAAGAATTTTTTTAAAATTACTATGGTAAATGGCAGAAAGATCCACAGAGGGAAGGGAGCAGGGAGTGGAGGGAGGGAAGAGGAAGGAGAGGTACTGAGGACTGAGTTAGAAGAAGATATATTCCATGCTTGTATAATTATGTCAAAATGGATCTACTGTCATGTATAGTTTAAGAGAACCAATAAAAACAAAATCGTATGAAGAAAAAGTAAACAGTACTTATTGTTAAACACCGTTACAGGTTGATTTGAATTCTGAAATTTGATTAGCAAAGTTAAAAATTTAAGATTTTAGTTAAAAGTTTTATAGAGCCAGGAGCAGTGGCATGGGCCTGTTATCCCAGTGGTTTGGGAGACTGAGACAGGAAGATCACAAGTTCAAAGCCAGCCTCAGCAATGGCAAGGCACTAAGCAACTCAGTGAGACCCTGTCTCTAAATAAAATACAAATAGGGCTGGAGATGTGGCTCAGTGGTTGAGTGTCCCTGAGTTCAATCCCTGGTACCACCTCAAAAAAATAGTTTTTTAGAGGTACAAATTTTTATAACTGTTATTGTCTCACAGAACTTTTTATTAAATATTACATGTTCCTTCCTATGTACACATATTAAAATACTTAAGAAATTTATATAAAGAAAATGTGACACTACTGTACATGTATACTTGAGAATAATAAGCAAAAATAAAAATGAAAACATTTTCTTGTTAAAAAAAATCAGACCCAAATGCTTCACAATGGGAAAAAATTGATCCTGGAAAGCAAGCTGCCTGACACATGAGTCTTATTTGATACACCAAGTCATAAAGTTGAGCATGCACGGAAGCATTACATCTTCAAATGGAAATGATATACAAGATAGGAATTAAGTATGTCCTAAAATCTCATGAGAAGGTAAACATTGCATGCGTAGCTGTCTTTGCCCAGTGTCATGATTTAGATATTGTGTCCCCCCAAAACGCATATGAAATAATGCAAGGTTTAGAGATTAAATGATTGGGTTATGAGGGCCTTAACCCAATCAGCGAATTAATTCCCTGGTACAGATTAAGTGAGTAGTAACTAAAGGTGGGTAGGGTGTGGCTGGAAGAGGTGGGTCACTGGGGGCAGGCCTTTGGTTATATATTTTGTCCTTGTTGAGAGGAGCTCTTTCTCTCTGCTTCCTAGTGTCATGCTCCCAAGTGTTTTCCTCCACTACACCCTTCCACCATAATGTTCTGCCTCAGTTTGAGCCCTGAGGAATTTAGTTGACCATCTTTAGACTGAGACCTCTGAAACTGTGAGACCCTAAATAAACTTTTCCTCTTCTAATTGTTTTGTTTGGTCACAGCAGTGAAAAAAACTGACTAAAACACTCAGCTACATCAGAGCTTGCTCAAGAAGGCTCATGAGTAAAACGTTCATAATAGTAAGGATAGAAGATACAGAAAAATAACATGAACTTTCACTTATCAAAAACTAATCTGACTACAGCCCAATCTACACTACTGTTGGGTGCCCAATCTGCCTATAGCAGAGAACATTGCTGAACTGCCAATTTGGTATCATAACCTAGTGTATCTATGTAGGCACCTGATAACAGGATAATTATATCCACATTTGGGAGAAGACATTTGGCTTAAATGAAACAGATAATTAATCTTTATAGACTCTCACACACCTATCCACAATGCTTCTGACAGTACCAACATCCATGGATTTACTGAATACTTTCATCATCACAGTATCTTTTGCAACACGGCTTCTGGTTAAATAATTTGTTTAACAGTCCCCAAAGAGAGGCAATATTCTCACATCCATGAATTTCACAGACCTTACCAGGGTTGGAACCATCCAGAAGCATCTAGTCTTATAGAATGTTGGATTACTTAACGCTAAGTCAGTTATGCCCTCAGCTGGTTGACCATAAATTGTGAATTTGAGGTTATTATCCTATGGGTATAGCATGTTCTCTGACCCAGCTACCAATATTTGTCTTATAGCCGGAATATCAAAGAATGGAAATGGAGATCGCATTGATCATTATTCTTTAATGATCCTGTTATGGTTTAGATGTGAGGTGTCCCCCCAAAAGCTCAGGTGTGAGACAATGCCAGAGGGTTCCAAGGAGAAATGACTTGGTTATGAGAGACTTTACTCAACCAGTGAATTCATCACCTGATGGGATTGAGTGGTAACTGAAGGCAGGTGGGGTGTGACTGGAGGAGGTGGGGCACTGGGGGATGTGCCTTTGGGTATATATTTTGTATCTGGTCAGCAGAATCTCTCTCTATGCTTTCTGGTCATCATGTGAGCCACTTCCCTCTGCCATAGTCTTCCGCCATGATGTTCCACCTCACCTTGAGCCCCAAGGAATGGAGCCTGCTGTCCATAGAGTGAGACTTCTGAAACTGTGAGCCCCTAAAATAAACCTTTCCTCCTCTACAATTGTTATGGTCAGGTCTTTTAGACACAGCAATGAAAAAAACTGACTAAAACAGTTGCACAACCTTGCAGATATACTCAAATCCTCTGAATTATGCACTTTAAAGTGAATTTTATGGTATGTGAACTGTATCTTAAAACATGTGTGTATATGCACAATTGCACACACACACACACACACACACACACACACACACACTCTATTCATAATAAAATGGAAACAGCCTAAATGTCCTCCAATACCTAAAATAAATGGATAACTACTGTGGTACATTTGCTCAATGAAATACTACTCAGCAATAACATCAATGAACTACTGATACCCTCAACTTTTATGACTCTTAAGTGTGCTATGCTAGGTAAAAGAAATCACTATCAATGATTCCATTTATATGACATTCTGGAAGGACAAACAATAGAGACAAAAACACATCAGCGTGTTCCAGGGGTCAGATGTGGAAGGAATGTGTGATCATAAAGAAATATGGCAACGAAAATATTCTGCAATCTAATTGGTGGTGTTAACACAAATATATCCATGTTTTGAAATTCATAAAACTATATACCAAAAAGTCAATTGCACTGTAGGTTAATTTAAAAATAAAAATTTTTAATTATGGCAAATTTTATAAGGGAATAAAACTTCTAGGCATATGAATATCCCATCTGGTTTTCTCTGCATATTTTAATTTTTATTTTGAAATATTTCTAGATTTGAAGAAAATCGAAGAATATTACAGACAGTTCCAAGTACTATTCACCTAATTTCCCTCAGTGGTCAACACTTACCTAACTGTAATATAAAATGAAAATCAGGAATTTGGTATTGGTAAAATGTGTATAATTCCATGTTATTTTATTATCTGTGCAGATTTGTGTAACCTCCACCATGATAAAAAAATAAAAAATCATTTCATCACCATATGGATTGCTCAATGCCACACCTTATTAGCCACACCTAGCATACCTACTCCTTCATCATTCCTAACTGCTGGAAACCACTAATCTATTTTCTATTTCTGATATTTTGTCATTTTGAAAAAACTATGTAAATGGAATTGTACAATATGTATTATTGTTTGCATCTAGAATGTCCCACAAAGTCTCATGTGTTGGAAGATAGACCCCCAATGCAGCAATGTCAAGAGGTAGAACTTTTAGGAAATGATTGGATCATGAATAGACCAGTGGTAGTTGATGGAAACTGTGGATGTGAGACCTAGTTGAAGGGAGTAGTTCATGGGGTTGTGCCCTAGAAGGGTATTTCTTGTGTCCTGACCACCTCCTCCCTCTCTCTCTGCTTCCTGGCTGCCATGTGGTGAGCAGCCTTCTTCTGTCATGCTCTTCTACCATGATTCCCTGTTTTACCTCTTAGGCCCAAAGCACTGGAGCCACCCAACCATGGACCGAACCCTCTGAAACTGTGAGCCAAAAAAAAACCTTCTCTTTTAAGTTATTTTTCTCAGGTATTTTGGTCACACTGACAAAAGTCGCTGATACAGCATGTAAGCTTTCTAGATTAGCCTTTTTTCATTTAGTATAATGTCTGTGAGACCAATCCAACTTGTTACATGTATCACAATTCTGTATCTTTTTATTGTTGATATGACTGTACCACAGTTTGTATATCCATTCACATATTGAGGAACATTTTGTTTTTTTTTTCTAGTTTTTTAAGTGATTGTATTTTTATAATACATGTATACAATATGTAATGATCAGAGCTGGGTGACTGGCATATCCATTACCTTAAACATTCATCATTGCTTTGTATCAGGAGCATTCAAAATTCTTCCCACTGGCCATTTGGAACCAAACAATTAATTGTTGTCAACCATCAGTTACCCTACTGCTATATAACAATAGAAGTCATTCATTTTATCCAACTGCACACTCGTACCCAATAACCATCATCCCTCCATTCTGCCTCCTCCTTCCCAACTTCTGGTAACTACTATTCTACTCTTTTCTCCTATGAAATGATTTTTTTAGCTTCCACATATAAATGACAACATGCAGTATTTGTCTTTCTGTGCCCAGCATATTTCACTTAATATAATGACCTCCAGCGTCATTCATGATGCTACAGATGACAGGATTTCCTTCTTTTTGACTGAATAATATTCCATTGTGTACATATACCACGTTTTCTTTATCCATTCATCTGTCAATGTACATCTCAGTTTATTTCATATCTTCACAATTGTGAATAGTGCTGCTATAAACATGGGAGTGAAGATATTTCTTCAATATACTGATTTCCCCTTTTTTGGAAATACACCCAGTAATGGGATTGCTGAATCATACAGTGGTTCTATTTTTAGGTTTTTTGAGGAACCTCCATAGTGTTTTCCATAATGGCTATATTAATTTACATTCCCACCAACAATATATGAGAGTTTCCATTTCTCTACATCCTTGCCAGAATTGGTTACTTTTTGTTGTTTTGATAATAGCTATCCTAATTGGAGTGAAATGATATCTCAGTGTAGTTTTGATTTGCATTTCCCTGGTGATTTAAGCATTTTTAATATACAGGCATACTTCAAAGATATTGTGGGCTTGGTTCCCAACCACCTTAAAAAGGTAAATATCAAAATATTGCAAATTACATGAATTTTTTGTTTTCCCAGTGCATATTAAAGTTATGTTTGTTATATTATAATTTTAACAGCAATAACATCATGTTAAAATTCATTGTACATACTTTTATATTTGATTGCTAAAAATACCAATGATCATCTGAGCTTTCAGCAAATTGCAATATTTTTGCTGGTGGAGCTTTTTGCCTTGATGTTGATGGTTACTGCTGATCATGGTGATGATTGCTAAAAGCTGGGCTGCTGTGGTAACTCCCTAAAATAAGACAACAGTCAAGTTTGCCATATTGATTGACTCGTTCTTTGATGAAAGATTTCTCTGTAGCATGTGATGCTGTTTAGTAGCATTTCACCCCCAGTCAAACTTCTTTCAAAATTCGAGTCAATCTTACCAAACCCTGGTGCTGTTGTACCAAGTTAGTTTATATAATATTCTAAATTCTTCCTTGTCATTTCATGTTCACAGCATATTCACTACACATAGATTCCATCTCAAGAAACCACTTTCTTTGCTCATCCTGAAGAAACAACTTCTCATCTGTTAAAGTTTGATGATAGGATTGCAGCAGTTCAGTCACATCTTCAGTCTCTCCTCCTAATTCTAGTTTTCTACTTCCACCACATCTACCATTACTTTTTCCACTGAGGTCTTGAAACTCTCAAAGTCATCCATGAGAATTTGAATCAACTTCTTCCAAAATCCTGCTAATGTTAATATCTTGGCCTCCTCCAATAAATCATGAATGTTCTGAATAGCATCTTGAATGGTGAATACTTTTCAGAAGGTTTTCAATTTACTTTGCCCAGATCCATCAGAGAAAGCACCATTTATGGCAAGTATAACTTTGCAAAATATATATCTTAAATAAGTCAAAAGTTGAAATTACTCCTTGATTCATGACCTGAAGAATGGATGCTGTGTTAGCAGGCATATAGACAATATCAATCTTCTTGTATATTTCCATCAGAGCGCTTGGGTACATTGTCAGTTAGCAATGATATTTTGAAAAAACTTTTTTATGAGCAGGAGTTCTCAAAGGTACACTCAACATATTCATTTAACCATGTTATAAACAGATGGGCTATCATCCAGGCTTTGTTGTGCCATTTATAGAGCACAGGTAAGATAAGATTAGTATAATTCTTAAGGGCCTAGAGTTTTAGGGTTGGTAAATGATCATTAGTTTCATCTTAAAGTCACCACCTGCAATGCCCCTCAGAAGAGATTTAGACTGTTCTATGAAGTTTTGAAGCCAGACATGGACAACTCCTCTGTAGCTATGAAAGGCCTAGATGCCACCTTCTTGTAATATAAGACCGTTTCACTCTATTGAAAATATATTGTTTCGTATAATCAACTTCATCAACTTTCTTAGATCTCAAGAATAAATTGCTGCAGTCTCTACATTACCAGTTGTTGTTTCAATTTGAATATATTTTTTCAGTACTGGGGATAGAACCCAGCACCATCTACCACTGGACTACATCCCCAGCCCCCTTGTAAATTTTTACCTGGACACGGGGTCTTGCTAATTTGCTGCAGCTGGCCTTGAATTTGTGATCCTCCTGTCTCAGCCTCCAGAGCAGCTAGGATTACAGGCATGTGCCACTGAGTCTGTTGCAACTTTCAGTTTTAATGTTATGAAGATATATTTTCCTTAAACCTCACAAACCAAACTCTGCTAGGTTCAAACTTTTCTTCTGAACCTTTCTTCTTCTCTTATACTTCACTGAGTTGAAAAGAGTCAGGGCCTGACTCTGGGTTAGGCGTTGCCCTAAGGGAGTGTCGGGGCTGGTTTGGTCTTCTATCTGAACCACTCAAACCTTCTCCATATCCGCAATAAGTCCATTTCATTTTCTTATCATTTATATGTTTACAGGAGGAACTCTTTCTACTTTCTTCAAGAACTTCTCCTTTGCATTCACAACTTTACTATTTGGCACCAGAGGCCTAGCTTTTGGCCTGTCTTATCTTTTATTAAGTTTAATTGTTCCTAGCTTTTGATTTAAAGTGAGACATGATCATCTTCATTTATATAAGCACTCAAAGGAAATTGTAGTTTTATTAATTGGCCTAATGTCAACATTTTTGTGCCTCAGGTAATAGAAAGGCTCAAAGAAAGGGAGAGAAATGGGGAAACAGCTGGTCAGTGGAACAGTTAGAATACACCCAACATTGATCTATTTAGTTTGCTATCTTACTCTGGCCCAGTTTGTGGCATCTCAACACAATTAAAATAGTAACATCAAAGATTACTGATCACAGATCAACATAACAGACATCATAATAATAATAAGTTTGAAGTATTGTGAGAATTCCCAAAATGTGACACAGAGACACAAAGAGAGCACATGCTGTTGAAGAAAATAATGCTGATAGAATTCTCAATGCAGAGTTATCACAAAACTTCAATTTCGTAAAAAATGCAACATCTGAGCAATAAAATGAAGCACAATATAACGAAATATGTCTATATTTCTTGGCCATTTGTATATTTTCTGTTGAAAAATGTCTATTCAAGTCTTTTTTCCGATTAATTAATCATATCATTTGGGGGATTGCTGTTGAGTTTAGTTCCTTAATATTCTAGATATTAATATCTTATTGGATAAATAGCTTACAAATATTTTGTGTCATTCCGTAGGCTATCTTTCACTTTGTTTATTATTTGCTGTGCAGAGGTGTTTTAGTTTTATGAAATCCCATTTGTCAATTTTTGGTCTTTTTGCCTATGCTTTTGGGGTCCTACCAAAGAATCTTTGTCCAAACAAATGTACTGAGAGTTTCTCCAGTTTTCTCCTAATATTTTCAGAGCTTTGAGTATTATATTTAAGTTTTTAAACCATTTTGACTTGATTTTTGTATATTATTAGAGACGCAGGTCTACTTTCATTCTTCTGTGTGTGGATATCCAGTTTTCCTAGACTGTTTATTGAAGAGAGTCCTCCTTCAATGTTCTTGGTGACTGTTGAAAAATCAATGAGTTGCAAACACATAGATTTATTGGAGGACTTTCTACTCTGTTCCATTAGTCTATGTGTTTGCTTTTATGTAAATACCATGCTATTTTGGTTATTACAACTTCATAGTATATTTTGAAGTACTATGATACCTCAAGCTTTTTGTGGTTTGTTATATCTTTGTTTTGTTTTTACTCAGGACTATTTTGACTCTAGGGTATTTTGTAATCATATAAATTTTATTCTTATTTTTTCTATATCTATGAAGACAGTCATTATTAATTTTATGGGGACCGCATTGAATCCATAAATCACTTTTTACAGTATGAACATTTTAACAGCATTAATTCTTCCAATTCATGAGCATAGAAAGTCTATTTTGTGTGCATGTGCGTCCTGTTCGATTTTTTTCATCAGTGCTTTATATTTTTCATCATAGAGATGTATTTTAAGCTATCATGAATGCACTTGGTTTTTATTTATTCTTCAGCAAATTATTTATTAAAGAAATATTAATAATTTTGTGTGTTAATCTTATACTCTGAAACTTTACCAAATTTGATTATCATTTCTAAAAGTTTTTGGTAGAATCTTTAAGATTTTCCATATAAAAGATAATGTCCTCTGAAAACAGGGAGAGTTTAACTTCCTCCTTTTCCTTTCCTTTTCAATTTGAGGCCCTTTATTTCTTTTGGCTTACTAGTTGCTCCAGCTAGGACTTCCAGTATTATGTTGAGTAAGACTGGTGAAAGTGGGCACCTTTCCTTGTTCAAATGAAATGCTTTCAGCTTTTTCTTAATATGATGTTGGCTGTGAGTTTGTCACATGTATCCTTAAATGTGATGAGGTATTTTCCTTCTACACCTAATTCATTGAGAGTTTCTAACATGAAGTGATGTTGAATTTTATCAAATGCTTTTTCTGCATCTGTTGAGATGATCACATCATTTTCGTCTTACATTCTGTGGATGTGATGCATCAGATTTACTGATTTGCATAAGTTGAAACATCCTGGGATAAATACCACTTAAACATGATATATAATCCTCTTGATGTGCTGTTGAATTTGGTTTGTTAGTATTTTGTTGAGAAGTTTTGCATCTATGTCCATCAGAGGTGTTGGTCTCCAATCTTCTTTTTTATGTTGATGTATCCTTGTTTGGTTTTAGTATTACAGTAATGTTGACCTTATAGGGTGGATTTGGAATAATTCCCTCTCTTTCAATTATTTGGATTAGAGAATTATTCGTGCTATTTCTTTAAAAGTTTAGTAGAATTCAGACTGGGGATACAGTTCAGTTGGTAGAGTGCTTGCCTTGCAAGCACTAAGGACCTGGGTTCAATCCCCATTACCACAAAAAAAGAAAAAGTTCAGTAAAATTTAACAGTTATCAGGTCCTGGGCTTTTCTTTGTTGGGAAACTTTTTATCACTGATTAAATTTTGATGTTTGTTATTTCTCTGTTTAAGTTATCTATTTCTTCATGGTTCAATCTTAGTGGGATAAATGGATCTAGGAACTTATCCTTTCTTCTAGATTTTCCAATATGCTGGCATATAGTTGTTCATAATAGTCCCTAAACATTCTTCCTATTTCTGTGGTATTAGTTACAATGTCTCATGTTTCATCTCATTTTATGTATTTGGATTTTCTCTCTCTTTTTCTTAGTCTAGCCAAAGATTTATTAATTTTGTATATCTATTTAAAAACAATTTCTTGTTTTGTCAGTATTTTGTATTTTATAGTCTCAATTTAATTTATTTCTGCTCTATGTTTTACTATTTCTTTCCTTCTACTCATTTTGGGTTTAGTTTGTTCTTGCTTTTCTATGTCTTTGTGTTGTATTGTTAGGTTTTTTTAAAAAAAATATTTGATGGACAAGATATTTTTATTTTGAACCCAGTGCCTTATACGTGTGAGGCAAGCGCTCTACCACTGAGCTACAGCCCCAGCCCTGTTAAGTTGTTTATTTGTAATCTTTCTATCTTTTCGATGTAGGAATTCATCACTATAAACTTCCCTCTCAGTACTGCTTTTACTGTAGCTCATAGTATAGTTAGTCCATTTTATGTTGTAACAAACACCTGAATCTGGGTACTTATAAAGCAAAGAGGTTTATATAACTCATAGTTTTGGAAATGCAAGAGCATGGTGCCAGTATCTGCTCATCTCTGGTGAGGACCCCCCTTAAATCCCAGCATAGTAGATGCCATCATGGTGTGTGTATGGGAGTGGGGGATCATGGCAAGAGAGGAAACCAAAGTGTGATTTAGGGGTCAGGCTTGCTCTTTTTATAATAACTTACTCTCATGAGAATTAACTTACTCCATAACCGGCATTGATTCTTTCTTGGGTTGCAACCCTAATGACCTAACCACCAGCCACTAGGCCCCACCTCTGAAGGGTCCACCCCAAATCCCCAGCATCGAGACTGTGAGGATCATGCTTCTGACACAAGAACTGTTGAGGAACACACTCAAACAATATCAAAATCATAGCACATAGATTTTGGTATATTTTTTCATTTTCACTTATCAAAAATTTTTAAATTTCTCTTCTGATTTCTGTATTGACCCACTGATTGTTCTGGAGGCTGTTATTTTCTTTCTATATATTTGTACAATTTCTAAACTTCCTATTTTGTTGTCTTCTCTTTTTGTCCCATTGTGGGCAAAGAAGATGCATGATGTAATTTGAACTTTTAATTTTTTTCTTTTTTTGCGGTGCTAGGGATTGAACCCAGAGCCTTGTGCTTGACAGGCAAGCACTCTATGAACTGAGCTATATCCTCAGACCCTAAAAAAATTTTGAGGCTCACTTTTTGTCCTTATATATGGTCTATCCTCAAGTAAATTCCATGTGCTGATGAGAAGAATGTGCATTCTGTAGTTTTGGATGAAAACTTCTGTGAATGTTTGTTAGGTTCATTTGGTCTGTAGTATAATTTAATTCCCATTTTTGTTTGTTTGTTTTTTGGTTTTGGTTTTTGTTTTTTGTTTGTTTGGGTTTTTTTTTTTTTTTTTTTTTTGGTCTGGATGGTCTATGCATTGATGAAAGTGTGGTGCCAAAGTCCCCAATTGTTACTGTATTGGAATCTATCTCTCAGTGCAGAACTAGTAATATTTCCTTTATATACTTGGGTGGTCTGGTTTGCGGTACAATATATTTACAATTGTAATATCCCCTTGCTGAATCACTACTTTTATCATCATAAAATGACATTCTTTGTCTCTTTTATAGTTTCTGACTTAAGGTTTATTTTATCTGATAAGAGTATAACTACTCTGACTAGTCTTTGGTTTCCATTTGCACAGAACATCATTTTCCATCTCTTTACTTTCAGACTATGTGAGTCTTTACCAGTGAAGTGAGTTTCTCATAAGCACCATATAATTAGGTATTCTTTTTTTTTAGATCCATTCAGCAGTCTCTATCTCTTAATTGGGGAATTTAATATGCTTACATTCAAGGTTATTATTAATAGGTAAGAAGTTACTCCTGTCATTTTATTAATTGTCTGTTTTTTAGAAAAGATCCCTCATTCATTATTGTTAATATTTGCAGTTCAGTGGTTTTCTGATTGATAAAGTTTGATCCTTTTCTCTTTCTCATTTGTGTATCTGCTCTTCCAGTGAATATCATAATTTTTGTGTTTTCATAGTGGAAATTATTGTCCTTTCATTTCCAGGTACAGTACTTCTTCAAGCAATTCTTATAGACTGGTCTGTCTAGTAAAGATGAATTTCATCACTTTTCGCTTCTCTTGGAAAGACATTATTTTTATTCATTTTTGAAGGATAATTTTGCTGGATATTGTATTCTTAGCTGGCAGATTTTTTAAATTTCAGCATCCTGAATATATCATCCCATTCTCTCCCTTCTTGTTTCTGCTGGGAAATCTGCTGTTAGTCTAAGGGGATATCTTTATATGTCACTTGCTATTTTTCTCTTGTTGCTTTCATCAATTTATTATATATTTCAAAATAACTAGAAGAGAGGAGTTCTACAGTATCCAACACAAAGAAATGATAAATTTTTGAGGAAATGGAAATGCTAATTGTCCTGATTTACATTGTGTACATGTATCAAATTATCACACTATATTCAATAAATATGTACAATTATTATGTCAATCAAAATTTTTTAAAAATCAGTCAAGTGTATTGATATGAATCTATTTCTGAGTTCTTTAATGTACTCAACAGACCTATGTATTTATGCCTATCAAATAGTCTTAATTACTCTCATCACATAATGTCTTAAAACCAGGTAGAGTTTGTCAGTTTTATTTTACTTTTTCAAAGTTGTTTTGGTTGCCTGGGTATTTTGATTTTTATAATAATCTTGTCCATATAAGAAAATCTTTCTGACCTTTTTTTATAGGAATGTGTTAAACCTACATGGTAATTTGGGGGAGAATCAACATCTTTACTATATTTAATCTTCCATTCCATGTACAACATATGTCTTACAATTTATTTAGAACTTCTTTGATTTCTTTCCTTGGTGTTTAATTTCATCATTTCAGATTTTGCTAGATTTATACTTAAATATTGCATTCTTAAATATTGTCAAACAGCATTGTATTAAAAAATTTGCTTCCCACATGGTCATTGTTAGGATCTAGAATGTGATTTATTTGTGAATGTTGATCTTAAACCTTGCCACTCTGCTTAATTCACTTCTTAGATTCAGGAGCTTTTTATAATTACCACAGGGTTTTCTACATAGATCATCATGTCATCTTCAAATAGAGATAACTTTATATCTTCCTTTCCAAGCTTAATGCCTTTTGTCTTTCTTGACTTATTGCATTTGCTATAACCTCTAGTACTACATCAAGCAGTAATAGTGAAAATGGACACCCTTAACTAGTTTCCAATCTTAGTTGGAAAGCATTAAATCTTTATCATTAAGTGCAAGGTTAGCTAAAATGGCATTTGTTGAAAATGTTTATCAAGTTGAGCAAGTTCTCTTTTATAAAAAGTAAATAATTTTTCAATAGCTGAATGGAAGATCTGTATGGACACAAATGGATATTAAATTAGTGAACTAGAAAATTAAGCTAAGGTATTCTCCCAAAGGGTAGAACAAAGGTATAGAAAATGGAAAATAGGAATTAAAAGATAAGAGGCATGAAGGATCAATCAAAACATTTTCGCATTTTACATTTGTTCCATTAAGGGTAAAACTGGAGATAATGGATGAGAAGCAATAGTTAAAGACTACATAGCAAAGAAAACCACCTTGGCACTGAAATAAAACAGTCCTCAGATTGAAAGGTCCCTCTGAGTGCCAAGCAGGATGAGTTATAAAAACGAGAACAGTAATTTGAAAAAAAAAAAAGACTTAAGTCTACACACACCACAGTGAAATTTTAGAGCATCAATGATAATATGAAAATAGCAATAACTTTCAGAGAGAAAATAAAGACCACCTACAATGGAATAAGAATCCATTTGACATCAGATTTCCCATTAGGAACATCAGAGGCAGGAAAGCAAAGGTGCAATATCTTCAAACTGTTGAGGTAAAATAATGCCCAAACTCAAATTTAATGTCAAGCCAAACTATTACATAAGTAGTATGGAGAAATTAAGACATTTTGGACCTATAAGAACCCAGAAAATTTACTACTGACAGAAACTGTCAGAAATAATTAGTAGAGAATATACTTTAGCAAGAAAAACTAATTTGTGAATATTAAGTATGTTAAGGAAATAATGCTCAATCATTTTTTCATTATTTATATAATTAAGAATTAATTTTTGAAATGAGATATAAGGGGCTGGGGCTGTAGCTCAATGACAGATACCTTGCCTAGCATATATGAGGCACTTGGATTGATCCTTAGCACCACATAAAAATAAACAAATAAAATAAAGGCCTACTGTCCATCTTCAACTCAAAAACAGTTTTAAATGAGATATAGCCTCTCTCTCATCTGGAAGAAAGTTTGACAAGTATGTGAAAGGTGCTACCCATAAATATTGTTCAAAGCAAACAAAATATAATATTATCAACCTATATCCAAAAAAGGAATATGACTGTTTATGTTGCTTTTCTTGACATTTAGAAGAGTGTAAGGGATACCTATAGTCATTGGCCTAGGTAAAGTCCCAGGAAACAACTTCCAGAAAGTATTGCCTCATCTAAAGGCATTCCCAGGGATTATTTCTGATCTAAAATGCCCTTGTATAGAACAAAGTGAAAGTAACCCATAAAATCAAAGAAGGCAGGAAACTAATATACACAATAGTGTACTCAAGAGAGTTCAACCCACAAAATAGTTTCTGAGTTTATGCTATGTTCCAGTCTTTAGTGACTAAAAGTCACTAAAAGACTTTTGAATTGACTAAAAAACAAACAAGGAAGCAGTGGTAGACTCTGATCTTTGAAGAAATGATATTCCTGATTGAGTCTTTGAGAAGAGAGAAGATTTTGAATGAAACTATTGTATCAAGGTCATGGGTGAAAGGCAAAACCAAACCATTAGTGTTTAAAGAACCTAAATATCACAGATACTGTAGGAATTTTGCACCCTGGATACAGGAAAACCAACCAGAAGCCAACATAGTAATAACAGGTATTTAGTGAAAGTGGCTTTTATGGGAGTTGGGAGGACAAATATGTGAAATTTGAGACAGATTTCTGTAACCAAATCCTACAGATCCTATCTTTCATTGCACATTTAAAATATATTTCTTACTGAGGAAGCTATGTGGCAAGAGGATACAGTGTGCACTTTAACTGAATGGCCCAAAGCAAGTTATTTAATCTCACTGAGCTTTAGTTTACTCAGCTATGTAATGTGGATAATAATAGGGCCAACCCTGTAGGCAATTTGTAAGAATTAAAAGAAATAATGCATACAAAATTCTGAGCTAATAGTTGGTGATAATAAATAATACTTATGATTCATAGAGCTATGCTTGAGAGTTACCCTGCAGACATGTTATTGAACTTTTGTGTCTTTGTCACTTGTTCCAGTTACTATGACTGCATAACTAATTCTCTCAAAGCTTAGAAGCATAAAGCAACCATTTATCATTCTCATGGATTCTATGGGTCAGGAATTTGGACTGGACACAGTAGGAAAGGCTTATCTTTACTCCATAATGTCCAGGCATCAGCTGGGATTCTCAAAGGTTAGGAGCTGGAATCACCTCTAGGTTAGTTCACTCAAATTTCTGGTAATTGCACGCCTGTGATCCCAGCAGCTCAAGAGAATAATGAGTTCAAAGCCAGCCTCAGCAACTTAGCAAGGCCCTAATCAATTCAGCAAGACCCTGTCTCTAAATAAAATATAAAACGTGCTGGATGGGCTGGGATCATGGCTCAGCAGTAAAGCACTTGCCTAGCATGTGTGAGGCACTGGGTTGAATTCTCAGCACCACATATATATAAATAAATAAAATAAAGGTCCATAAACAATTAAAAAATTATTTTAAAAATTTTTAAAAAGGACTGTAAGATGCATCCCATTTGTTTACAATAAAAAATAAATTAAAAAATAAATAAATAAATATTTTTTTTTAAAAAAAAGGACTGTGAATGTGGCTCAGTGATTAAGTACCCCTGGGTTTAATTCCCAGCACCAAAAACCAAAATATTATTTTCTGGTAGTTGATTCTATCAGCTAAGTGTTCAGTTTCCCCTGTGTAGTGAGTCTATGTTGTCTCTCTACTTGGGCTAATTTGATTTGTCTGACAGTATGATGGCTGATGTGGGGGAAGAAAAATGTTTCTTCTACCCTCTTATGTTAAGTATTTGGGGGCCTGCGAATTAAATTCACAAAAGAAAGATTAGCAAGAGAAAGAAACAGATGTAATCATATGCATTAATGTGGGATTTCACAAAGAAATGTGACTGGGAAGAGGTTTGAATTTCTGGCTTATATACTATCAATAGGGGATGAAGATGGGCAGAGAGCAATTTCAGGGAGTATAAACTACTTTTAAGAAGGAAAGAAGAAGGATATTTGTAGAAAAAGAAATGACTTTGGGGAAAGATAAATGGGCCCATAGAAGAATAGACAGGAGACATGGTTGGTACCCACTTTACATTCTCTGAAAAGATAAGATTAGAATTGCTTTGGGAAGGGGATTTATGACTATTGAGTTCTTTGGGAGGCTCTCTTTTTATAAAGATAAGGAATTTTGGATATTCAAATGCCTTCATCTCAAGAAGCTCTTTTGTTTGTTTGTTTGTTTGTAATAATCTAACTTCTGAAATAATATAGCATCACTCCTATGTACTTCATTGATTGGGGCAGTCATAAGTCCCCACCCAGATTCAAGGAGAGGAAACACAAAACACACTCTTCAGTGGAAGGAGCATTGAGGTCATGTTTTAAGGAGAGCAAATGGGACGTAAGATATTGTTGTGGTCATATAAGAAAGTGTGACCTTTCATATAAACCAAATCTATAAATTCAAAGGAGTGAATGTCAGAGAGAATCCCAGAATTCCCTCTCCCTATAGAATGGGACATTTGTTGTACTTAGCATCAGCTGATGCCCTTCAAATTCTTTAGCCCTTGAAAAATGAGGATTGTCTTTCCTTCTTCCTATTTGCTTGGAGAGAGCTCAATTTATTTTCACTGGAAATTACTGTGTGAGTTGGAGTTATCTGAAGAAGTCATGTCCGTATTCAAGATCCTACAGACTGACATCAGCTGAGAACATTATGATTGTCGTAGAGAGATAAAAGGCTGTAAGTCAAGAACCAGAATTATCTTGAGCCCCTTTAATAACCATTTACTTAATTTTTGTATCTGAACATTGTTGACTTGACAAATTTCTCAAAATGTATCACTAAACTCAGCAGAAATTTAGCCTCCACTAGCCCTAGTAACATCTAAAACCATAGGAGACTCCACATCATGTATACCCACAAAAATGGGATCCTAATAAGTTCTACTCCGTGTATGTATATGTCAAAATACACTCTACTGTCATGCATATCTAAAAAGAACAAATAAAAATTAGTAAATACATAAAAATAAAACCATAGGAGAGATTTCCCCACTTTGCTATAGCCTGCTTGCTTCATGATGCCACCAATGTAATTGGTAAATATATTGATTTATGACTTACTTTTGTTCTGTGATTATAAAAGTTCATGTAACCTCTTTCACATTGGAATCTTCCAGGTAATGTGAATCCCTCTTCCTGGACCATCATCAGTCATATTTGGCTCATAATAAGCTATTTTCCTGTTTCCTTTAAATCACAATAAGTATTTTATGTTAAAAACAGAATGTCCCAGGCTGGGGTTGTGGTTCAGTGGTAAAGCACTTGCCTAGCATGTGTGAGGCACTGGGTTCAATTCTCTGCACCACACAAAAATATTTAAATAAAGATATTGTGTCCATGTACAACTGAAAATATTTTTTTTAAAAAACTGAATGTCCAACAATGGAATGATCCACCTTATGGGATAGTGACTTTATCACTACTTATTTTGAGTCAGACATTTTATATTCATTGTTATACCAACCATCCCCACAATATTAAGTGTTTATTATTGTACCCATTTTATAAGTGTGACAAAAAGGCTAAAGTAGTAACAGAGCCAAGATTCAGGTACAGGTCAGACTTCCAAGTCTAACTTTTTCCCCATTGCCTCTCCACTGGAATTATTTAAGGAGATTATAGGGGCCATCAGTTAGAAATGCTGGAAAGGAAATCACTGTATCTAGTCCAGGATTATATAGTGACTTTTTAATTGGTTTTACAACTCTAAGACTAATTTTTTTTCCTAAAATGCACATTTGTCTTATTTATCAATATGAAATGATTTATACCCTACAGAATATTATATAACATTATAGGCTCGTAGGCCTCCAGTGAAAATTCATCCATTCAGAGATACTTTAGTGATTACACTCATGAGCTTTGGAGCCAGACAGACCTTGGATTGGTTCCTGGATCTGCAATTTACCACCTATGTATTTGGATCAGACAGGATAGATATAGCTGTCAGTGATATACAAAACCAAGTAAAAATTCCTTAATCAGCAAGGTGTGGTGATGCACACCTGTAATTCCAGCCACTCAGAAGACTGAGGCAGGAGGATCGCCAAGTCTGAGGCCAGTCTCAGCAACTTAGTGAGACCCTGTCTCAAAGTAAAAAATAAAAAGGGCTCGGGGTAGAGCTCAATGGTAAAGTGCTCATGGGTTCAATTCCTAGTACCAAAAGAAGAAGAGTGGCATACCAATAGGCCTGGAAGGAGGGAAATTCCAGGGTTCTTAATTCAGTGGCTTGTCAGGGGTCCTGTGTTTTTCTTACAGTTTCTCTGTCCTCCCAATTTATCAGCAATATCTACACAAATGAGCTACTAGATTATAGATGTTCTAGTCAACATGTGCAAAACCAACAATTTTAAATAAAAGAGAACATTTCTTCCCATAAGTCTTTTTATTCTCAATGAAAATCTCCCCCAAGAGTTTCTCAGCAGACTTCCCCTCAGGTTCCATTGGCCAGGATTAATTCCATTTCCATGCCCAAAGCAATTACTAGCATGAGGAGGGAAATCACTGATAGGCTAAAATTATTCATGATTCACCTCTTCAGGATGGGAGAGAGTTTAGTCTCTCCAGAAAACTATGGCTGCTCAGAGGAAGATGGAAAAGGTGAAAATCTTTTAATGTGGAAGAAGTAGAAGGAAGTAACAAGGTTTTCCATACTGTTTAATATCTCTGAGCCTCATAGTAAGAGCCCTCATAATATATATTTCCTTCAAAAATTTTTTTGATTATTAAATGAGGTAACTCTTATAAAGTGCTCAATAAATGTCAGCTATTACTCTTGTGGTTGGTATTATTTTGGCTCTTAACTTGGTAGCTTTTCCTTTCCATCTTTCCCTTCTGTCCCCCAGAGTTTGACATCAATGCTTTATTTTGTGGTCAGAAATTGGCTACAGCAATTCTAGACATCATATGCAAATAATGTCTCTGGTTCTTAGTTTTCCTACCTCTAAAATTGAGACATTCATATTTACCTCAAAGATTTGTTGTGAGTTCATTCATACACAAGCTCAAAAATTTTAGCTGTTTTTTTCAAGATGGCGGACTAGAGGGCGGCTGCATTTCATGTTGCTCCAGGACTCAGGATTCAAGAAGAGGAGATATTGAGAGACTTGGGACCAACCCAAAGCCGGCGGGTGAGTCTCTCCCGTTGGGCAGGCATCCCAGATGGGGCGGTAGTCCTAGAACGCAGGGAACTTTGTGAAGTAGAGTTGCCCAACGAGACACCCCTCCCCCCGCTGGAGGAGTGAACACAGACAACTGGGAGCATCGTAGAGGAGGCCGCTCAGCACGATGCTGGGACTCAGAGCAACCCACCGGGGCTCCAGGGGGCTGCCCAGAGGAGGAGCTATGCGGCGAGCTGTTTGGACTCAGAGCGACCACTCCTGAACACTGGGGGGCTGCCCAGAGGAGGAGGAGGAGCGTGGTGGATTGCTTGAACTCAGAGTGACTGCACCAGGGCTACAGGCGGCTGCCCAGAGGAGAGGCGCGTGGTGGGTCGCTTGGACTCATAGCGACTGCACGGGAGCTCTGGAATGCTGCTTGGAGGAGAACCCATGCAGTGAGTCGCTTGGACTCAGAGCGACTGCACCAGAGCTCTGGGTGGCTGCTTGGAGGAGAACGCATGCAGCAAGTTGCTTGGACTCAGAGCGACTGCACCAGGGCTTCGGGCGACTGCCGGGAGGAGGAGGTGAGCAGTGAGTTGCTTGGACTCAGAGCGACCGCATCAGAACACCGGGCAGCTGCCCAGAGGAAAAGGCGCATGGCGGGTCACTTGGACACAGAGTGACCGCACCAGACCTCAGGCAGCTGCCCAGAGGAGGAGGCATGTGACGGGTTGCTTGGACTTGGAGTGACAACACCGGGGCTCCAGGCAGCTGCTTGGAGGAGAACCCGTGCAGCGAGTTGCTTGGACTTAGAGCGACTGCACCAGAACTCCAGGCGGCTACTTGGAGTAGAACCCATGCAGCGAGTTGCTTGGATTTGGAGTGACTGCACCAGAACACCGGGCGGCTGCCCGGAGGAAGAGGCATGTGGCGGGTCGCTTGGACTTGGAGTGACTGCACCAGGGCTCCAGGTGGCTGCTCAGAGGAGGAGCGGCACAGCCAGGTGATTAGGTGCAGAGCGGGGTCCCAGGACCTAGGCGGCTTCTTGGTGGAAGAGCCGCACAGAGACAAACTGAGGGGCGGAGCAAAGGTTCCGGGACTGCGGGCAGCTTCTCTGAGGAGGGGCAGTTTAGGAGACTCTTCTGCACAGGGCAAGGCTCCCAGGCCCAGGAGGTAGGTCTGGGCCCTTGGGAACATTGCAGAGGAAGGCAGCCCAACCCAGGCAGTAGTTGTGGATTGAAGGGAACCTCTAGGAGGGGAACTGACCAGTGAGACCTCCCCACCAGATGAGTCTTCCCTGCCAGGTGAGGTTTTCCCACAAGGACAGTAAAAACAGACACACAGGCCCAAACAGGCCTTGCCTCAGCCCACAGCCTACTTCCACTTTGGATGACCATTGGTCAACAAGTGGAGGCACCTCTGCCCACTAGCAGGGAGTATAACCCACCTGAAGGCACCTCCCCTAGAGAGGCAGATTCCTTGTGGAGCACTGCATTATCAACTTCCTCCAAGACTTCAGGCTACTGAAGGCTAGGAGGGGATATACTAGAAATCTTCAGGGACACTATAAGTCAATAGAGGAAATCTGCAATATCTCAGCGATCCATTGATACCTCAACAATATGAGAAAACAAGGGAAGAAAATGCCCGAAACAAATCTAGATGTTACATCAATAAAATCCAATGACAGCATGGTAGAAGAAATGACAGAAAGGGAGTTCAGAATGTACATAATTAAAATGATTAGGGAAGCAAATGAGGAGATGAAAGAGCAAATGCAGGCATTGAATGACAAGATGAAAGAGCAAATGCAGGCATTGAATGACCGCACCAATCAACAGTTAAAAGAGCAAATACAGGAAGCAAAAGAGCATTTAAATAAAGAGTTAGAGATATTGAAAAAAAAACAAACAAATCCTTGAAATGAAGGAAACAATAAACCAAATTAAGAACTCCATAGAAAGCATAACCAATAGGATAGAACACCTGGAAGACAGAACCTCAGACATTGAAGAAAAAATATTTAATCGTGAAAGCAAAGTTGACCAAACAGACAAGATGGTAAGAAATCATGAAGAGAATCTACAAGAATTATGGGATATCATGAAAAGACCAAATTTAAGAATTATTGGGATTGAGGAAGGCTTAGAGAAACAAACCAAAGGAATGAACAATATATTCAATGCAATTATATCAGAAAATTTCCCAAATCTGAAGAATGAAATGGAAAATCAAGTACAAGAGGCTTATAAGACTCCAAATACACAAAATTACAACAGACCCACACCAAGGCACATTATAATGAAAATACCTAACATACAAAATGAAGACAATTTTAAAGGCTGTGAGAGAAAAGAACCAAATTACATTCAGGGGGAAACCAATACAGATATCAGCAGATTTTTCAATCCAGACCCTAAAAACTAGAAAGGCCTGGAACAACATTTTTCAAGCCCTGAAAGAAAATGGATGCCAACCAAGAATCTTATACCCAGGAAAACTTACCTTCAAATTTGACGATGAAATAAAATCATTCCATGATAAACAAAAGCTAAAAGAATTTGTGAAAAGAAAGCCAGCATTACAGAACATTCTCAGCAAAATATTCCATGATGAAGAGATGAAAAACAAAGATGCAAATCAGCAAAGGGAGGAACTATCCTAAAGGAAATGTCAAATAAAGGAGAAACCAAGTTGTGTCAAAAAAATATGAGCCAAATGACCAGGAATACAAATCATATCTCAGTAATAACCCTGAATATTAATGGCCTGAACTCATCAATCAAAAGACATAGACTGGCAGATTGGATTAAAAAGAAAGATCCAACAATATGTTGCCTGCAAGAGACTCACCTCATAGAAAGAGATACCCATAGACTAAAGGTGAAAGGATGGGGAAAAACATACCATGCACATGGACTCAGCAAAAAAGCTGGGGTATCCATCCTCATTTCAGATAATGTGGACTTCAAGCCAAAGTTAGTCAGAAGGGATAAAGAAGGACATTTCATACTGCTTAAGGGAAGCATAAATCAGCAAGACATAACAATCATAAATATCTATGCCCAAATGGCTCATCCATATACATCAAACAAATCCTTCTCAATTTCAGAAATGAAATAGACCATAACACAATAATACTAGGTGATTTCAACACAACTCTCTCACCACAGGACAGATGTTCCAAATAAAAATTGAACAAAGAAACCATAGATCTCAATAACACAATCAATAATTTAGACTTAATGGACATATATAGAATATACCATCCAACAAAGAGCAAATATACTTTCTTCTCAACAGCACATGGATCCTTCTCTAAAATAGGCCATATATTATGCCACAAAGCTAATGTTAGCAAATAAAAGAAGATAGAGACACTACCTTGTATTCTATCAGATCATAATGGATTGAAATTAGAAATAAATGAAAGAGTAAAAAACAGAAACTACTCCAACACCTGGAGATTAAACAATATGCTATTATATGATGAATGGATAACAGAAGATATCAGGAAGGAAATTAAAAAATTCTTAGAGGTAAATGAGAACAAAGAAACATCATATCAAAATCTCCGGGACACTATGAAAGCAGTACTTAGAGGAAAATTTATTTCATGGAGTGCATTCAATAAAAGAAGAAAAAAATCAACAAATAAACAACCTAACACTACAGTTCAAAGCCCTAGAAAAAGAACAGACCAACACCAAAAGTAGTAGAAGACAGGAACTAGTTAAAATCAGAGCTGAAATCAACGAAATTGAAACAAAAGAAACAATACAAAAAATTGACAAAATAAATAGTTAGTTCTTTGAAAAAATAAACAAAATTGATAAACCCTTAGCCACACTAACAAAGAGAAGAAGAGAGAAAACCCAAATTACTAAAATTCGGAATGAACAAGGAAATATCACAACAGACACGACTGAAATACAAAACATAATTAGAAGCTATTTTGAAAATCTATACTCCAACAAAATAGAAAATCTCGAAGACATCAACAGGTTTCTAGAGACATATGAATTGCCTAAACTGAACAAGGAGGGCATACACAATTTAAGTAGACCAATTTCAAGTAATGAAATAGAAGAAGTCATCAAAAGTAGACCAACAAAGAAAAGTCCGGGACCAGATGGGTTCTCAGCCGAGTTCTACAAAACCTTTAAAGAAGAGCTCATTCCAATACTTCTCAAAGTGTTCCATGAAATAGAAGAGGAGGAAACCCTCCCAAATTTATGAAACCAATATTGCCCTGATACCTAATCCATGCAGAGACATATCGAGGAAAGAAAATTTCAGATCAATATCTTTAATGAACATCGATGCAAAAATTCTCAACAAAATTTGAGCAAATTGCATACAAAAACATATTAAAAAGATAGTGCACCATGATCAAGTGGGTTTTATCCCAGGGATGCAAGGTTGGTTCAACATCAGGAAATTAATAAATGTAATTCACCATATCAACAGACTTAAAGTCAAGAATCACATGATTATTTCGATAGATGCAGAAAAAGCATTCAATAAAATACAGCACCCCTTCATGCTCAAAACACTAGAAAAAATTGGGATAGTGGGAACATTCCTTAACATTGTAAAGACCATCTACGCTAAGCCCATGGCTAATATCATTCTAAATGGTGAAAAACTGAAAGCATTCCCCCTAAAAACTGGAACAAGGCAGGGATGCCCCCTTTCAACACTTCTATTCAACCTCGTCCTTGAAACTCTAGCCAGAGCAATTAGACAGACCAAAGAAATTAAAGGGATATGAACAGGAAAAGAAGAACTCAAACTATCCCTATTTGCTGATGACATGATTATATACTTAGAGGAACCAGGAAATTCCACCAGAAAACTTTTAGAACTCATAAGTGAATTCAGTAATGTAGAAGGATATAAGATCAATGCTCATAAATCTAATGCATTTTTATACATAAGTGATGAATCTTTGGAAAGAAAAATTAGGAAAACCACCCCATTCACAATAGCTTCAAAAAAAATAAAATACTTGGAAATCAATCTAATAAAAGAGGTGAAAGACCTCTACATGGTAACTACAGAACACTAAAGAAAGAAATTAAAGAAAACTTAGAAGATAGAAAGATCTCCCATGTTCTTGGATAATGAAAATTAATATTGTCAAAATGGCCATACTACCAAAAGTGCTATACAGATTCAATGCAATTCCAATTAAAATCCCAATGAAGTACCTCACAGAAATACAGCAAACAATAATGCAATTCATCTGGAGGAATAAGAAACCCAGAATAGCTAAAGCAATCCTTTGCAGGAAAAATGAAGCTTGGGGTATCGCAGTACCAGAACTTCAACTATACTACAAAGCCATAGTAACAAAAATGGCATGGTATTGGTACCAAAATAGACAGGAGATCAATGGTACAGAATAGAGGACACGGACACAAACCCAAATAAATACAATTTTCTCATACTAGACAAAGGGGCCAAAAATATGCAATGGAGAAAAGATAGCCTCTTCAATAAATGGTGCTGGGAAAACTGGAAATCCATATGCAACAGAATGAAACTAAACCCACAATTCTCACCATGCACGAAACTAAACTCAAAATGGATTAAGGACCTTGGAATCAGACCAGAGACCCTGCAGATTATAGAAGAAAAAGTAGGTCCAGATCTTCAACATGTCGGCTTAGCACCAGACTTCCTCAACAGGACTCCCATAGCACAAGAAATAAAAGCAAGAATCAATAACTGGGATAGATTCAAACTAAAAAGCTTTCTCTCAGCAAAGGAAACTATCAGTATTGCGAAGAAAGAGCCTACAGAGTGGGAGAAAATCATTGCAAATCATACTTCAGATAGAGCACTAATTTCCAGAATCTATAAAGAACTCAAAAAACTCTACACCAATAATACAAATAACCCAATCAATAAATGGGCTAAGGAAATGAACAGACACTTCACAGAAGAAGATCTACAAGCAATCAACAAACATATGAAAAAATGTTCCACATCTCTAGTAATAAGAGAAATGCAAATCAAAACCACCCTAAGATTCCATCTCACTCCAATTAGAATGGCAATTATCAAGAATACAAGCAACAACAGGTGTTGGCGAGGATGTGGGGGAAAAGGTACACTCATACATTGCTGGTGGGGCTGCAAATTAGTGCAGCCACTCTGGAAAGCAGTGTGGAGATTCCTTAGAAAACTTGGAAAGGACCCACCATTTGACCCAGCTATCCCACTCCTTGGCCTATACCCAAAGGGCTTAAAATCAGCATACTACAGAGATGCAGCCACATCAATGTTCATAGCTGCTCAGTTCACAATAGCCAGATTGTGGAACCAACCTAGATGTCCTTCAATTGATGAATGGAAAAAGAAAATGTGGTATATATATATATACAATGGAATATTACTCAGCCATAAAGAATGATAAAATTATGGCATTTGCAGGCAAATGGATGAAATTGGAGAATATCATTCTAAGTGAGATAAGCCAATCTCAAAAACCAAAGGACGAATGATCTCGTTGATAAGCTGATGATGACGCATAATGGAGGGTGGGAGGGGTTGGTGTTATGGTTAGGTTTAGGGTTAGGGTTAGGGAGGGGGGCAAGAATGGAGGAAGGAAGGACTGTATAGAGGGAAAAGAGGGGTGGGAGGGGTGGGGGGAAGGGAAAAAATAGCAGAATGAATCAAATGACATTACCCTATGTAAATTTATGATTACACAAATGGTATATCTTTACTCCATGTACAAACAGAGAAACATGTATCCCATTTGTTTACCATAAAAAAAAGAAAAAAAAACTTGTTTGGCAAAGAATTAAATGACTATCTTTACTGTGAAAAAAAATTAGCTGCTTCTATTGCTTATTAACATTAATATCCTCTGCAAAGAGCATGACATATGAAGTCCTAAGCAAGTGCTCAGCAAAAGGTAGCTGTTGTTGTAAAACATTCGTATGTCCTGTCTGTGCAAAGGAAAGCTGAGAATAGTCCCTAGAAGGAGAGGAGGGGAAAGAGGGGTAATGGGAACTGAAATGGAGTAAATCAAATTCCATGCATATATGATTTTGTCAAAACGAACCCAGTTACTATGTATAACTTGAATGCTTTAATAAAATAAATTAATTAAATAAAATTAAATTTACAAAAAGGGGCTGAGAAATTTCACAACCTTAGGTTGAACAAAATCATCTCACATACAACATCAAAAGCACATGTGACAAAAGAAAACATTGATACAATATACTTCATAAAAATAAGAATAGTTGTACTTCAAATGGTATCATCAAGAAATGCAAAGATGGGCTGGAGTTATAGCTCAGTTGGTAGAGTGTTCACCTTGCAAGCATGAGGCCCTGGGTTCAATCCCCAGCACCAAAAAAGAAATAAAAATGCAAAGGCAACCCACAGAATAAGGGAAAATATTCGTAAAACATATAACTGATAAAAGATATATCTAGAATATAGAAATAATTCTTGCAACTCAAAAATAAAAAGTAATCAAATTTTTTAAATGAGCAAAAAATCTGGATAGACATTTGTCCAAAGAAGATACATAAAAGGCTAATAAGTACACGACAAGATGCTTAACATTATTAGTCATTAGGGAAATTTCAAATCAAAACCAAAATGAGATACATTCACATTCACAAGGATAGAAAATTTTTTTAAAAGACAGATAATAAAAAGCATGTGCAGAAATTGGAACCCTCATATACTGGTGGTGGGAATGGTGCATTCACTTTGGAAAACAGGCGGTTATGATTAATCACATGATCCAGCAATTCTACTCCTTGATATAAACCCAAGAGATATGAAAAACTTGTACACATTTGTACATACCAGCATTATTCAAACTTGACAGAAAATGGAAGTGCTCACCAATAAATGAGTGATAAACAAAGTGTATAGCCATACAGTGGAATATTACACATCCATAAAAAGAAATCAAGTACTGATACATGCTATAACATGGATGAACTGTAAAAATATTATCCCAAGTGAAAGAAGTCAGTCACAAAAGGCCACATACTGTGTGAGTCCGTTCGAGTGAAATATACAGAATAGGCAAATCCACCAAGAAAAGAGAATTGATTCATGGTTGCCAGAGTCTGGATGTAGGGTAATGGGGAGTAAGTGCTAGTTGATCCAGATTTCTTTGTGGGATGATGAAAATGTTCCAAAATGCATTGTAATGATGATTGCACACCTCTGTGGATATGCTCAAAATTGTTCAATTTTACATGTAAATGGGTGCACTTTATGATTAGCAAATTGTATCTCGATAAAACTACTTCAAAAAAGAATCAGTTGAGCCTTGTGAGAAATAAAAAGATGAATAAAATACAGTCCTTTCATTATGGTCTTATTAGGAGGGAATGAAAATAGCATTCCTGGCTTCAGTTTATGTCCCCATCCTTGTTTTTCTTTCACTCTATTTTTAAGCTATCTATTTGCATGTGATTTATCCTCATGAATCACTTCAATTCCTTTCTGGGGCAGGTGGGATTTTAAGTAAATAAATCACTTCAAATGGTGATGATACAGGTTATAAAATACCCAGTGCCATAGAATAGGCACAGTTAAAGTGCTTTGACAGGACATAAAGAGAATTTCTGGAAGGAGAAAAACAAGAGCACCTCACTCTTGGTGTATCTCAGTGTCCCTGCATTCCTAATCAGCCATGGGAGAAAGAAGTTGAAGGGCACATAAATGGATCCCAAGGGATCAGCAGAACTGTTCAGTAGCTATATGTTCAAATGAGATGGACACTGAGAACATAGATTGTGTTGAGGACACCATGCTTAAGCGGTTTGGGCTCTGCTGGGCTGTATTCTGCACTGGCAGTTAACTCAATGGTGAGATGAGGAAAGTAATACAAGTCTCTTGAATTGCACGGTGCCTGCCACCTGCACCTGACCAGGACTGAGCAGGTGGAAACAAAAAATTTCGGGGCCATTAAGCAAGCCTGCAGCGGCAGAGTGAGATATTGTGAGGTGAGACAGCATGGCAGCTTCAGGCTGAGCTCAGCTGTTGGTGCAGCAGGCACTGGGCTCTCTGCTCAGAGCTGTCAAAAGCATTATAATTAAACCTCCCCGCCTCCCCCTGACCAGGGCTGGCAGCTGGGAGAGCAGAGCTGCGAGGAGAGGCACACATATTCTTGAATCAATTCTGATCCAAGAAGGGGGTGGAAATCATTCCACCTCCACAATTTCCAGAATAAAGAGCACTTCTATTCCTGGGAAATCCATGAGTCAGAGATTCCTTAGGCATCTTGGATGATAGAAGTACTTCTCTACACTTTGGAAAAGATATGACAGTTGCTTATAGTTACATATATACCTATCTTATGATCCAACAATTCAATCACTAGGTATTTATCCAAGATAAATGACAATGCATATTCAAAAAAGACTCGTTTATGATTATTTGTAGTAACTCTCTTCGTAATAGCCCACTGGAAACAACCCAGGTGTTCATTAACAGAAGAATGGATAAACAAACTATGATTTACTCATACAAAAGAACACTACTCAGCAATAAAAAGGAATGAACTACTAATACATGTTAAATGGATGAATCTCAAAAACATTATGCTAAGAAGCCTTACACAAAAGAGTACATTTGTATGATTCCATTTATGTAAATTTTGAAAGCAGGCAAAATGCATGGTGGAAAAAAAGAGGACGATACATTTCGGGTGGTGGGGAGCAGAGAATAACTGGGGAGAGAGGACAGGAGGAGACTTTCTGGGGTGATTATCATGTTATGTCACTTCATTGGAGTGTATTTTCCACACATGTATGCCTTTGTCAAAACTCAGTTGCCCATCAAAAAGAAAAATTGAATGAGAAATGTCATGTTGGGGAAGAGGGGATGTCAGATATTATCAGATTTGAAATTTTGAAAGTCAGTCTGAAACAACCAATTAAAATGGATTTAAAAACTTAGATATTTTACTAAAGAGGATATATGGATGGCAAATAAGCATATGGAAATAATTTCCACTTCATTTTCCATTAGGAATATGCAAATTAAAGTCACAATAAGATATCATTGCACACTTACCAGGACAGCTAAAATAAAAAATAATGTCAATCCCAGGTGTTGGCAAAGATTATAAACCATAGGACCCCTCATATATTACTGATGGGAATGCAAAACTGTACAGCTACTCTGGAAAACACATTGGTAGTTTCTGATAAAATAAAACAAACACCTACCATATGTCTGAGTAATTCCACTTGTTAAATAAAATTTAAGGAAGGCCATAGTTTTGGATTGAGATCCTGCCCTAGGCCCAATAGACCAGAAAAAAACAGAATGAAGTCACTCGTGCTAGGTGCCACATAGTCAGATTGAACTTAAAGAGGCCAGTCTAAAATTAAAAAAAAAAAAAAACAGGACATTCACAGCAACCAATTCAAAGGGCCCCAGTCAACCTGAACCAATATAACAAAGAAATCCCTCTGTTTAACCCTGGAAAAAAGTTACCTGAAATAACCTAATGTTAACCAATCTCCTTTTTGCACTATGCTGTTTCCTTGTTCAGACTTGAGGGCTCTTACAAAAAACCAATTGTTATGCCATGCTCAGTGGAGCACCTATTTCCTGCATAGGATGCTACCTGATTCAAGAATTGCTAATAGAAGCCAATTAGATCATTAAACTCAATGTGTTTAAGTTGTGTTTATTTAAACATATGCCTAGGTACTTAAGAGAAAAATTGTGTATACACAAAAACCTGTGTACACAGCAAGAATGATCTGTCTCTGCTTCATGATGTCTGATACCTTAGCTAGAAAATCTTCAGTATCTGGGGATGACTCGAATGGCTTAGGGATGAAAACATCTGGCAGCATCTTAACACACATCTAGCATGTGAGCTAGGATACCAACTGGAACAAGACAGGGATGCCCTCTTTCACCACTTCTATTCAACATCGTCCTTGAAACTCTAGCCAGAGCAATTAGACACAACAAAGAAATTAAAGGGTTATGAATAGGAAAAGAAGAACTCAAACTATCCCTGTTTGCTGATGACATGATTCTATATTCAGAAGATTCCAAAAATTCTACCAGAAAATGTCTAGAACTAATAAATGAATTCAGCAAAGTAGCAGGATCTAAAATCAATACTCATAAATCCAATGCACTTCTGTACATTAGTGATGAATCTCCTGAAAGAGAAATTAGGAAAACTACCACATTCGTGATAGCTTCAAAAAAATAAGACACTTTGGAATCAATCCAACAAGAGGTGAAAGACCTCTACAATGAAAACTACAGAACACTAAAGAAATTGAAGAGGACCTTAGAAGATGGAAAGATCTCCCACATTCCTAGATAGGCAGAATTAATATTGTCAAAATGGCCATACTACCAAAAGTGTTATACAGATTTAATGCAATTCCTATTAAAATCCCAATGACATTCTTTGTAGAACTAGAAAAAGCTATCACGAACTTCGTTTGAAAAAATGAGACCCAGAATAGCCAAAGCAATCCTCAGCAAGAAGAGTGAAGCAGGAGGCATCACAATACCAGACCTTAAACTATACTACAGAGCAATAGCAACAAAAATGGCATGGTATTGGCACCAAAATAAACATGTATACCAATGGTACAGAATAGAAGACACAGAGACAAACCCATATAAATACAGATATCCCATACTAGACAAAGGTGCCAAAAATATACATTGGAGAAAAGATAGCCTGTTCAACAAATGGTACTGGGAAAACTGGAAATCCATATGTAACAAAATGAAATAAACCCTCTATCTCTCACCCTGCACAAAACTCAACTCAAAATGAATCAAAGACTTAGGCACTTGAACAGAGACCCTGCACCCAATAGAAGAAAAAGTAGGCCCAAATCATTATGTCGGCTTAGGACCTGACTTCCTTAACAAGATTCCTAAAGAACAAGAAGTAAAATTAAGAATCAATATATGGGATAAAAAGCTAACCCTTTAACTAAAAAGCTTCTTCTCAGCAAAGGAAACACTCAATAACATAAAGAGAGAGCCAACAGAATCTTTGCAACATGCACCTCAGATAGAGCACTTATCTCCAGGATATATAAAGAACTGAAAAAAAAAAAAAAACCAAAAAATCAAATAACCCAATCAATAATGGACTAAGAGACTGAACACTCTTCACAGAAGAAGAAATACAATTGATCAACAAATATATGAAAAAATGTTCAGCATCTCTAGCAATTAGAGAAATGCAAATCAAAACTACTCGAAAATTTCAACTCACTCCAGTCAGAATGGCAATTATCAAGAAAACAAGCAATAATAAGTGTTGGCAAGGATGTGGGGAAAAAGTTACACTTATACATTGCTGGTAGAACTGTGATTTGGTGCAACAACTCTGAAAAGCAGTATGGAGATTGCTCAGAAAACTTGGAATGGAACCACCATTTGACCCAGCTATCCCATTCCTCAGATTATACCCAAAGGACTTAAAATCAGCGTACTACAGTGACACAACTACATCAATGTTCATAGCAGCTCAATTCACAATAGCTAAACTGTGGAGCCAACCTATATGCCCTTCCACAGACAAATGGATAAAGAAAATGTTGTTATATATACACAATGGAATATTACTCAACCTTAAAGAAGAATGAAATTATGGCATTTGCAGGTAAATGGATGGAGCTGGAGAATATCATGCTAAGTGAGATAAGCCAATCTCAAAAAACCAAAGGCCAAATGTTTTCTCTGATAAGTGAATTCTGATCCATAATTGGGGGAGGGATAGAGGAACTTTGGATTAGGCAGAGGGGAGTGAGGGGAACGGGGGGTGGGGTATGGGTATGGGAATGACAGTGAAATGAGACAGACATTATTATCCTATGTAAATGTATGATTACACGACCAGTGTGACCCTGCACCATGTACAACCAGAGGAATGAGAAGTTGTGCTCCATTCATGTACGATGTGTCAAAATGCAGTCTACTGTCATGTATAAATAATTGGGACAAAAATTTTTAAACAAATAAATAACAATGAAGAACAATAAAAGGGAAATTGTCCTTAATAGGTATGTCCAGAGAGTTGGTATTCTGAGAGAGAGAGAGAGAGAGAGAGAGAGATATGCCAAGCCACATTGCCTCTTGTGATATAGCCTGAGAATTCACACATTATCTCCTCCACCACATTCTTTTGATTAATAAGCCACTCCAAATTAAAGGAAAATAGTAAGGTCACATGCATAAGAGTTTGTGGGATAGAAGATATGGTTGCTTCTATCTTAGGAAAGTACAACTTGCCACAGTAAATTAAGAAATTAATTAAGGAATAAAATTAAGAAATTAAGTATGTACAAATCTAAACAGTCATTGATTTTTATTTGTTTTTATTTTTCAGTCCTGGGGATTAAACCCAGGGCACTCTACCACTGAGTTATATCCCCAGCCCATTTCAGTTTGTTTGTTTGTTTGTTTGTTTGTTATTTTGAACAAGGATCTCACAAAGTTGCTGAGGTTGACTTTGAACTTGTGATCCTCCTGCCTTAGTCTCCTGAGTTGTTAGGATTACAAGTATGTGCCACCATACCTAGCTGCCAGTGATTTTTAAAAGTAACAACAATTAAAAAATCAGGTGTTTTAAACATAAGATGGACATAAAATATTTTAAATTATACATGAAAAAACTCTACGTATAGCAAAGAAAACACTTTGGAGAGCTTACAGATTAGAATATCTTTGCCACCTGCTCCTCAGGGCATTAATATCCAGAATATACAAAGAACTCAAAAACTTAACCCCCCCAAAAAAAACAATCAATAGGGACTGGGGAGATAGCTCTGTTGGTAAAGTGCTTGCCTTACAAGCACAGGCCCCTGGGTTCAATACCCAGCACTGCAAAAAAAAAAAAAATCAATAAATAACCTAAAGAGCTAAACAGATACTTCTCAAAAGAAGAAATACAAATGGTCAACAAATACATGAAAAAATATTCAACATCTCCAATAATTAGGGAAATATAAGTCAAAACTATAATTCATCTCACTCCATTCAGATTGGCAGTTATCAAGAACACAAATAATAATAAATGTTGGTGAGGATGTGGGGGAAAAGGTACACTCATCCATTGCTGGTGGAACTGCAAACGGATACAATTACTCAGGAAAGCAGTATGGAGATTCCTCAAAAAAATTGGAATGAAACCACCATATGACCCAGCTAACCCACTCCCCAGTATATATCCAAAGGATTTAAAATCAGCATACTAAAATGACACAGCCACATCAATGTTTATAGCAGCTTAATTCACAGTAGCCAAGCTATGAAGCCAACCTGGGTGCCCTTCAACAAATGAATGGACAAAGAAAATGTGGTATATATGTGCAATGGAATATTACTGGGCCATAAAGAAGAATAACATTATAACATTTGCTGGTAAATGGATGGAACTGGAGACTATCACACTAAGTGAAATAAGCCAGTCCCAAAAAGTCAAAGGTTGAGCTGGGCCTGGTGGTGCATGTCTGTAATCCCAGAAACTCAGAAGGCCGAGGCAGGAGGATTACATGTTCAAAACCAGCCTCAGCAAAAGCAAGGTGCTAAGCAACTCAGGTAAACCCCGTTTCTAAATAAAATGCAATATAGGGCTGGGGGTGTTGCTCAGTGGTCGGGTGCCCCTGAGTTCAATACTAGGTACCCCCCAAAAGGTCAAAGGTCAAAAGTTTTCTCTGAAGAGAAAACATGTTAAAGCTAATCCAAAATAAAGGGAGAAAGGATTAAAAAAAGAGAGAGAGAGAGAGAGTGACAAAGGGAATAAAAGGGAGGGGAGGGAATTTCATCAAAATAAAGAAAAGATCAGGAGAGTAGACCAAGGGATTGAGGAGGAGGATGAAGGGAGAAGAAAAATATAAGAACAGTGGAATGAATCTGAGTGAACTTTCGTATGGTCCTGGTGGGGCATGGCATTGGGTGTATCCACAGGACACTAATTTTTAAAAAAAGTAGACCATAAATGGATTGAAGAGGGATGGGTGGAGTGGAGGAAGGGGAATGGGAGGGGGTGGGGAGGAGAGCTGGGGGATGAATTGGAGCAGGTTGTATTCCATTCTTTTATGATGTCAGCGTATATCCTGGCGTCGTATATAACTAAAAATATATTTAAAATTTTTAAGAACTCTGTGCATGTATGTTTATAGCAGCTTTATTCATAATCTCTCCAAACTGGAAATAACACAAATGTCCTTCAATATGTAACAGTTGAACTGTGCTTCCACTATCCAGCAGAATATTACTCAACAATAGAAAGAAATGAGTGACTGATAAATGCAATAACTTGGATGCATATCAAAAGTAAGTTAAAAGATCGTTTTCAATGTTCTGAAATCACTTTTTAATTGCTGCTGCAGGGAAGGAAGTTTTATTCAACCCCCTTAGGGCTCCTTGCTGGGCCTGAAAATAAAATGGCAAAAGACAGATTGACAGAAGAAAACTATACAAAATTTTCTAGTAAATTTTACATGACTCAGGAGCCTTGAGAAATTAAGACTCAAAGACCCAAGGAAAACTCTATTTTTATGGTAATTCTAAAGAAGTGGATAGCTGTGGAGAAACACGATTGAACAATAATGGGCATGATATAGTTGTAATAAACTGAGTGGAACTTCAGCAAAGCTTGTTTGTTCAGATTCTTTTCTGTGTCTCTTATGTCTTCAGAGATAAGGGAATTCCTTTGCTCTTGGCATAGGGTGGGCACCTGACACATGAAGATCTTCGGGAAAGAAAGGAGGAAGAAGGTCAGAAATTGACCTTCCTAGGTTTTATGTCCTGCTTGGGAAGAAGGTACAAAGGGAATTCAAGTTTCTTTGACACTTTTCAGGAGAGAAGAGAAAGTAGGACAGAGAGTTTCTTGCTTCTGTGGTTTTCTCAATTCCCTTCAACTTAAAATAGTATGCCAAGGGGCCACATTTTGGAATATGATGTTCTGAGAGTTGACACTGCACTTTGTGAATGTACTAAAAACTCCTGAATTGTACCCTTTAAGAGGATGAATTTTATGGTATTGAAAACCCATTTTTATTTTAGTTACAGTAACAAAAACAGGTAAAAAAATTTTTCAGAAAAAAGTGAAATCATAGCTCTTATACAGTTATAAAAATGAACATGAGCTAAAGATTTATTTTACTCATATGAAGAATATAAGCAGATGTTATAACTGATTCAAAGGAAAAGTTTAAAAAGCACATAATTATGTGAAGAAATTGAATTGCAAATGGAGGCAAAATCGGTTTTTCCACAGAAAAGGAGAAAAACCAATCAAAACTCTAAGGGAGTTCTGGGGATGTAGCTCATTAGTAGAGTGCTTGCCTAGCATGCACAAGGCCCTGGGTTCCATCCCCAGTGCTACAAATAAATAAATAAATCATAGAGCTTGCATATATGTCAGTTATATACAGTTTATGAAATGATTTTGTTCTTCGCAAAATTACTGAAAGACTAAAAGGAGCTGAATCAGATAAACTGGAAGGGTGTTCTATAGACAATGCATAGTTTTCCACTAAAATATGATTTTTTTTTACCAAGCACATTGGCACACACTGGTAATCCCAGTTACTTGGGAAGTTGAAGCAGGAAGATGGCAACGTCAAGACCAGTCAGGGCACCATAGCAAGACCCTGCCTCAAAACAATAAAATAGAAAGGACAGGGGATGTAGCTCAGTGGTGGAGCACTAACCTAGCATGTGCCAGGTTGTGAGTTCAATCCTCAGTATTGAAAACATATAGACAATTTTTTCTATAATGTGTAAAAATTCATAGAACTATACATATCCTAGTCAATTTTACTTTATGATAATTTGAAGAATTAAAAATTCAAAATTAACATGGACTAACTTTGTCATGCTAAGTAATCAAGGATGGAAATAGAGACCCCCAATGGGAGTGTACTATAGCAGTCCACCCTAAACATAGTAAAAGGTGGTGCTGGTGAACAATGAGAGAAAACAACTGATTTGAAATTTCAAAAGCTAAAACAAACATTCAAAGCAACTTTTAATTTGGAGGAGTCAGATCTACTTCAAAGGGGCAATTTTTGAGTTGAGAGGAGCTGCACCCAAAGACACCAACATTACTCTGTGTAGGGCCGCGGGGCAGTTAGGGCCTGATACCATCTCAGGGGACCCACCACTACTAAGCCAAGGTCCATTTCACAGGCTACCATATAGGAGACAACCATAATTTCCACTTCTACGCCCCACTTCTGCAGCTGCAATAGTCTAGAGTACTTCCTTAATAGATAAATTTATGAACACAAAAAGCAATAATAGCAACTCTATTTATAATAGCAAAAAAAACTGAAAATAAGGCAAGTACCTATCCATAGAAAAATGGATAAATGGGGATATTCTCATACAATGAAATACTAAACAACAATCAGAAACTGATACTGATGCATGCAACATGAGTGACTCTTAAGTGCATTATACTGAGTGAAAGAAGCCTTTCATAAAGAGTACATGCTTCACAAATTCTATAAACTCTAAGACCAAAAAAAACTAAACTATCATGTAAAAACATCAGAACACTAGTTACCTCTGCAAGGTGTTGAGGGTGGGGAATGACAGGGAAGAGGTATGAGGGAAATCTCTCATGGTGACGATCATGTTCTGCATCTTGACAGAGGTTTGGATACACAGTTGCATGTATATGAGAACTCAGCCAACGTGCCACATGAGATGTGCATATTTTGTTATATGTAAATTTGACATCAAAGTAAAACGTTAACCAATTATTAAACTCTAGCTAATGACATGCATAGTAAAGTGGTTGGGGAAAACGTTCTGAAGTCTGCAATGAGATCAAATGAATTGAGGATGAATGAATACATACCACAGCTAAATGCATAAGTATGTAATAAAGCAAGTTCAACAATGTGAATCATGAAATCTAGATGTGTTCACATGTTTGCTGTAAAATTCTTTCAACTTCTTTGTATCTTTGAAAATTTCATAATAAAATACTAAAAATTTTTAACTGAAATCCTCTACTCCCAAAAAGTAAGCAACAAGGAATATCCTTCAAGAATCCAAGCTAGCAGCTGTCATTTAAAACTGAATTACACCACATGTTTTCAGCATTAGGTAAGGAGAGGGTGAAATAAGAAATTAATCAAGGACAAACCTTGGTGTCTATCAAATGAAATTCAGGGTTTTGCTTTATTGTTTAGGAGAAGGAGAAAGCACTCATTCTCAGAAGAAAAGAATCAGCATTTCTAGAGATAAGGGAAGCAGATGCCTATTTCCTGATTTATTTTTAAAGCTGTGTGGGCGACTGCAAAATAAGAAGCACAACCATTTCTCGGGAGTCCTCTCATTTCCCATCTTGCGTATTTTGTATTTTATTGAGGATGTAGCAAAGGCCCCTATGCACTCCCCTTTAATCCTCCAAATCCTATTCCTGTCCTTTTCCCCAGATTAAAACTTGAAATTCATTAACAGATTCTAGCCTTAAGGTAAGGCTTTGATTCCTACTATGTAAGTAGTTAGACTCTATAATGTAAATGTAAGATATAAATGAAGATAAGGCTGGGGTGGAGTGGAGTTTGGAATCATGTGGATAGATTGCTTAAGTAACCTGGGTGTGTTGTGGGAAAGGGGAGGGGAGGGAAGCCAACTTCCATGATTCCCACACTTTTCTGCACACAAAACACAAATAATGCACAAGTAGCACAGTTTCTACTAAACAAATTCAAAAATCCTTTAAATGCCAAAGGGAAAAAATAAAAACTAGCTACAATCCTATTCCAGAGATAATACATTGTCATGAATTTTCTTTCTGTGCATTCTGATTTTTAATTATATTTTTTTATTTTGAGATACTTGTAGATTGACATGCTGTTGTAATAAATAATACAGAGAGATCCCATGTACACATTACCCAGATTACCCCAGTGGAAATATCTTGCAAGACTACAATACAGTATCATAACCGAGATAGTGACATTGACACAATCAAGATACAGAAGAGTTCTACCACAGCAAGAACCCCTCATGGTTGCCCGTTTACAGTTTTATACTGTTCTTTCACATACACATACACATCCTCTGACAACCAAGAATATGTTCTCCTTTTCAATAATTTTGTCATGTCAAGAATATTATGTAAATGATAAATGCAGTATATAGTTTTTTGAAATTGGCTTTTTTAACTCAGCATAAATCTCTGAAGATTTATTTAGGTTGTTTCATGTATCAATAGTTTTTCAGGTCTAAAGTGAGTTTCCCCTGCCAAAATTGAACTGAAAGAATATAGAAAACCTAGACAGATCAATAACAAGCATGAAATAGAAATAGTAATTGAAAACTTCCCAACAAAGAAAAGCCAAAGACCAGATCAATTCTCAGCTGAATCCTACCATATCTTTAAAGAAGAACTAAAGTCAATGCTTTTCAAATTATCCCATGAAACAGAAAGGGGTGAAACAATTCCATACCATTCTGTGAAGCCAATATCACCCTCATACCAAGACCAGAGAAGGACATATCAAGGAAAGAAAACTATAGACCAATATCCCCAATGAACTTAGATGCAAAAATCCTTAACAAGCCAGAGCAGTGGCATAACTGTAATCCCAGTGGCTCAGGAGGCTGAGGCAGGAGGATCGAAAGTTCAAGGCCAGCAGCCCCAGCAATTTAGCAAGGCCCTGCCATAAAATTTAAAAAAACATCCAGGGATGTAGCTCAGTGGTAAAGTGCCTCTGGGTTCAATCCCTAGTACCCCTGAAAAAAATCCTTAACAAAATATTATCAAATAATATACAATAATGTATTAAGAAGATTATACATCATGATCAAGTTGGTGTCATTCCAGGGATGCAAAGATGGTTTAATGTACACAAATCAATAAATGTGATTCCTCCCATAAATAGAATTAAGGACAAAAATCACAGAATCATCTTAATACATGGAGAGAAAGCCTTTAACAAAATTCAGTACCCATCGTAAAAACACTGAAGAAACTAAGGATAGAAGGAACTTACCTCAACTTCATAAAGGTTATTTTGACAAACCCAAAACTAACATTACAGTGAATGGGGGAAAACTGAAAGCATTTTCTTTAAAAATCAGAAAAAAACCTGGATGTGTACTCTCACCAGTCCTATTCAAAATAATACTAGAAATTCTAGCCCAGAGAAATTAGGGGAGAAACAGAAATAAAAGAAATAAAAGTAGGAAAGCAAGAAGTCAAATTATCACTGCAGATGACATGATTCTATACTTAAGAAGATTCAAAAAGCTTCACCAGAAGACTGATGGAGCCAATAAACAAATGCAGCAGAGTAGCAGGTTGCAAAATCAACATACAAAAATCAAGAGCTTACCTATCAATACACCACTAAAAAATCTACTGAGAAAGAAATCAGGAAAGCAATTCTATTTATAATAGCCTCAAAAATATAAAGTAAAATACCTAGGAACAAATCTAACCAAGAAGGTAAAAGACCTCTATAATTAAAAGTACACTTTAATTAAAAGAACACCAAAAAAAAATTGAAGAAGACACTACAAGATGGAAAGACCTGCCATATTTATGGACAGGCAGAATTAATACTGTTAAAATGGTCATATTACTAAAAGAGTTATACAGATTCAATGAAATCCCAATCAAAATACCAATGACATTCTCCATAGAACTTAAAAAAAAACAGTCTTAAATTTTATTTGGAATAACAAAACACCCAGAATAGCCAAAGCAATTCTAAACAAAAAAAGCAATACTGGTGGCATCATAATACCCAATTTCAAATTATACTACAAAACTATACTAAGAAAAACTGCATGGTATTAGAATAAAAACAGACACATGGCTCAATGGAACAGAATAGAAGACACAGAGACAACTCCACACAGGTACAGTCATCTTATCCTTGATGAACAAAAACATATTAGAGAAAAGAGAGTTTGTTTAACAAACACTACTGGGGAAACTGGTTATCCATATGTAGAAGAATGAGACTAAATCCATATCCCTCGCCCTGCACAAAAGTCAACTCAAAATGGATCAAAGACCTAGAAATTAGACCAGAAATTTTGCAACTCCTAGAAGAAAACATAGTTTCACCACAACATATAGTCACAGGCAACAATTCCCTCAATAGAACTCATAAAGTTCAGGAAATAATACCAAGAATTAACAACTGGAATGGCATCAAATTAAAAAGCTTCTGAACAGCAAAGGAAATGATTAAAGTGAAGGAGAACCTACAAAATAGGAGAAAGTCTTTGTTAGCTCCTCTTCTGACAGAAGATTAATATACAGAATACATAAAGAACTAAGAAAACTGAGTGCAATAGTACATGCCTGTCATCCCAGCAGCTAAGGAGGTTGAGGCAGGAGGATCCCAAGTTCAAAGCCAGCCTTAGCAATTTAGTAAGGCCCTAAGCAACTTAGTGAGATCCTGTTTCAAAATAAAATATAAAAAAGGCTGGGGATGTGGTTCAGTGGTTAAGCACCCCTGAGTTCAATCCCTGGTATCAAAAAAAAAAAAAAAAAAAAAAAAACTGAAAATAAATACACCAAAAAACAAATAACCCAATCAACAAAATGGCAAATAAACTACAGGGACATGTCTCAAAAATATAAATACAAATGACCAACAAATACATGAAAAAAATCATTCAACATCTTTACAATTAGTAAAATACAAAGCAAAACTACACTGAGATTTCATTTCACTCCAGTTAAAATGGCAACCATCAAGAATACAAATAACAAATGCTAGAGAGGATGTGGGAAAAAAGGAACATTTTTACACTGTTGATGGGATTATAAATTAGTACAACAACTATGGAAAGAGTATGGAGGTTCCACAAAAGACTAGGAATGGAACCACCAAAGGACCCAGCTACACCACTCTTCAGTATTTATCCTAAAGAATTAAAGTCATCCTACTATAGCAACACATGCATATCCATGCTTATGGCAGCACAATTCACAATAGCCAAATTATGGAACAAGACTAGGTGTCCATCAATGGATGAATGGATAAAGAAAATGGAGTGTATATACAAAATGGAGTTTAATCAGCCACAAAAAGAATGAAATTATATCATTTTCAGGAAAGTAGATGGAACTTGAGAGTATTGTGTTAAAAAAAAACTCACAAAGTCAAGTTTGATGTATTTCTCTTATATGGGGAAGCTACAGAGGATAAAAGAAAAGAATGGCGCAGCGGGCAGGAGGTGGGGTCTAATGAAAATGGAAAGTAGATCAATGGAGTAGAGGAAAGGGACTAGGGAGAGAGAAGAGGGGAGGGACAGGGGAAATACTGGAGAATGACATTGATCAAATATTGTTATATCCTGTGCATGTATGAATACATAACAATGAATCCCACTACTGTGTACAATTATAATGTACCAATAAAACATGGGGAAAAAGAAACTCTATTCTTCCCTAGTCCCACCCCCCACTGTGAATTAACATCCACATATTAGGGCTGGGGAGATAGCTCAGTTGATAGAGTACTTGCCTTGCAAGCACAAGGTCCTGGGTTCGATCCCCAGCACTGCAAAAAAAAAAAAAATCTGCATATCAGAGAAGACATTTAGTTTTTGGTTTTCTGGGATTGGCTTATTTCACTTAGCATGATATTCTTCAGTTCCATCCATTTACCAGCAAATGCCATAATTTCTTCTTTAAGACCGAGTAATAGTCCATCATATATATTGTTATATTGTTTGTGTGTGTGTGTACAAGTATGTATCCCATCATTATGTACAACTGTAATGCACCAATAAAAAGTGGGAACAAGAATTGAAAAAAAAAATTTGCAAAAAAATTTAAAAAGATTCCCCAGGGAATTCTTCCCCACTCCCCAGTACAGGGATTGAATCCAGGGGATTAACCACTGAGCCACATCCCCAGCTCTTTTTATTTTTTATTTTGAGACAGGGTCTCTCTAAGTTGCTTAGGGCCTTGCTAGTCTCAGGTAATTCTTGTGTAGCCAAAGTAGAAAACTACTACATCTAACACTGCTTAAACACTCCTGAATAGTCAAAAAAAATAATATTCTCTCTCACTCTTGCTCTCTCTCTTTCTCTCTCTTAAATTAACAGATAAAATTGTATGTATTTAGCATGCACAACATATTTTGAAATATAAATACATAGAAAAGGTTTAGTCTAGTTAATTTACAAATGTTTTAATATATTGTAACGATCAATTCTGTGCCAGTTAGAGTGCTAGGTGTGAGCCATATAAATGTGAAGTGATTTAAAAAATTAGGTCAAATGACAAGGACATTAGGGTTTGGTATATTTTAAACTTTCTGTAAACATGCAATTTCTGAATGACAAATGAGAAAATAATTTTTAAATAGTGGTATAAAAATTTAAAAAGTGAGTCTCTTGTTAGACAGCATATCTAGACAGGATGAAGGTTTTAAAATTCATTGTGCCAATGTTGTCTTTTAATTGTAAAGTTTAATCACTTTACATTTAAAGTAATTACTGATAAAAAAGACTTGCTTCTGCCATTTTGCTTTGTCCTCTACATAGTTTATAAGCTTTGTTCTTTAGTGCTTCCATTACTGCCTTTTATGTGACTCATTGATTTTTTTCCAATGAATTGTTGTGACTCCCTTCTCATTTATTTTTCTCTATTTGTAAGTTGTTTCTTTAGTGGATACCATGGGAATTATGATTAACACCTTAACTTTATAACAGTCAAGTTGGAATGAATAAAAACTTACAGTATGAAACTATAGTTTAAATACTAAATATATAGTAAATATATAGTATATATTTATACTATATATATATTTATATATAGTATATATTTATACTATATATTTAAATATATAGTATATATTTATACTATAGTATAAATATACTATAGAAACTCTGCTTCTTTATAGTTCCATGTCCTCTTTATTATTATTGTCTTACAAATACACATTGCGATACATCTCTTTACATATTGTGTGCCAGTAATATAGTTGTACTAATTACTTCGCTTACTTGCTTTTAACATCATACAGGGAAAAATAAGGATTATAAACAAAAAAAAATGCAAGACTATTGACTTTTATAATTACCTATGTTGCTACCTTTACAATTAAATAAACTCCATTGGTCATGGTGTAGAATTCTTTTTATATATTGCTGAATTCTTTATGTTAATTTGTTTGTTTGTTTATTGGTACAGGGGTTTGAACCTGGGGTGTTTTACAACTGAGCTACATCCCTAGCCCTTTCTATGTCTTTTTAAAAATTTTGAGACACAGTCTTGCTAAGTTGTTAAGACTGGCCTCAAACTTGTGATTCTCTTACCTCATCCTCCTGAGTAGCTATGGTTACAGTTGTATACCACCATGCCTGGCCTCTCCGTTAATATTTTTAAAGGACTTTCAAATCTACATTCATGAGGGATACTGATCTGTAATTGTCTTTCTGTGCTTGCTTGCTATCATATTACTCCTCTTCTCTTCTTCTTTTTCTTCTTGATCTTGGTCTTCTTTTGGTATCAAGGTAATTTTAGGTTCACAAAATGAATTGGGAAGTGTGCCCTCTTATTTTCTGGAAGATGCTATAAAGAACTATGTTAATTCTTCTTTAAACATTTGGTAGAATTTTTCAGTAAAATTACCTGGACTTGGAGATTTCTTTACAGAGTTTTAAAAACAATGATTTCATTACTAATGATAGGGCTATTCAAATGAACTATTCTGTATTAGGAAAATTATGGTACTTTTGGTTTTTCAAGAAAGTGGTTCATTTAGTCAAAGTGGCCAAATTATGTGTAGAGTTTCTCATAGTATTCCTTTATATCCTTTTGATATCTGCAGGGTCTGTAGTGATATTCTCTGATTCATTCCTGATATTATTAATAGAAATTAATTTCTCTTTTTTAAATCAGTCTTTACAGACTTTTGTCAGTTTTATGTATGTTTTCTAAGGACCATATTTGTTTGATTTTTTTCCTGTTGTTTTTCCTTCAATTTCATTGATTCCTTCTCTTATCTCTGATTCTTATTTCCTTTCTTCTACTTGCTTGAGGTTTATTAAGACCTTTCTTCTTTGTGAATCTGTGCATTCGGTGCTATAAATTTCCCTCCCTGCCTCGCTTTAGCTATGTCTAACAAACGTTGATATATTGGGTTTTCGTTTTCATTCATTTCCATGTGGTATATTAATGGGTTGGATGGCATTTGTTGAAGAGACCACATGAAAGAAAAGCCAAAATGAAGCTATATTGGGTTTCCACCCTCATTCTTCTGTCAAGCTAGTTGGCAACTTCAAGTCCACATTCATGATGGGTGGAATATGGCAAGGCAGAAAGCCATCTCTGTGTGAGGGACCATACCTAGAGAAGTGGTGGAGGTAGAAGTTGGGAACAAGACTAATTTATCACAATGTAAATTCACCAGGATTAAAGGGTCAGACACAGAAAGATAACTAATGATGGCTATTTTCACATCTTGTGTTTCCCCAAATGTTTTGTACTCAGCCTCATTCACTGATGATTCTCAACAAGTTTGAGCAGAAAGGAAACAATTTGGTTTTATTCAGTTTACTAATTCATACAATCTTAAACCTATTTTTTAAATTTTTTTTATTTTATTTTTTCTAATTAGTTATGCCTGACAGTAGAATGCATTTATACAATTTGATAGGTCATACATAAATAGAGTGTAATCTTTCATTTTTCTGATAATACATATTGCAGGATCACATGGGTCATGCAGTGATCTTAAACCTCTTAACATGAAATTCAATCATCATGAAGTCAGTTATCAAGAATTTACTATATGTAAAGCACTGCTATTGAACTATTAAAAAAAAATAAAAGATCTCCTGGAGGGGTAATGCAAGGTCTTAAGCAAAATAGTTCTTAGATGTTTAATACTCTGTACCTTTATAGTAGAATATATAGCTTCACTCTACCAGAAAGATTAATAGTGTCTTTAATTTTAACTTTTAAGAGCAGGTACAATCAAAAGAGGAAGACTTACATAATGGTTGAGCACGTGGCCTCTCTAGTTAAGATGCCTTGAGTTCAAATATTTGCTGAGTCTATTAGAGTTTGAGGACAACTTAATTAACCTCTCTATGCCTTGTTTTCCTCAATTATAAAATAGAATAATATCATCTATCACTCAAGTTGTTGTGAGTAGTTAAGAAATTAATATAGGTATATTTCATTAGTTCATGGTACACTGTAAGCTTTTGGTAAATCTCAAATACCATTGTTCTGTCTCTCTCTCTCTCTCTCTCTCTCTCTCTCTCTCTCTCTCTTTCTCTCCCTCTCTCTCTATCTCTCATATATGTAGTACTAGGGCTTAAACCCAGGGTCTCACACAAGCTAGGCAAGCACTCTACCACTGAGCTACACCACACCCAACCATTTTTTTATTATATTTTGACAGAATCTTGCTAGTTGCTGAGGCCGGTCTTGAACTTGTAATACTTTTGCTTCAGCTTCCTTACTAGCTGGGATTACAGGCTCATGCCACCATGCCCAGTTTATCTAACCTCTCTTAAACATGTATTTTTATTAGTATTAGTTACTTATGTCAGTTAGTTGCATGTAGTGCCTATGCTATGATCTTATTGTCTGTAAATATGTTGTTCTTTTAGCTTTGTGATAAATACTATTGGTCCTCAGATAAAACATGTTTTATCCTATGATAAAAACATGGAGACATTACCACTTGAAGGTTTTAGGAGTCAGATTGCCTGAGCTACAAACTAAGTTGTTCTTTATACTAACAGTGTGAGCTAGAACAAATTATTTCAGCTTACTAACCTTGGTTTTCTCACTTGTAACTCAGGGAAAATATTACATGTGTCACAGGTTTGTTATAAGGTTTAAACTGGATAATCTACATAGTGTTTGGCACAGAATAAGTGATCAGTGATTGCTCAGTGGAACACACTTCGGGGAAATAGAAAAATAGGGGAATTAAAGACCCTCCCCCTGCTCAGAGAGCAAGATCTCTGGTGTGGAACAAGAATAAAATGGAATTCTGGAATCCACAGAGCCACACAATTAGACCACCCTGCTAGGATGGAATATAGGAAATATAAATATAGAACTGGCCTAAGGCAAGTATCTTTTACTTTCTTTTGGTTCTCTTGATCTCCCCCCTCTTTTTGCATAATTTGATTTTTTAAAATTCTTTCTGATCCCAGAGGCCTGGTATAGCAAAACACCAATCCCCAGTTCTTGGAAGGAAGCAGAAATGAGGAATGTCTCAGGAGTAAGGAGACAGAGAGTGAGTGGCATAGCCCATCTACAGCTTATTTTAAAAAAGGAGGAGAGAGACAAATTCTGGGAAGAGGTGAAAGAAAGGAAGACAAAAATATTGTGTACACTTTTTGCTATGTCCTCACTTCTTCCTTTTAGGCCAAAGTTCTAAGATCCAGTTAACTAACATATGATGTGAGACATGGAAAAAGAACCAAAGAACATTCTCAGCATTTGCTGAGGTTGTCCTTTTGTGTGGACCCCAAGATAGATGTGAAAAGTAATCCACGGCAGTATATATGCTCCAATCTAGGACTGAGTAGTGTTTCCTCACTATTGTTTATCTCTTGGATGTAGAAGATGTTTTTTTTTTCAATGACTGCTAATTCATTACTACTCCTCTCATTGAGAAGTGGGGTCTGCATTCCCTACCCTTGAATCAAGGTGGGTTTATGACTGCTTCAACCACTACAATATGGCAGAAATGACATTAAGTGACTTCTGGTGTGAGGTTATAAAAAGCTATACAGCTTCCACCTATTTGTTGTTGTGGTGGTGGTAGTGGTCTGGTACTGGGGATTGAACCCAGTTGCACTTGACCACTGAGCCACATTCCTAGCCCCCCTTTTTTATTTTGAGACAGGTCTCACTAAGTTGCTTAGGGCTTCATTAAGTTACTGAGGTTCATCTTGAACTTGCAATCCTCCTGTCTCAGCCTCCCCAGTAGATGGGATTATACAGGTGTGTGCCACCATGCTTGGCACTTCCACCTGTTTATTAAAAAGGTAATCCATCTGTGGAAACCAGTTTCCATGTAAGAAGTTTACCCTGAGAATGCCTTCCAGTATTATAATGATTCCCACCAATGCATCAGACATGGAAGTGAAGTCATTTTGAATCTTCCAGACTATCCCATACATCATATAAGTACACCTGAGTAACTACAGTTGACACCACAAGGAACAAATAATCACCTAGCCAAGCTCTGAACAAATTTTTGAACCTCAAAATCCATGAGCATAATGAAATTATTGTTGTGTCACTAAGGTTAAGGCAATTGTAAATGCAACAGGTCCTTAGGGTCTGCAGATGGTTAATTAAGGTTCATGGGTATGATACTATGATATAAAAAGAAATATATATTTTGTCTCTGTCTAGTGCCAGGCCCAAATATCCTAAGTGATAAGTGTCTTTTTGTATGCTAGTGAAGATGACTGATAATTTCAAGATTCCTAGATAGCCACTGAATACAGGGGTGGCGATATAGGTTGTGACAGGAAACCAACCATAATGAGAAAATTGGAACTTTCGGCTCCACCTCCCAATCTCATAGGAGGGGAAAAGAGTTGAAGTTTGAGTTGATTACCAATGTACAATGATAGAATCAATTATGTCAATATAATGAGACCTCCAAAAAGAAACATAGGGCAGAGTTTAGAGAATGTCCTAGTTGGCAAACCCATCGGCCAGGAGGGCGGCACACCCCCAATACTGTACAGACAGAACCTCCTGCATTCAGAACCCCTCAGACCATGCCCTATGTATCTCTTCATCTGGTCAGTCATCTGTATCCATTTTATATCCTTTATTAACATAATATACCAGTAAACATCACTAGAGTATTTCCAAGAATTCTTAGTCACAACAGAAAGCTATTTGACTCCAAGGAGTGGGTAATGGAAACTCCCAATTTATAGTCAGTGAGAAGTAGAGGAGACAAGCTACCATTTGTGACTGGTATCTGTAAAGAAGCGAGGCGGTCTGTGGGACTGAGTCCTCACCCTCTGTGATTTGATGCTATTTCCCAGTAGATAGTGTCAGAACTGAGTTTAAGTACAGTATACCCAGTTGGTATCCACTGAACACTGGTGGTTGACAGGGAGAAATCCCCTTGCACATTTTGGTGACCAGAGGTTATGAGTTCTATATTGAGAAAGTAGGTAGAAAAAACTTTTCTCCTCTCTCTTCAGAGAGAGACACATGCACACAAGATACAATAGCCAACTCCCCCTCTTCCTACAGAACACAACCCTAGCTTTCTGGTAATGCTTCTCTTCTGCCTCATTTTTTAAAATAAGACTATGGTCAAACACTAAGAGGTGGTATGGACAACTTGACCTGATCCCAGAGATAGAAAAACAGAAAGAGGAAAATAAATACTACAAGTAAAATTAATGCTCCTTAGTGTTCTTGTGAAGAGAAAGTGCCAGGTGTACTAGGGTCAGTTTTTGAAGCCAACCTTATTTCTCCATATCCTGAGAATTTACCTCTAAATTTACCTCTGCTACAGCTCCAGGGGAATAGTTGCAGCTGCTGGCTCCTTCCCATCGTCAGCACCGCTATCCTCTCTTGTTGCTTCATGTGGGCTTTCTCTGAAAAACTGGGAATAGTGACAACTATGACCACCCCATCTCAGAATCCTTGGAAGGGCCAAACCAATGGGGCAAACAGAAAGGAAATGGACAAAGAGACCAGTATATTATCACCTGGGTTTCTATCATAAACTTTACTAATCTGATGAAAATAAAGCTCTTTTCAAGGAAGTATCCAAAATAAATGTCCACTGTTAATTATAATCCTAGAACTTTGGGTCATAAACATGCTCAGAGATCTTCAGGTCAAATCTCTTCATTTTACTCATGAGAAAACTGAAACTCAGAAAGGGGAAGTGGTTTGGATAAATTTATTAAACCACTAAGTGGCAGAAGCAGGGACAGAAACTGATTTTGCAAGTCCTAATCTGAAGTTATTCTTACTATACTCTACATAAGTGCCTTACAAACTTCAGTGTGCACACAATTCACTTGGGGGTCTTTTGTAAATGGCCACTAAGAAGAAGCAAAATTGGTTTAGTCATGGCAACATATTTCTTCGTATCTTTTCTCTTGTACATGATAATTCCATTATCTCTTTTTAAGATATACCATGGCAGGGGGGATGATATTCTGCATTTGTAACAAGCTGTCAAATGATGCCAGTGCTCCTGGGACTTGGACCCCTTCTTGAGTAGCAAGGTTATTGTGTGTAAACAGGGAGAAAGGTCAACAAACCCTTTTTTACTTGAAGTGACATCATCATGGCCAATGTTCTGCTTTTTATATCTTTTACCCTGTAAGTAAACCATTTTTAAAATTTTTCTTTAGTTGTGGATGGACACAATACCTTTATTTTATTTATTTATTTATGTGGTGCTGAGTGCCTCACACATGCTAGGCAGGCGTTCCGCCACTGAGCCACAACCCCAGCCCAGAAAGCTGTTTTTCATTTGTCATTTCCATGTTATCTTCCTTCCTTTTAACCTTTTCACCATTTGCCTTGGTATTAGCACCAGGGGATGATGAAATAAATCGGCACAAGACAAAAGATAAGAACAACTGTGAAGGCATGGGTAAGTCAATTTTTCTTCTCTTCACTGGCTTGTTGCAAAAGGTTTGTTGAAGGTGGAGGTACAAATTGGTTTCAAAACAAGTTTGGGGTTATTTCTGGATTTCCTGTCCCCTGTATTCATGGAAAATTCAGAGCATGCAGTATGAATATATAATAGTATGCCCAGTTTTCTTGTGTGGTTTGTGGAAACTGGTCACATTACTCTATAGCCACACCACATATATTTAAAGGCTATAGCTATGCAATGGGGTTTTAGTCCAAATGATTCAGAAAATTGCTTCAGTTCTTTACTTTCTCAGTAGAATTCTGACTGGTACTTTGAGAAGCAGTTGAAGAACAGGGAAACTTATTCCTTCTATTTAAGTTAGCCAGTTCCTTTAAATTAGGCAAGATTATTTTCCTTCCCAATTTCAGAAGATATAAGCTCACATTGAAGCTGGTCTTCACCTTCCCAACTCTGTGACCCCTGTGATCTTAGGGAGTTCATTTCTATCTCAGACCCACATTTCCCTCATTGTACAATGAGGAATTGAACTACTTCCAAAGTTCTTATATTCCACTTACTGTCTGCACTCCTGGAACATGGTCATTTATGAGCAAGATAATAACTAACACCATGATAACATCTGCATTGACCATGTTCTCTTACTTTCTAATACAGAAAAGAGTCATATATGTTAGAAAGATTTTTGGCCACAAGGGCTGAAACAATGCCTTTTCTGGCTCTTTCTTAGTTGCCCAGAAAAATAAATCAACCAGAACCTTCCCCTCGGCCACCATGAGTCCTGGTAATCTGAGGCTTCTCTCTGATAAGCTTTTCTTTCTTGTGTACCTTATGCTTGATGTTGACAAGAAGCAGGACCAGGGGTAGGAGTGGGGAAAACTGAAAGATGGACTCAGTGGGATTCAGGGCAGACTGACAATTATGTTCTTATTCGTGGTAGGAGTGAACTTGATCATTATGAAATATGAGTGATGCCAGGGGATGTTTAGCAGTTCTTTTGAAGAGATTCAGATTCAAATTCCTTTGTCATCATTTCAAAAAGAGAACAGAGGAGAGGAAAATATCAGGCTAAGGTTGACTCCCTCACCTTGTAACTCAGACCTTCAGGAGTTTCCTTGATGAATTCCTACTACGCCTTCCTTATGCATAGCAGGTACTTGATTTTTTAAGAACTGACTTTGATGCTTCTTGCCTAAGAAGAAATTAAAAACAAAATTATACAACTAAATATGGATTAACCAAAAGAGAAAGAAAGGGATAGGGAAAAGGAGAGAAACAGAGAGAAGAAAGGTCGTCTGGTTTATCCTTCACACTGAAGGAAGTAGAAGCCTAAGCTAGCTCAGGCAGAATTGGCCATACAATATTTTTTAAAGCCCATATAAGGAAATTTTACACTGCAGCATGTCAATACTGCCAATTCTAGTCATGAATTTTCTATTCCATCTGAGACTTCTGTTTCCTGCAGTTATAAAAGAAGAGGCACTTCTTGGCAAACCTTCTATTCCAAAGCATGGTAGGAAGGAACTAGAGCTGAAAATATGAGGTTTTTTGTTTTGCTTTGCTTTTTAAGTGTGATAGAGGAAGCAATTGCCCAGAAACCTGAGTTTTCAGCCTAGGTTGTCTTCTAACTAGCAATGTACCCTTGAGCAAATCCTCCTTCAATAGCATTGTTTTTCATCTGGAAAATAAGAGCAGATCAGACTATAAAATCCATAAGCAGCCTTCGTTCTACTAAAAAAATATACCAAATATTTGGTTCCTAAAATGTTTGTGTGGAAGCACCTCAGAATTTGACTTGTAAGCAACTAATGCTGCCATCTTGTGGCCAAAACAAGTTTTGTTTTTGGAGGGATTTTTTTGATGTTCTAAGGACTGATTTGCAATCCTTTGGTTCATTTTCTATCTTATTTTTAATTTTTATTTAAGTATAACACATATGAAAATATAACATTCATAAGGGTGATAAATTTTCACAAACTGAGCACAACTATCATCCAGATCATTAAACAGAAAATTTCCAAATCCTGAGAGACCTCTTGAGACCCTATTCTGTCATTACAAACCTTCCTCCCATCCCCTATACATAATGCATTTCAGAAACACAATATTGGGCAAAAGGAGCCAGATATAAAACTCACTGGCCACCTCTCCCTCAAGTTACCACTACCCTAATGATAGTATAGATTAACTTTGTTTTCTTGTACTTAATACAAAGTAAATTATTTACTATGTATACTTTTTTTAAAATTTTTTAGATGTCAATAGACCTTTATTTTATTCATTCCCCTATATGTGGTGCTGAGAACTGAACCCAGTGCCTCAGGGCACATGCCAGACAAGCGCTCTACCACTGAGCCCCAGCCCCAGCCCCTATGTATACTTTTTAATCTGGTTCCTTTTACTCAATATTATGCTTGTGAAATTCATCTATATTGCTGCATGTAGTTTTAGATCATTCTTGCTGCTGTAGAGAATTCCTTAAAGGATTCTTAGAAATTATTCTGCACTTAAGCCAGGTGCGATGGCACATGCCTGTATTCCCAGTGACTTGGGAGGTTGAGGCAGGAGGATCACAAGTTCAAAGTCAGCCTCAGCAACTTAGCAAGGCCCTAAGCAACTCAGTGAGAACATGTCTCAAAATAAAAGGACTGGGGATGTGGCTCAGTAGTTAAGCACGCCTGAGTTCAATCCCCAGTACCAAAAAAGGAAAAGAAATGAGAAGAAAAGAAAAAAAGAAGTTATTCTGCAATTAAATTTTATTTTTCACTATAAAAATGTTATGTGAACGATAGAAAAAATTATAAAAATCACTCATAGCCCTCCACCCAAAGATAACCATGATTAATACTTTGGTATATTTCACTTCTGTGTTGTTTCTACATATATTTTTCATCTTAGTTAGGATAGTTGTACATAGAATTTTGTCCTTAATTGTGTTTCTCTAATGCTATAATGTAAGCATGTCATTATGCTACTAAAAGTCTTCATGGATGTCATTTATTAATACTATTATTATTTTGGGTGCTCAGAATATTTTTAATATTAAAATTAAGAAACCCAGTGATCATCCTGGATCACAAAATATTTTGTTCTCTGGGTAGTTCCCTTTTAATAAAATTTTGGAAGTAAGATTATTAAGTTGATACGTTTAAAAACAATTGGCAATTTTAGTTTGTATCTAGAATGCAGTGAGGGATCAGAACTGAGGGAAGGAATTGGCACATACCAAGCACCTAGACATTGTGCAGAGTGCTTAGGTGACATTCTCATTTGATTCTCACAAAAACCCTAGGAGGTACTTATAATCAGCATTTTGGAGGGAGAAATATCAAGTCAAAGAGGGTCACTAAGTTGTCTAAAAGCACACGAGGAATAAAATGGCAGAATCAAGATTTGGACTCATGTCTGTCTTTCAACTCTACCATACTGCCCCCAAGAGTCAAGTTTGAATAATGCAGCTGAAATTCACCCTCTTCACTTCTTTTCACAACCCAGTCACAGTTCCTTAAAAACAGCCCATGTTAGCTAGGCAGAGCATATTACACTTTTCTCGGCTTCTACATTGAGGTAAGAGTATCAGAGTGGTTTTGGTCTTCTATAAGCCTACAGTGTAGAGGTTAGGCTCCAAGAGAATGTAAGTAAGGTTTGCCAGAGGAGAGAAAGAAACGGTTCCCCATCTATGTTCATACTACTTGAATTTTCTCTACAGTGAAATAGAAGTCTCCTCTTTTTTCTTGTTTTCCTTATGTCACTGTTTCTGAGTGCTCTCTTTTACCTTCCCCACCCTACTCATTTTTCTCCAATTTGAATGATGTCATAGACACTTGATGCATGCCTGAAGTCCTTTTCTATCTCTCCTCCCTGCAAAAGCTTTAAAGCTAAAGCCTCGCTGCGGAGTTTTTGAATGCCCTTCTTGTCTATTTACATTTTCCTTATTTCTTCCTCCGCATCTCCCTCCAAGTACATCCTTATTTCTTCCCATCTCTTCTTTTTCTTTACTACTACTGCTTCCTACTATTGCCTCCATCTCCACCACCATTATCACCACCACTACAACTCATAGATCTTAATGGTCTCCCAGGTCATTTGCAGTCACTTTGAGAAGCAGAAAGGAAGAGTCCGAGGGAATGGGATGAGAGGAGAAAGAGATATGTGCTTGGGACTTTGAGCAGTTCAGGCATCAGTCCATCCCAGTTACTGCATGTTACAAAAACTTCAAGCAGTTGGATAAGAACATGGAGCATTCTAAATACTTACATGAAAACAAGCACCAGCCCTCTGCCCTCTGACTTAGGATAGAGACCTAAGGGACATGTCAATATGTCCTGCCTTACCACCATGGAAAACAGTGTGGAGATTCCTTAGAAAACTTGGAATGGAACCACCATTTGACCCAGCTATCCCACTCCTTGGCCTATACCCAAAGGACTTAAAATCAGCATACTACAGAGATACAGCCACATCAATGTTCATTGCTGCTCAATTCACCATAGCCAGATTGTGGAACCAAACTAGATGCCCTTCAACAAATGAATTAATGTTTTAGGCAGCTTTTTTGCTGCTGTGACTAAAAGGACTCAACCAGTACAACTGTAGAGGAGGGAGAGTTTATTTGAGGGCTCACAGTTTTAGAGGTCTCAATCCATAGACAGCCGGCTCTGTTCCTCAGGGCTCCAGATGAGACAGGAACAGCATGGCAGAAGAGTGTGGCAGAGGGAAGTGGTTTACATGGTGAGCAGGAAGCAGAGAGAGAGTGTATCCACTCTCCAGATACAAATATATACCCCAAAGCCATGCCACAATTCCCACTTCCCTCATCTACACCCTACCTCCTCACTTACCACTCAGTTAATCCCTATCAGGGGATTAAATCAATGATTGGGTTAAAACTCTCACAATCCAATCATTTCTTCTCTGAACCTTCTAGCATTGTCTCACATGTGAGCTTTTGGGAGACACCTCACATCAAAACCATAACAATGAATACAGAAAATGTGGTACATATACACAATGGAATATTACTCAACCATAAAGAAGAATGAAATTATGTTATTTGTCAGTGAATGGATGGAGACTATCATGCTAAGTGAAATAAGCCAATCCCAAAAAAACAAAGGCCAAATGATTTCTCTCTGATACGCTTATGTTAACACACAATAAGAGGGGATAGAAGTTCATTGAATTAGATAAAGGGGTATGAAGGGAGGGAAAGACAGTAGACTGAATCAGACATAATTTTCCTATGCACATATATAAATAAATGACCAGTGAAACTCCACACCATGTGCAACCACAAGAATGGGAAGTTATATTCCATGTATGTATAATACATCAGAATACATTATGCTGTCATATATAACTAAAAAGAACAAATTTTTTAAAAGATGAAAAAAATTGTCCTGCCTTTTTCTCAATTGCCCAACAAGTAAGGCCTTTTCCAGATAGCTGTACTTCCCTCTCCTCCAACCTAACACTAAACTAAAACTCTCCCTGTAACATCCTTGCCCTGATGCTTATGTCTATACCAAGTTTAGTGCACTAATAGACATCAAAATCATAGTCGTTTGTAAAATAACCTAAGAACAACTGGGTCATTTGATGCAGAAATAAATAATGAGCTTCAACCATTATCTCATACCATATACAAAAATTTAACAGATTAAATGGATTATATACATAAATAAGCTGAAACTATGAAATTCTTGAAGGAAAACATGAGAGCAAAACTCACTACCTTGAGTTAGGTAAAGGCTTCTTAGAAATGATAATAAAAGCATAAGCAACAAAAGAAAAAAAAAAACAGAAAATTTGCACTTTTTCAAAACTTGCTTGGTATGCCAAAAATTAGATACCTAGGTAAAATGGACAAATTTTTTGAAACACACAAATTACCCAAAGCAATTCGAAATAAAAAATCTTAGATGCATAATTTAAAAGACTGAAAGTCTTTCACTTTTTAGAAAGTAATAACTTTCTAAAATCTCCCAACAAAGAAAATTCCAGGAACAGATGACTTCACTAGTGAATTTTACCAAATGTTTAAAGAAGAATTAATACCAATCCTTCCCAAGCTCTTTCAAAAAATGGAAGAAAACAACATTCTATGAGGTCAGTTTTCCCCTGATACCAAAGCTATACAAAGGCATTACAAGAAAACTACAGATAAATATCCCATGTGAATATCGATACAAATATTCTTGACAAAATACCAGCAAACAAAATCCAGTGGCATGTTAAAAGGTAAAACCACAAGCAAGTGGAATTTATCCCAAGAATGCAATGATGGTTTAGCATAAGAAAATTAATCAATTTAGTATAGCAGATTAACAGAAGGGAGGAATAAAGTCTTTTAATGATTTCCATTAAGGCAAGAAAAGCAATTTGTCTAAGTCTAATCACCTTTTCTTGATAAAAACTTTCAAAGTAGAAGGGAACTTCCTTGGCATGATAAAAATCACTTATGAAAAACCCACAATCAACATTGTAGTCAATGAAGGAATAAAAAGGAAATATTCCCTTAAGATCAAAAGCAAAAAACATCATTACCCTATGTACATATATGATTATGCAAGTGGTATGACTCTACTTCATGTACAACCAGAGAAATGAGTTGTACCCCATTTGTTTACAATGAATCAAAACAAATAAATCATTTAAAAATATTTTTTTAAATAAAAAAAATCAAAAGCAAGGCAAGGATGCCCACTTTCACTACTGTTATTCAACATTATACTAAAAGTTCTAGTCAGATCAAATAAGCCAAAAAAAGAAATAAAGCTTTCAAATTAGAAGGAAAAATTAAAACCATCTCTATTTGTAGATGATATGACCCTATATATAAAACATTCAAAAGAATCCACAAAATCCTACTGAAACTTACAAGTAAATTCAGCAAAGTTACAGGGTTAAAGATCCCAAATAAAAATCAGTCGTGTTTCTAACGACTTCCAAAAAGAAGTGAAGGAAAGAATTTCATTTATTATAGCATCCAAAATAATAAAGTACTTATGAACTATTTTAACCAAGGAGGTGGAAGACCTACAGACTAAAAGTTAGAAAGCATTGCTGGAAGAAGATAAAGAAGACCTAATAAAATAGAAAGACATCCTGCTTTAAGGATTGGTCTTAATATTGTTAATATGACAATACTATCCAAAGCAACCTTTAGGTTCAATGCAATCCCTATCAAAAGTCCATTGTCTTGTTTTAGAGAAATGGAAAAGCTGATTATGAAATTAGTATGTAATTGCAAGGGGTCCCAAGTAGATGAAACAATCTTGGAAAAGAACAAAGTTGGAGGACTCACATTTCCCTATTTTTTTTTTCAGCTATCCAAAGGAATGAAATATGAAGACATGTGGAAGAGCCTTGAAAACGTTTTAGTAAGTGAAAGAAACCAGACACAAAAGGTCACATCTTGCATGATTACATTTCTTTGGCGTATTCACAATAGGTAAATCCATTGGGACAGAACATGAAATGGTGGTTGCTAGCGGCTGGAAGAATGGAGGGATGGGAGCAATTGCTTAATGAGAATGGAATTTCCTTTGGGGATGATGAAAATATTTTGGAACTAGATAGAGATCATGGTTACAGAACATTTGAAATGTACTAAATGCCACTGAATTGTTCACTTAACAAGGTTAATTTTTTGTTATGTGAGTTTCACCTCAATTTTAAGAAATTAAAAACTTTTGTGCTCCAAAGGATACCATCAAAAAAGAGAAGCCGTGGAATGGGAGAAATACTTAAAATCAAGATTTCTATAACGTAATTATATCCAAAGTGATGAACTTTTACAACTCAACAATAAAAAGACAAATAAATGGGATGGCATCAAACTAAAAAGCTTTTTTACAGCAAAGGAAACAAGAGTGTGAGGAGAGAGCCTACAGAACAGGAGAAATTCTTTGCCACCTGCACCTCAGATAAGCTGTTAAGGGCTGGGGATATAGCTCAGTAGAGTGCTTGCCTTCCATGCACAAGGCCCTGGATTCAATCCCCAGCACCACAAAAAAAAAAAAGTGTTAATTTTTCAGGATATACAAAGAATTCAAAAGGCTTAACACCAAAAAACAAATAACCCAATTGATAAATGGGCTAAGGAACTACACAGACACTTCTCAAAGAAGAAATACAAATGATCAACAAATATATTAAAAAAAAGTTCAAAATCTCTTGCAATTAGAGAAATACAAATTAAAACTACACAGAGATTTCATCTCACTCCAATCAGAATGGCAACTATCAAGAATACAAGTAACAATAAATGTTGGTGAGGATGTGGGAGAAAAGGTACACGCATACATTGCTGGTGGGACTGCAAATTAGTGCAACTATTCCAGAAAGCAGTATGGAGATTCTTCAAAAAATTATGAATGGAACAACCATTCGACCCAGTTATCTCATTCCTTGGCATATATCCAAAGGCTTTAAAATGAGCACACTACAGTGATGTAGCCTTATCAATGTTTATATAGCAGTCCAATCACAATAGTTAAACTATGGAACCAACCTAGGTGCCCTTCAACAGATAAATGGATAAAGAAGTTGTGGTATATATACACAGTGGAATATTACTCAGCCATAAAGAAGAATGATTATGACAACTGCCAGTAAATGGATGGATCTGGAGATTATAATGCTAATTGAAATAAGCCAATCCCCAAAAACCAAAGGTTGAATGTTTTTGCTGATATGTGGAAGCTAACCCACAATAAGGGTTGGGGAGAGAAATTCAGTGGATTAAATAAAGGGGAATGAAGGAAGGGAGGGAGTAGGAAAAGGAAAGACAGTGGGATGAATCTAACATAACTTTCCTGTGTATTACAAGAAAATATCTAAGTGATTTCAACTATCATGTCCACCCATGATGGAGTCCTAATTAGAATAAGATATATTCCATGCTTGTATAATTTTATCAAAATGGATTCTACTGTCATACATAACTAAAAAGAACCAATAAATAAAAATAATAAAAAGGTAAATTATTCGATGAAACTGAGCACAGGATTAGAAGAAAGTTTCTCCACAAATATGCACAAATGGCTGATAAGTGGGAGAAAAGATATTCACAACACTAATCATTAGGGAGATACAAATCAAAATCTAAGTCAGATATTGCTGGGCATGGTGGCACACACATGTAATCCCAGTTGATCAGGAAGCTGAGGCAGGAGGATCCCATGTTCAAAGCCAGCCTCAGCAATATAGTTCAACCCTTGGTACCAAAAAAAAAAAAAAGAAAGAAAGAAAAAAGCAAGATACCACTTCAAATCCCTAGGATGGCTGTAATCAAATAAAAATCTTAAAAAAAAACAGAAAATAACAAACATCAACAAGAATGTGGAGAATATTTAACCTTTGCACATCACTGGTAGAAACAAAGTGATTTAATCTCTTTGAAAAATGGTTTGGCTTTTGCTAAAGATACTTATTACCATATGACCCAACAATTTCACACTTAATTATACATCTAAGAGAAATTAAACATATGTTTACAAAAATGTGTATATGAATGTTCATAGAAGCATTATTCATAATAGCCAATAGTGGAAACAACCCAAATGTATATCAACTGATGAATGTATAAACAAAATGTGACATAGCCATAAATCAAATATTATTCAGCTTTTAAAAGACAGTTCAAGTCTATAAACTTTTTCCAGATTCCTCCCCACTCTGGTTCAAGGGATCATTAACTATGGTCTCCTCCATGCTCCCACGGTACTCCATACGTGTGTCTATAATGTCTCGCTATTGTTAGTTATGAGAAGTGAAACCTTCTACTACCATACAGGTTACTGTCCACATCAACCTGACTTTACTCTTCTGTCTTTAGTCACATAGTTCTATTATTCCAGGAAACTTCTACCTGGAAATATGAATGTTGCAAATAAATTTCCAGGAACTTACAAAAAGATTCCTCCACTCAACAGAGATCGTCAGCCAATAGTTTACACCCAAACACTATTTTGAGCCCTTCTCAAAATCCTTACATGCTGGGCTGAGGTTGTGGCTCAGTGGTAGAGCACTTGCCTAGCATGTGTGAGGCACTGGGTTCCATCCTCAGCACCACATAAAAATAAATCAATAAAATATAGGTATCGTGTCCATCTACAACTAAAAAATATATTTAAAAAAAACCTTACATGCTGGGTCCTCCAAACTCAAACTATTGTATTAGATCTTCACTTAACTATAAACAATCCCTCTTCCCATTAATAGACATGCCTCGATTTAGTTAATTTCTCCCTCAAATGCATGCTGTGTATTCTAATAGGCTGTATTTTCCCAGCAATCAATAAATGGACACTCATTTAAAAAAAATAGACTTGCCTTTAACTAGAATTCAAAATCTTATACATACTCATATTCACCCTTTTTATTTTCAGATACTACTAAGTCTCTGTTGAGGTAGTGCTACCCCTTATTGCAGAGAGAATAAATGCAACTTTGTCTCATCAATAGGAAGTTTTGGTGATATTTTGGGAAAATCATAATTTCATATTTCTTTACATCTTTCTCTCTAATAGATTGAATTCCTTGAGAGCTCAAACTAGATGTTCTTCATCTTTTAATTCTTCAATTCTAGCATACTGCCTAGAATATTGTAAGGATTTTAAGCAAGAATTTATTGAGTGAAGAAATGTCCTCTGTGGTTGAGCAAAGGGTTTCTGTCAGAGGACAACTATGTTGGTGATCAGTTAATTACTAATAAACTTACTAATCAATAATTGCTATTTATTAATTACTAATAAACTTAAACTTATCTAATCAATAAACACAAGAACCAATACTCTTTTCAAATGAAGGGGGTGTGATGGATCCAGCCATGCCAAATCTGGCCTCCAACAAGATGGAGGACCCCTCCTTCACCTTTATTTATAGTCACACAGGTAAAGGGACCCTGAGGGAAGGGGCTGCTTCTGTGAGGAACAGGATGGGGTGGAGTTAGGGAAGCCATTTGCTTAGACAATTAGCATCTCCTCAGATGGAGAGCCAACTCTATTCAGGGCCACCTACTCCTTGGCGGTCTGGAACAGTCTCCCTTGACCACCAGTTCCTAGGAGTCAGACCTCTGTATCCCATGGCTCAGTCAAGCCTGATTCTGCTAAACATGGATGGCTCCCCACAAAGGAAGAAAGACTGAATGAACCCAGAGGAGGCTAACAAATTTAGGAAGCTAAAAAGATGACAGCTTAAATGAGGACAGTCCACATGGAGAAGAGGGTGAAAGACTTAGAAGGTAGAATAAATGAGACCACATAACAAAATGCATTTGATGAATAAAGGAGAGGACAGAATTTAAAATGACTTGGGGGTTTCTATTGTGAATAACTGGATAAATGTCACGAATAACTCTTTAAACAGGGATAATGAATTTAGGAGGAAAAGCAAGTGCTGGTCAGGATTATAAAGTCTGTTTGGACATTTAAGTCAAACCCAATAGTACTTTTATGCTTCTGTATCAGCATCCTGATTAAAAACACTGAACGTGGAGTTAAGAAGCCTGAGGTCTGGTCCTGATTTGACTGATTTGGGGCCCTTCACTATTATGTATGTGCTTTTTCTTTCTTATCTTTAAAATGGGACTAGATGATATTTAAGTATCATTCCAACTCAAACAGTCTTGATTAGAATGATGATATGAACCATTTGGTCTGAAGTAGATAATAAAAAAGAACAGCAGAGGGCATCATTATATAAAAGGTAGACTAAGAACTTTAAAAAGATGTGAAAATGAATCCGCATTTTCAGACTCTAGTGGATCGTTAAAAACAATCTTATACTTGTATAATATGTTTAAATTAACAAAGCAAATAAATTTACATATGGGATTTTAAATGCATAATTTGTCCTCATTATAATTATGTAATCTGTGCAAGAACTAGAATATCCCACTTTAGGATTGAAAACACAACTTCTGAGATGCTGGCAAGTTTTCTAGAGCCATAAAGATGGTTTAAAGCAGGCCATTTCTTGAATAGCAGATGAGAGCACCTAGGGGAGCCAGGCAGGAGAACAGTAGAAAGACCCATTCAGGAGAGTGGATTTGAGCCTTCCCATTTCTAACCTCAGATTTCAACATACATCATTTTCCTGTCCATTATGCTATAAGATTTATATAGGAAACGGTGGCAACAAGATTAAATCATAACAGGTGTTCGACAATTTTGGACCACTCCAAAGTGTGTGGATTGCTACAAATCCTACTGGCTTTGCTTTTGTTGAATTTGAAGAACGCTGAGATGCAGTCCATGCAGTCCAAGAACTGGATGAAAAGACACCGTGTAAGTGTTGCATTCGAGTGGAACTATCAAATAATAAAGAAAAAATTTGAAATCATGTCCCACCTGCCTCTCTGGGTCATCAGGACATTATTATCATAATAGGAGTCCTCAGCCTTGCTGCAGATCTCCAAGGAAAAGCTCCTCTTGCAGCCAGAATAAGTCCCTTTCCGAAGATGGGAGAAGAGCAAGATCCCTGTCTCTGGAGAGAAACTGCCAGCCCTCACTATCCTCTAAGTCTTATAGATGATGTAGGTGAAATGAAATGAAATGAAACACCAGTTTGCAAGAGAAGTGGTGTACAAGAAAGAATTTCATTTGACAGGAGTATTACACATAATTCAAGTTTTGTTTGAGACTTCATAAGCTTGGTGCATTTTTAAGATATATAAGCTCTTCAAATTCATTTGACTTTTGGAACAGTGATACTCATAATAAAGATGTAATTCTCTGACATGTGAAGTGGATCATTTGAGGCCTATAACACCAAGAATTGTTACTTTAAAATGTTCCCTTGAGCAAAATTGAATTTGCTTTGAACTTTAGTCTTGCATAGACTGAAAACAAACCTCGAATTTCTGCAAGCTAAAGTGTGATGTTTTAATATAATAGAAACAAAAGTGACAACAATTGAACTCAGATCTACTTTTCTTTGTAATGGGTATAGTGTGCAGCTATAGATGAAGAAACAATCTTTAAAAGCAGCAAGTAAAGATAAAAGTTTTACAATCAAACTAGATTAGACATTTTTGAAAAAATCTAACTAGTCTTCACTTGAGGCAGAAGTTGCCTAGTTAGTATAGAACATGTTAAGTTTCCAGAAAGTTTACCTTTCCTTTGGTCATAAGTTCTTTATGTGATTGTTATATGTAAATACGTAACTATATGTAACATTCCTTATTTGGAAATTTGAGATTTCAAATTACCAATGTCTTGCTACTTTAAGGGTACATTGTGGAACTGAACTTTTGAGTTACTTTGCAAGATTTTTTTCTTTATTTCATTTGCATGTATGTATTTATTTATTTATTTTAGTAGCCATGCTAATCTTTGCTGTCTCAATTCAATTTTAGTACATGTGCTGTGAAATCAAGCACTATAATATGTTTTATAAAAATACTTGAGGGGCTGGGGAGATAGCTCAGTTGGTAGAGTGCTTGCCTTGCAAGCACAAGGCCCTGGGTACAATCTCAAGCACCACAAAAAAAAAAAAAAAAGAATACTTGAGCTGGGTTTGGTGGTACATGCCTATAATCCCAGTGGCTCAAGAGGCTGAGGCAGGAGGATTGCGAGTTTGAAGCCAGATTCAGCAAAAAGTGAGGTGCTATGCAACTCAGTGAGACCCTGTCTCTATAAAATACAAAATAGGGCTGGGAATGTGGCTCAGTGGTTGAGTGCCCTGAGTTCAATTCCTGGTACCAAAAAAAAAAAAAAAAAAAAAAAAAAAAAGAATACTTGAGATGAAAGTTTTGGTTACAAATTATTGTTTAGCTTAAAAGCCTGTTTTTCCTTGCAAACTGGAATCTGTCAGCTTGGTACCAAGTCTAGGTATAACATTCCTATTTGGAAGCTATACTTGTATATTCTTGTAAAGTGCTTTTGAGTTAATAAAATATTAGCATAATTGAGCATAATTGTGGAATACTTAGTTGAACACACTGTTATCATTGTTTATGACCCATGGAAAGTTATTGGTTGTCCAGTTCTTACTTTATATGGCCTGCACCCAGTTCTTACTTTATAAGGAAACACAACTGAGAAGAACTATGGATTAGTCTTTTGAAGTGAAGAGAATTTTTGGTTGTCACCTAAGTGATTATTAATAGTTATCTATTTTTTAGGAATAGAAGTCAGTTCAATGGCCAAATATTTAATGACTAACTTTTTTAAAGTATAGCAGCAACCTGGTATATTGTAACCCAAAATAAGTTGCCCATTAAAAATGAATTTTACAGCATAAAACTGACACCAAAACAGACATGCAAACAAATGGAATAGAATCAAAGACACAGAGACAAATCTACATAGTTACAGTCACCTGATATTTTACAAAGGTAGTAAAACATGAATTGGAGAAAAGATAACTTTTTTAACAACAAATGGTACTGAGAAAACTGGATATCCATTTGTAGAGGAATGCAACTTGACTCCTATCTCTCACCCTGCACAAAAGTCAACTCAAAGTGGATAAAATACCTAAAAAAGAAATACAAATGGCCAATAAATTATGAAAAAATATTCAACATCTGTCGGGGTTGCGTACGGACCCCTGGCCCTAGGTGGAGCCTGGCCAAGATGGCGCCTGGCAAGCTGCCAGTGTGGTTGAAAAACTGCTATTCTGCACGTATACAACTAACTTCACCTTGAGGAAGTCTCAGTAATTGGTCAAGGCCTCTGCATGATTCTTGCGTGATTCTTAGGTGCTTCAAGTTATACCCATATACGTCTATCTTTTCCCCACATATCGTGAATATTCTAATTAGTTGATATAACCTATATAAGTGACAATAACTTCCCAAAAGGAGGAAGAAATAAAAAGAAGAATCAGCTGTTAATAGGGAAGTTTGCCACCCATCACGTCTCCGGGTCGTTCTTGCTGGCGGGAGCGACAAGTGGTGCTGAACCCCGGGAATCTTACGTGCCGCGGAGAGGTGAGTGAGGTGAGCAACGGATCGGTGAAAGTGTGCACCCAGATCTGTCAGTGGACAGGGAGGTTTCCTAGAGACGATAATATTGTGATTGTGATAAAGTTCCTAGGAACGAGAGGTGAAAGTTTCCTCAAAAAATGGGGAACGAGGTTGCTAGATGTAGAATGGAAGGTCCCTTGAAAGAAATTCTTAAAGCTAACGGCACTTCCTTAAAGACAAACTGCTTGGGCATTTTTAAAGCAGGTAGAGGAGATTTCACCTTGGTTTCTGGAAGAAGGATTGTTAACTATCCCACAGTGGGAACACCCGGGGGAAGATTTAAAGCGCTGTCCGGTAACGCTCCCAGGGACGTTAGCAGTTTGGTCATTAGTCAGAACTTGTTTGCGTTCCCCTCGGGAGGCTTTACAAAAGGCAGTTGCGCAGGGAGAGGAAGTGTTAGAAAAGGTAAAAGAAGAGTCACAAAAGGGCTCTGTTAGCACTCAGTCAGATTCTGATGAGAGCGAAGAGGGACTCTCAGAAATGGAGTTAAATAAAATTAGTGAAGAAACAAAGTGTTCTCAAGCTGGTTCAATTAGTCAACAGGCATTAAGGGAATTGGAGGGCATAGGGCAGCAGCTAGAAGACAAAAAAAAGGCGTTACAAAAGGCTTTACAAGAGTTGAGCTTACAAAAATATGCAGTGGCGCAGTGAAAAAAAAAAAAAAAAAAAAAGGGAGAAAGTACAAATAAAACCACAAACAGAGCACAAAGAGAAAAATCAGTTTAGGGGAGGGTCCCCCTAGGCAGAGAGCTCAGCAGCTCCATTCCTTAAAAGTAGTAAAAAATAATGTTTTGTGATTTTCTGCATTCAAACCTAACCTGATTTCTCAACCAGGTAAAAAAGGGGTTAAAAAGTAAAGTCCTGGGTGATCCTCCCTCCCCCTGCCACATTGGAATGTAACTACAGCGTCTCAAGGAGAAAAGGGGGGTAACCTAAAGATAAGAAGAAAAGAAGAAAAAAAGTGTCCGTTTTAAATTCCTGGGCCGCTACAAAAAACTAACTTATTCTTCAGGATTCTTGTTTTGTTTTGTTTTTTCTTTAATGCTGTATTTTTGAGCTCATAATTTTGATCCTGCATACCTAGGTTAATGATTTTTTTTCTCTTTTTGATCAGTTCTATTTTTTATTCAATTGAAGTTTTTGAACAGCTGTTTCATTGCAATGAACATTTACCTATAAAGTTACAAGGCCTTTGATTTTGTGTTATGTGTTATGTTGTCATGTTTTGTCTGCGTCAAAACTGAGTGCTCTTAAAATTAAAATTTAAAAATGGATCCAAATACTTTTATTCACGTGATTTAAAAAGGTTCAATTTAAATTGGGTAAACTAATGAAAGTAAAATATCTTTGAAAATAACTCATAAGTCTCCAGGTGGTCAAACTAATGAAATGTTAATGTTAAACAATGTCTAATATCAATTACTTCTAGGACTTTTCTTCAGCAGGAAAGAGGCAACGGATCCTGTTCAGGACACTTGTCTGATATCTCGGTTTTTATAAAATAAATAAATTGGAGTTAACATGTATGGGATTACTCAAATGTGTTTGTAGAGACGTCTGGTTAATTTACAAAGTTAAAATGCTAATTGTTAAATAACATCAAGTACTTTTAACTTCTTAAATTACATGGGGTATCATACTTAAACATTATTGGTGTTTTCATAGGTTGGTAAATAAAAAGGGTTTAAACTTGCTTTGTGCCATCACTAAACTAAAAACAAGGTTACTAAAAGTTATGTCCTAACAAGTGGAATTCTATATATAAAGGGTCCCAAAAGTTTCAACTGTGTTTCAATTAAGAGTACTATAAACAACAAAATATTTAATCTTATTAAAATAGGGTGATTTATCTAAATTCAGAAATTTCATAAGAGTTGTTTCAAAATGTGAACAAAAAGGTGTCAACAGATAAAAAAAATAAATAAATAAATAAATAAAAGGTTTTGGGTATAGAAATATATTTAGTAAAAGGTAAAAGAAAATGTTTCTGGATAAGAAAGTCTATATGTAATAAAGGGCAAGTTTCAACAAATCTGTGTGTAACTAAGTTGGTTGTATGTATGTAAAACAGCTAAAGCTATTTAAGGTTTTTCCTAAGGTAAAATACTAATGTTCTGATATAAGCCAAAGTTCAATCTATATGGTAAAATGACATGGTAAAATGACAAGGATTTCTTAGAAACACTAATTTACTCTTAACTTTGTGTCTCTTAAGTTTTATTCTTTAGAACAATTGTCTTAAAAATAGGGGTTTATACAATTATGGTTAAGCAACTGTTAAAAATTGTACTACGTTATAAAGTCAAAATTTTTCTCTAAAAACTAAAATTGGTAAGAACCAATTCCTCACTAAAATTAAAATAACTCTAACCACAGATGTACCTTATAACCCACAAAAACAAGGTATTGTTGAACATACACATCTCACCCTCAAAAATGCTCTTTATAAACAAAAAGGGGGAATAGAGGAGACCTTCAGGTCCCCTAAAGATAAACTTTCTCTTTGTCTCTTTGTTGGGGTTTTTTAACTCTGGGTAATAAGGGTAACTCGGTGCTTTACTGGAGCTGCGGCTCAGTTTGTGTGTTTCCACGGAATAAACTAACTTACTACCTCTTTTTAGTCTCTTAGGAGGAACAGTTCAACTATGTAACAAAACAACTGCTTCTCTCAATTGTACTTCAGATTTGTGCTATCTCTCAATGTTAAAATGCTTCTAGGTTCCTGCTGGCAGACTTAATGTGTGTTCCTACCTTCTTGCCTATGCCAGTCTCTGTTACAGATGATGAATTGCCAGTATTGCTTTCCAGAAATAGGAGAGATTTTGGAATCACCACAGCAGTCATTACCACCATAGTTACATCAGCAGCAGCAGCCGCCGCAGCAGCTGTAGCCTTGACGACATCAGTACAGTCAGCAACTAAGCTTAATGAAGTGGTCCAGCAGACAGCTACTGCTCTGTCTACTCAACAAACAGTAGATCAACACATGAAAGCGGGAATTCTCTTGGTGAACCAGAGGGTGGACTTACTCCAGGAACAAATGGACATTTTACAGGAACTGTTAAGCGTAGGATGCATTTATCACCTAAGAGGACTTTGTGTTACACCCATAGCTTATCATAACTTCAGCTATGCAGCAAATTTGTCTAGAATCTTGTCTGTTCAGCTACGTTCCAACTGGTCTTATGAATTTGATAATCTTACAGTTATTCTTAGATCTCAAATTGTTAGCCTTAATGCTACTAGAGTTGATGTAGCTCCAATGTCTGAAGTGCTAAATTGGTTATCCTCCTCTTTCAGTTTTATTAAGCAGTGGGCTGGTATGGGAGCATTATGCATGCTTATGATCATTACTGTTATCTTCCTCTCACGCACTATCATGCGTGTGCGTCAGAGTCAAGCGAGAGATCGTATCATCTTCCATCAGGCCATGGCTGCCCTAGAGGCCGGCAGCTCCCCACAAGTGTGGCTCGCGAGGCTGGACCATTGACCAGACGGGTAAGGTAGTAGGTAACGCCGTACCGACCTAAGACAGGAGCTGTAGCATGCTCTGCAGTTATCCGATGACGGGTAAGGACGGTGGTTGACCACTCCGCCTAAGACAGGCTTGGTCCCGAGCTTTTCTTTTAAAAGAAAAAAGGGGGAACTGTCGGGGTTGCGTACGGACCCCTGGCCCTAGGTGGAGCCTGGCCAAGATGGCGCCTGGCAAGCTGCCAGTGTGGTTGAAAAACTGCTATTCTGCACGTATACAACTAACTTCACCTTGAGGAAGTCTCAGTAATTGGTCAAGGCCTCTGCATGATTCTTGCGTGATTCTTAGGTGCTTCAAGTTATACCCATATACGTCTATCTTTTCCCCACATATCGTGAATATTCTAATTAGTTGATATAACCTATATAAGTGACAATAACTTCCCAAAAGGAGGAAGAAATAAAAAGAAGAATCAGCTGTTAATAGGGAAGTTTGCCACCCATCACGTCTCCGGGTCGTTCTTGCTGGCGGGAGCGACAAACATCTCCAGCAATCAGGGAACTGCAAATCAAAACTACACTAAGATTTCATCTCACTCCAGTCAGAATGGTCATTATCAAGAATACAAGTAACAATAAATGTTGGCGAGGAGGTACACTCATACATTGCTGGTGGAAATGCAAATTGGTGCAACCACTATGGAAAGCAGTATGAAAATTCCTCAAAAGACTAGGAATGGAACTCACAGATAACCCAGCTATCCCACTCCTCAGTATATACCCAAAAGATCTAAAATCAGCATACTATAAGGATGCAGCCACATCAATGTTTACAGCAACACAATTCACAATAGCCAAATTATGGAACTAGCCCAGGTGCCCATCAACAGATGAATGAATTTTTTTAAATGTAGTATATACACACAATGGAGTATTACTCAGCCATAAGGAAGAAGAAATTGTGGCATTTGCTTAGTAAATGGACGGAACTGGAGACCATCCTGCTAAGTGAAATAAGCCAGACCCAGAAAGTCAAAGGTCAAATGTTTTCTCTGATACATGGAAGCTAAACAAAACTAAAGGGAGAAAGAAAAAGGAAAGAAAGGGGGAAATTTCATGAATATAGACAATAAATAGATCAGTGGAATAGAGGAAGGGGATTGAGGCAGTGGGAGGAAGGACCTAAAAAGGTGAGAACAGTGGAATGAATCCAACCTAACTTTCCTATGTACAAAAATGAATATACCACAGTGAATCTAACTTTCATGTATATTCACAACACACTATTTAAAAAAACTATTAAAAAACTGTAAATATCAGAAAGATCAGTAGAGTAGAGGGAAGGGAATAAGAGGAGGGAGGAGAGAAGAGGGGAGGGAAAAGGGAAGCAATGGATTAAATTAGAGCAAATTATATTCCATGCTTCTATACTTATGTCAAAAAACAACCTTAATATTATGTGTAAGTGAAAGGATAATAAAAAAACAAAAAAAAGAGAGGGAAAGAAATGAAAAAAATGGCTTTTATCTTTAACATGAACACTTACCACAGAGTTTTAAAAACTGCTTCCAGTTTATAATATGGAGCTTTACACAGAAATTTCAGACTGATCCATCATGATGTAAAATTCACAATACGGTTCAAATGTAATGCTGTAGAACTGATTGTGGAGGAATGCATGACCTTCCTCTTAAAACTGGGATGAATTGCAATTTTAATTTTTTATACAATTAGATTAAATCATAATGTAACAATTTTTTAAAAGTGAGTAGGAATCAAAGATAGGACCATTATAACAGTAGAACCAAGTCTTTCAACTCATCCATTCAAATTCACTGGCTTGAAAGTTGACCCAAAGAACATAAAGAGGCTTGGAATGGTTTAGTTAAAACTAAAGATGTCTATCTCCTCTTTTTGTATGATTAATAACTTATATATTATGTATAGAGGTACAAAAATATGACAACTGTATTTATTTATTTATTTATTTATTTATGATAACTGGTCTAATCTTGTGCAGTTCTCCATTCCAGTGAGTAGTAAGTATATAGGAAAAAACTCACAGGTCCTTCTAGAAATAATAATCTATGAGGTATAGGAAGACCAGGAGATAGATCCATGTTCCAATCCTGGGCTCTGCCACTTGCTAGGTATATAATCTTGGACACCTACTAGATCTGGGTAAATTTCTTACCTTTGCTAAGCCTCAATTCCCTCATTCATAAAATGAAAACAATAATAGCACCTTCTTTTTAATTTACTTTTTGCAGTGCTGACACCATTGAGCTATACCCCCACACACACCCTAGCACCTACTTTTCTATCCCTTTTCTTTATCACAATGCAGAAAAAGAACAAATAAATCAATGAAAAAATAAAAATTATCCTTTGGATCTAACCCAAGGAATCCAGTGGTACCTTTGGAAATTGGAATGTAAGACCAAGAAGACTAAATGTCTAAGGAATGAATAGAAGCTTCTTTCAGAGAGCATATCTGAAAAGGACAAAAAAGGTAGAGGCAACAGTGGAACAAAGTGTCAATTGTAGAGTTTTAAAATGCAATGAGAAGGAGCTAATACAGAGATATAGGTGATAGACATAGGTACAGATATCGATATAGACATAGAGGGAAGGAGAGAGAATGACTGAAATTATCAGAGAGAGAATGGAATGGGATGGGATTCATTCATATACAGGTGGGATGATTAAGTCTGAGCAGATGACAGGATTCCTTTCCTATCAAATCAGAAGATAAAGAATTAAAGGATGGGTGCAGATAAACTCATAGGCAGTGTTTGATCTGTTTTCTTAGTGACCAGGAAAACAGGTACTTTGTGATGAAGGAAGGATGGTGGTGAGGCAGAGACTAACATTGGTTAGAAGGGTATGGAAAATGAAAGAGACTGCTAAGAAAACAGGACATATCCAAGGGTGGTTCCATGTTAAGAATTCATTTGGGTCTGTAGCTCATACAGCACCAATGAGCATGCCAATGCGGTTATCTACCACAGAGCTCTGCAGTACTGAGGAAGGAACAGAGATGACAGGCAGGGTAGAATGATCTGGAGTTGAACTTCATAGGATAGACACTTTAAGAATATTAAGACACCCTTTTTAGAAAGGTTGAGTATGAGAATTATGTATAAGGTCTGTGCTGAGCTTAAATTCTTCTTGGTAGTAACCAGTGACCTAGGAATGTCCAGTAACTAACAAGGAAGAAACTTAACCAAGGCCACAGGATACAAATGTGGATTTTCTCATTTTAAACCTCACAACCATGAAAGGCTGATAGAGTTATCTTGTTTTACAAATGAAAATTGTCAAGGCTTGGAGAGATTCAGGAACTTATCTGAGCCTCGTTTTCTTGTTGTGCTTCCTTGGGAACGCAAAGGCAGACTGAATATTGATGGAGTAAAGTGTGCATTGGGCATGATTAGCATTATGACATTATTTTGAGTCTCCACACATACTGTGCGTTTGGTGTTCCTCTGGGAAATAACAGAGAGGAGGCCGGCATCAGGCCTCTCTCTGCCTGGATGATGGGAATGCACTCATTTATAATTCTGCCTTTTAAGATGCTAGCATTGCTACCTAGAGACCCCATCTAGCTTTACTCTTGTTTTCATTACATTTTCTTCTAGGACGCTGCCTCTTCTTTTTGCCAGCCCTAATTCAGACTGTGTCTTTTTAAACCTCATTTATTGGTTCCTTTTGTTCCCTTTATGGAACAGTCTCTCTTAAATTTTCTCTTTGACTAGGGTCATGATGAAATTCCTTACTGTTATACATTTATATCTGGTTAGTAATATCACTGTTTCCTTTCCTTGCCAACATCCTGTCTTAATTACATAAAGAATCTCTCACATTTTAGGGATAGAGAAACCAAAAGAGACACAGTGTCAGCCAGGTTTGTGAGCTGTTTGCTAACTAGGTCAGGTGTGTGTGAACAAACAACTGAAAAATTCCAAGTTGACCTCCTGCTGGAGCATCCCTTCATTTTTAGTGTAGGAGTGATAGTCAAAATAAGTTACCACCTACTGACCTGCGGTAATCAATTAGAATGCACAATGGCTTAGCTCTGGAGCCAGGTTCCAAAGCCCATTGCTGAGCCAGGTTTTAACTCTTTAGTTGGTGGATCAAGGGCAGTATATAGCAGGATGACAGGGTAGGGTGAGGGATGGATCAACTAACGGATGAGAGGTCTTACAGCAGTAGCTACTTACCAACCTGTGTGAAAGGATTTCAAGAATTTAACAACTAGAACAGCCTTATGGGGACACATCTGCTGAGTGTCAACCATGTTTTAGTATCTGTCTAGGGGTGTTTATGGTAAGAAATGCTGCCTAGGGGTGTTTATGGTCAGAAGACAAATAGGTTAATGCTTATCTCCTAAAAACTCTAAGATGTAAAAAATTTTTAAAGATTTTTTTTTTCTTTACAGGTCGTGAGGACACTAGTAATGATATAGCCTTCTGCTCATGACTGTTCATTGTTCCCTTATATCCACTCTTCCCTTTCTCCAAAGTAAAAGGATTATTAGCTGGACCCATGACCACCCAAGCAAAGACTACATTCCCCAGCTAGTTGTGATCATGTGATGAAACTATTGCCAATGGAATGTTTTTTCTCCACTCCCCCCCCCCCCGCCCCAGTTTTTCTTCTCTTTTCTTTTCTTTTTTTTTTTTTTTTGTTGGTACCAAGACTGGAACCCAGGGTCGCTTAATCACTGAGCCACATGCCCTGCCCTTTTATATTTTATTTTAAGACAGGGTCTTGCTGAGTTACTTAGGGCCTTGCTAAGTTACTTAGGGCCTTGCTAAGTTGCTGAAGCTGGCTTTGAACTTGCGATTCTCCTACTTCAGCCTCCCGAACTGCTGGGATTACAAGCATGCACCACCATGGCAGGCTTTTCCCTTTTTTAAATTTTTTTATTTTTTTAGAATTTTTCTGGGGTTGGAGGTACTGGGGATTGAATTCAAGGGCACTCAACCACTGAGCCACATCCTCAGCCCTATTTTGTATTTTATTTAGAGACAGAGTCTCAGTGAGTTGCTTAGCACCTCACTGTTGCTAAGGCTGTCTTTGAACTCACAATCCTCTTGCCTCAGCCTAGTGAGCCCCTGGGATTCCCTCGTTTTCATTTTCATTTTTATTAGTTCTTTTTAGTTATACATAACATTGGGATTCATTTTGACATAATTATTAAAGCATGAGATATATTTTGCTCCATTTCAGACTCCAGTACTTCCCCCTTCCCTTCCCTCCTCCTTCCCCTGTTCCTTTCCCTTGATTCTACTGATCTTTCTGATCTTTCTGTCATTTACTTATAGTTTTTGTTGTTGTTGTTTTGGTTGTTTTGTTTGTTTGTTTGTTTGTTTTTTGGTACCAGGGGTTGCACTCAGAGGCGCTTAACCACTGAGCAACATTACCAGCCCTTTTTCTGATATTTTATTTAGAGATAGGATCTGAGTAAGTTGCTGAGGCTGGCTTTGAACTCACAATCCTCCTGCCTCGGCCTCCCAAGTCACTGGGATTACAGGTGTATGCCACCACTCCCAGCTCTCCTTAATTTTCTAGTGGTTTCATAGCTTTGGTTATAACATTTAAGTCTTTAATCCATTTTGAGTTGAACTTTGTGACTGGTGAGATATAGGAGTCTAGCTTCATTCTTCTGCATGTGGATATCCTATTTTCCCAGCACCATTTATTCAAAAAACTGTCTTTTCTCCAATGCTTGTTCTTAGCATTTTGTTGAAAATCACGTGTATTAAATGCATGGGTTTACTTCTAGGCTCTTCATTGTGTTCCATGTGTTTTAATGTCAATATCATGCTATAATGATTATTAATTACAGCTTTGTAATACATTTTGAAATCAGGTAGCATAATGCTTCCTGCTGTGATCTTTTTGTTCAAAATAACTTTGACTATTTGGGGGGGTTCGTGATTCAATATAATTTTAGAATTATATTTTCTAGTTCTATGAGAAATGCCATTAATACTTTGATAAGGATTGAACTAAATATGTAAATCGTTCAGGGTAATATGGACATTTTAATAATATCGATTCTTCCAATCCATTAACACAGATGTCTTTCCACATTTTTGTGTCCTCTTTGATTTCTTTCATCAATGTTTTATAATTTTCATTGCAGAGATCTTTCACTCCTGTAGTTAAATTTATTACTAGGTACTTCATTTGTTGTTGTTATTTTTGTTATAAATGGATTGCTTCTTTGTTTCTATTTCAGATAATTTGTTATTGGCATATAGCAATGCTACTGATTTTTATGTGTTGATTTTATATCCTGCAACTTTGCTGAACTCATTTATTAGTTCTAACAGATTTTTGGTAGAGTTTTGGGATTTTCTATATATAAGATAATGTCATATATAAGCCATAACAATTTGACTTCTTTTCCAGTTTGGATGACTTGTATTTCTTTCTCTTGCCTAATTTCTCTGGCCAGGATTTCCAGTATTATTTTGAATAAAAGTGATGAAAGTGGCCATCCTTGCCTTGTTCCATATCTTAGATATAAAGTTTTTAGCTTTCCACCATTCGGTATAATGCTGTCAGTTATTATAAATGGCCTCAATTATGTCAAGTACATTCCTTATATTCCTAATTTGTTCAGTATTTTTATTATGAAGGATGTCGAATTTTATTGAATGCCTTTTTTGCATTGAGATAACCATATGGTTTCTGAGCTTCATTCTGAAGATATGGTATATCATGTTTATTGATTTGCACATATTGAACTATTCTTGCATCTCTTGGATGAATCCCACTTGATTGTGGTGAATAACCTTTTTAATATGCTGTATGATTTTGATTTGCTAGTATTTTGTTGAAGATTTTGTATCTATGTTCATCAAGGGTTTTGGTTTTTGGGTTTTGTGTATGTGTGTCTTTTCTGGTTTTGGCATCAGGATAATGTTGGCTTTATAGAATGTGTTTGGAAGAATTTCTTCTTTTTCTATCTTCTGAGTAACCAGGGGGATTGATATAATTTGTTCTTAAATGTTTGGTAGAATTCAGCAGTGAAGCCATTTGGTCTTGGACTTTTCTTTGAGGGGAGGTTTCTTGGTTTGGGGTTTGGGGTTTCTGATTCAATCCTGTTACTTGTTATTGGTCTGTTCAGGTTTTCTGTTTCTTCATGATTCAGTCTTAATAAAGTGTATGTGTCTAGGAATTTGTCCATTTCTTCTAGGTAATCAAATTTATTAGCAAATAGCTGTTTGTAAGAATCTCTAATGATCTTTTGTATTTATGTGTTGTCGGTCGTAATGTTTCCCTTTTCATATCTGGTTTTATTTGAGTATTCTATTTTCTTAGTCAAGGTAAGAGTTTGTCTATTTTGCTTATTTTTTTTAAAGAATGGCCTCCTTTGCTTCTTTGATCTTTTTTATGTTTGTTTTCATTTGGCTCTGTTACATTTGTTTCTGCTCTGATCTTTATTATTTCTTTCTTTCTACTAATTTGGGATTTAGTTTGTTCTTGTTTGCCTTGTTCCTTGAGTTGCAGTGATAGATTGTTTATCCTTCTACTTTTTCCATGTGGTCATTGTTTGCTATATATAACTTCCCTCTTAGTACTGCTTTTACTTTATCCCATAGGTTTGAATGTGTTGTGTCTCCATTTTTATTTGTTTCAAGAAATGTTCTGATTTCTTTGTTGATTTCTTCCTTGATTCATCGGTTGCTCAAATGTAAGATGTTTAATTTCCATATATTTGTATAGTTTCCAAAGTTTTGCTTTTATTGATTTCTAGCTTTATTGCATTGTGATCAGAAAATATACTCAATATGATTTCAATTTTTTTCAAATTTGTTAACACTTGTTTTCTAGCCTATCATATGATCTATACCATGGAATGTTCCATGTGTTGATGAGAAAAATGTGTATTCAGCAGCTGTTAGATATGATGTTTTGTAGGTTACTGTTAAATCCATTTGGTCTAGAGTACAATTTAACTCTGATGTTTCTTTGTTGATTTTATGTTTAAATGATCTGTCCATTGCTAAAAGCAGGGTGTTAATGCCTCTATTATTTTATTGAAGTATACATCTCCCTTCAGGTATATTAATACTTGCTTGATATATTTGGGTGCTGTGATATTGGGTGCATATATATATTTAGAATTGTTATTTCCTTTTGCTGAATTAACAACTTTTCATTATATAACAACCTTCCTTATCTTGTTTTACTGTTTTTTATTTAAAATATATTTTATATGATAGTACTATGACTACTCCTGCTTTCAGCTGGGTTCATTTGCATGGAATATCTTATTCCATCCTTTCACTTTCATTTTGTGTGTCTTCAGAGGTGGAGTTTCTTTGAAGCAGCATATTATTGGGTCTTGGTTTTTGTCCATTTAGCCACTCTGCCTTTTAATTGGAGAATTTTTTTAACTTATATTCAAGATAATTATTGGTAGGTAAGGTCTTACTACAACCATTATATAACTTGTTTTCTAGTTTTGTTTTTGTTCCTTTCTTTCTCTCTCCTTATAGTCTTCCTTACTGGTTAAGTGAATAACTCTAGTTGTGTGTTTTGATTCCTTCATAATATTTCTGGTATGACTACTATAGCTTTTTGCTTTATGGCTACCAAGAGACAAAAAAAATCTTTTGGTTATAAAAACCTATTTTGAAATGATAGCAACTTAACATGATCATAAGGATAATAACAGAAAGAAATAAAAAGAAGGATAAAATATAAGAATATTCTCTAATTTCATTCCATTCCTCCTGGATTTTGAAATTTTGATATCCCATTTTATATATTTTTATATTTCCTGATTCTTAACATATTAATGTAGTTGCTATTTTTAATCATTTTGCTTTTCAGTCTTCATACAAAAGATATGAATAATTTAGATATCATTATTACAATAGTAGATCATTCTGAATTTTTGCATAATTACTCTTATGCTTTCTTCTTACTCATTAATATCTAAAGAACTTCCTTTAGCAGTTTGTTTTTTTGTTTGGAATGGGGATCAATCTCAGGGGCACTTTACCACTGAACTACATCCCCAGTCCTTTTTATTTATTTTGAGACAGGGTCTCACTAAGTTACTGGCTGGCCTGAAACTTGGAATCCTCCTGCATCAGCCTCCTAAGTCAGTAGACTTACAGGCATGTGCCACAATGCCCAGTCTTCCTTTAGCATTTCTTGTAAAACAAGTCTGGTGGAGATATATTCTATCAGCTTTTATTTGTCTAGGAAAGTCTTTATCTCTCCTTCATTTCCAAAAGATCTCTTTCCTTGGTATAGTATTCTCAGTTGAATTTTTTTTCCTTAAGTTCTGTGAAAATTTCATGCCACCCTCTCCTGGTCTGTAGGGTTTCTTCTGATAAATGGGATGTCAAAAGAGTTGTATTATTTGTTTCTCTTGCAGACTTGAACATCTTCTTTCAATTGTAAGAGCTTTATTGTAAGATGTCTTGGGGAAGACTTTGTTGAATAAAATTTGACTGAAGACCTCTGACTTTCCTATACCTGGCATTTGTATCCTTCTCTAGATTTGGAAAGTTGTGTTATTTCTCTGAGTGAACATTCTATTGCTTTGGCATTCCCAAGTCCTTCTTGAACCCCCATAGCCTGAATATTTGCTCTTTTTATACTATCCAAAGTTCCTGTAAGCTTGCTTTATTTTTATTCGTTCTTTTTCTATTTACTCTCCGACCTGTTTCGAGTTCACTCATTCTTTCTTCTGTTTGATCTGTTACACTGTTGATGCCTACAATTGCATCTTTCATTTTGTTCTGTGTATTTTTCAGATCAGGAGTTTGTTTGGTTTTTTAAATCACTTTCATCTCTTTGTTAAGTTTCTTTGTTAGAATATTGAGTGTATTCTTCAAGTTCTTTGAGTTTCCTTAAAACAGCTATTTTAAATTCTCTGAGAATACTCACATACCGATTACTTCCTGGTGGGTTTCTGGTGCGTTATTTTGATTACTAGGTAATGTCATGGTTTCCTGAAAGTTCTTGATGCTTGTTGTCATGCAATGTTATCTGGGCATGGAAGGATCACGTATTTAATCCAGTCTTGGTAGTGTGACTTTGTTTGTCCCTATCCAGAAATCTAAGCAGGGTATATATTTTTCTGAGCCCGTAGTCATTTCCGCTATTTCAGCACTAGATGGCGCCCAGGGCTGGGGTTTTTCAGGAGCCTGTCCTTGGCGTGTTGTCCTTTTTTTCAGCACCAGAGGGTAACCCAAGTTCATATTTGTCCCCAGTACTCAAAAAGAGAGTAGTCTGACCCACGAGGCTGTCCCTAAGGCCAGTAGGATCAAATGTCTCATGCAATTACTGTCCTGTTGTCAGACCCTACTAGATTCTGCTATGAGCAGAGTCACCATAAATAAACCACTCACTCCTGCGGTCACAAAGCCATGTTACAACCTGACCCCACAGTCCACCATCATGGGGTTAGGAACAAGGCCCACACTTCTGTTGGATACCTATTGCTGTAGGATACCTATTACTTGTGGCCCAACACTGCTGCAACCAACCACAGGCAATTGTAGCTGGAATAGAAGTTCAATAGACTTCAGTAGGACCATATGTCTTCCTCTGGCACAAAACTGCTTCATAGTCTATGGCCACAGACAGGCTTGGAGATGAGGGTCAATAGAATCTGCCCAGTGTTAGTTTCACCATTTTGGCATATAATTCCAGAGCAAAGTCATGTGCTTACTGCCCTGTCCAACCCCCAGTGAATGGGATCTTGCCCTACTCAATCCTGCCTGAGGTTGCGGTAGTGTTGGTGAAGGCAGACCCTTGGTCACTTAGGGTGATGCTAACCTGTGTCATACCTGAGTCTCACAGGTGCAAGAACCTGCACAGTCTCAGGGTTACACCAAGGCCCATGACATAGCCAGCAGTGATTCTTCTCCCACTGGGGTGCAGGTCTCTTGTCTTGTGCCAGGACATTTTTAGAGCCCTATCTGTGAGCACTGGCCTGGTGATAACTGTGCTGACTGATATTAGGGGATGGGTGGTGGGGACAGTACCTTGACCTAAGGTTGGTGCTAAGTTGGGTCACACTTGAATCTTACAGTTACAAGGGCCTGCATAGCCTTGGGAGGAGGGCAGGTCTTCCCCCAAACCCCCCTGCCCTGAGTTCAAGGCTGAAACTGATGAATTAACACTCAAGTACATCCCACTAGTGCATAGGTCTCTGTCTGATGCCAGAGGTAGTCTAGAGGTTCTATGAGCTCTGGCCTGCATTGAGGGCCTTCAATTTCTATTTGGGTGCTTGGCTTCATGGCAGGCCTGGCACTGGGCTCTGAACCAAAACCTTGTGCTAGCTTTCATGCCCTGATTCCCAACAGATGGAACCCTGCTCTCCACTCTGCTGCCCAAAGTTGGAGGAAGGGTGGTGGAGACCATCTCTTGCCTCTGGGCCTGACACACGGTTCCTGTGGCTTAGTCTGCAAGTATTGGCCTAGAGGTAGAGGTTATTTGCCCAGCACTAGGTTCCACTATGGCAGGCCTGGTACTGGATTTCCAGTACAGGACCTGGACTTAATTTTCTCTCCCTCTCTCAAGTGGGGAGGCACCTCTCTGCCCTGGTCTGTTTGAAGTTGGGAGCAGAGAGATGCAGGCTACTCTGCCTCCTGGCTACTTCAATGCATCATTTCATTTTGTTATACCAAAAGCAAATATTATGATCTTTCACCTGATTTTCTTAGGTCTTATACTGATCATTTGGTGTATGAATAGCTACTCAACTTGCTGTGTCTGTGGGGAGAGATTGCCAAAGGATCTTAGTCACCCCCTTGCTCTCCCCCACTGTACTGATCATTTATAAGACCCCAGGTATGTCTTTTGAATTAGGAACCTGATATTAGTTTACCAAACCAGAAGTGGGACATAACAGACCCTGACCTTGCTTTCTGTAGTCAGTAGGTGAAGCGTGGACAGATTCATATTCCCCTTGAGCCTTAATGGTCCCATGAAAAGAAAGTGATATGACATAACACATGGAGCAGTAGGAGAGGTAGGGACCACTTGTTCATCCAGCCAAGTTGAGTTAGCCCTGAGAATCACTGGAGTAAGAAGAGATAACATAATTCAAATGAAATATCTGTTTTCCCAAATTGAACAGTAGGATTAATGATGTGGCACATCAAGTAGTGACCTGATACCTATTAGACTTAATGTTTTCTTTGCTGCAGAGAAGCTGCCAGCTCCTTAAGACAATCTATCATAAATCACACTTAGCAGAATTAAAAGAAATGAGACTGTAAAATAGCATAGAGCAAGATCTGTGCTTTCTTTTTGTAGAACTGAAGTTACAGTTTAGAGAAATTTTTTGGTCAAGAGTTGATTTGAAGGTTCTAGCCAGGAATGATGATTTTTATCACCCAAGTCTAGAACATCATAGGGCAAGAATTTGACCCCAAACTAGCCACTACAATCATCATTCAATTCCTTTTACACTTACTGAGCATTTGTAGACACATGATCTCATTTAATGCTTACAACAACCTGTAAGGTAGAAATGATTATCCCTATCTTGCAGATGATGAACTTGAGGCTTAGAATGGCTAAACAACCTCAGAAACTCCTTCAACTAATATTGTGAGAGAGCCAAATTTGAACCCCGGCCCGTCTTCCTCCAGAATTCAAACCAAAAGTGAAATTCTATACCTGAAGCTACTTTGTGAAGGACATGAAATGGGGCAAACCTTCCTGCACAGTTTGGTTCACCTCTTGAGCCCTGATGGTAGGAGTTAAGCAGCTAATTGGAGACCTGTTTTCACAGAAACATCCAGTTTCTCATGATTCTTGAGATCAGAGTGGCAATGATCAAGGCTGATAATTCAACTTCAGTGGGGCTGCTTACCTGTTGTGAAAAGTACAAAAATCTTACAGCCTGGGGAGGTTGAGGAGAAGCTAAGTTTGTGAATAATCAACAACTGAGATCATCCAATAGCCTAGAAAGAAAGATGACTCTATCTAGAGTTGTTTGGGGCTTTGTTTCCTTGGGAAACAAATACCTAATTAATGGAAATTTTTATTCTGGGAAACAGCTTTACTTTTAGGCATAGGTCTTGCAGACATGTTTTCCAGAAAACATTCTTACCCCTTCAAAGCAATCCACAGGGTCTTTCACAATCTTTTCAGCATTGCCCTCTAATTCCCCATACTCTCTTCTAAGAGTAAAGACAGGAAACTCTAAATATCAGGAAGAAGTGTTTTCTTTTCATTTTAAGGCAAGAACTTCTGCCCATCCAAGATGGAATAAGGACCTAGGGATTAGGAAACTTCAATATTGTATGCTTCACTGCTTATTTGAGAACTTGGGGCAGAAGGGTCCAAGCTAAGCGAACTAGGTTCCTCTCCCCTGGGATCTAATGAGAAAGATCTGTTGTTTGGGTGCTTAGTTCAACCTAGTGATTTAACAACAAATAACAGAGAAGGAAAAGGTCCCTGAGGGAGACAAGATTGAGTTTGCAGAAGAACCCAGTTTAAGAAACAAGCCTCTGGGGCAATAATCAACTCCTATGCATATTCAGCTTTAAACACACATGCCAAGCCAAAGCCTAGTGAGTGAATGCACTGGTCAGTACCAAAGAATCATTCAAACAAGGAGGAAATATTAAACAACAATAAGAAATTATACAAAAAATCATTCATTTATTAATTAATCAAACATTTACTGAATGCTAGTCTAGTTCTTTAACCATAGTGCACATCAGCTAGTACTCATCAGGAAATAAGTGCTTATTATCTACCTCTCTAAATATGATTGCTGAAAGTCTGGGATTGGCCATTGTGTTATTGGTTTATTTGGTGTATCAATTAGAATATTCTTGGCAATAATAGCAGAAAACTCAAGTCAAAAGGGCTTATATTTGTTTACCACGCTGCTGTAACAAATTACCATAAACTTAGAGACTTAAGACAACACATTATCTTAACAGTATAGTGGTTATAAGTCAGAAATAGGTCTTTCAGTACTAAAATCAAAGTGTCCTAAGAGTTGCATTCCTTCTGAAAGCTCTAGAAGAAATTTCATTCCTTGCCCTTTTCAGCTTCTAGAAGCTGCCCACAATCCTTCGCTCATGGTTCTGCATCACTCCAATATCTCTGCTTCTATTATTATATCTCTTTCTCTAATTCTGACCCTGTTTCCTCCCTGTTATAATGATCATTGTAATTAAAATGAGCCCTCCTGGATACTGTTTCCCATCTTAGGTCCCTTCATCACATCTGCAGAGTACCCTTTGACATATAGAGAATATATTCACAGATTTTAGGACTTAGATAGAACATGTACATCTTTAGCAGGCCGTTATTCTTCCATAGGCAGTTCACTGGTATACACACCTGAAAGTACAAAGTTAGAGCAGATTCTAGGGTTCCTTAATTCAACAATTTAAAAATGTCATCAATTATACCTTATAAAAAAAATAAAAGCATACATCCTGATTTTAAAATCGACAAAGACAAGACACTAATTTGAGAAAAAAAAAACATAAGTAACTAGCAGAAAGATCAGTAGAGGAAAGGGAACAGGGGGAAGAAGGAAGGGGAGGGTAAGAGTAAGTACTATAGATTGAATTGGAGCAAATTATATTCCATATATTTATAACTATGTCAAAATTAATCCTAATGCCATGTATAGTTAATATGAACCAATAAAAAATGGAAAAAAATGGACAAAGAACTCAAACAAAGATTTCTCTAAAGAAAATGTACTAATGGCCAATAAGCACATGAAAATATGCTCAGTCATTACGGAAATGCAAATCAAAACCACAATGAAATAACCACCTTATACCCATCATGATGGCCATTACTAAAAAGAAAATAAGTGTTGACAAGGACTTGGAGAATTCAGAACCTTTGTATACTGGTGAAAATGTAAAATAGCAAAAAACGGAAATGGTATCATGAATTCTTCTAAAATTAAAAATAGAATTAACATAAGATCTAGCAATCCCACTTCTGGTTATATACTGAAAAGAACTGCAAGCAGGAACATGAATGGATTTTGTGTGTGTGTGTGTGTGTGTGTGTGTGTGGTACGAAGGATTGAGTCCTTACATGCTAGTCAAGCTCTCTACCACTAATCTACATCCCCAGCCCTTTGAACAGATATTTGTATATCCATGTACACAGCAGCATTATCCACAATAACCAAAAGGTAGAAGCAACCCAAGTGCCCATCAAAAGATAAAGAGATACCAGTACCGCAAAACAAGGGGGGATGGGTAAACAAATATTGTGTATCAATAAGATATCCATAAGATGGAATATTATTTGGCCTTTAAAAGGAAGGAAACTGACACATGTTACAACATGGATGAGCCTTGAAGACAGTATGCTAAGTGAAATAAGACAGTCACAAAAGGACAAATGCTGTATTTATTATTCCCTTTATGTGGGGCGACGAGTGTAATCAAATTCAAAGAGACAGAAAGTAAAATGGTGATTGCCAGGGGCTAAAGGATGGGAAAGTGGGGGAAATTTTATGATTTAATGGGTACAGAGTTTCAGTTGAGGAAGATGAAGATGTTCTGGAGATGGATGGTGGAGATGATTGCACAACAATATCAATACACTCAGGACCAGTTTTTCAACACTGTACTCTGTATCTAGAACATTAGCTATCATCTAAGGCTAGATTCTTATGGTCATGAGTTCTCAACAGCAATCAAAACTACACGCTTTCTTTCTCACAACCAGAGGAAGAGCCTATCTCCTAAATGCAAGGATAGTTTTCCAGTAGCCTCCAATAAGCCTTTCATGGAGTTTGGGTATCTAAACCATAGTTGGCAAGAGAGCTGGATCTATCCTCAAATCAATCAGGCTCATCCCTTAAGGTGAGACCAACTTCCCAACTTGCATTGCTGCAATTCAATCTTGGGGAGTCTTGGGGAGTCAATCACAGTGTTCACTACTTCTACTTTACAACTCTTTTAGCAACCTCAACCCAAGTGCATAGACCTGGGTACAAAGCTTCCATGAAAAATTCAAGCCATCCTTTCAAACTTTTCCCAGATGTCCCATACCAGTGCCTCACTATGCGCCTGCTTCTCAGTTCTGAGGTTTCTCCATATCTCATCCTAACTCAACAGGAGAAGTCACATCTATGGGGACAGGGAGTGAACAGAGAGAATATTAGAAAAGGCCACATTTTCATTTGCAAAAATATCACCTGGAAAGTGTGTGAAACTGGGGGTTCCTGGATCTAATCCAAGAAATGCTGAATCAGAATCTTTAAAAATTAAATTGTATAGAAGAGAGACTAATAGGATAGAGAAAGGAGAACGAGAGGCAGGGAGGAGGGAAAAGCATCAGGACATACTAGGGATTAAAATCTTCCAAATTATGCTATATGCATATACAAATAATAACACAATGAATACAGAATTTATTTATATGTGTGTATACATATATATGCATATAAATATAACTAAAATTAGCTAGTTAAAATAATAATAAAAATAGAAAAGTGATTAGTACAGTGGAGCATGAAGATCAGAGGAGGTAAGAAGGGTGGGACAGGGAAAGCAGAGGGGAACAAGATTGATCAACTTATATTTTGAGGGGCTGGGGAGATAGCTCAGTCGGTAGAGTGCTTGCCTTGCAAGCACAAGGCCCTGGGTTCGATCCCCAGCACCCCCCCCCAAAAAAAAAAAACTTATATTTTGAGCATGTACAAATATGGCATAATGATTCCCACTATTATGTAAAATTTTAACACACCAATAATAAATAAATAAATAGATCTCTGCATAAAATAAATTATAATTCTTATTTCTCCCTCATGAATGTACTTTTTAAGAGGTGTCCTAAGTAATTCTGATGCTGATCCACGGAATTTGCTTTTAGATGCTCTGGCCCTGTCTTTGCTAAGAACAGTCCTAGGTGCTATGGGTAATGAACATGATATGGGTCATCCACTGAAGTAACTCACAGTCTATTCTGAAAACAGACATTTAAATAATTATGATAAGACTTGATAGGTGCTGTAGTATAGATATGAATAGAATTCTTTGAGGCTGATACTGCCTACAGGCATCAGGAATTTTCACAGATGTTTTTGGCTCTAGTGAGGTAGCATTACAGGGACACATCTGCATTGAAGAGAGAGAGAAAAAAATAATTTTAATGATTCAGGCTACCAATAAGACTAAGTCCTAGAGTTACATGAGCATGTGAAGGTAGAAATGTATTTGTGATTCCCTCGTGGGATCTCAGTTCCTACTTTCACAGTTTTAGTATCTCACTGCACTGCTCTGAAAGTGATTCTGAAAGTGTTTAATGGTGCATATATTTCACATACATATTTATGTACAATATATAAATAAACAATGTATCATGTGTTTGGGGATGTCAATAAATTTTCAAGGACAGTTTTGACTACATGTAGTTAAATCTTGTATTGCTGCCTTTGAACTAAATTCCACATCCTTATCTCTAGCACTTTAAACAAGTATTCTAGTGGCAGTTATCCAAGTAGGAAAATAAGAAGAGAGATTCAAGGCAGAGGGACCAAAATCATTAGGTAATGAAGTTATTAATGAGCCTGACACATTTGGGGAACAACCAGTCAGAAATTTAGCAAGGTTCTCAGAGAGTGTATGAAGTATGGTCATAGGAGAGGCCATCAGGCAGGTCAGGTGAGGTCAGATTAGTAAAGGTAATCATAGGAAAGTTGATTTTTTTTTGGTACTACTAGGGATTGAACCCAGGGCCTTGCTGCATGCAAGGCAAGCACTCTACCGACTTATATCCCCAGTCTGGAAGTTGATCTTTTTTTGTGTGTGTGGTGCTGGGGATTGAACCCAGGGCCTTGTGCTTGACAGGCAAGTACTCTACCAACTGAGCTATATCCCCAGCCCAGAAGTTAATCTTTAAGTGGATAAAACTGGAAGCTGTTGAAGGGGTTTAAATAAGAAAATCAGATGTGCCTTAAAGAGACATCATTTATTGGCGTAGTTGTGGCTATTCTGAAGCAATAGAGGTAAGACATCTCAGAGCTCCAGGGAGACTCAGCCCAATTCCATTTTACAAAGGCTTTTGGAAAATGAAGAATATAGAAAGGACCAGAAGTCACAAAAGTCTGAAATATTCTGAAATGATTGTATTTAAAAAATTAGCAAATTTGATATGCACACAAACTCAATGACTATTCCTATTATCTCATTTGGAAAAGTTGTAAATCTATGTGGGAAATCCAGGCCATCCTCCATCCAAAAATGGGTTTTACTTCTAGACTCCATCATGTTATAAAATCTTGAGCAAAAAATTTAATCTGTCTAAACCTCTATTTTCTGAAAATGGGAATAATAACTCCTTTGTAAGGATGATGACACAATAGGTGTACAACGTATGGCATACTTGGTTGCTCAGCAAGTGTTAATATTTCTTTACAATATTTAAATATAATCAGGCTGAACCCACATATGCTCATACAGGAGCACCCATACACAATAACGTACACTTGGATTCCAACAATGCTTTCCCTGTTTCTGTGTTGAACCACCATCCCTGAAAAGAGAGTGTACCCTCTACTTCAGGCAAGCCCCCATTAGAACCTTCTGCCTGCACATTCATTCACCTCAGTATGGATGAGTTATGCCATCACCCCTCTCCCAAGAGTATTTGTATAGAAAGCTTTAGCTCTGATTGTAAAAATTTAAAATGTGCTTTTCCATATTAAAACCATCCATTAATCTAAATCAGAAATCCTTCAGAAGTTAGGGGAACATTCTTATTGTCTCTGAAGTTATGCCAAGGAGGATATTTACCCTCAAACACTTTTGAGGTCCCTGACCTTTTTCCCTGCTCAAAGATAAGCACTCCCTTTGAGCTCAGTGTTTTTGTCTGGGGCACAGAGATGTGTAACTCACAGTTACAATTCCCTAGCCGAACAACAGCAATAACTCATGGTGCTGCAGTGAGCTTCCTGGATTCCTGTTAACTGTGCAGAGTCAAGTCACTAAGTTGGCATGAGATTTGGCACTTAGAAGTTCTGCAGGGTGATTTCAGAACGTAGCATCAGCTAAATGGGTCCCTGGGCTTAAGCCAATCTCCCAGAGCTCCAGTTTTAAGACACCGCTTGCAGGATCCTGTCACTTAGAATTCCTTGGGGATGGTATATTTTAAGAGCTAATAAAGACCTAATCTGAAAAACAGCTTTGGGGTTTTATTCATTGTATTGTGGTAAAAAAAATCTCCATTTAACATCATGTGCTGATAATAGATAATGCTTGATTGTGCCCTGATTATATCCAAATCCCTTACCAATGGACATGGCAGAAGGTAGGGATGAAAAATAAAAGTGACTACCAGCTCTCATTCACTTCTAAATTGCCCATTCTCCCACTAAAATGTTATCATTCTTCTTTTTTCCTGCTAAAACACAAAAATCATAGGATTTTGTGACTGAAAAGTATTACATGAAGTCATTTAGTCTATCCCCTCACATGTAGCTAAATCTATCCTTAAAATCACCCTGCATTGTTGAGTAATAATTTCTTAGCAAACCACTTTATGGTTTAACAATCTTTACTATCAACAGGGTTTGCGATAGCTCTACCCTAAATCCCTCCAACTGCAATTTAATCTGTTCCTTAGTCTTCAGTGAGAGACAATTCTTCCCATTGGAAATTTTCCAATTGCTAACTGGTCATATTCCATCTCTGTTTTTTGTTTCCCCCATGGTCCTTTCTTTGAAATGTTCCTCACAGGTTCCATTTGCCCACCCTTTAATTGATGCTGTTAATCTTTCTAAAAGCTTCTGCAAAACATCCTTGTCTCCCATGGATTGATTGTAATATGATCAACAACAGAAAAGAAAGAAAACTCAGAAAGATGAGAAATGGTGAATGTTAAAATAGTTTTTTTTCCATTTCTATTATTTATGCCATTGGTGTTTCAAATTATATTTAGTGATCTTTTATAGAATATATATAATACATATCTACAATAGAAAACTTTAAAAATACAGAAAAGTATAAGGAAGAACAATAAGTATCCTATAACCTAGGCCCAAGGCTTGGGATATCTGTTGTGTGTGTTTCCTCAAATTGTGATTACTATATTTGTAGTTTTGAATCTTGTTGTGTGTTTCATGGACATTTTCCATACTATTAGTCACACTTCCAGATATGACTTTTTAATGTGGCAATATAATTTTGTACCTTCTAGATATATCTTAATTCACTTAATCATTCCACTATCACCAGGGATTTAAGTGGTTTCTAATTTATCACCAATTATAAATAATGCTGTATGAATATCATGATACATAAGTCTTTGCCCACATTTCTGATATTTTTTAAAAGTAGCTATATATGTATGTATAATCACATTTGTGTATAAAATATACATCCACATCTACATAATTTCCTAACTCCCACAATCTGTAAATCTTTGATTGACGAAGACTTTCAGGCCAAACCTCTGGATAATTTTCTACCAAACTCATATGTAGAATCTAAATAACAAATGAAAATCCACAGCTTTCAATTCTTAAACAGCTCTTTCTTAACTATAGGATAAAGCTTTAATTAATTAGCAATCCTAAACCCTATCTCTTGCCACTCATGCTTGGAACTGTATACAATACTTTAAAAATTCAAATGGCTTCTAGTTACTTGCACACTCCATGATGCTTACTACCTTGATACCTTTGATTATGCGGTTCCCTCTGCTTAGCCTCTCCCATCTTTTTTCACCTCCTGAATTCTAAGCATTCCTTTAACATTTGGGTGAGGTATCATTTCCATCAGGCAGTCATCCTTGAATCACCAGGTTGGGCTACGTGTACCTCCAACATGCACCCAAGGTACCTCATGTGTTTCTACCATGTTTTATTGAAATATGGAGTTTTTTCTACCTCTGCCACTAAATCATAAGCATCTTGAGGACATGTCTAATTCATACTCCAATGCTCAGTAGAGTATCTAACATATGATAATTGCACTGTTGCACTTAGTAAGTTTTTTTGTGTGCCCGTGACTGTGCTTGATGCTTATAATTCAGAGAAGAGTTATTGAACGAAGTATCAGAAACAAAATCCAGTAGAGGAGATTCATCATAGGATATGTAGTTACAAAATAACCAGAATTCAATGCTATAAATTACTTAGGGTTGATAGAGAAAAGAGCAACGAATTCTGCCTGGAGCTGGGCAGTGGCTTAGTCCTTACCTTTCTTATTTACTGTGTTGAAAGCATAAGAATCTCAAAGAATAACAATGATCCTTGAGCATTTGGTATCTGATACAATATCACTTTAATCTTAGTGTGATTTCTACTATTGTCCTTAAAATTTTCATCCTTATATTTAACCAAGTCTGATGCTATTTTGCCTCCCTCGCAATGTATTTTGGAAGGCAGAACTAGCAGAAGAAAATAGGACACTAAATAAAAGTATCTCTGGGAGAATGGATACTCCATAACAGGTAAGACTGTTGTCCAGTCATGTTGGCCCAAAGCCGCCTCCTCTTTCAACATCATTGCAATCCCCATCACCAGTTAATGGTCATCTAGCTACTCAGATGGCATCAAAAACTAATGCTCAGGAAGAAGGGCATGGAGAGAACAGAGATGCATGCCAGTTGGCTAATTCACAAGGCAGAACTGTGAGAAACTGCAGATAGTAAGAGGGCATCACAAAGCCATTCTGTACACTGGGGTATGGCGGGGTCCTAAAAAGTACTAAACGTCTGTGCCCAGCATGTTCCCAGGCCTGGAGAATGACAACTAAATCAAACCATCTCTCCAATAATTAACTTTTCCTAGGAGAAGGCAGTAGCTAGAGGCCCAGAATAATAGAGGTGATGAGTAACCCACGGGTCTCCTATAGATGGGAGCCTGGGGGCCATGATTGAGGAAGTTAACACCTGTTACAAAATCCATTGGCATGATGCCTTCAAGCGTTGTGGATAGCCAGGGCCCTTGAGCATATGGACCAATAGACAAGCAACTGATTAAACTGCTACTGGAGCCTCCACATAGAGAACAGCTATTATCTATGTGCTTTATATATTGTCTAACTTTCTGGAATGGATAAATCTGGAGGAACAAGAGAAATTACAACAATGATTTTAACACAGACAGTCCCCAGCTTACAAATGTGTTCCAAATGTTTAATGGTTTGGAACTCAGAGCACATTTTTCCCATAGATTTAGTGTTGTACATTAATTCCCAGATTCCAACCAGACCACAGAAAAGTCTACTATTACTCCAGTGTAGTTGAGTTATAATACTATAGTATTAATTGGAATTTTGAGTTCTAGTCGCTGCAGTTATATAATACAGAAAGAGAAGAAAATGGAGGAGAATTTTACAATTTCGCCTCCTCTCTAGGGAATAGTCCTGGCCTGCCTGAAGAAAATTTTCATGCCAAACATGCCAAATATCCCACCTTCTTTTCTGCACCTTTCCTAGCATGGCCCTAGAGCCTATTAAACTATCCTAAGCTCCCCAGCTTGATAGCTCCCTTAGTATCTCCCATCCCCAACTCTGACTTCTAAATATTCTATTCTCCCTCATGTCTACCAAATTAATATTTTCTCACAGAATTCCCAAAGTCTAGCTCATCTACCCTTATTCCAAACATTCTCAGCTTCCTGACTTTCTGAACTCTTGTAAATAAAACTAAAATTCCGGTTTGGTTAAGTTTGAAAGCATAGAATGCTTTCTGATGTGTTCTGATGTGTGCATGAAGTAAATGCAGTTAATCTGTCAAACATCTTGTTGATTCAATTTCCAGAAGGTTCTTGTTTGGACTTTCATCAGTAGAAAGCATACATTTATAGCTGGACTTTGGGAATCAGTATATATAATCTCTCACTTGAACTAGAACAGCAACCTTGAGTGATTTCATTACCTAGCCCCTCCTTCTTCCTTTGGTCAATGAATGTACCTTTCTATTGCATAGCTTTGATCACCTCCTCTCTTCTTTCCCAAAATCTACCAAATTCTCTCAAGACCTAAAGCAACTGTTATCCCATTTAGTTTTCACTACAACCAAATCAAGATACATATCCTTATTCCCATTTTGGAAATTAGGAAAAATAACTAACTAGTTGTCACTGGCCTGTTCAACCACCAAGCCAGGATCTGAATTGTCTGTTTTCTTACAAAAGTCATAACCTTTTTGTCCCATGCTACATCCCAGTAGAGTCCTATACTTTATATTATTGATCAAGGTCTTCAATGACCCAGTTTCATTTTACTAACACATCCTTTTTCACACCACTCTTCTTTATATCCATTCCAGTCCCACATGCCTATCTACGCTACTTGATGCTTCACAAACATTTTGTGTTTTACTTCCTGTGTCTACACTGTTTGCTGGCCTTGTCAAGGCCCAGCTCAAATAGAGAAATGTGAATCTTCCAACTTTGCTACTTTTCAAGTCTATTCCTACTATTCTATTTTTCTTACATTTCCATTGGAAATGTTATGATCAGCTTCTACAACCTAGAATTTTGATAAGGATTGTGTTAACTATGTTGATTAATTTGGAGAGTATTTCTATCATAGCCATGAACATGAAATACTGGGCAAGTCTTTTTCTTTCTTTTTCTTTTTCTTTTTTTTTTTTTTTTTGTGGGGGGGTGGTCAGTAACCAGGGATTGAACTCAGGGCACTTGACCACTGAGCCACATCCCCAGCCCTATTTTGTATTTTATTTAAAGACAGGGTCTCACTGAGTTGCTTAGCCCCTCCCTCACTTTTGCTAAGGCTGGCTTTGAACTCCTGCCTCAGCCTCACAAGCTGCTAGGATTACAGGTGCACACCATTCCAGGCGTGTGCCACCACACTGGGATGGGCTAGTCATTTAACCTGTTTGGACTAATCTGCTTTATTGCCTAACTGAGAATGGTAGTAGTCATTCTATCTCATGGGAATGTTATGAAAAAATTCCTAAAGTTGAAAAATATAACACAAATATAAATGATTATTTATGGATATAGTCTTTTGGTATGATAACTCTGAGGATCTTTAAAACACTGGCTTATTTTTGTTCTAAAATCAATTTAATTATTTATACAGTCACTTTTTTTTTTTTTTTTTTGGTATCAGAGATTGAACCCAGGGGCTCTTAACTGAGCTATATCCTCAGCTGTTTTTTATTTTTTATTTTGAGACAGGGTCTCACTGAGTTGCTTAGGGCCTTGCTAAATTGCTGAGTTTGGCCTTGAACTTGAGATCCTTCTGCCTCAGCCTCCCAAGTCACTGGGATTACAGGCATGTGCCACCGAGCCCAGTACATTTTCTATTTCTTAAGGCCTATTGTGTGACCAGTGCCATAATAGGGTCCATGGTATAGTGGTAAGGAGTATAGTCTGTAAAGCCAGACCTGGCTTAAATTCCTAGCTCTACTATCACATTTTACCTCAGACAAGTTAATTGCCTGTTACTCAGTCTTATTATTTGCTAAATGGGGATAATAACAGAACCTACATCATACGATTCTTGTGAGGATTAAATAAAGTATTTAGAAATGTGCCCAACACATAGTCAAGACTCAGTAAATGTAAATCATCATTACAGCATCATATAGAAGTACCTTAGAGTCCTCCACCCAATGACATCTAAAACCAAATGTACATGAAATTGCCTCCAGCCCCTTATTTTGCATTATTGGAGTGTCAGGCATTTGCTTGACACTGGAGTAAGCACCTCTATAAAGAAACAAGATGGAAATGGAAATTTTCACATCATAAACCGAAGACTACAATTTCCTTGATTGGATAGATAAATAATTGCTTTTAAAATGCATTTGACATTGTACAAGTACAAAGCTCATCTTAATTGATTGAACATAAAACATGCAGATTTCTTGGGATAACTGTTTCATGAGAAACCAATGCAATGACATTGCCTCATTTTTTTCCTTAGGAGTCTACATCTCTGTGTTCCTAGGTTTTGCTTATTAGAAGTAACGAGGGGAAAGAGTCAAAGCTGTATATGCACATCTATGCTTCGCCTGTCTCCAGTCTCCTCAGACACATTCTGATCCCCGATGGCATATAGTTCTAGGGAAGGTTGTGTTGGTTTGATTGCTGGTAAAGCATTCTGTGTGCTGCTAGTCTTTTCAAAGCTTGAGTTCAAGGAAATCACTAAAGTGGCTGTAGTTGGAAACAGGTTGGAAATTGGGGCATGTAACTCCATAATGATAACCTTAAAAGAACACACAGCAATTTCAATTAGAACAGAGGATCCAGGGCTTTGTAGTGGTAGTCAATAGGCCATGTGGCTCCTACTCATTCCTCAGCCTTTAGGAAGACCTATAGTGAAACCATTTAGGACAAATTGATGTGTAATTCCCATCCTACACTCTGCTGTTTAGTTCATTTCCTAACTCAGAAGAAATGGACTTTAGGACACTTGAGCATTTAAATGGAGTTTAGGGGTTAAGGCCCTAGATAGGAAATCTCTCCTCTGCAAATCCCTCATTCCCCAGCATGGAAAACTAAGAAACAAAAGGGTAGGGGAGAAAAAACTAAATAGCAACAGATCCCTTGTGCAAGCCAAGTGTTGCTTAGCAGAGCAACCAGGGTATTGGATGTAGGAACAGTCATGTGGAAGTTGTGGAGTGAGTGACTAAATCAAAGTAAGTCAAAGGCAAGGATATCTAGTAGCAACCTTGTGACCTAACCTTTTTTTAAAAAAAAAAATTCTTAGTTATAGATGGACACAATATCTTTATTTAATTTGTTTGTTTTTTATGTGGTGCTGAAGAGCAAACCCAGTGCCTCACATGTGCGAGGCAAGCACTCTACCACTGAGTCACAATCACAGCCCATAATCTAATCTTTAAGGAAACTTCTGATGCTCTTGGAAATACTTGAGACATTCTGATAAAATGATTTCCTCTGATTTCTGCTGACAATAACTGAAAATGATTTACAAAGCCAAAGGCTGGTAAGTACTGTTCAGATCCAGATGCGAACCCTGAAAACAATTGCATTAGTTTTTTTTAATAAAATTTAGACTTATGCTCACAACCTTCTTTTTTTTTTTTTTTTTTTTGCGGTGATGGGGGCCCTGTGCTTGTAAGGCAAGCACTTTACCAACTGAGCTATCTCCCCAGCCCACAACCTCCTTTTTCTTCTCTCCTAAATTCTAGTCTCTAGTTGGACACTCTTTCATTCATCTCCACCAAAATATTCTTTTATCCCCCATGTTTAAAAATCAGGCTTCCATTCTCCTTATCCATCATTAAAATGTATGTTCTTTCTGGTGCAGATTCAACTAAATATGTGGTGGGAGATAATGTGATTGAACTAATTCAAGCTAAGGTAGACATAAGTGAAAACTCTTAAATGATCTCTAAACTCTGCATTTTAAAAGATCACTTTTCTTCAAATTAATTAATTTCTAATCTTGGAAAAATGTAAAACTAAATGATTTGATGATTCTTTTGAATGGAATTTTGACTATTTTTTGATGGCTTCCTAGTGCCCTTCAAATCACACACTCCTTTGCCCATACTACGTTGGCTACATTCTAGTTGTAAAGTCATCCATAACATGGGTATGGGTACAATCTCAAAAGCCTACCCAACAAAGGAATGAGGTATTGAAGAACTAGGTGGGGTTTTTTTTAATTGTAGATGGACACAGTGCCTTTATTTTATTCACTTATTTTTATGTGGTGCTAAAAATCAAACCCAGTACCTCACCTGTCTAAGCAAGATCTCCACCACTGAGCTACATCCCCAGCCCCCTAGGTTTTTAAATGAAACTGTGAAACAGTTTTGGAAGTTGTTTACTGAGTCTCTGTAGAACTTCCCAGTTGACTTCCCGGTGGAGGAATCTTTCTTACTTAGTGCGACATAGACAAAACAGGATGATAAAGGCCAATGATTATTCTTAGATTTCCTTGTTGAGAGGGCTTGAGGTCAGAGGCGAATAAAAAGATAAGCATCAAGATGGAGTTTTTGCCTAAAGCACAGGAACTAAAATCAAGAATCAATAAATGGGATGATATCAAACTAAAATGCTTCTTTACAGCAAAGGAAACAATCAACAATGTGAAGAGACGGTCAACAGAATGGGAGAAAACCCTTGACACCTGTTCCTCAGATAGAGCATTAATCTCCAGGACATATAAAGAACTCGAAAAACTTGGACTGGGGGATAGCTCAGCTGGTAGAGTGCTTGCCTTGAAAGCACAAGGCCCTGAGTTTGATCCCCAGTACCGCCCCAAAAAAAAAAAAACCTCAAGAAACTTAACACCTAAATAAATAAATAACCCAATCAATAAATGGGCAAAAGAATTGCACAGGCAATTCACAGAAGAAGAAATATGATCAGTCAACAAATACATGGAAAAAATGCTCAACATCTCTGGCAATTAGAGAAATGCAAATTAAAACTATACTGAGATTCCATCTCACTCTAGTCAGAATGGCAATTATTAAGGGGAAAAAACTAACAATAAATGCTGGTGAGGATGTGGGGGAAAAAGTTTCAATCATACATTGCTGGTGGGACTGCAAAGTGGTACAATCACTCTAGAAAGCAGTATGGAAATTCCTCAAAAAACTTGGAATGGAACCACCATTTGACCCAGTTATCCCACTCCTCAGCATATACCCAAAGGACTAAAATTTAGCATACTATAGTGATGCAGCCACATGAATGTTTATAGCAGTGCAATTCAAATAGCTAAGTTATGGAACCAACCTAGATGCCCTTTGACATATGAATGGATAAAGAAAATGTGGTAAATACACAATGGAGTATTACTCAGCCATAAAGAAGAATAAAACTATGTCATTTGCTGGTAAATGGATAGAACTGGAGACTATCATGCTGAGTGAAATAAGCCAATCACAAAAAATCAAGGGCCAAATGTAATGTGGAGGCTAACACACAATAAGGGGCAGTGGGTGGAGAACAGAAGTTCATAGAATTAGACAAAGGGGAATGAAAGGAAGGGAGGGAGGTGGGAATAGGAAAGACAGTAGAATGAATTGGACATCACTTTCCTATGCTCATATATGAATAAATGACCAGTGAAACTCCACATCATGTGCAACCACAGGAATGGGAAGTTATACTCCTTTTATGTACAATATGTCAAAATACACTCTACTGCCATGTATAGCTAAAAAGAATAAAAAGAACAGATTTTATTAAAACTTTAAGACAAAAAAAGGATGGAGTTTTTGACATGCTTTTAGAGAGCCCCTGATATCTGTCAGCCTTAGTCAACCAGGTAAATGCTGTCCTCTTGGCTCTTGCAATTCAACACTTGGTGAAATTCAGTGTTTGGTTGACATACCCTCTTATGAGATGGACATGGATTGTTCCACAAGCAAATTTTCTTCAGACAACAAGCAACAGATCTTGCAGGGAAGTTCCACCTGGTAAAACCATGACTGATTTGCAGATGACTGTTCTGCTGGAGTATTGAAAACACTCTTCAAGCTTTTTCCTTTGGGGTTTTCACCTCATCACCAGCACTGCCCTCCTCCCTGCACACAAAGACACACTATGCAGTGTTCCAGGGAGGTATGCCCACTGCTAAGTGTCACAATCATATTGAATGACAGAGTATCCAAATATGACCCAGCCTGACTGACAACTTTGGAAAGGTGTTACATTCTGATTAGTTTAGTTGCTTAATATCTTTAACAGAAATAGTGGTGTGTATTGCTTATTAATAATTGCTATTTTACTTCTCATTATCTGCCCTACACTCTAACCTGAGCAGAATACCCACCCAAGTGGTTCTCAATCATGTGTATAAATCAGAATTATCCAAGGAATATTTTTTTTAAATCTAGATGACCTAGTCCTATACTAGAGCTATTAAAAGTCCCTGGAAATGAGGTATTTTATTAAAAAATTTTTTAAATACTTTTTTATTTGTAAAGGGACATAATATCTGGGATTACAGGTGTGCACCACTGCACCCGGCATAGTTGTTCATAATAGTTTGCAAACACTCAGGTCGTTATGGGTTTTAGCTTTCCTGGCTGTTACTGTAGGTTGATTCTATTTGTTTTTGTGTTTGGTTTGGGATTACCAGCGTCCCTTCATTCATCTTTTGTCAATGTATATTATAAATACCTGTGCATATGTGAATATATGCAGACATAGTCACTTCAGTGTTATAAATAGTAAAATACTTTTTTCTGGGAGGAATCTTAGAGACTTTATCTGTTCCAATCATTTTTTTAACAGTGATCCACTTGCCCTTTTGAATATAGCTCTGAGGCTTATTTTTAAAAGGGACAAGTTTTCCTTTTTCTCTTCTCCCTCTCCCCTTCCCTAACCTGGGGGCAGGGAACAAGATTATCCTGAGCTCTCTGTGCTCCTCAGGAAGGAGATGCCTGCTGAGGATCTGGGAGATGACTATCTTCCAAATTAACAAGTGAGTGTTAACACAACTTCAGGGGCCCTGGGACCCCCTGTCAGGGCACACCTGGAATGTAGCCATTGAAGAGCTCCTTTAAAAATCTCCCTGTTCCTCCTGATGGGTAGAATCACAGCCTCTGAGACAGGAGTCCCATACTTTTCTCCTTTGCTAGAAAAGCAATAAAACTTTTTTCTTTTTCTCAAAACTGAATTGAATTGGCATGGGGACAAGGACCAAGCTTTGGGTTACACCTTGAAAGAGATACATAGCAAAAGTTGAAAGCTGTAGTTCTAGTCATCTCCCAAATTTACTGATGAGGAAATTGAGGTCCAGAGAAGTAAACTGACTTGCCCAAGGTCACACTGCAGGTAGTAAATCAAGATGTAAAATTCAAATTTCCTAATATGAAGTCCTGTGCTCTTTCTAACACACTCAGTATGTAAATATAACAGCCAGCACTGAGTCAAGAAAGTTCTGAAGAAAGCCCTGGTTATAGAAATAATAATAATATTAACAGTTAACCTTTCTAGAATATGCGTTTTTAAAATATTTTTAGTTATAGATAGACACAATACCTTTATTTTATTTATTTATTTTATGTGGTGCTGAGGATGGAACCCAGTGCCGCACGTGGGCTAGGCAAGCACTCTACCACTGAGCTACAACCCCAGTCCCTATGTCACACATTATTTACGGTCATTGCTGGCTATATTCCACTTCCTTTAGAGTGCCTTCGCTTTCTTCATTCAAAAGTCTCTGAGTGTCTTTTGAATACACTGAGAATCTTTTCCTATTTACCCACACTTTTAAATTCAGGTCTATATGATCTCTTTTTTTAAAAAATAAAAACTTTATTGATATATAATCCACATACCATAAAATTAACATTTAACTAGTGTTAAATCTAATTTTAGATTACTTTCACTTCTCCCCAAAGAAACCCTATATACATTAGCAGTCACTCCTGATTGCCCCCTTCCCAAAGCCCTGGCAGCCATTAATATACTCTGGCTGGTGGGGCGTGGCTGGAAGAAGTGGTTTACTGGGGGCGGCACTATGGGGTATATGTTTTTTATCTGATGAGTGGAGTTTCTCTCCCTCAGCTTCCTGATCATCATGCCCACACTCTTCCACCATAATGTTCTGCCTCACCTTGAGCCCAAGGAATGGAGCTAGCCTTCTGTAGACTAAGACCTCTGAAACCTAATATGCATGTGTTACTAGCTGAGGCCCTGGAGGTTAGGAGCAGATCACTGCAGGAGGAAGAAATATGGGCTGTATTAAACCAAAGTGCTGAAAGTCTCCAAGAATTATTCAGAAAAGTAAGCATAACTGATCCTGCTGCCCTTGGCTTCATCATTTCGCCATGGTCTCTACTGTTGCTACCATATGGTAGTGTGTCATTTATAGATAAAAACATTTCCAATCAGGATCTTCGGGCATTCACTGCAAAATCAATCTTCAAAATCAATCTCTAACTTCTCTCTCAGATGTTGAAAAGATCCATATTTATTCTCTTGGAATGACATTGTATTGGGGGGCTGATCGTGAAGCACCTCAGAGCCAACCTATCAAGCTTGGACATCATCTCAATAGCATACTCCTTGGAATGTGTGAGGATGTTATTTATGCTCGAGTTTCTGTTTGGACCATCCTGGATGCTTGCAGTGCTCACATTAGAAATAGCAACTGTGCACCTTCATTTTCCTATGTGAAACAGTTGGTAAAACTTGTTCTGGGGAATCTTCCTGGGATGGATCAGCTTTCACATAACAGTGAACAAAAGCATGATCAGAGCCAGGCTATTCGAGACCGACTAAGAGGAAAAGGATTACAAACAAGAAGAAGCTCTACTTCTGATGTACTAGACATACACAAGGCTCCATTCTCTCATCAGACCTTTCTTAACAAAGGGCTTAGTAAATCTATGGGACTTCTGTCCAGAGATACAAAAGATGAAGAAGATTATTTCAAGGACATTTCATCAGATAATAATTCTGGTCATGAAGATTCTGAAAATACCTTTTCCCCTTATCAGTTTAAAAGTAGTGGCCCACATAAAAAAGTTATCCCTGGCATTGATTGATGTGCTTCCCAAGAAGTTTTGGCTTCATCCATGAACTGGCTTTGTACTGCTGACAGAGACTTTTCTGGGGAGACTGGCAGATACCAACATTGTCACCCTGATACAGTAGCAGGGCAGACTTTAACTACTCCTAGAAAAAAGGAGGCAAGGAACTCAGATGGAAGCATAGCCTTGGATATCTTTGACCCTCAGAAAATGAATCCAGCACGTCACACTCGAGAATTGTCCATCTCCTCGGCAATATCAAGTTCTTTGGACCGAATTTGAGAGAGACAAAAGAAACTTCAGGTTCTGAAGCCATGAATGTAGAAGAAAGAACCCAGAGGTCGAAAAAAGTTGCCAATAGTGTCGGCAAACTGAAGAAAAAGAGAAAACATAGATTAGTAAGAGAATGAAAATATGGACACATAAAATACTATAAGGACAATTATAGAACATCACCAAAGAATGGAAATCAGATTAAAAATTATTTATGGTCTTACACCGCTTTGCCAAAAATAGTAAAATAGTAAATTAGATTATGGAGTGTGAAATTGTTAGCACAAGGCACAACATCTAAGCAACTGTACTCAGTTAATTGAATGGACTTATTAAGACTTCCTTTATACAGTATGAAAAACATTGCATCTTGAAATTTGGGTTTTCTCCCTGACCTTGTTGGTTTTACTGTCCTAAAATTGCAATTCTGTGTTTGTAGTTTGGTTGTTTCCTTGGAAAAGTCCCCCAAAACAGTAGCATGGGGGTTCTGTAACAAAAAAACAAAAGTACTTTGGTCCCCTTTGAAAACAACAGTTCTTGCTAAGTAACTATTTAACTTGTGTATAATGTATTATGCTGTTAAATATAAAGTGGTATTAGATGAAAAATATATACTCTGTGGCTATAAATTTATTATAGACATTTTGTATAAGTAGAATCATATAATATGTGGTCATTTGGGGTTGGGGTTATGACTCAGTGGTAAAGCACTTACCCAGCATGTGTGAGGTACGGGGTTCTATCCTTAGCACCACATTAAATAAATACACAAACGTTTTTTTAAAAATATGTGGTTATTTGTGAATAACTTCTTTCACTTAACATGTTTTCAAAAATACATCTTGTAGCATGAGTTAATATTCCCTTCCTTTTCAGAATTGTACAGGATTCCATTGTATGGATATACCACTTTTTGTGTGTTCATTCATCACTCAATGGATTCCTTATTATCTCTTTTGTGAATAACTATAATAGCATTCTGTCTGGTGTTCTTACTTTCATTATTCCCTCTGCTCTACCTACTGTCATTAGAAATACTTCATAAAAATACTAATTTGCCTTCACTACTTCAGTGGTTCCCTTTTCTAAGCAGGAAACCACAAACTCAACTACTACTAGAGGCAAAGTAAGTGATCCAAAAGAGTGAAAAAACATTTTGAGTTGTGGGTTCAGAGGTCAACTGGAGAGTCAAAGCTCTGCTTAAAGTTATTAAGATTCGATTAAAAAAGAAAAAAATCATTACACTCACTTCTCACCTAAAAATAGTTTCTCTCTCCCTCCCTTCCTTTCTTTTAAATGAAGTTTATAAAGAAAGGGTCCTTATTCATGATTGCCAGATAATAACTATCAAGAAGTAATGTGTCAGAACACAAATTTGCACACAGGCCACCATAAAATTATGTGCAAAGTATTTCTATAAGGACATCTGCCTGGTAACTGTCCAACCTCAAGCTGAGGCCACTTTTATTTGTAATCATTGTAGCCAAGGAAGATTGTTATTTTGATAATTTGGCAGGTACAAAAAGCTTTGTCATCATATCTTATTGCTATTCTTATTTAATGGTCTTAGTTAACAGGTAATATATGTTTTTGTTTGTTTTTAGTGTCTTTGATTCCTTTCTACTCCATGGATCATTTTAGGGAGAGCAGGACCCCTCCCAAAGGATAGAGTAAGCCATGGTATTATAAAGTAAAGTGAAAATAAAGGTGATTTTTAGGACCTTCACTGAGAAGAGAGCAGGGAGAGCTAGAGTGGATCTGAGAAGGGGTTCTGCGTGTTGCACCATATACTCAGAAAAAGGTACCAGGGGCAGGGAGAAAAACAGACAAGTTCCAGCAGCGCCCACTCATACCTGTGGCAGCTTAACCTGCAGAGAGTTCAGCAAGCCTGTCAGAGAACGACTGGGGCACCACTGGGTCAAACTTTTCTGTGCCTTCATTGCCCACTAGGTACCCTGGGTCTAATGTGACTCCCAAAAAACCCTTGCCTTCAATGAGAGAAGGTATTAAATATAAAGGCTTTCATATACATTTACAAATTAAAAGGTTGATCATCAGTAAAATGGGTAACCTGGTTAATCATCAGTAAAGTGAGTTCATTCCTCCACTCCACAAGCTGGAAGTTAAAAAAAAAAAAAAGATTGCTGTGTGACTTCCCACACTAATAGAGGTTCAGAGCATAGGGGTATAAAATGAGATGGGCTTTAAGACAGGGTACAATGTGGATCAACAGTAAAAACAAAAAGCCTTCAGATATGAGAGATCCAGATTCCCAGTTTCATTAGCTCTTCCTGGAACATCTCCTTCAGCCTGTCCTTAGCATATTGCCATTCTGTCAATGGCTTAAACCACCTGTGAGCCAGGAGACTCCAGATGATGGAATTATGAGCTGAGTCTTGGTGCTGAATTGATGCCGGTGTGACACTACACAAGAATTCAACTTCCCGGTTCCTCGTCTACCTGGAACAGCTTTTGGACATCTGGAAAAGCTTTAGACCAGGTGCCTTGTCTGTTCACAACACAGCTTGCCTCACAGTGCCCTGAGAATAAAGGTAAACTGCCCAACCGGGCATTCCTGATCCCAACCCAGTCCACAAGAATTCACACACACCAGCCCCTCTACCTGTCACACTCTCCAATACCTCATCAAACTTGAGTTTAAACAGGCCCTAGTGTACATGGTCCTCCACTTTCTTAACACAGGGACCTGATAGGTGGCAACATATGCAGCCCCTCCCAGGCTCTAATATTCTGCACAGGGCAGAGGGCACATGGTGGGGACAACTGCTGCTCTTGGGCCTCCTGCTCTCATTACCTCTGGCTGAACAAAGTGCTCCCAGAAGATGCTGACAGACCCAAGAACTGCCAAAATGGCTGCCACAAGCACGAGGCTAGAAGTCCCTCCAAAAGCATGCGGTCCTAACAGAAGCACCCCTTCTGAACGCTCATTGGTTCAGCAGCCTCCAGCAAGGTGTAGAGCAAAATCATGCAAAAACCACAGGCATCTGGCTCCCAGTAGGAGAGCAAGGGTTTTTGTTCTTCCTAATGGAGCCATGAGCAGATTCCTGGGAATTTTGTCTGCCACTGAGCACCCAAATGTTTAGAGACACGCCATTCCATACGCAGTAAGACCCCAGAAACAAAAGCTATCATTTCTGCACGGACAAAGGCTGTCAGTCCAAACAGGCATTCCCAATACAGACTCAGGACCCACGATGGAAGGCAGGTGGGTGCATCTATACTCTCCATGCATGCGGCAAAGACCTGTGAGTGGCCTTGGCTCCTCTGGGTTGACTCAGAAGGGGGCAGGGACAAGGTCAGGTGGGGTTGGTGCCCCAGGGCACCTGATCTGCCTGTTGGGCTGCAGTTGCTGGGATCCATGTTTGCCACCCTCACCTTCCCTTAGAGGCTTCTCCACTCATAGGGCACTGAAGGGATTATCATTACAGAGACTAGTCATGCTACCTCAAGATATAGGCCAAGTCCCAAGGACCTAGGGTCTGCTGCCTAATGGTCTACGTGGCCTCCACTTGCTGGTAGTCCCACACCAAGGCCGCCTTGTCTGGACTCCTCGTGACTGCTTGAAAAGGTTGAGTTGGTCTGTGTGGAGAAGAGTCAACATCTTACCCCAGATACAGCAAGTGGGGAGTCTGTGCAGGGAGCTGCCAGATTTGGTCCGGTTTTAGAGGTTCAGTCTGTGGTTGGTAGGCCCCTGTCACTCTGGGCCCAGAGTGAGGTAGAACATGATGGCAGAAAAGTGTGGCAGGAGAAAGCTGCTCAGCATCTGACTGCAATAAAGCAGAGAAAGGCAGGCTGCTTTTTCTCTATGTCCTGTCTACAGAAGAACCAAATCACTTAGAAAATTCTTTATTATCTCCTGGCCCCAGTCTGTCTTCTGTATTCCCTGTCCCTGCTTCTCCCCATCCTCCCCGTTATCTTCTACCCCATGCTCCAGCCATATAATGCTATTGGGAGGACCCAAATTACCTTTTGTACTTTCTGGTCTTTGTCCCATTTTTGTTCCTTCTGCCCAGAATGCCCTCCCTCTACTTCTCTTTCAAGAGTGATAATCCTCCATCTTTTAATATCCTGCTTGGAGGTTACCCACTCTACCATCCTTTGTAGTATACCTTTATTATCATACCTACCACATGGTAATGGAGCATTGTAGGTGCACATCTGACTCCCCCCATCACCATCATACTATATGCACCTCCAAAGAAGGTATGCTGTTCTATAAATATTTTTTTTAGAAACCAATTAGCTTACCTTTGGAACTCTTGTGGCAGTTCATTTGTTTTCTTGTCCCAAATACCATGTGTCTACAGCTGACATTGTTCTCCGGCTAGTTATTTTTTGGATATAGATGATCCTTTCCGTCTAACAGTCCTCAGATAGGAGGCTCCTACTACCACATTTGGTCAAGAAGAAGGGAGATTTCCCTGCCTTTCTCTGGAGCAAGTATTCACTGGATTCCAGGGAAGGTTTAAGCAGCTCTTGGTCCAAAGCCATCTGAAGTTGGCGTGTCAGCATCTGAATTTGGATATTGTGATCCTGGTCCAGCTACTTCAGTCTCTCACACTGCATAGGGATGAGTTTCAATATCTAGGCCTGGGAAATGGGGTAGAATGGTCCCAACTGGATGTTCCCTGGAACTTTGGAGAGTTTTCTGTGTGAACTTCCCTCATTCCCCAATGTTCCCCCTTCCCTCTTTCCTCACAGTCCTTTCCTCCTTCTTTGTTTTGACCTTCTCCACCTCAGTTTCCTTTCTCAGTTATTTATCACAATAGAAATAATCAACTCTCAAGACCCATTAACTCTTCCTGACTTTCAAATTTTTCAGTCTCAGAGAATCTGTTAAGCATCAATATATTTTCTCCTTTTCTTAGTTAACAGCTGATGTAAAGAGGCCAGGGTAGGATGTCACAAGAGTAAGCTTTGGTCATGAAGACTATAGGGTATACTAATGATTTTCTACTCGAGTTTATACGCTTGTTCACCCCTGAAAATATCTGCAATTAAACAGATCTTTCTCTGGTGATGAGAAATTCACTTTTTAAATATACATATATACACTTACATATATGTGTATATAATACAACATGCATTATAATATTTTACGTGATTCAATTAAAGTATGAAAAATTATTTAGTGTGAAAAGAAATTGCCTACCACCCATTTTTGTGAATAAATTTTTTGGAAGACAACCACACTCCTTCACTTAGATATTATTTATGGCCACTTTTGTACTGCAGTGGCCGAGTTGTTGCAATAAAGTCTATGACCTGCAAAACCAAACATATTTACTCCCTGGTCCTTTTCAGAAAACATTTGCAGTCTCCTGTCATAGAGAAATTAAGCCTGTTAGGGAAAACTTGGGAAAGCATCAAAGAGCTGATGTTTGAACTGGGATCTTAGTTTTACTTTTTCAGGTGTAGAAGAGGGGAAAGGAGATTATAGGCAGACCAATCATGGGCAAAAGTTAAATCAAGATATGGCAATATAAAAGAATTATACACTTTAAATGGACTAATTATATGTGAATACAGATGTTTAGGTAAAAAATTGCCTGTTTGAATTGGTCCATTATGATTCAATGCTCCTTTGAGTGGGACAATTCTGTGTTGTGCATTAAAAGATGTTTAATCTCCCTAGTTTCCATTTATAAATGCTAGTAGAGTACTCCAAGCTTTATGACATTCAGAACTACCATCACACACTTCTAAACACCTCCAGGAGTGTGGTAACAAGTTCACCGAGAGCCACTGGCTTAAGCACGGGGTGTATGCAAGAATTGGTAGGCAGTGCCAGACTAAGGAGTTCAATGCTACCTACTAGTTAGTCCTCCTCCAACTCTACAGTTCAAGGACTAAGACCCTCCTCTTGGGAAAAGCTTCTATGTCCCCATCGTGGAGGTCTTTCCATGAGATCCCAATTCTCAGCCTAAAATGGAAAGCCAGGAAAGAAGCAGATTGTTCCATAATTCCTTACCTTACTATTGCCTATTCTATAAAACACTGACCACCTTACCAAACTGTGACTAATCAAAGTGAAAAGAAATCAATACGATCGTATAGACACTGCAAGAATATGCTAGTGAAAGGACTGAGTCATTAAGTACACAGTAGCAGCTGGTAACCTACCCTATAAAACTGCTATTAACAGGGTGATAAGGCATTTTAACACTCAATAAATAAGACACTACTAAGAATGGTATGAATGCATTTATATGTTCCAAAACCCCAGAAAGTGAGAAGGATTTATTTTTGACAGTGCTTTTAATTCTTGAAACTCTTGTCTTTTCTACATTTATTCACCAATGAGAAGCACAAAACATTCTCATTCTGGAGAAGCATTCTCAGGAGGGAGTGGGTTGACAATATTCAAATAATAACATTTCAACATGCTAGGGATATCCAAAGGTAAAAATAAAGGTCACCTCCCCAACTCTCAAAGTCAGCCAACTCTAGTGCAGTCTAAGTAACAATAATGTTTCCTGGGACTAGAAAGAAGAGAATGTGTGGTTTTGAACAAAATGACAGCTACACTGTCACATCGGCTGTTAGGTCTTTAGGCCAAAGTAACTCCATCTTGAAAATCAGCAGCTGCCTACCCAGGCATGACCTTCCCGGTAAGCCCACCCCAAAAGAGTCCCTAACTACTGAAACCACCGCAAAGACGTCAAGTAACAGTCACAGGGCCAGACCGGTTATTTTTTTCTACTCCATTGTACATGACTATATAGTTTAGAAGTTCTTCCTGCAGGTACTGCGCCTTGCAGCAGGGCATCCTGGCAGACTCTGTCAATAAAGCTTTGCTTAAACTCAGAGCTATGTCTCTTGTGGATATTTGCGCCAGTTACCCTAACATTGGCTAGGGAGTTAGGTTATGTGTCTGAGAACACTCAAGGACAAAGTTAATTTTCCCAATATATTGGTGAGAAGGATTTAGTGAAGTTTTAGCTGCTTCAATTTTAAAGACCCTTCCATGAATATTTTGCAATTATACTCCAATAAGCGTACCTTCTCTTAGTGCCTCTGTCTCATTCACAAATTAAAACAACATTTTATGGGTTCCAGTTTACTCGAAATTGTTGTAATTATTGCTTCATTGATTGCAAACCAGGAACAACCCTCTTCTCTTAAATACAGACAGCTGGGCCATCTGTTCCCTATGAATCATGTAAACAGAAGACTTGAGAGATGGATTTAAACACTTTCCAACCTGGTTCTGCCTTATTTCAAAAATGCAATCAACTGTCCAGAGATTTAACAGATGCAGTGCTTAAGATCTGACCTGCCAACTTGAGCCTCTTGTGTAATATAGAAACTTCTAGTTAGCAAATGAGGTCAAAACCTCTATCCTAGTCTTATTTGTTTTTCTTGCTCATTTAATTAAGTTTTTAATATATAAGAAAGACATAAATAGGAAACAAAAATTCAAGCAGTATAGAAAGGTACAAAATGACAAGTAAAATGCTCCCTCTCTGCCCCTTGCTCCCAGACAAATTTCTTTAGACCTTTGACTTTTCTGTGTTTAGTTATTTTTAATGTTAATTGCACTTCTTGTTTTATCAACTTTAATCTGCATTGAGAAAGACAATGAATTTGACTCCCTTGTTTTTCTCTTGATGAGATCAAAACCTTAACTCATGAATCCTACCTCTTCTCTCACCTTTGAAATTTTTGTGAGTCTTTAGTTTTTATATTAAGTTGAAACTTCAGAAAACATACCTAAGCCTAATTGGTTAATCCATTCCCTTGGTTTTTGTCTTATTATATTGAATGCATTCAAATTTAGTATTTCCCTTTTTGTAGTCTGCACTTTTTGTCATATTGAAGAAATATTTTCTTGCTGCAATAAAAATAGTAGTGAAAATACTCTCCTATATTTTATTCTAAAAGTTATGTTTCTTAGGTTCCTAAACCATCTGGAATTGATTGTTGTTTGTAGTCCGAAAAAGACATCGAATTTCATTTCTTCCATATGAATAATCATTTGTTTCAGCACCATTTATAAAATAGTTCACATCTGCCCCACTGTTTTACAATGCTACTTCTGTTACAAATCAAGTGTTTATAACACTGTCAATAGAAGTATTAGTCTGTCTGTGAGATATCTATTCAGTACTTTTAGTCAATTTGTTCGAAATAAATTGCGGATCTTGGGGGCACCATGCTCCGAGCCTTGGTTTTTTTTCATCCTTAAATAGGGAATAATAATTTCTTACTCTAACTACTTCAGAGAGTTGTCACAAAAAGCAAATGGAATAACACCCATAAAAACACTTTGACAAATCAAAGTATTACTCATATCATGCAACCATAACATGCTGGCATCAAAGTGACTCTAGACATCACTTAGTTAAGCCCTTTATATTTACAGAAGAGGAAACTGGGGTTTAGAGTATGTAAGTGATCTGCCACCTAGAAGTTACCATTATGCTCTTAGATTATACTTCCTGAGTCCTCAGCCTAAAGCAAAGGGCATTTTAGCCAATCCCACTAAAAGATCAAGTCGAGAACTTAATCCTGAAGGATGTCTGTTGGACACTCTTCATGTTTTCCCCAAAATGTGACATTTTTATTTATTACTTCCTGTATCATATGGCCTATTTCAAGGTTGAATGGTACAAATGCAATTTTGCATAGGCCACCTCTGATTTAGCAGCAGAGATTGATATACATCATAGCCACTTAAAAAATGGCATCTATCCAGTTGGCACCTGTCACACAGCTATTATGTGCTAAATATAAGGCACAGGTGATTTATATTGTTACTTTAGGTAAACACAAGAACATCTATTTATATAAACTGGCATCCTGCAAATTGGCAAACATACCTAAACAAGAAGACAAGAGTTTGATTTAAACATTAAATAGCAATAAAAATAATTAGAAATTTACATTTTCATTGAGTTAGAAAAAACCTGTCTCAGAACTGAATTTGGGTTGATACTCTGCAAATAGATAATAATAGGAAATGTAAAGTGTGGTTATAAAAGCATTATTTTCCTTTTGTGAAAATACATCATTTTCACAAAAAGATTTAACATACCTACGGGTTAAGGATTAATAATAAATAAGACAACCACTCCTATATCCACCATTTAGGTTAAAAAATAATGTATTACCAATAACTGAAGAGACTTTAGTATGCCTCTCTGCACAGGGCACTGCACATATTATGTGCTCTGACTACACAGCTAGATAATAATATTGTCAAAGAGAAAAAAACAAACAAATCATATTTGCTACAACATATTTGTGCTTTTGATTATGAGATTCCCTCAGGCTGGAATATTTGTTGTTCCCGCATCTTCTTGTTCAAAACTGACCTCCTTTTTCAAGGTTCAAGTCAAAGGCTAATTCTTCTGTGAAGCCACCCTTATTTTATCAGTCCTGACTAATTTAACCTTCCTGTATACTTTCGCAACATTTTGCTCAACACTGATAACTCATTTTGGCATGCATTTTATTCTGCTTTGTATTGCACATTTTTATATATTTGTCTCTTCCACTAGATTTTAAGGAACTCCTAGTCCAGTAGCAGACTTTCTCTGTTCATCATGTAGAATGTTTCAGTCCCCATGGCTCTTGGTTCAAAGTGGTCCTTATCCCTTGATATTTTCCTGGGAAAAAAGGTAAATAGTCATTTTTTTCTTACTTACCACTGATGAAGCATGCATCATTTGAGTCACAAAGTCCTCTTAAGACATACTCCACTCTAGGCCTGTAGTATAGTTAATAAGTATATTTAAAAATTGTATTATCTTGTGCTCCATCCAGAGGAGCGTTTGCACTGCAAAGCACAGAAAGCTATCCTTAAGATGTACCCCCAAGGCTGGGGTTATAGCTTAGATGGTATAGCACTTGCCTAGCATGCACAAGGCCCTGGGATTAATCCCCAGCACCGCCAAAAAAAAAAAAAAGTTGGACCCTTAAAATCCAACCACAGAAAATGTTATGGAAAGTTTTGTGTGCTTTTTGGAGAATGCTAGCCAACTACCACTAAAATTTGTGTCTATGTCTATTACCTGTTCCTCAAAATCTGTTCTTACTGACTCTATGGAAAAGAAGGGATTTTTTAAAATATAGAGCTTTATTTTCACCATCTTATCAGCCAGTTTCATAATCAAGGGTTGTCCATGCTGAATCCCAGAGGTGAAGTTAGATGAGTAGCCATATATTTCCGATACACAAGATGTTGGAGGAGCACTATGCTGATCTGGCTCTTATTCTAGTCTAGGATGACTCAAGGGAGGAGCAATTTACCCAGTCATCAATTGGGTTTCCTTTTTTCAATATTGCAGACACATCCTTGAAAATACCAAACTGCTAAGTCAGCACTTTGAATCAATTTAGTCTACTGTCTAGACCAGGTTAGGACTCTAGGAACATAAATTCCAAACTGAATATCAGGGCATTCACCACTGCAGTTTTCTTAGCTATGTTGCTGAAGCCACGTAGCAAATCAGTGACACAGCTAAGATTCAAACTCATGTACTTGTTCAATGTACTTGTTCATGTACTGAGTTCAATACAATTGACCTCAGAGGTCAATACAATTAATATCACCATTTTGCAAATGAAAATTTCAAGGCACACAGAGGTTAAGGGTTTTAGTCAGATTTTTCATCACTGACTAGAAGACCTGAAAAGAAAAATTTGAGAAGAAAAGTTTATTTGGCTCATGGTTTCAAGGGACCATAGATAGCCAACTTCATAGCTCTGTGCCCAAGATGAGGCAGAACATCATGGCAGAAGAGTGTGAAGGACTCTGTACTTTGGTTCTGTGGCCTGCACTCAAAACAACTACCTGATACAGACTCTCCAGACTAGAATGTGTTGTAATAAGAAAAATGCTTAATAGTCTTTGCTTCTTCTTCAGCCAGACCATCAAACAAACCTCTGAGTTCCCAAAGTGATTTGTATTCAGTGAGACTATGTTCTGTGAACAAACAGTGCCTGTGAGGTTGACTTTCCAGTGATATGATTTCCTCCTAAAATCTTCAGTCTTTATTCTTCTTCAATCCTCAATCTGAAATTCCCTTTAGTTACAGTTTACAGGTCAGTTAAACTGAAATCCTCAAGGACAATTAAACTTTTATGGAACATTAAAAAGCGGCCTCAAAACAGGTTTTTATAAAGAAAAAGAAACAATTATCAAAATATGAACCATAAATATTGCTAACATCAAAGGGTAGGGGTTAGTAAAGCTAGAAAAGGAAATTTCTGAATATAAACTTGGCCTACATCAAGATTCTTGGATAACAATAATAATTATTTAATACTGACAATGTGCCATGAACTTTCATATGCCATGTACATGGATTGTTTCATTTAATCCCTACAATAACTCTCTGAGGTCAATACAATTAATATCACCATTTCGCAAATGAAAATTTCAAGGCACACAGAGGTTAAGGGTTTTAGTCAGATTTTTCATCACTGACTAGAAGACCTGACAAGAAAAATTAGAGGAGGAAAAGTTTATTTGGCTCATGGTTTCAAGGGACCATAGACAGCCAACTTCATAACTCTGTGCCCAAGATGAGGCAGAACATCATGGCAGAAGAGTGTGAAGGAGGAAAGCGGTTCAGGACAGGGCCACCAGGAAGCAGAGAGAGAAAGAGATCAAGACGGGCTCACCAGGGATAAAATATATAACCCCAAATGCATGCCCCTAGGGACACACCTCCTCCAACCACACCTACCTGCGTATAGTTACTCTCCAGTTAATCCACTGATTAGTTTATAACTCTTGTAATCTCATCTTTTCACCTCTTAACTTCCTTGAATTGTCTCTCACATGAGTTTTGGGGGGACACCTCATATCTAAGCCATAACATTAAGTAATATTCCAAGGTCATTTATTGGCAGAACCAGGATTTGGATGCAGGCTAACTGGATCATGAGCCTGTGAATTTAAACATCATATATGATAGCAGCTTTCATTGATAATAAAATATGTGAGACATAGTTCTAAGCACTTCTAATGAATTATAATGATCCTCTTACAATCCTTGGGAGCCAAGACCATTATTTACCCCATTTGTCAGATTAAGAAACAATGGTTCAAATTTAAATAACTTTTCCAAGCAAATCAGTGACAGCCAAGATTCAAACTTATACTTTAGTTCTATGACCTGTACTCATAATAACTACCTGATATTGCCTCTCTAGGCCAAACAGATATCATTAAGCACATCTAACAGATAAGGAATTGATGTCCAGTGCCTGAAGTGCCACAGGGTCCCCGAATCTTTTCTCTTTTTTCATTAGGTTGCCTGACCCTTCTCCATAGAATCTGTCCTATGGTTTGGGATTTTAGTCTGCAAGGCCTTCTGCAGTTCTGCCCTTGAGTCAAATAGGTAGCTAAAGGAAGGCTTCTCAGTCTTTAGTTATTCTACAATAGTCTGGTAGATTAGTTACTATTCTTCCCCAATATTCCAAAGCAGAAAATTCCTAAAGACTTGATCTAAGAAGATTATAAGGAATGAATAGCCCTAGAATGTTCCTTCCTAACCTTCCTTCCCCTCTCCCTCTTCAGGTCTTACAGGAAATATATTGGTAATTATCACAGGAAAACTAATCATTCAACCAGTGCTACCTAACAAATCACCCTGAAATTATTTTAGAAGTGACAGATGAGCACAAGGTCCTGGAAGGCACATATTCTTGCTTCCTTAATTGCTGCCAGAATAAAAGCATGAGGCAAACAATATTGAGAATCTTAACTCAGAAATTCACCACCTCAGAAGGCAAAAGAAGCTGTATATATCCCTATTAAATAGGCTTATTGGAACCTTGTTTACTCAATATATTAATTAGAGATGCTAATATAACCCAACATCTGTGAAAATCCAAGAAGACATCTGTGAATTACTGAAACAAATATTTCATATTTTTACAACCCTTATAATAGCTTAAGTAGCTCAAGGTAGTTTTTAAACACTGGAATTTAGCCTTCTAATATACTCAAAACATAAGAAAGAAGCAAAAGTTTAGTCCTTCCTATTTAAGTTAAAGAGACAAAAAAAGACAGGTTACTGTTATATGTTTACACTAAAGGTTCTACACAGAACTGATTCTAGGTAAAAATATGAGGGTGAAATTTTTCTTGAGGCATTCTGCATTTTATTTTACCTCTTCACATTCTGTGACACCCTCTTCCCCACATATAATGGTCTAATCCAGGAAACTTTTATTATGGCTTATAACATGGACCAGATCCATATTCTATGACTCCCTATCCACATTCCTTACCCTGGAAATAACCTGGGTCCCATTTAAATAGGACTTCTTACAAAGTGACATGAATGAATGCAATCTGACTTCTGGGAAGAGATATGATGTATATAAAAGTACCAGTGGTTAAAAATGGATGTAGGAAGACATAGGAGTAGAGCAACAAACAATTTTATTTTTCCAAGAACTGAAGGGTTTCCTGAAACATGGAATTTTCAATTCTAAAACCAGTAAAGTCCCAGACAAACTGAAACAAGTTGGTAATTCATGGAGTATTTTTATAATTATCAAATGACTAGGAAAAAGACCTAAATGCTCACTGATAGAGTAACATTTGAGTACATTTTGGGACCTCATTTTGTAGAATATTACCTCGCTATTAAATTTCTATGTATTGAAAAGATGACTGTGGGAATTTTTGTTGTTATTGAGGTGCTGGGAATCAAACTCAGGGCCTGGCAAATACTAGGCAAGCACTCTACCACTGAACTATATGCCCAGCCACTTTTTAAATTTTAGTTTGAGATGGGGTCTAAGTTGCCTAGGTCATGAACTTGTGTTCCTCCTGCCTTAGCCTCTAAGTAGCTGGGAATGACTATTGGAATTATTAAATGAAAAATAAAACTATGCAATTATACGGTTGGTACGATACCATTTTTGTGAAAACTTAAAAAACAGAACAATAGTCAGGCGCAGTGGCACCTGTAATCCCAGCAACTCAGGAGGCTGAGGCAGGAGGATTATGAGTTCAAACCAGCCTTAGCAATTTAGCAAGGCCCTAAGCAACTCAATGAGACCCAATCTCTAAATAAAATATAAAAAAGGGCTGGGATGTGGCTCAATGGTTAAGGACCCCTGGGCTCAATTCCTGGTAATAAAAAAAAAAAGGACAATTAATATAAAAGGAAGTTGTCATGATTATATTTACATATTAGGCTCAACCCTAAAAAATGAAAAGAAAATAACTTGACACTCTAAAATCCATTTTTGTGCTGATTAACACAGGGATGGTCTCTTCATTTTGAAATATTAGTAAAGCAATTATTAATAGTCATTATGTCAGGCCTAGGAAATTTGAAAAATCTATCCTAAATACACAAAATAACAAAGAAATCTGGAAAAATTTACAATTCTAGTGTTATACCAGAAATCATGTAATTATTCAAAGACAAATGAAAAACATGAATAATGGAATGAAAACAAATAGACATTCTTTTCAATTTCTTTTAAAGTGGCCTAAAAAGGAAGTTCAAATGGAATCGTTGGTGATGGAAGTGAAGAGAGTAAAAAACATGTGAGATAATGTTATCTAATAAATAAACGTTTAGATGAATAACAGTGTAGAGTTGTTTAAATTTAATAGTGGAATAGATCTTTAATGTGAACAAGTTCAGTGTATTTACATACAACAAATGAATAAAAATGATTAGAAAACTCAATGTGTGTGTCTATGGCCATACCACCCTGAGTATGCCTGATCTTGTCTGATCTTGGGAGCTAAGCAGGGTTGGGACTGGTTAGTATTTGGATGGAAGAAAACTCAGTGTGTGGACTATATTCAGAGCAACAATTGTGAGTAAATTATGTTATAGAAATAGTTAAGATTTTTGGAGTTTTCAATGTCTCAGAACATGTCTCCCTTAAATTTCAAAGGTCCTCAATATATAAAAAGATTTGAAGTTAACTACACCAAAAAGGTAATGATAGGTCCTATTGATTAATAGGGGTACAGGTTATTTTTGTTTTTATATATACTTTCTGTGTTTTCCAAATTTATCTAGAAATGAAGTATCTTTTTATAATCAGAAGAAAGCATTTAGAGTTATCACCTATACTTTACTGGAAGGATCATGAGGAAAAGAATTGCCCCAATACAATGTGGATGGAAGTGTAAATTAATGCCCCTGTTTGGGAAGTCAACTAACTATATCTGTAATAAAATTTCTAAACTTGAATAATATTTAACCCCATAATTCTACTTTTCTGTGCAGACATGTATATGTGTAAGGGCAATCATTGCAGTGTTGTTATAATAACACAACTTTGAACAACCTGGTGTTCATCAATAAGTTATTGGTTAAATAAATTGTTACATACAAACTAAGGAATAAATGAAAGTCATTTAAAAAACAAGATAAATATGTATGTAATGACACAAAATGCTATCCATAATATATGGTTGAAAAAAAAATTACAGAATGATGTGTGTGTAATACCATTCCTTATATATGCACACAAACACACACACGCACACACACACACTTGCATGAGCATAAAATAAAGTCAAGAGATACAGAAATTAAACTCCTTTTCATTTTGGTATCAGGCCTTCAACCCAGGGGTGCTTAACCACTGAGCAACATCCCCACCCATAGAAATTAAACTCTTAATAGTGGCTGTTTTATAGGGGGAGAGAGAAGAGTGGATGGAATTTCACTTTATAAATTTACATATTTTTTAGATTTTCTTTTTAAATCATAAATGTACATTATGTTATGAAAAAGTTTTGAACCCAAAGTATCTGAAAGGAGGATGGATAAATTATAGTGTATCTGCACCACAGGATACTTAGGCAGTAAAAATGACTAAACCCATATCTACATGCATCAACGTAGGTGAATCTCACAAACATAACATTGAGCAAAAAAGAAAGTTTCAGAAAAATATACATAGAGTGGATTCATATAGATAAAGATCCAGAACGTGTATAAAAACTCAAGCAACGGGGCTGGGGCTGTCGTTCAGTGGTAGAGCGCTTGCCTAGCATGTGTGAGGCACTGGGTTCCATCCTCAGCACCACATAAAATTAATAAGTAAATAAATAAAATAAAGATTTTTTAAAAACTCAAGCAACATTGTTTAGAGATACATTTATGAAGAAAAACAAGGGGATGACACACAAAATTTGAAGTTGTGGTTACTTCTGGAGAGGAGGAAGGGGCACTGAAGAACTTCCAAAATTTTGTTTGTATTTAATTCTAGACTGGGTAGTAAGAAGATGTTCATCTTATTATTATCCCTTAAATAAGCACATGTCATATATTCTGTCATAAATATGATTTATTTCATACATATAAATTGCATTATAGGTTTTATAATTAAAATTTAAACAAAAGAAAAAAAAATTGATGTTCTCCTAGAAAGCAATACACACACACACACACACACACACACACACACAAATAAAACTAATTCACGTGAAAGTGTTAGAAGTTGATTGGAGTCATAAAATCTGTTCTGAGGGACAGATGCCATTTAACTGAGGCTCTATAGAGATGCAAAAACCTTCCACCAAGGAATGAATGAATGAGTGCCATTTTAGATTTTAAGTAGTAAAAAGCAAAGGGGAATATTTTGGGGTGGGTTGGGGGAAAGGGGCATTCCTGGTGTTCCCTCATTACATACAACACAAGGGGAGCAAACACCTTCTTCCAAAGGGTTTGGGACCTCAATGACCATACAATAAAATTTATTTTCAGGATTCCTACCAGGAAACCACCCTAAAGCCCAATATACTGACTCCAGCCATGTCTATAAAAGACTTCCAGGATGACAAATCAAATTGAGCCCAAACACTTGGACTGGTAGCTGTATGATGAGTTTTACCATGTACATTCTTCTTTGGAACATTATGCTGTGAGTTCCTCTTCATTATGTTTACCTAAACCAACACCAATCACCCATCACTTTTACTCCCTCCACCACCAAAGAAAAGAAAATAGGGGGAAAAAAAGGTTTTAATTTGCTCAGACATCCTGATTTTACTGAAATGATTTTGAAAAACCTTTGTTCCTTAATTGATACTCTCCCCCTAGTAATTAAAGTATAGCAATAAATAAGGATGATGCCTTTTATATTGTCTGACAACACAGAGGTCAGGCACTCAGCCTCATATGCATCAGCTGGAGATGGGAAGCAGCCTCACGATGGGGAAACCCATCTGTCTTTATTAACACTTGGCACCAAGGGAGCACAGAATGGAGAAGAGCTCATTTAGTAAATGGCAGTTCCCAGTCTGCAAAGTGACAGAAAATTTACTGCACTGTCAGCAACAAAAAAAATAATCCACTCAGAGAAAGTTGTTATATTAGGAAGATTTAAAGAGAAAGAATTTTCAGTGATATTAGAGAATATATAAATTTCTACCTCATAATACATGACTAAGAAGAAAACAATCTCCAAGTCATTGTTCAAGTTGCCTGTTTGTCCTTTAGGCACCTCCTCTCTTGACCTCGTCCCATCTTTTACTATCACTTAAGATGATAAGCATGCCCCACTTCTACCTGATGTCTTCCCTAATTTTAATCCAAACTTCACTTTCTTACTTCTTTATTTTCTAGTGGGCATAATTTTACTCTCTAATTGTTTTCTGTACTGGTCTGCTTTACCCAACTACATTTTAAGTTTTTGGTTTGTTTGGGGTTTTTTTTTTTGGACAGAGTCTGGGTCTTAAACACTGAGTTCCCCAGCTGCACCTGGGTTCTTGACACATAATAAGTGTTCAACAAGTACTTACTATTTAATTTTTTCTGATATAAATCCCATGGTCCATAACCATCTTCACTAGGCAAAACATGGAAAAAAATTAGACTAATTTTTTTAAGTAATTAAAAACTAACCAAAGTAAGCCTGGTGCAGTGGTACACACACTTTTTAAAAAATGAAGATCATTCTTAGCAGTCACACTGTCAACATCTCCAAAAACCTTCACATCACTCAAAATGGATGCAGTTATTGTGAAGGGTCACAGAGGAACCCTGCTGAGGGACTTCAATCACATCGACATAGAACCCAGTCTACTTGGAAAGAGAAGAGGCTTCAGGTTGAAAAATGGTAGGGAAATAGAAAGGAACATGTTACACTGGGCTCCATGACAGGATGAGCCCAGTATGCTCCCTTCCTCCTCAGTGCATTATTCAGGAGAGTGGGTCTCTTGTTCAAATCTGAAACTTACTGGGTGAAAAATACACCTGGTTCAGATTAGCCAGGTGTTGCTTATTCAGTTTCTCAACCCCAGATGAATTAATCCTTGGAGGAAATAACATGGAACTTGTTTCAAATTCAGCTGCTTTGATTCAGCAAGCCACAACATGTAAAAACAAGGACCTCACAAAATTTTGAAATGTGATCTACATCCCTGAAAAAGGAACAGTTCAGTAAACTGATGAATAAGATCTAAAAGTTGTCCACCTATGGTAACAAGAGCCTAGATTATAAGAACAATTTGTGATATGTTAATTATATAATAAAAGATCTTTATTGATTAGAAGGGAAAGTTGGTTGAAGAAAATAACTTTCCTTCAGAGCTTTGAAGGCATTGCTCCAACGTTGTCTTACCTGTGAGATTGCTGATGAGAAATCCAATATCAATATCATTCTGATTTCTTTGTATGTGACCTATTTTTCTCTATGGAAGCCTTTAGAATATCTCTATACTTTGTGTTCTAAAATTTCACAAGAATATACTCCAGAAATTTCTCTTGTATTTTTTCTTTGATATTTCTCTTTCTTTTGTTCTCTTTCTTGAATTTCTATTATTTAAATGTTGGTTCTCCAAGACTTACCCTCTCTGTATCATATTTTTTTTTCTAGTGCATCTTCCTTTCTTTGGTCTTTTTGTTCTAGTTTCTTTGATATTACCTCAACTCTATCTCATCTCTTTCATTGAATTTTATGTCAGCAATCATTTTTTATTTTATTTGCATCATGTCTTTTTTCTACATATTATTTTCAAATATCCTATTCTTGCTATATGAATGCAATTTTTAATATATCTGAATATACTCTTCTAGTATTTTCTCATTTTTACTTCTCTCAAGGAATTTTTTTTTTTTTTTTAGTACTGGGGATTTGAACCCAGGGGTGCTTAACCACTGAGCTACATCCCCAGCTCTTTTTATTTTTTATTTTGAGACGGGAATTACTTAAGACCCCACTAATTTGCTGAGGCAAGCCTCAAACTTGTGATCCTCCTGCCTCAACCTCCTGAGATTACAAGTATGTGTTACCACTCCTGATCTCTCAAAGGTCTTTCTATTTATCATTCTTTCATGTTGAAAGTTTTTCTCAAATATCTTTTGATCATTGATATTTTGTTCAAATTGAAAATTGGGGAAATGAAAAACTGATCAGAAGCTTTATATACATGAATAAGGAGTTGGTCATTTTGATGGATATGCCCTAAATGCAAAAATGTAAAGGATTTTTCTCTTGGACCTGTGAATTTCTATAAAGAATGGCACTGCAATTTTTTTGGAACTCAAGGAGAATTGGATAGTCTGGCTGCAGAGCATTCTGTCAACCAGTCTGAGGAGGACAATGTGGGGAGGGGATCAACTGTGTAAAAAATAACTTCATTCAACCCCCTTTCGGCCTTATCTCTCACTTGTTCCTTTTGTCAAACAATTCGGGTAAAGAAAACTGATATATTAGGCAGTTTTGCATGACTATAATGAAAGACCTGAGGCAAATGACTTATAAATAAAAGAAGGTTTATTCAAGTTACAATTTCAAAGGTTCAGAGTCTAAATGGTGTATAGCACAAGCTCAGTGAGGGTTGCCCCTTGCCTACATCGTTTTATGACACAGATGGCAATGGTGGCTGCACATGTTGGAGCAAGCAATTACATCTTCAACCAGAGGTAGAGACAGAGAGGACAATCTCAATCTCACAATTCTTTTTGAGGGAATACACCAATGATCTATGGACCTTCCACTAGGCCCCATTACATAAAGGTTCCATAAGGTTCCACTAGTATCACATTGCTGACCAAGTCTTCAATCATGGGGTTTGGGGGGACATTTATCCAAGTTATAGCAGCTGACTTTCTCTTACTGTATCATCCCTCTTCAAGTATTCTAAACTGTGGCCTCTCCCATACTATTTCATCAATTACCATTCCTCCATCTGCTTCTTAGATTTCACCCAACTTTCATCCACTAACAGCCCCTTTCTCATTTTCTTCATCGTTTTAAAGTTATATCTTTTGTGTTCTTTTGCAATCTTGAGATATTGAGGCAATACATTCATGTAATCTGTGTTGAACTTATTGAAATACATAAATTTATTTGCATACAGCTTGAACTCTTATGTTGCTATTCCTTCCACTTCTTGGAGTAGAGCACCAAAAAGCAGATTCATTGCTGTGATAGGATCCAGCTGACACAGAAGTAAAAGATTATTTTACAGCATGAGAGACTGAAACATTAGAATAGCAAACTTTTATATAATCTCTTCTTAAGCATAATTTCTATGCATAGACCAAGAGTATCTGATACATTCTTTAGTACAATGAGGTCATTAGACACCTACTTGTCTATTCCTCCAAGGTAGTGGCTCTTAAACTGGAGAGCTCATTTAAAAGTACATACTCCGGGTTGGGGAGATAGCTCAGTCAGTAGAGTGCTTGCATTGCAAGCACAAATCCCTGGGTTTGATCCCCAGCACTGCAAAAAAAAAAAAAAAAAAAGGACATATTCCATGTTTGTACAAGTATGTCCAAATACACTCTACTGTCATGTATATCTAAGCAAAACAAATAAAATTTTTGAAAAAGAAAAAAGTTTTGAAAAGAGCATGTGTTTTAACACAATAAATAAATGATAAAGAAGACGTAAAGAAAATAAAAGTACATATCCTCAGGCCTCCGTCATGCAGAAGGCCTAGGATTGGACCACGATTCTGCATTTTTGAAAGAGTTCCCTCAGTGAGAAGCACAGACATGGTTAATAACCACTGGAAGACCAGTAAAAGCAAGGTAGGGCCATTACCATTCCTTCTTCCTCCTCATTTCAACCTCTGTTCTTGGTACATGGCTGACATTAAAGTGAATGTTTTTATAGAGTAGTTGCTACATAGCTAATCTAATGCTACCTCAATAAAACCCACCAAGCAATCATTATAAAATTGACAGATTTAATCTTTGCTGAGTAAACTCACTTGCCTAAGTTTATTAATGTGATTGATAAGATGGTAACCATATTTGGACCAATCATCATATGTAGCCCAAGTCAGAGGTTGCCATACCTTCTAAGAGTCTAAATCTATAACAACAATGTAAGAAATTACATTATACTGGTGCTAGGCCTTAGCTATCAGAAAAAGAAAGAAAAAAACCCAACCTGGTACAAGGAAGAAACAAGAAAACTCCTTGAATTTGAGCAATGAGCGCTAAGTGTTGTTGGGAGGGAAGGAGCTGTTTTTAAAAGGAAAAACTAAAGGTCTAATTAAGCCAACCCAACATTATGGATTCACTGCCTTACTTTTAAGGTCTGCAAGTCCTTTTAGAAATTTCACCCCCAAGGAAATCAAAAGTGAGCCAAATAGAGTTACTGATTCTCAAACACTAGAAGTGAATCACATAGCTTCAGGGCTAGGGCAATATGTTCTAGTGGTTTGGAGTTGCACAGGTTTGGAGTCACACACACCTGGGTTAAGAGTCTAGGTTCCATCACTTACTAGCTCTGTGACCTTGAGCAAAATATTTAACCTCTCTAAGGTTCGGTTTCTCCCTTCTGTAGTTTCCAAAGTGAACCAGGTTATCTCAAGCTGTGGTGCTCCTGTTTAGGCTGCTCTCTCTACCTTGAATACTACCCACTTCCTTTAACACTGACTCCTACTTCTCTCTCAGGTCTCAAATCCACATTGCATCTTCCTAGAAGTCTTATTTTCCTAGTCAGAGTTAGATAATGCTCTTAAGTGTCTTCTCCTCAAATGCCCTAACCATATCTTTAATCACAGTAAATATATGGTAATAGGCAGGGTTTTTTTTTGGGGGGGTGCACTAGGGATTGAACTCGGGGGCACTCAACCACTGTACCACATCTCCAGTTCTATTTTGTATGTTATTTAGAGACAGGGTCTCACTGAGTTTCTTTGCACCTCGATTTTGCTGAGGCTGGCTTTGAACTCACTATCCTCCTGCCTCAGCCTCCAGAGCCACTGGGATTACAGGTGTGCACCACTGCTCCACCACTGGTGATTTTTTAAATTGTGCTTCCTCCATCATTTAGGAATCAGTAAACTAGGGCCCACTGGCAAAATCTGACCTATTGTCTCTGTACAGCTCTCAAGATTAAATATATGTATATATACACATATATACAAATATATATGTATATATTTTACATTTTAAAGAATTAGTTTTAAAAAGAAGAATATATCATTCTTATGCGTCCCACATAGCCTGAAATATTTACTATCTGGCCCTTTATAGAAAAATATTTGATGACCCCTGCCATAGACCGTAATTTGAGAGCAAGAGCTCCTTTTTATTTTACTGTTATGTCCTACTCCTAGCACAATGCCTGGCACATAATGTACATTCTGATGCTTGCTTAATGAAAGAATGAATTAGTAAACTGGGCATGGTGGTGCATGCCTATAATCCCAGGAGCTCGGGAGGCTGAGGCAGGAGGATCTCGAGTTCAGCCTCAGCAACTTAGCAAGTCCCTAAGCAACTCAGTGAGACCCTGTCTCTAAAAAAATATTAAAAAGGACTGGGGATGCAGCTCAGTGGTCATGTGCCCCTGAGTTCAATCCCTGGTGCCAAAAAAATAAAGAAAAGAATAAATTAGTAAGTACAAACAATATTTTTAAGGTATAATTTATTATTATCTCCCAATGTCCAAATAAAATGTTCTCCACTTAGGCAAGCTTTCCCTGACCTTGGAAAAAAACTTGTTCAGATCACAGAATTTTCTATTCACATCTTTCTGAATAAACAGTTCTAAGGTCACTCTAAGTGATTAAAAAAAAATCTTGATTCAGTAATCAGTAGGTATTCAGTCTAAGAAATCGATCAAACTTTTTAGTGTTCACTCAAAAATAAGTCCCCTCAGCAGGGCACAGAGTCCCATACTTGTAATCTCAGAGGCCCTGGAGGCTGAGGCAGGAGGATCATGAGGTCAAAGCCAGCCTCAGCAACTTACCCAGGCCCTAAGCAACTCAGGGGGAATCCCGTCTCTAAATAAAATATAAAAAGGGACTGGAGATGCAGCCCAGTGGTTAAGCGCTCCTGGGTTCAATCCCAGGTACCAAAATAATAATAATAATAATAATAATAATAATAATAATAATAATGTCCCCTCTCCTTCCTTATGTTATGATTTGTAGAATATGGAGAAGGAAGAGTGATAGGTTTTCTTCTTTCTGTCCCACTTGCCAGCTCCTATGTGTAGTCTCATGAGGATAGAAGCAGAAACAGGGAAAAGGAGGTTAAGGGAATTGGTAATTTTTTCCTTAGTGGAATGACCTCCCACTCTCTGGGTCTCTGGCTCTTCTCTGTGTTCCTCAATGGATTCCATCACTGACGATCTCTCTTCTGCAATCCGAAAGACCTAGATAGGTTAATGTATTTCTATTTAGGTTGGTAGTTTTCAATTCCTTCTGCTCCTAAGAATTCAGTGGCTATCTTCCTGTTGCTGGGATCCTTCCACTCCTTTCAGTGGCTCTATTAGATAGGGTCAAGCATGAGTCTACCCTAGCTCTCTCTCTTTCTTGAGTGGCCCCCATTTGATTCCCAGAACTGTTTTGCCCAAACACTAGGAATGCAGACCAATCCCAACACAATCAACCTTGTCCTCCTGCCAAGGGCCACATTAGCTTTCTCAGAATAGAGTACAACTCCAATCTTCTGCCTCTCTACTGCAGGAAATAAATGTCAAGGTCTGGTGAAATACACTCTCACTAGGCCGGAAGTGAAGGAGGTAATCTCCCCTAAACCCATTACTCCTTTGCAAGATGGAGTAGTCTTAGCCTGGCAACAGCTCTCTGCAAAACAATGTTTTTACAAATTTCTCTTCTGACTCCCCTCTACAATAAGATTTTTATTTCTTGGAATCTATTCTGGATCATTTCCCTTATAAATTTGGTATATGATGACCTGGTTTTGGAATTTCTATTATAGGGCATCTATTATGTTTTCCTGGAAACTTGAATTTAGGTATTGTGTTACATAACTTTTACTTTTTTTTCTAATTAGGTAAGAAAACTACCCCTGCTGAAACCTCCAGTTAAGAGTCATGTTAATAAGCTCATCCTCTTTTGTCATGTACAAATTTGAGACAATATTTACTAAGCATCCATAATGTATGCTTTAGAAATATTTTCTCCTATAAACCTCCCTTTATAATTTCCTATTTTACAGATGAACAAACTGAGTCACAGAGAAATTAACTGATTTTCTTCAGATAAATCAGAAAATATAGATAAATCTGAGGTTGTATAACTTCAAAGTCCCTGATCTTTCTTCTATACCATGATCTTCGAACATTTCCACCAAAATACTCCAAATGGCAGAGAAGAGTGAACATATATTCCTGGGGAAGTCTGAGTAGCCCCAAAAGACCCCACCACGAGTGCAAAATTTCTCTGAATTTTCATCCTTGATCATAAAAATGCATGCAAAATTTACATTCCACTTGTCTATATTTATTGTCATATGAAGTATGTTTAAAATCTCTAAATTGACTTATATTCTCCCTATCCCAATATTTGAGTAAAATCAGTCCTCAAGGAAAATATACTGGGTTTATCCTGTACATTCATCAGTCTTGACCATAGTACTCCAACTTGAGAAACAAATACCAGATGGTGCTAATAGGGCATTTCGGATTTCGAGGAGCACCTCAACCTATTGTAACCACTGCAATGAGGGAAATAGAAAAGACAGAAGATGCAAGAGTTGTTAAAGAGAATGTGGAAACAAAGGGAAATCACTGCAGTAATGCTTTTTAAAAATTTTTTTAAGTTGTAGATGTACATATACCTTTAATTTTTAACTAATTTATTTTTTCTGTGGTGCTGAGAATGGAACCCACTGCCTCAGACGTGCTAGGCAAGAGCTCTACCACTGAGCTACAGCCCCAGCCCACTGCAATAATTCTTTAAGATTGACAAGACACTCACTAATACCATTCCTACTATAGTTACATATTAAAAATTGTTGATGACCAGGTATTGTTCGATGAATGATCCAGCAATGATTGAATGATATTGAAAAAGTGACAGGGGGACATTCAGCTGTCCTTAACTTGGAGATCGTGGAGCACAGAAATTGAATGACTATTTCTGAGGGAGAGGCAGTCATCAGGCTCTCAAAGGAGTCCAAAATGCATGAAGATTAAGAATTACTGCTCTGGGGAGGCGGGGCCTGGGGTTGTGGCTCGGTGGTAGAGCACTTGCCTAGCATGTGTTGAGGCACTGGGTTCAATTCTCAGCACCACATGTAAATTAATTAATTAATTAATTAAAGGTCCATGGACGATTTAAAAAATATTTTAAGAAATCACTGCTATAGAGAACAGAACTCAGACCTTCGGATTCTTGTGTCTTATTTTCAAATTCTGTCTGTAGGCTTAGTAAACTGTATGACAAGCTTTCTCTCTAAACCTCAGGTTCCCCATTTATAAAATGAGGATCATAATACCTAAGACAGTATTATTGTGAGCATTAAATGAAGTTCTTTGTGCTATATGCTTTATACAGGGTAGACATTCAAGAAATGTTAATCTCCTTCTTCTTACCATGTAAAAGATGGTAAAAAGGCATTTAAACTACAGGTGGATGCATCATTTCTAATTGAACATATAAGCTTTCTTCAAAGACGTTCTACCCTCAACCAGAAACTCTGACTGAGGTTAAATTTCCACAAAACATTCAAATTAAGTGTATTAACTTGGTGCCTGAAAAAAATTTCCCAAAGCTAGAAACACACAGATAGGAATACATTCTGTTTGTGAAGATGAACTTAATTAAATACCACCACATTCTGGCATATTTGGCTTCAATTGTAAGCATATATTGCTGTAAGATCTAAAATGAAAAATCTTTTAGATTGAGCAACAGATTTAAGCCTCTTCAATGACATATGAAGCAGTGTTTTATAAAGAAGAACCTTAGCTAAGCCTACAGATTCATGAAGAAGCCTGGAAGGGGTTAAAGTGGAAGGCTTACACAAACTTTGCTTTCTCCATTCTCTCTTATCTCCTCCCTCTCTCTGGGGCTCTACACAGCTAAGGCAGAGCGGAGCTAGATCGCTACCTTTCCTGCATGCTCTAAACTGTTGCCTGCAAAGGAGGAACTGGGGACTTAACTAATTCAGGCTGCTTCCATTCAAGTGTTCCAGACGGCACATACACATCCAAACAGATTTCTCTTTGCTCTTTGGAGCTTAGAAGAAACAGACATCTAAAACTGCACTCTGAAGCTGTAAGTGATAATTGGCATTTTAATAACTAATAGAAGATGCTTTTCTGTTTTTCTGAAAAGGGCTGACTCTTGATGAAGATGAAAGAGAAAGCATACTTTGCATGAACATAGTCCTGCTTCTTTGGTAAAACAAGGCTTTTCATTCTGTTTTCCAGATACTCCAGAGATGTTCCTGAACAAGTTGCCTGTTGGTGCAAGCTTCAAAAGGGATACTTAAATGGCCAACCCCATTCGTACTGTGAGCCAAAAAAGGTAAGAGAGATTTGGAAATATAATGATGCTATTCACAGTGAAGTGAGCGACATTATTTTATTTATCGGCAGGTGTGACAAATAGGCACCATCTGCCGCAGAAGGTACAGCAACTCCCACTTGTGCAAGCTTATTACTTAATGGCTCCAGCCATTGAAGGAGCACTTGCAGCTGAAATTGCTTTTTCATAGGTTGATATGAAACTGGATACTTTAACAGCTCTGACCTCCCTCAGTTTTTCCGCCCTCTCTGGGCAAATACATACAAACAGAATGTGTTAACTCTTGAAAGCTGTTGCAATTGATAGTTGTGACTTTCTTGTCTGAATTGTTCACTAATCATTTTTCTTAGCCGTTTGGTGGGATTTCAGTTCTGAAATTTTACAGGCAGGAGTCACACAGAATATGTAAAATGACCAGTGGGTTGTTTTCAGAACATTATCAATAAAAAGTGAAAATAACTACTAGGAGCACCTCAAGGACCAAAACTGGGTTAAGGGCACATTATTTCAATATCCCTTACACTGAGCTTAGTGTCTGCAACTTGGCAGACACTCAATAAAGATTTGTTGAATAAATGTCAGTCTGATTTTGGAAGCCATGCAGAACTTTGTTGCTGAATGGGATCCTAATTAGGATAAGTTGTACTCCATGTATGTATAATACATCAAAATACACTCTACTGTCATGTATATCTAAAAAGAACAAATAAAAAGTTTAAAAAATAAATGTTTCACTGGAGGAATCCCTCTTGAGCTTGATAGATGAAAAAAGCTTCACACACTCTTCTCATATAAAGGAGCAAAATTCATGATCTGTGAGTGTATTTTATTTTACTTCTGTGAGGTTATAAATATATTATGCCAATGTCAGACACCACCAAGGACTTGGCATTTAAGTGTTCATACTAAAAAACAAGATTTTTGTTACCAGGTATTTTACTTATTTACCAAGTTAATGACAAAACATGCGAACAGAAAATTAGGAATGCTTTTGAAACCAGAGTTTTGAGATGAGACTAGATTCCCCGCTTTGCCAATTTCTTTCTGGGTTTTTGTCCCACAGATTTGAAGAATAAAATCCATGGACAATAACAGAAGGGAAGAGTAAACGGTATAGGATTTATTTAAGTGAGAAGAGATAGAACTCCCGCCATAGGGGAGGGGGCTAGGTAACAGAAAAACCCCTTTTGGTGTGCCAACTTAGGTGTTTACATATGGTTCTGGTTAGAGCATGGACCAAAAGCTATGTTTAACAGGCATTAAAAAGTATCAGCTGTATCCTTTAGCCTGAGTTTTAATCCTTTCTGTAACTCCCATTTGGGTTCACCCCCACCTTCCATACCTAACCCCGCCTCACCCCCTTCTGGGACAAAGAAGAGCCTCAAGGTCTTTTACATTTGAAATAGGCCTTGATGGTGCCATTACTATTTCTATAGGTTAGCCTCCAGGTGTAATTTCTGCTTTTGAACAGAATCTCAATTTAGGCTCATTCCTTCTGATTGACCATTCGTATTCACATTCACATCATTCATGGGTATTTTGATTTACATTAGAAGTAAAGTAAACCCCATAGTCAGGTTAATGTTGGACACTGGCCAATTATTAATCTCCTGCCCTTTTTCTTCCAGACTTCTCTCCCCCTCTCTTTTTAAATATTTTTTATAGTAGATGGACAAAATACCTTTACTCTACTTATTTTTTTGTGGTGCTAAGGATCAAATCCAGTGCCTCACATATGCTAGGCAAGCACTCTGCCACTGAGCCACAACCTCAGCCCCTCCTTTCTTTTCTTCCTCCCTTCTTTCCCAGTACTCTTTTGGTTCCCTTACTTCTGTCCCTCACAATCACTCATTTCCTCCTACATTCCTCATTCTCTTTTCTCACCTTTACCTTTCTTTCTTTCTTGTGGTGCTGAGGATTGAACCCAGGGCCTTGTGCATGCAAGGCAAGCATTCTACCAACTGAGCTATATCCCCAGCCCTTCACCTTTCTTTCTTTCCATCCTCCTCCTTTTCTTCCTTCCTCTTTCTCCCATCCTTTCTTTTCCCAATTCCCCATTCCTCACTCTCCTCCCTCAACGACTTTCAACCACTTTTACAAAGACTGGAAATTGTTTTTTTTATTTATGAGCTTTTCAGAAAGGATTGCAGGATACCAAACTGATTCTATAAAGTTCTTCCCACAATAATTCCATTCCACAGAATGAATAAAATTTTTTTGTATGTGTGTACCAGGGATTGAACCCAAGGGTGCTTAACCACTGAGCCACATCCCAAGCCCCTAATTTCTTATTTTGAGACAGGGTCTTGTAAGTTACTGAGGCTGTCTTTGAACTTGTGGTCCTCCTGCCTCAGTCTCCTGAGCTGCTGGGATTACAGGCCTGAACCAAAGTGCCTGGCATATTTTTGATCCTTTTAAAGTTTTTTTTTTTTTTCAAATGGTGCAGAGCTTTTAATGGTACAATCATATTATCTGTGCAATTCATTAATTAGTTAGCAAAGAAAGCCATGGCAATCCTGCTCAGTAAGCTTTTGTTAGAAGTTCTCATAGATATAGAACCAGGATAAAAAAGAGAATTCCCCAATAACTAACTTTTCATTCATTCATTCATTTTAAAGTCCTTAATGTATTTAAGAACTTTATCCTTAATGAGATTAGACCTGTATGAACTGAACAGGGTGTTTGGTATTCTGCAAATTACAAAGGTTTTAAGAAATTATGTGACTAGGTTTCTCAACCCTCGGAGGAAACATTTAAAGAAATTGACAACTATACCTGGGATTCTTATTGTCTAAACTTCTCCAAGATTCATTTAATTCTAATAAACATGTAATAAATATTCAGACCTAAGAAAAAAATCAGGGTCGATTGTGTAAGAGATAAGAAATGTACTAGCAATCATTATAAAATCATCTATAGACAATTAGATTTCTAAAACTTAAATGTAAAATTTAACCCATCCCCTGTAATTTTTCTCTAAAAATGTGTAACTAAAATAGCAAATCAAAAGCAAAGTTTTTAAAATTCCTTAATTCTTCTTTATAGTCTGGGATTTATTCTCCTTTACTCAATAAGAGACCTGGGAATAAAGGAATAAAAGGGAAAGGGGAATCCAGGCTCTTTTTCAAGTTATACAGTCAGTCCTTCATATCCAAGAGTTCTGCAACTGTGATTCAACCAACCATAGTTCAACCAACTGCAGATAAAAATATTTGAAAAAATCCTGGCATGATGGTAAGTATCAGTAATCCTAGCAGCTAGGGAGGCTAAGACAGGAGGAATTCAAGACTAGCCTCAGCAACTTGCTGAGACCCTGTCTCTAAATAACAAAGGCTGGGGATGTAGCTTAGTGGCAGGGTGCTCATCTAGGATGTGTGAGTCCCTAGGTTCAATTCCCAGTATTACCAAAAAAGAAAAAAAGAGGAAATTTTGAAAACAATTTACATCTCTACTAATTACGTGCAGACTTTTATGTCTTGTGATGGCAAACAGTAAATATAATAACCTATTTATGTAGCACTTACATTGCATTAGATATTATAAGTTATCTAGAGATGATTTAAAGTATACAAGAAGATGTGCATAAATTATATGCAAATATTATGCCATTTTATATTTGGGATTTGAGCATCTTCAGAATTTGGTATCTATGGAGGTCCTAGAACCATGCTCCACAGATAATAAGGTCTGATTCTGTTAGAAATCAAATCAGAAATAAAAGAAGATTGTTCTTTTTCTAGTTATCAGTGGTAAGTGCATTTCTTCAATCATATCCATGTAGTTATTCAGTTATTATTAAGTGACTACTGTGAGTACAGCTGTGTAAGGCATGGAATGTTGAAAGAGATCCTCAAGGAGTTTATAAGTTAGTATTTAGGGGGAAATGTATCTGATAGATATCTACAATATTGGGCAAAAGTGATTCCTCTAAGAGAGATACAAAACAGGGTAGGAATTCAGATTGGGGTGGGAAATCAAGGTCAGCTTCATGAACTGAACCCTGAAGAATGGTAGCATTTCCTTATGCAAAGATATGTAAAGATGGAAGGAACTTTTCAACCAAAAACATGGAAGCAGGGAAGTATGTGGATATATATTTAAAGGATTTAAAATCAGCATTCTACAGTGACATAGTCACATCCATATTTTTGTTTGTTTGTTTGTTTGTTTTGTGGTGCTGGGGATTGAACCCAGGGCCTTGTGCATGCAACTAAACTATATCCAACTAAACTATATCCTCAGCCCCCAAGTCCATGTTTATAGCATTCACAATAGCTAAGCTATGGAACCAACCTAGGTGCCCTTCAACAGATGAATGGATAAAGAAAATGTGGTATATATACAAAATGGAATTTTACTCAGCCATTAAGAAGAATGAATTTATGACATTTGCTAGTAAGTGGATGGATCTTGAAACTATCATGCTAAGTGAAATAAGTCAATCCCCCCCAAAAAACCAAAGGTTTTCTCTGATGTGTGGAAGCTAACCCACAACAGGGGTGGAGGGAGAATAGAAATTCAGTAGATTAGACAAAGGGGAAAGAAGGGAAGGGAGGGGATATAGGAGAAAAGAAAGACAGTGGAATGAGTCTGACCTAACTTTCCTATGTGCATATATGAATACACCACAGTGAATCTCACCATCGTGTACAAAAATGGGGTCCTAATTAGAATAAGATACATTCCATTCTTGTATAATTATATCAAAATGGATTCTATCATGTATGTAAAAAGAACCAATTGAAAAAAGAACAAGTACTATAGTTTGACTAGAAAGGAGGATAATGGTAGGAATTAAGGTCAGCCTGGGCATTGACAGCCTTGAAGGGGAAGCTAAGGAGAATGTAATAAAGTTCAAAGGCAATAAGGAAACTCAAAGGACTTCCAAAACTTTATTCCTTTTTCATCCTACTAGAATAATCATAAATAAATAACATAGTAATAGCATGTAGAGTACAAAAGGACAAATTGAAGATTATGTACAAACTGATACTTTTTTTAAAAAACAAATTTTAAAACAAAACTAACATTGTTTAGGCTTGGGGTGTGTGTGGGTATATAAATAAAAGGAAAGTAATGATTAATGAAATGTAGGGTATTGGGCACTTCTGGAGAGAAAGGTAAGAGGTCAAGATGGGGGACCCATAGGCAGATGTGTCAATTATGCTATTCTCACTCTTAAATTTGGTAGGTGTTCATTCACAGATATTTGTCTATGGGTGTTCATTATGTTAAGTAAACAAACAAGGACCTGAATTTACCAACAATGACAATATGCCATAAGCCAAGGAGTATGGTTTATCCAATTCTGTGTATTTGAGATCCAAGGGTAAGTAAAAGGATACTATACTACTACAGGGCACTCTCCCAACTGGCTTACACTGCCAGTGTTTCTTTCTCCTTCCACTTCTGTTCTGAAAGGCAGGTGGATGAGTAACTCATGAGATACAGGGGTGAAAAAAATCCATTGAGCTCTTATCTCTGGCCTAGTACCATTTTTTTGTTTGTTTGGTTGGTTGGTTTGGTTTTGTTACTGGGGATTGAACCCAAGGGTACTTGACTACTAAGCCACATCCCCAACCCTTTTTATTTTTTATTTAGGGACAGGGTCTTGCTGAGTTGCTTAGGCCTTGCTAAATTGCTGAGGCTGGCTTTGAACTTGCTATCCTCCTGCCTTAGCCTCCCAAGCCACTGGGATTACACATGGGTGCCACCTTGCCTAGCAGGGATTATTACCATTCTTAAGGAAAGGAGCTGCAGGGAGAATAAATGGTGAGAAGGAAAACAATACGGATTGACCATATACACACCTAGGGGGCAGCTGAGATCAAAGAATGTCTCTGTGTGAGCTACTTGGGACTGTCCTGAATTTGAAGTGCTCTGTTCTGTTTGTAAAATGATGCTTCTCAACCTTGGCTGCCTATCAAAATCACCTGTAGAACTTTTAAGTAATACATATGATTATACCCCCACACAGACCTAGTGAATCAGAACTCCTGGTATGTATATTTTCCAAAAGCTTAGTAAGTAATACTGAGGTACAAGAGTGAGAGTGTACTTAGAAACCTTAAATGGATGACTTGTTATAAGTACAGATTTCAGGGTCCTGTCCCTAGAGTTTCTGACCTAGGAATCAAGGGAAAGGGCCCAGGAATCTACATTTAATAGGCACCCTCTAGGTGCATTATTTCAGATGAAAGGACTTCCCTGGGACCACACTGAGAAACCTTGTCTCCAATTTTCAAAGCCCTAGGGCCTCAAGGTGATTATTCTGTGTGTTTGTTTCCTAGAGCTGCCATAACAAAGTTGCATAAATTAGGTGGCTCGAAACAACATATTTATTCTCTCAGGTCTGGAGGCTAGAAGTCTGAAATCAAGGCATCAGCTGAGCCACACATACTATGGATCACAGGGTAGAATTCTTCCTTGTCCCTTCTCACCTCTGGTGTTTGTTGGCAGTCCTTGGCATTCTTGACTTACAGATGCAGCAGTCCAATCTCTGTTTCTGTCTTCTTTTTGTGTGACTCTGTCTTCTCTTACAAGGACAACAGTCATTGGATTAGGGCCCATTTAATGTCCTCATTTTAACTTGATCATATCTGCAAAGACCTTATTTCCAAATAAGGTCACATTCACAGGTACCGAGGGTAAAGGACATCAGCATATCTTGCGTGACACAATTCAACATGTGACACTGTTTTAAATACTTTTTAAAAAGGAGGACTTACAATTAATAAAATAAATTAACTATGTTCTTTAGATGGACTGGGTAAAGAAAAAACAATAGTTAACACTCAATGTGAAGTATTCAAAGAATTACCAGAAAAAGTTTAGTTGAAAAATGCATGTTCCTGGACCTTGATCCCAAATAACCAAAAATCAAAATAGTTGTCCCTTTAAGTATGGCAAAAATGTTTCTTAGACTATTGCTCCCAAGATAGTAGAAAGAGACCCTCTCTCTTTACTTTTGTTTCTTGTGAACCAGGTGGCTCTGAGTGGGCGGTAGGGACAATAAATTAGTTGACTAAGAAAAATACAGATTGCAGAAGATAAGTAATGTCAGCTAGGAAATCTAAACTTAAAGCTGAAGTACTCCCAGGTTAAAGGGAAAAATTTTTAAATGATAGGAAGAATAATGTGATTGTTAGAGCTATTTCTATGAACTCTCCTTGGCTATGTTAACAAGAGACAGAACTAGGCTATACTGTCAGCAATCTGCTACTATTGCACATACAAGTGTGACAGGTGTTGGTTGTTTATATTTATTTTAGTCACCCATATTCAATATTAATGTTTGGAATGGCAAACCAAATCATTTTGAGAAACTTCAACAGTCAATATTTGACCTTAATTTATACCCTGGAATGTTTTTGCCAAAAATGACAAGGTTCTATCTTGGCTAATAATGAAGGATGTAGTTATTTGCTCAGAATAGACATACCCTGTCAATTCCTTGTGGTCTACAAATGCTAGAAAAAATGTGTAGTCTCACCACACAGATATAAATGAGAACAAAAAAGGAGAAGCCTGCATTCCTGAATATTCCATGATTCATTCAGGTGAAACTGGTACTGGAAACTGGACATTGAAAAATGAATTCCTAAATTTAGGTTTCCATGTTTCAGCAGTAGGCTTTCCTGATTAAGGTAGATCTGTTATTTCCAGACCTGGTTATAAGTTAAAGTTACTTGGGGAGCTTTTAAAAATTAACAATGCTACCTGGCATGGTGATGCATGCCTGTAATCCCAGCTACATGGGAGGGTGAAGCAGGAGTATTGCAAATTGGAGGCCAGCCACTGCAACTCAGTGAAACCCTGTACCAAAATAAAAAGAGCTGGGGATGTAGCACAGTGGCAAAAGACTCCTGTACTGCAAAAAAATTAAAATTAAAATTAAAACAAAAGACAATGCTTGGGCCTCATCCCAGACCAATACAGTCCAAATCTCTAAATGGTGCCCAGGTCCCTACTGTGAAGATTATTATACAGAAATCTAGGTTGGGCCCAAGACCTGTATGTTAATAAGGACTTCAGGTAAATCAATAAGTATGAAAAAACATTCCTAATCTTGCCTAGTTATTATCTGTTCTTTAGTGATATGATTTTTTTCTTTAACCTTTTCTTTTGTGGGGGTTACCAGGGATTGAACTCAGGGGCACTCACTACTGAACCACATCCCCAGCCCTATTTTGTACTTTATTTAGGGACAGGGTCTCCCTGAGTTGCTTAACACCTCCCTTTTGCTGAGACTGGCTTTGAACTTGTGATCCTCCTGCCTCAGCCTCCTGAGCTGCTGGGATTACAGGCGTGAGCCACTGCGCTGAGTTCTTTAATCTTTTAATAACTATTTTCTGCATAGGAAAGAAAAACATTCAAAATTATGGAAACTCATTATTTTAAAACTATTTTGCTATAGGCAAACCATTTTGCAATGTATTAGTTCATTTCTAGTTCAAAACAAAATTGCCATCTGTTTGTCTTAGATACCTAAATCTTTTTTTCTTTTTCAGGAAAAAAAATCTGTGAAAGAATCTTAAGAGCCAAATTTCCTAAACCTAGATCTACTGCTGTCAGCATCTCTGAGACCTCCTCCATCTAAGAATTACCAGGTCTGACAACACTTTCACTACAACCTACAGTGAGGAATGTCAACAAAGCTATAGAAAACTCCTGTCCTTCTAGACTTACAACCCTCAAGCTGTGCACCTGAGCAGGAACTTTACCATCCTTAGGGAATATTCAGAAAGACAGACAAGACTCAGAAATGCTGAGTCAGAAATTTACAAAATCCTTTAAAAGTTCTCCTTACAGAAGAACCTAATTAAATCCACATAGTTAGTCCACACATCTAGATGAGCTATAGATAAAAGGAAGCCTTTCTCCCTCTTTGAACATAGAGTAAAAGTCTGATATAATACTCTAAGTGATTTTTGTCCCCATACCAGTATTATAAAGCAGCTTTACCATATTTATATTAATCAGTATAAGAGTAGGAGTGTGATAAAATTTTATTTACATGTATTTTTTTAATTAAGAAATTCTGATCAAATCTACTTGGGAGGAAGGTGTTTGCTGTGCTGGAAGACAGACAGGGTGTGACAATTGCCAAATTAGAACATCATTTTTTTTTTTTTTTTGCTTGTGCAGTACTCATTCCTGTCTGAGAGTGATTGGTTTTTATAAGATTGGTAGAACACCCCCACTATATTCAGAGACAGTCTAAGTGACTGTGGAATGCCTCGAGGGCAATAGAAATAAAATAGAAACAGGTATCAGCTCAAGACTTGAGGGATGACGGAGGTGCACTTTAAGTACCATGGAAATCTCACTGGACGAGCCCATTTCCCCACTCTGGCAACAGAGGTTGACACCACTTCCGACAGGTATTCCAACCTGTACATGTATGTGGGCTTATTCTTGAGCCTCCTGGCCATTCTCCTCATCCTGCTCTTTACCATGCTCCTTCGGCTCAAACATGTCATCTCACCCATCACCTCTGAGAGCACAGAAAGTGTTCCTCAATTCACAGATGTAGAGATGCAGAGTCGAATCCCCACTCCTTAAAGCCAGGATGAAGATGAGCTTTAACAGATCTCAGTGAACCCTTGTACGTTGATGTCCAGGAAAGCTTGCTTTCTTACATGAAACTTCTCATGCAACAACAAGTCGTTCATGTTTTCTTTGTGTTGTTCTTCATTTTGACTCTGCTTGTGGAATATCTAAGAGGTTTAAGACTCACTCTTTGAAAGGAATATAGAAAATGGCAGCTGGATGGGAGGGCAGGTTTCCATAGTAACTAAAGAGAGCCTGGGCCTTGAAGAAATTTCAGACCACAGAAATTCGTAAGCAACTGTCATTAAAAACACAAAATCCCTGGAAGCTCCAAGAGCAAACAAGGAGAATTTGTCCTTGAAAGGTACGAATGTTCCAAGAGGGTACCCCAAGAAAAGGACAAGTTTTAATTGATCACTTCAGCCATAAAGAATCACCTGTGCTGACATAAGGCTAAATCATGTCAGAGTTTAATGGAAGAGACCACTAACCTTTTTCCAAAAGAACAGTGATTTGATGATCCTTAGCCCATCAGGTTTGTCCCAAATGAAAGAAAAGATTCAAAGAAACTGTTTCAATTTAAAGAGCAAGTTTGCAGGAAGAAGTTTCTAGTAAATGAACTCACTTAGGGAGAGAAAAAATGTGCATACTATATCTGTGTTATTATTATTACTGGACTTTTAAAAATTCAAATAATGGCAGATGTATTACTAAAATCTGGAATGATGAGCTGCCCCCAAATCAAGGGAAAAATAATTCAAAATGTTCTCATGATAAGGAACTCTATATTAAACGTGCAGCTTCTTTGTCTTTTTCTCCCTTCCTGTCACACTCTAGGATTGAGTTACACACAAATATGAACTTTGTTTAAAGGTGGCCTTGGCAAAGAAAATTCAACTGTACTTTAAAGCATAAATGAAATAATCTTGGTATTCTGTTATTGAGTAATTGGAGCTTTGGACAAATTATTTCAGCTTTCTGAGTTCCAGGTTTTTCTTGCTAAAAAATTATCAGAGAGCTATTTAGTCATCACTAGACTCTTCAATCTGAATATACGAAAAACAGAGAGACAAAAGACTAAACAGTTCTCTCCAACAAATCCTTGTTGAAGTCAGTGTCCTCAAATGTTACTTTTGTCTTTCCCAGAAAATGCTCCTCTCTTCCTGATCCCTGCCAAAAGATGAAGTGTTTCACTTATTACCTACAGGAGAAATATAGTTTGAAAAATTCCATTCTCATAAGTAGCCTTCGTATGCCAGTAGTAGAGAATTTGATTTTTTAAAATTAACTTTCCAAAGGAAAACCAAAGGAGATGAGTACTGTTTACAAATTAGAAATTAGAAAATCAGTCATATTCCTGCCACCAAAGGACTAGTACACCTGTGCTAGATTCTACCAGCTCAAAAAAGAAAAAAAATTGGTCCTCCCTTGCACCTAAAAAGCAGTGATCAAATTTCACAGGGTGTTCCCTTGGGAACTGGTGGTAAGAGAGAAAGGGAATGGATGTGAAGTTAATGCCACCCCCACTAGACATGTAGCTCTCTATAGTCTGTAACCAATTTAGATTGGCCCCTTTACTCTGATCTAAATCTAGCTTGGTGGTGTAATTCCCAAGTGCTTTCCACTTTTATACACAGTCATTTGCCAATGCTCTCCTCTCCAAGGGGCTGCAAAGTGTGAAATCCCCACGTGCAGAGCTAAACTTAGCTGCAAGGCTGACTACCACACCTGTTACAACTGTGTACCATCAAGAAATGGCGGGTGCATTCTGCACCATACAGAACAAATTAGCAGGTAGGCTAAGACTCAGTTTGGGCGTACTTTTCGCTTTATATTTTCCAAAACGCAAAGCAACTCTTATTACATCTCGGTGGTTTAAGTTGTGCCTTTATTCAATACCCAGACTCAATGGACAATTTAACATTTTAACTCTCAGCAGCCATTCATGAACTTCGAAGACTGGCAACACACTCCAGAGCTTCTTAAGGACATTGTCTTCCTTCACTCCAGTATTTGAATGCACTTTACAGTTGAGAAGTCAGTGGCTGGATAAATGAAGGAACAGATTGTACTTTCAGCAGCAGTGAAAGATACTCAATGCCTTGTTGCTGAATGTGATGAAAACACAGACTGTAAATCTATTTCCTGTTCAATCCAAATTTCAGGAGATTAAAACTGCTTTTTAATCACTGACTTGATGATGATTCCTAATTTATGATCAGGTTTCTCACCTGGAAAACAACCACCCTCTTTCATCACAACTACCCCGTGGGATCCAGATCTTCACTGAGCATTAACCAAAACACATAGCATGGCTTATCCTAAAATAGCAATGTAACCCCCACAATTTCCAGTGATAACATAAATGAAAATGCATTTAAGCGGATGTGTCATTATCACGACTTATGTGGTATTTAATCTTTAGGAAAATAAACTGAATGTTTTCATGATAGTAAATTTACCTTAAAGAAAAAAAGCTCCCATTTATATTAACTAATATTATATCCCCAAAGGTATTAATTAACATATATTACTGCTGAAAGAATCAGCTAGAATAACCAGTAGACACAATTTGAATTTATTCTTCTATCCAAAATGTTGACTTGGCAATTCCCTGCCTACCCCATTGTCCCAAGACTGCATGTTAACTGGTATATAAAAAGGTAGGTTATTTACAAGTAGATGTACTGTTTTAAAATAAAAAGAAATGTTCTTCACTTTTTATTATATTGAACCATATGAAATTGATATTTTTGTAGATAAAAAGTATCCAAACATCAGCAATTTCATATAATTCAACCTAATACAAAGACTCACCACATGAATTCTTTAAACAATAAACTCTCAATATGTCTTAACATAATTCCATTTCTAAAAATTTACATTGCATATATTTCAGAATCATGGGCTATGTAAAACAAGGTATATTATAAAAGGTTTATGTATTATGTATTAGCAAATGTTAAGATAATCAAGTAAAGATGGATTCATCCAGCCTAACCTTTCCATTAATGCCAAATCTGAAGCTTTAGACTCATAATTGAGTTTGACCACTACAGATCTCACCATACTTACTGAGTAGGTATAGGGGTTCATTTAATGCATTTAAATGATTATATTTAGTAAGAAGTTTTATTCACTTGCATTTGTACAGAAGAACTTTTTAACAAGATGAAGTATTGTATGAAAGAAAAATTTAGTTTCGTTTGAAATCACTTGTTTGGAATAGATTTATATTGTGTAAAAACAAACATAATATTAGCATCAATGTTTAGCATGTCATTTTTGTTCCTTGGACAATAAATTCTGACTGATTTGCTAATAAATACCTATTGTCTGAAGAATGTAAAGAACATTACATTAGCCTCTTCAACCCAATATAAATTGTAATAACTGCAAATTTGTGGGACTTATCATTTTGAGGTCTCATTATTTTTTCTTATTGTTTAATCTCCGAGCTTTTATTCTCTTTCCACTTGAAACCCTGGGGGTGCATTTGTTTGTGTGTTTAGTAGTAAGATGTGAAAAAATGAATGACTGACATCTGTCAGTGAGGATTACATGAGGGAACAGTGAGATCAGGTGTCCGAAGTGCCAATAGCCTTTACCATTTTCCCCCAGTAGGATGTTTTTAATGGATCTTCCCTTTTGTATTTTGTTCATTTGATCTTCACAGCAACCCTGTGAGTAATAAACAGAGGTATGAAGTCTGTTTTACAAAAGATACAAACCCAGAGACACAAACCAAATCACACAGAGGCAGTTTCAAGATTACAATACAAGTCTTGGTACTTATAGTTTAGAACTCTTCTCATCATGTTTTGCTTTGTGAGCACTGAATAGACATTTCAAAGCTATCAATTCTATAACACTCTGAGCTCAGCAAAGAACAGTTGAACTCTATAGGTATTAACTCCCCATGTCTAACAATTCAAAACAAATACGACAATTCTGCCATCTCTTAAAATAACTTTATAGGTGCAGCAAGATACATTAGCAGACTATGGGAAGTTTACACAAAGCAGATACTGCAGCATTAATTTACATGGACAAAAGAAATGGGCAGAAATATGGATGGATTATCACCCACAATGCAGATCCCAATCTTCTGATGTATAATTTACTGTTTACAGTCAATGCCAATTCTTCAATGCATGATTTTTATCTCTTGCCTCCCCACCCAGAAATGAGAACATCTCTTAAGTGAAAATAATATTCTTATTTAAAATCGTATAATGTTTTAAGTGTATTCAGTAATTCCATTGTTCTCTACAATAAATGCTATGACTTGGAAAGGGAAAGAATTACTGACTAGAGAATCTTTCTCTAGCCACAAAGAATGAATTGTACTTTCCAAAAAGAGACAAAAATATGAATCTACATAGAATAAGAAAAAGAAATGCACATAATAAAATGTAGGTGAGGATATTTCAAAGACTAATGAGTGATTTCAGGAATGATTAATTTTCATACCAAATATTTATTAATTAAATCATACAACATTTAGGAGAAAAATAGAGATAGATTACACACACAATGTATTGGGCTAGGTTCTGTAGGATCTATAGTGTGCAATCTAAAAGTTTACACTGAATAAATGCTGAAAGTCACTCATTCATTCATTTAGTAAACTTTTATTCAGCACACAGTCTATGCATTGGTTACAGCCTAGTAGGATGTACAATATTACCCAGATAATAGCAAGAACGCTGTGCTATAAAGATGTATATAGGGCTGGGACTGGGGCTCAGTGGCAGAGTGCTTGCCTAGCATGCATGAGGCACTGGGTTCCATCCTCAGCACCACATAAAAATAAATAAATAAAAAACAAAGTATTGTGTCCATCTACAACCAAAAAAAAAAAAGAGAGAGAGAGATGTATATATTATTTGTGTATATATAAAGAGGAGGGGATGCTGCCTGGCTTGCCCTAGACTTCATTAGGAAATGATACCTAAACTATAATCTAGTAGCTGCGTAAAAAGAGCAAGTAAGGCTAATATTCCCTAGTGAGAACAGCATGTGTAAAGGTTCTGAGGTCAAATAAACTTGGCACACTTGAAGAAAGACAGTGAGTGGTGGGGTGGGGGGGGGCAGGATCCTCCAGAAGACTGGAAAAATTGTTAGGGACTGGAACATGTAGGGAATTGGGGGCAATACTATAGATTTTTCATTTTATTATACACACAGAGAAGAGAACTCTAGCAATAGTGTAGAGGATGGATTGAAGAAGGAGGAAGAAGGGGGCAGGGAGACCAATTGAGAGGCTATGACAATGATTTAGGAGAAATAGGCAATGCCTTACACTTATCACCTATCAGGTGATAGTAGTAGAGATAAAGAGAAATGGATAGCTTTGAGATAAGATTTTCTTAGATAAAATTGATTTTCGTAGATAAAATCAGTATTGCTTGGTGATAAATTGGATAAGTTGGGTAAATAAGAAGGAAGAGTCTAGAATGAATTACAGATTTCTGGTTTAAAGGTTGATGGCTTTATTCACTGAGACAGAAAACAAAGGAGGAAAATCAGGTCAAGAGGGAGATAAAGGACTGGGAATATAGCTCAGTCGGTAGAGTGCTTGCCTTGCAAGCACAAGGCCCTGGGTTCGATTCTCAGCACGGCAGAAAAAAAAAAAAAGGAGATAAATTCAGTTTGGGATGTGTTTAGTTCAAAGTTTCTTAGAGACATCTAAATGAAGAAGTTAAGTAGGCAGTTGAATAATAGTTCTGGAACTCAGAAGAGAGGTTTGGACAGAAACATAAATTTAGAACGGATTGTATAGTATAGTGCACTAAGGAAAAGAATGCCAATAATTAATGTAACCATAGACTATGCCTTAATGTGTTCTTCCCTTGTCTTTGGAGGGTTGACCACTTGTCAAGTAGGTTGGGGGAAATGACTAGGTTTAAGGGTTCTCAAACTACGTAGATTGATCAGAGAAATTTAGGAACAGGAAAAATAGAAGAGAAAGTCAGAGCCAAAGTCCCCTCTGGGGGAAGAAGTAAGACTCCAAGATTTATGTACAAAAGTTAGGAGCAGGACTATAGATAAGAGAGAATTTGGGCCAATAAAATTCACTGGAGCAATGTAGGAAGAGGGTCCTGAAACGTTGCAGTGAACATGATAGTTGTCAAACACAGGTGTGAGGCTATGTTATCATGGTCCTAGAAGAAAACAGTTGGCATTCTCAAAAAGGGGAGTAAAGTAACACTAATGGGAGGACTATTTATAAAAGGGTGGACATATTTAAGGGGCCAACAGGAAATGACAAAACACCCAGAGACTAGCAACAGTAGAAAGCTATTACCATTCGTAGGCTTAAAGAAAAATGGAGTAGGTGCTGTGATTAGAATCTGGCATGTCCTGTTGCCATGAGAAAGAAACTAACAATATGTGGATTTAGACAAAGAAGCAGAATCAGCAGGAAGTTGAACCGTACACATATAGAAGGCAAAATATAGAGCAAAAATGGTGAAATTAGTAAAAGTAGGAACTTGGATCCAAATGCAAATAAAAGAAACAAGACTTTACTCCCAACCTTAGACTCTGAATCTCATTAAATATTAGATATCTGAACATTATTTATCTACAGATACCTGAAGACAAGCTAATTACATGTCTTATCCAAATCCTTCAAAATTTAACATATCAAACAACCAGAATAGCCAATATTTTTTCATCCATCTAATTTATTTGTAGGTGATGCTGAGATCTACTAGTTAATTCTAACATTATTTATACTCTAGAGTTCAGACTTGTGAATAGAGAATATTCTGGAGAATAAGTGACATTGATTTCAAACCTATGAGAAGAATTTCCACATAAAAGTGGTAGAGACATTCTATATAGTTTCAAAAGACAGAGTTATGATGAACAGATAGAATTTAGAGGGAAATAATTTTGGCTAATTGTGTTTCTAGTAACAGATTTCCTGCAATATGTCAGGCTTCCTTGCAAAATAGAATATTATTGAAACAGTTAAAGAAATGTCTGAAATACATATTAGAGATAGTGATAATAACTGCTAATGTGTTTTAAAGAGTATGACTTAAGCTCTACAACCTATGAATAATATTCTACATGCCTTTTTTTATTTTTTATTTATTTATTTTTTTTTTTGGTACGGGGATTGAACCCAGAGGACGCTACTGAGCTACATCATTATTTTAATTTTGAGGGTCTCCCTAAATTTCTGAGACTGACTTTGAACTTGCAATCCTCCTGCCACCACACTGGGCTCTATGTGGACTTTTATTGAAACTTAACAAAAAACTGTAAAGTAGGGGCTGGGGAGATAGTTCAGTTGGTAAAGTGCTTGCCTTACAAGCACAGGGCCCTGGGTTCGATCCCCAGCACCACAAAAAAAAAAAAAAAAAAAAAAAAAAAAAACCTGTAAAGTAGGTATTACTATCATCCCCATTTTATCTGTGAGATACTGAGGTTTAGGGAGGTTAAATAACTTACCCCAAGTCACACAGCTAATAATGGACACAGAACTGGCATTCTCATCCACAGACAACTGATTCCAGAACATATAAGCTACCATTATTCTATACTGCCTACCAAATGCTATAGAAGTGATTCATACATTGGCTAGGAAATTAAATCAGATGACCTGTGGGACTTCTAAGATTGTGTGTGTGTGTGTGTGTGTGTGTGTGTGTGTGTGTATAAATGTGTTTACATATGTATGCAGTATATGTCTATATCTCTATACACAAAATGTATATGTATCCATATCTCTATACATAGAAAATATGTACAAATATATCTGCATATATGTATGTTTGTACCTCAATATTATTTTTGATCTTTATCATTAATTTTCACTGTTGAATTCTGTTGTATAAATATACAGATATTTTATCCATTTTCTTGGATGAATATTTTATTTGATATTAATACAGCATATCAGCTTTCTTTTGGTTAATATTTGCCAGGTCTGAATTTTTCCATCCTTTTACCTGGAGTTTTCATGATCTTCCACTTAGGTATTTATCTCTTAAGTAAAATATTAGATTTACCTCTCATTTTATTTTAAAATGTCTTTTTTTAAATAAGTAAATAAATAAAAAAAATAAAATGTCTCTTAATTGGTGTGCTAAGCTCATTTACATTTACTGAGACTACCAATTGATTGTGTTATATCACTATTATCATTATTACCCTTGTTTTTCCTTTCCTTTTTTCCTCCTTTTCTAAATTTTGTTCAATTGCTTCAGTTTCTAATTTCATTCTATTTCCTGTACCAATTTGGAAATTAGGTATTCTATTTCTATTATTTTAGTGATTTGTTTTAAAATAAGATATTTATGGTACTCCATGTGAAGGGTAAAATTCATCAGTATGTCTGGTCTCGTTTTTTTTTGTAATATAAAGACTGCACAGTAGATTCATTTTAAAATAATATATTTATGGTACTCCTTGTGAAGGGTAAAGTTCATCAGTATGTCTGGTCTCATTTTTTTTTTAATATAAAGACTGCACATTAGATTTCTTTCAGTTTCTTTCTTCCCATCTTCTATATCACTCTTGTTGAGCATTTTATTTCCATTGTGGTTTATTTTTTATTTAATATCTACTTTTACTGAAGTAATACATAAATGAATCTCCTCAAAAGCATACTCATGCTGAGTATGAAATGCCTTAGACAAAGGACACATCTTGTGATTAGATTTACATAAAATTATAGAAATATACTTCCAACTGAGTACATGTGGTGACTGTTGAGGACTTCATATATTCCTAGTCTGAGTTGAGATGTACTATAAGTATATATTGCACACGGGATTTCAAAGACGAAATATGAAAAAAGAATGTAAAATATCTAATTCATCATTGGTATACTAAGCAAGTTGAAAATCATACTAATCAAGCAGACATTGGATTATATAAGGAACATTATTAAATTAACATATCCTGTTACTTTTTACTTTTTATAACATGGCTAACAGAAAATTTAAAATTATACATATGACCCTGTTTGGGGGTCACATTATATTTATATTTGGTAGTAATATTCTAGAGAAAGTTAAACTTATGTATGGTGAAAACAATCTAAACAGTGATTACCTTTGGGGAAACAAGGATAGGATAGGGATGAACAGGGATGGTCAGGAAGGAACTTCCCATAGTGATAAATAGGTTTTATGGCTTGTGGAGGTTAGCATTACACAAGCTATTAATTTGTCAAAACTCTTCAAATGGTACACCTAAGATTTATGCATTTGAATATATACATACTGTTTTTGAGAAAAGAGCCATAGCAAATATTAGTCTCTAATTAATTATATACATGCTGAAGTATTTAAGGTATTTTCAATTTATTTTGAAATGCAACAAAAAAATAAGATAGTCTGATGAATGGATGAAGAAATAGTTGTATCATACCACAAATAAAGGGCTGGGGTTGTGGATCAGTGGTAGAGCACTTGCCTAGCATGTGGGAGGCACTGGGTTCTATCCTCAGAACCACATAAAAAATAAATAAATAAATGTTATAAAAAATCTTTTAAAAATAAAAATAATATAACAAATCATTAATTATATAATTTGGGGGTTAACCTAAGGATGCACACTGTATAACACTTTTAATTTTTCTGTATGTTTGAAAATGTCTATTAGGAAATGATGAATAAAATAATACATATAGATAATTTTAAAAGTTAAGCAAAACTTCTCCTTCCAACTGCTGGAATAACAGATATGTGATTTATGCTCCTGACTTGCAACAACTAAAAAATAAAATAGAAACAGATGAGATACGTGAAATAATGATATTCAAGTCACTAGACATCAGGAAATGAAGGACAGTCATCTGAAGACGTGAGAAATAAGTGAAGTGATCCCTATGATTGCCCTAGCTTACTGCTTTAAGAAATTTTCAGGCAACAGCATAAGGAAGGGTATTTCATACTGTTGAAGATATGGAGCTAAGAGTCCAGGGAAACCAATAGAGCTGGAGTTAGTAGGACAGAGATAGAATCCCAGAGACCAGTACATATGCATGAAAAAAATCTACCCGAAGTCAGGGAAGGAACAAGAAGAAAGGATTAGGTTAGTATCTCTCACCCAGAGAAGGCCAGAAATAGTGCCTATACCCACCATTCAGATTAGAAAAACCTAAAATTTATGGGACAGTGAGTGGTGTACCCGGGAAGGTCTTTCCTCCGTAATAGGAAACTATAGCCCTGGTCTGAGCTTTGATTTAGACTCACCTAAATAAACCACAAAAAGAAGACCTAAAAAGATTAAACTATTTCCAAGTAATCTCATTGAAGAACAAAACTCACAAAGATTTATAGGAATACACATATATCTAGTACCTAAAAAGTTAAAATCCAGACTGTTTGGCAGCCAATCAAAGATTACCAGATTTACAAACAATCAGAGATGTATGACCCCTATTGAGGAAAAAAAATCAATCAAAACTGACCCTACCAAAGATATTAAAATTAGCATAGAAGGACATAAAGATGATTATTATAATGGTATTTCATATGTTTAATAATTACATATAAAAGATATAAAAAGAAGACCAAAATTGAATTATAAAAATAAAAACACTATCAGAAGAAAAAAAGATAAGTGGACATAAATGCATAGCAACATTAATTATACAAAAAGAAGAACACATAGAATAAAAGAATACTGAAAAGAGAAAAGAACATTTGTGAGCTATGGGAAACCATATATTGACTCATATACAAACAGAAGGAATATCTGAGAGGGTGGGGGCACAGGGCAATATTTGAAGAAATAATGACTGAACATTTCCAGCATTGATTAATATAAGCTCACAAATCCAAAATGTTCAATGGATCCCAAACACAAGAGGTATGATGAAAACTGAACCAAGTTATATCATAATTAAATTCCTCAAAAACAATGACAAAAATAAAATCTTAAAAGTAGACCGCCCTGGGCTGAGGTGGTGGCTCAGCGGTAGAGTACTCGTCTAGCATGGGTGAAGCACTGGGTTTGATCCTCAGCACCACGTATAAACAAATAAAATAAAGATATTTAAAAAAAAAAGTAGACAGCCCTGTTACAACTAGAGGAACAAATAACAATATCAGATTTCTTGCCAGACACAATGTGATAGAAGAGTGGACTTCTTTAACGTACTAAAATAAAACTATCAACCTAGAATTGACACCTGTTAATATAGATTTCAAATACAAAATACAGTCACATATACAAGGTCTGAAAGAAATCATCACCACCAGACCTGTGCTATAAGAAATGTTAAAGGACATTCTTCACACAGAAAAAAAATGATATCAAATATTGATTTTACAAAAAACAAGCATGTATGGAAATATCACAGTGAATCCTGTTAATCTCTACAACTAAGAAGTGTTAATAGTTATAATTTTATAAAGCAAACCAAAGATCACAAGAATTGGTAAATATATGAATATTTTTCTTATTTCAATCTCTTTAAAATGTTGTTTTAACAGAAATAATAATGCATTGTGGAATTTGGAACACATATAAGGTAAAAATATAACAATAATAGCATAAAGTTCAAGAGGGGAGAAGTAGAAATATATGTAAAGTGACATAATTGCACTTAAAGTATACTATGACAAGCTAAATGTCTATACAGATGTTAAAGCAGTCACTGAAACAACAAAGCACAGTATAACTAATCAGTCAACAAAGGATATAACATAGAATCACAAAAATACTTAATTAATTTAAAAGAAAGCAAAGAAGAAAAGATGAACAAAAACCAGATGGAAAAAAAAAATCAGTCACCCTAGCCATATCAATAATGTGAATGTAAGTGATCTAAACACCCAAACTAAAAGACAGAGATTGTCTTATTAGATAAAATATTAAGACACAACTATATGTTGCCTGCAGGACATACGCTTTACATATAAAGGCCCAAATAGAGACAGGCACAGTGTACATGCCTGTAATCCCAGAGACTCAGGAAGCTGAAGCATGAGGATCACAAGTTCAAAACCAGCCTCAGCAATTTATCAAGGCCCTAGGCAACTCAGTGAGACCCTGTTTCAAAATAAAACATAACGAGGGTTGGGGGAAAAAGGAACTGGGGAAGTGACTCAGTGGTTAAGCACCCTTGGGTTCAGTCCCCAATACCAAAAGAAAAGAGTCCCAAAGGGTAAATGGATTTTAAAAAATATACAACCTACTAACACTAGTCAAAAGAAAGCTTGAATGGCTTTATTAATATAAGGCAAAGTAGATTTCAGAGTATGGAATATTATGAGATGTAAAGTAAGTCATTTCATAATGGTAATGGGGTCAATTTATGAAGAGGACATAATAATCATAAATAAGTATGTTCTTAATAACAGAGTTTCAACATGTAAAAAACTGGTGAAACTCAAGGAAAAAACATGAAAACCCACAATTATAATCAAAGCTCTATATATCTCTCTCAATAGTTGATTTTAAAAGTGGGTAGAAATGGTGCTGAAACTACTGACCATTTTTCAAAAAAGTGAATCAAGACCCAGAACTTACATCATTCACAAAAATTAACCTGAAATGGGTCACAGGCTGAAAGAGAAAACTTGAAACAATAATATTCCTAGAACATAACATAGGAGAAAATACAGGTGACCTTGGGTTTGGTGATGACTTTCCACAACACAAAAGCAATGATACATGAAAGAAAGAACTGATAAGCTAGACTCGATTACAATGAAAAATTTCTGCTCTACCAAAGGCATTATCAAAAGAAAGAAAAGACAAGCCACAGACTAGGAGAAAATATTTGCAAAATATATCCAATGAAGGACTGTTATCCAAGATACTAAAAAAAGACTCAACAAAAAGGGGTAAGTTCTAGTGTTCCATTTCATAGTAGAATGATGACTATAGATAATAATAATGTCTATATTTCAAAACAGGGAGGATAAAAGACTGAATGTTTTCAACCATAAAGAAATGATAAATGCTTGAAGAAGTGAACATGCTTACCATGAATCAAACATTACATAATGTGTATATATATGTATACCATCACATGGTATCCCATAAATAGGTACAATTTTAATGTATCAATTAAAAGCTCTTAAAAAGAAAAAAAAATTAAATGGCCCAAAGACCTTAACAGCTATCTCACCAAAAAAGGCATAACTGGTAAATTAGCCCATGAAAAGACACTCTACATCATATATGGTAACAGAAATGCAAATTAAAATGAGATACCACTATATACTGTTATGTTTCAGATATTAGCTGTCCCCAAAAGTTCATGTGTGAGACGATGCAAGAAGGTTTAGAGGACAAATAATGGGATCATGACAATCTTAATCCAATCAGTGGTTTAAACACCCCGCTGATGGGATTAACTGAGTGGTAACTGAAGGCAGATAGGGTGTGGATACAGGAGGGGGAGTTGTTGGGGGTGAGGCTTTGGGGTATATATCTTGTATCTGGCTGTTTGAGTCTCTCTCTTTCTGCTTTCTGATAATCATGTGAGGTGCTTCCCTCCACCACACTCTTCTGCTATGATGTTCTGCCTCACCTTGAGCCCTGAGGAATGGAGCTGGCTGGCTATGGACTGAGACTTCTGAAAATGTGAGCCCCCTTATAAACATTTTCTCCTGTAAAATAGTCCTGGTCAAGTTTTTCAGTCACAGCAATGAAAAAGCTGACTACAACATATACCTACTAGAATGGTCCAAATCTAGAACATTGACAATACCAAATCCTGGCATAGATGTAGAGCAATAGGAATTCTCATTTATTGATAGTGGGGATGCACAATCATATATTCACTTTGGAAGGCAATTTGGCAATTTATTACAAAACTAAAGTACTCTAACCATTTAATCCAGCAATCGCACTCCTCGGTTCCAAAGGAATTTAAAACAAAAACCTGCACATAGATTCTTATATGGTTTTATTTAAAATTGCCAAAACTTAGACACAATCATGATATCTTTCAGTAGGTGAGTGGATAAACTGCAGTACAATGGAGTAGGATTCAGAGCTCAAAATAAATGAGCTATCAGGCCATAAAAAGATATGGGAGAAATTTAAATTCATAATACTTAGTGAAGGAGTAAATTTGAAAATGTTTTGTGCTGCCATAAAAGAATACCTGAATTTGGGTAATGTACAAAGACATAAATATATTTCTCACAGTTCTAGAGGCAGGAAGTCCAAAATCAAGGCACTGGCAAGTCAGACGTCTGGTGAAAACCCAGTCTCCACTTCCAAAATGGCATGTTGACTACTGTATCCTTCAAAGAAGAGGAACATTGTGTTCTCACCTAGCAGAAGATGGAAGGGCAAAAAGGCAAAAAAAGGGGTCAAAATTCCTTCAAAAATCCCCCTTTTTATACCTTTATTTTATTTATTTATTTTGATGTTCTGCTGAGGGTCAAACCCAGTATTTCACATGGGCTAGGCAAGTACTCTACCACTGAGCCACAACCCCAGTCCCATCAATCCCTGTTATAATGTCATCAATCTATGCAAGGTGATAGAGACCTCATGACTTAAACACCTCTCAAAATACCCCACATTCCAACACTGTTGCATTAGTGATTAAGTTTCCATCACATTCAGACTCTAACGTTCAACCTGTAAAGCCCAAAATCCATGTCCTTCTCACATGAAAAATACTTTCATTTTATCCCCAATAGCCACAGAAATTCTTAACTCATTGCAGCATCAACTTTAGTCTAAAGTTCAAAGTCTCATGTAGATCTGATATGACTGAGACTCAAAGGCAAGATCTTCCTGAGGCAAATTTCCCTCCAGCTGTGAACTTGTAAAATCAAACAAGTTTCATGCTCCCAAAATACAGTGGTGGCATAGGAATGGGATAGACATTTTTATTCTAAAAGAGAGAATAGGAAATAAGAATAACAGGTCTCAAGTAAGTCCATAACCCAACAGGGTACAAACATTGTCTTAAGGCTTGAAAATGATTTTTCACTTCATGTCCTACCTTCTGAATACACTGGAATGTGGGTTGGATCACCAAGGCCTTGACCTTGGGCAGCCCTGTCCCATGACTTTTCTGGATAGAGGCCACACTTCAGTTCTCATGCACTGGGGTTGCATGTCTGCCTATTTCCAAGGCTAGTGCTATACACTGGTGGCTGTACAGTTCTGAGGTCTCTGGGGTAATCCTGCTCCTACGACTCCACTAAGTATTGCTCGAGTGTAGGCTCCCAGCAATGGCTCTGACCCACAGTTCCACTGGCATTGCCCTAGAGGGGACTTTCTGTGGTGGCTCCACCCCTTTAGGTGGTCTCAGCCTAGGCCCCGTCTCCAAGGCATTCTTTGAAATCTAGGTGGAGAAAGTCATGCTTCCACAGCTCTTGCATTTTGTGCACCTATGTGGATACTAAGGTTTATGGTTTGTGCCCTCTGGAGCAACAGCCCAAGCTAAATATTGGCTTGCTTGACACATTTGGGGCAGCTGAGGGAGCACTGTACTGGAATACCAGGAGCTGAGACCTAAGGCAGCCCCGAGTAGCAAGCCCAATTTTCTAGGGGTACAGAGGGGCAGCCTTGAAATCTCTGAAATACCTTCAGTGTCTTCATCTTTTTATCTTAATTGAAAGTATCTGGGCTGGGGTTGTGGCTCAGTGGTAGAGCACTTGCCTAGCCCATGTGATGCACTGGGTTCGATCCACAGCACCACATAAAAATAAATAAATAAATACATAAAATAAAGGCATTGTGTCCATCTACAACTAAAAAGTATTTTTTTTTTAAAAAGTATCTTCCTTCCTTTTATCCATACTAATCTCTTTATCAACTGGTCGCTTGGCTTTTCTCTCCTAAACACACATTTTTTTGTTCTTTAGATGACCATGCTGATAATTTTACACATCTGTACATTCTGCTTCTCTTTTCATTTTATTTTTTAAAATATCTTCTTTAGTTGTAGATGGATACAGTACCTTTATTTTACTTATCTATTTTTATGTGGTGCTGAGGATGGAACCCAGTGCCTCACAAGTGCTAGGCAAGTGCTCCACCACTGAGCCATGACTCTAGCCCCTCTTCTGATTTTAAATTTCATCTTTAGATCATTTCTCTCTTCTCACATTTTACTATAAGCAGTTAAGATATGCAGCACTCGAATGCTTTTTGCTGTTTAGAGATTCTTCTGCCAAATATTCTAATTCATTGCTCTTAAGTTCTGCCTTTCATAAAGTCCTAGGATTTGGGCATAATTCAACCAAGTTCTTTGCCACTTTCATAACAATGCTGGTCTTGCCTTCCACTTTCAATGCTTTGTTCTTCATTTCTATCTGATACCTCATCAGAATGGTCTTTATTGTCCATATTTCTACCAACATTCTGTTCATGACCACTTTAGACTTTCTCTAAAGCTCTCCTCTTTTTCTGAGTCCTCACCAGAATCACCCTTAATAATCCATTCACAGAAATCTAGGTTTTTTTCCTAGCAAGCCCTTTATAACTATTTCAGCCTCTACCCATTACCCAGTTCCAAAGCTACAATCCACAGTTCAGGTATTTGTTATAGCAACATCCCACTTCTATGTTACCATTTTATATCTTTGTTTTATGCTGCTAAAACAGAATACCTAGAGGGCCGAGGATGTACCAGCAGTAGAGTGCTTGCCAAGCATGCAGGAAGCCCTGAGTTCAATCCCCAATACCAAAAGAAGAAGAAGAAGAAGAAGAGGGAGAAGAAGAAGAGGAGGAGGAGAAAAGAATTAGCAGAATACCTGGGACTGGGTAATTTATAAACAACAGAAATCTATTTCTTACAGTTCCATTGGCAGAAAAGTCCAAGATCAAAGCACCATTAGATTTAGTGTTTGATGAGGATCTGGTCTGTGTTTCCAAGATGGCACCTTAAACACCGCATCCTCTGGAGTGAAAGAACACTGTGTCCTCCCAGCAAGGAGGCAAAGGGCAGAAAGGCTAAAGGACAAAAAGGGTACAAAACTCTTTCTTCCTTCTTATAATGGCATTAATCTATTCATGAGAGCAGAGCCCTCATTATTTAAACATGTCTCAAAAGTTCCTACCTCTCAACACTTGCATTGTGGATTGAGTTTCCAACACATGAATTTGGGGGACACATTTAGATTAGAGCAGGTAGATACTGTTTGATTATGACTATACAGTATTATGGGAAAGGTAAAACTATAGAGACAATAAAAAAGATTAGTAGTTGGCCATGGGTTGTAAAGGGTGAGTGGAACAGGTAGAGCATAGAGGATATTAAAGACAGTGAAATGCTTCTGTGTGATACAGTAATGGCTAATACATGTCATCATACATTCATCCAAACCCATAATAGGTACAACACAAAAAGTAAGCCCTAAAATAAACTTTGGGTGAAAATAATATGTCAGGGACTGGGGTTGTGGCTCAGTGGTAGAGTGCTCAACTAGCATGTGTGAGACACTGGGTTCGAGCCTCAGTACCACATAAAAATAAATAAATAAAATAAAGATATTGTGTCCATCTACAACTAAAAATATTAAATAAAAAACAAAGAAAATGATATGTCAGGGCTGGGGTTGTAGCTCAGTGGTGGGGCATTTGCCTAGCAGGTGTGAGGCACAGGGTTCAATCCTCCTCAGCACCACATAAAAATAAATAAATAAAATAAATGTGTAAAAACATGGCTGAATATCTTAAAAAAAAAGAAAATGCATCATTCTTGTGGGGGATACTGATAATAGGCGAAGATGTACATGTGAAGTGAACAGGAGCTAGATGTGAAATCTCTGTGCCTTTCTCTCAGTTTTGCTGTGAACTTAAAACATAAAGTCTATTAAAAAAAAAAGAAAAGAAAAAAAAAAAGACCACACTGTTAGCAATGATTGGGAGAGACCAGAACTCTCACACTGCTAGTGGAGGAAGAAGAGGAAGAAGAAGAAGAGGAGGAGGAGAAAAGAATTAGCAGAATACCTGGGACTGGGTAATTTATAAACAATAGAAATCTATTTCTTACAGTTCCATTGGCAGAAAAGTCCAAGATCAAAGCACCATCAGATTTAGTGTTTGATGAGGATCTGGTCTGTGTTTCCAAGATGGCTCCTTAAACACCACATCCTCTGGAGTGAAAGAACACTGTGTCCTAGTGTTCAGTGTTTCAGCTATAAGCTGAAACTAGGGTATCCACTTAACCAAAACAGTTTGACTACTTAATATAAAGCTAAATATGCACTTACTACATAATCCATCTAGTCCACTCCTATTTCCCCAAGGTTAAAAAAAATATGTCTATACAATGACTTCTACAAGAATATTCATAAAAGCTGCAATTATCATAACCCAAAACTGGAAATAATCCCAAAGTCCATCAACAAGGGAGTGAATAAATAAATGATAGTATGTTTATACAATGAAACACTGCTTGGTCAAAAAAAATGATTTATTGGTACAATAACATTGATGAATCTCAAAATAATTATGCTGAGTATAAGAAACTGGACCAAAGAGAGTATATATCTATTTATACATAACTGTAGAAAATTGCAAATCTATAGTGACAGAAAATGGATCATTTACTTGGAAATGAATGGAAGGGAAAGCCCAAGAAAACTACTTTTTTGGATGGTAGATATGTTCATTATCTTGATTATGAGGGTGGTTTCATGAAAATATATTCATATATATGCATAGTCACGTATGAACACATATAAACAACTTGGCAAATTGTGCAATTTAAATACATACAGCTTTTACGTTGGAAGTTTTCCTTGCACGTCTGGTGATCCTTGACTAAATGTTCCTGTTTAAGAGTAAGATGTTGAAAAGCTAAGGGAAAGCTCTGTGTGTATGGATATAGCTTGTAAACTCACAGGTGTCAGTATGGAATGATCAGACATCAATTCAAAATCTATAGCATGATATATGAATCTTTATATCACATTCCTTACAATTGTCTTTTAATTTTTAATTTTTTGGTACTGGGGATTGAACCCAGGGGTGCTTTACCACTGAGCTACATATGCAGTCCTTTTATTTTTTATTTTGAGACAGGTCTCACTAAGTTGCTGAAGTTCTCACTAAGTTGCTAAGGCTGGCCTCCAATTTATGATCTTCCTTCCTCAGCCTCCCAGGTTGTTAGGATTACAGGCATGCACCACAGCGCCCAACTTCGCAAGTTATCCTTTTGTGTTGTTTTTTGGTTTTTGGTTTTTTGGGGGAGGTACCAGGGATTGAACTCAGGAGCACTGAGTTCCTATTTTGTACTTTATTTAGATACAGTGTCTCACTGAGCTGCTTAGCACCTCGCTTTTGCTGAGGTTGGCTTTGAACTTGAGATACTCCTGCCTCAACCTTCAGGGCTGCTGGGATGACAGGTGTGTGCCACCACACGCAGCCACTTTACATACTATTCTTGATCCACATCCCGCTCCTTTCTCTTTCACTGTATACTCCAACTAGATAACATTCTGCTCCCACTGCCTGGAAAGTCCCTTCCACCACTGAATTTTCAGTATACTGACATTCCCCCTGCCAAATAGCTTGGTTTATCCCCATCGTCTAGATCTATCAATTCTGTTGCTCTTTTCCCCTAGGAATTAGTTACTGTTTTCTCTACATGATCTCTGGTTGTAATTTCTTATATTCTTGCATTAATCCCTACATTGTAATTCATTCATTTGTGTGCATGTGATCTCATTGAGGGGAAAAAAATCCATCTTTATATCCCCAGTGACTAGCACAAAACCTGGCACATAGTAGATTGTTCAATAATAATGGATGAGTGATGCATAACTAAATATCATACTCTTACTCTCATACTGCACTGCCTCTACAGCTTATAGCTGAATTTGCCGACCTACTGTATTTCAACAAGGTGCAACTGATCCTAATTACCCTTAACTAGTTACAAAAATATATGAAACACAGATACAGTGAACATTTTGTCATTTCTAGAAGAGTGCAGGCTAGTTTACCAAGGTTCTTCACTTATATGGCCTGAATGTGACACTACACTGTTCTTTATCAGTGCATGTACTTTTTTTTCATTCACTATTAATATGTTGAATTCTGAAAATTTCTGACTTAGTAGAGCCTAAATTTGTGGGATTTTGCTTTACATGTGAAAAATAAGGATGATCATAATAAATATAGAATATGACAAATGCTCCCTCCTAGAATATACTCCTAGTACCACTTTAAAATCTTTTTTATTTTCAATTATGAAATTTGCTGGTGAATGGATGGAACTGGAGATTATCATGCTAAGTGAAATAAGCTAATTCCAAAAAAATCAAAGGCAGAATGTTCTGTCTGATATGTGGATGATAACACAGAACAACCAGCGGGGAGGGAAGAATAGAAGTTCATTGGATTAGACAAAAGGGAATGAAGGGAAGGGAGGGGGATGGGAATGGGAAAGACAGTAGAATGAATGGGACATCACTTTCCTATGTTCATATTATGAATACACAACCAGTGAAACTCCACATCATGTATAAGCACAGGAATGGGATCCTCATTAGAAAAAGTTATACTCCATGTATGTGTAATATGTCAAATACATTCTGCCATGTATATCTAAAAAGAACAAATAAAAATTATTTTAAAAATAAATCTTTTATATTTTCTAGTAGGAATGTAGGCTTGAATGGTTCCATATGCTTTATTTATTTATTTATTTATTTATTGTAGATGGACACAATAGCTTTATTTTTTTATTTTTATTCAGTGCATGCTAGGCAAATGCTTTGCCACTGAGCTACAACCCCAGCCCTCTCCATTTTATATATATATATATATATATATATATATTTTTTTTTTTTTTTTTAGTTGTCAATGGATCTTTTGTTTAATTTTATTTATTTTTATGTGGTGCTGAGTATCAAATCCAGGGCCTCACTCATGCCAGACAAGTGCTCTACCACTGAGCCACAACTCCAGACCCTCTCCATTTGTTTTTAATCAGAGTTTATCATTTTGCTTCACCATTTATTAAACTGTATATGCATTAATTTTATATATCCATTATGCTTCATCACTTATTAAATTGTATGTATACTATTGCTATTGTAGTAAATTGTATGGAACTTAGTGGTGATGTCACAAACTCAATAGTGTAGCACAATTTCAAAAGTAGAAAAAATGTAGAGAATACATTCAAATGCATATGGTAATTAGGGAAAGAACCATATGAAATTTTTTAAAAGCAACATTTAAATATACTACTGATGACTATTTCATCAGAATTTAATGGAATGAAACTTTTTTCATGACAGTTATGCACATTTATTGGATTCATGTACATAATCAGTCAAAACAAGGTAGTTACACAGTAATGATTAATGTGATAATAATGAGTCTCTGAAACAGGGGCAATTGAATATGCATCACTTGCTTTTCATATGTAAATTCCATTACCAACCAAGCATTACTGCTCCCTTGTATTTCTATGTAACACTATGATTAATAGGCATATCATGTAGAATAAGAGGAGAAAGGGTTCTTACATTGCGTTTGCAAATTTACAAAAAGCAAAAAATCCATATTTATATCACAGCAGAAAATCTTCCATACCTGAGCACTGAACAGTGGCTTAGAATAATACAACTAACAGATTTTTATCTAATCTATGATTTGGCTATAATTTTCTGATGGGTATTCATCTGTTTCATTTTCTCCAGAAGTGAAATGTGAAAAGTAATTTTTTTAACCTCTGAATTCAAACATGTAAATATCTGTATTCTTTCATACCTAGTTATAACATCTGGCCACTTTGCCTACAACAACTACATCAATAAGCAGGCCAATTTACCCCTTAGGGGAAAATATAGATTTGCTAGTGTTCTGCATTTCTTTTATTGTGGTATCAAGAGAGTGGGAGAAGGAAGAGAATATAGGTACCCCAATTAGTAATTCTGATTGGTGACCTAGCATCAAAACAACAACTACTACCACTTGTTTTGGTTTTTGTTTGTTTTGGGGGTACTGAGGATTGAACCCAGGGGCACTTAACCACTGAGCCACATCCCCAGCCCTTTTTTATTTAGAGACAGGGTCTCACTGAGTTGCCTAGGGCCTCACTAAGTTGCTGAGACTGACTTTAAACTTGCAGTCCTCCTGCCTCAGCCTCTGGGGCCACTGTGATTATAGGCCTTCTCCACCACAGCTGGTGAGATGCAGGCTTAACTCAGGTGAGGTAAGGCTCTTAACAAATCCTAGGTACAGTGTTTTATTTCTGAAGCTGATCTTTGCCTCTTTCTTGAATATTGTTTTACAATGTTCTTATATATTGTTTCCCAAGTCTCTATGTATGCCAGTTAACACAATACAACATTACATTTAAAGTACAAATCAAACAAGCTAAGAGAGTTCCTACTCCCTTTTTGTAGGAAAGTGGCAAAATGTTTGTTTGTTTGTTTTTGGTGGTGCTGGGGAATCAAACCCCTGGCTTTGTGCATACTAGGCAGGAACTCTACCAACTGAGCTATATTCCCAGCCTGGCAAAATGTTTTTTTTTTTTTTTTCCACAATGTTAACCTTTAAAAAGATCAGGGTGCTGGGGGCTGGGGTCATGGCTCAGTGGTAGAGCTACCCACTCGCACGTGGGAAGCACTGGGCTCGATCCTCAGCACCACATAAAAAAATTAAATAAATAAAATAAAGGTATTGTGTCCATCTGTAACTAAAAAAAAAGTTTAAAAAAAATCAGGGTGCTAAGTGAAGGGGGGTTAGGGATATAGCTCAGTTGGCAGAGTGCTTGCTTTGCATGCCCAAGGTCTTAGGTTCAATTCCTGGCACCACTCTCCCCCCAAAAAAGTAAAAAGATCAGGCTCTCATTATCTTTCTAAAATACATTTAGCACGGTGTAGTGGCATGTGCCTGTAATCCCAGTAGCCAACCTCAGCAATTTAGTAAGGCCCTGAGCAACTCAGTGAGACACTCTCTAAATAAAATACAAAAAAGGGCTGGGGATGTGGCTCAGTGGTTGAGTGCCCCTGTGTTCATTCCCCAGTACCAACCCCCCCCCAAAAAAGTACATTTAATTTTCCACCCCAGTGCATGTATATATATATATATATATATAATCTTTATCCAGTTACAGAACATTAAATAACACAAATAAATCCCCAATTAAATTTTCTATTTCTATATAAGTTTAAAAGAGATTACCATTACAGACAACTTTTGTTTGGAGAACACCAGCTTGGTAAATTGCTCTCCTAAGCTTTATATTTTAAACTTGTATACTAGAAGAACATGAATGCATTTAAAATACAAAGAAGCCACTAATGGCATCACAATTACACAGAAATCTATATATTAACTAAGTTTAACTTTCACAATAAAATTTAGAATCCACAGATAATTATAGGTTTGCAGAGTTTAGCAATACTAGCAAAAATCATGGACAGCCTTAAATCTCTTATGCATTTAGGAAACAGTGTTAATGATCAGGAATAGATTTAGTCAAAGCAGACAGATATGTCAGGTTTTTTAATGACAGTGTGGCCCTTTTATGCCAAAGACAATGTATAAAAGAAAGCACTTATTGATTAAACCTACATGAACTTTCATTTTATAAACTTTTACAGAACATTTAGATGAGCTCAGACAAACAAATTTAGTTTCAGATGTATACATATCTCCAGTCACATATATTTAGGTTATTCATGAATATCAAGCCTGGTTAAAATTTTAAGTCATCTTTTTCTCTGACAAAGAAAAATCTTAAAAGCAATGGACATTACATTTTAATAAATATTTTATAGCTCTCAAGTCTTGTACAAATTGGTACTCATCAGTGTGAGGTTTTTTAACAGGTAGAGTATTATAGGTTATCTGGTAAAGTTGACTCAATTCACATTTTAAAATTTTGTCCAGAAGAGAATGAATCCCCATTTTTATTTGTTCTTTTTAGTTATACATGACAGTAGAATGTATTTTGACGTATGTACATGGAGTATAACTTCCCATTCTTGTGGTTGTACATTTGGTGGAGTTACACTGGTCATGTATTTATATATGAAAATAGGAAAGTTATGTCTGATTCAAGAATGAATCCCCATTAATGTCTTTCTCTCTCTTTTTTAAAATTTGTTCTAATTAGTTATATATGACAACAGAATGCATTTCAACTCATTGTACACAAATGGAGCACAACTTCTCATTTCTCTGACTGTACATGATGCAGTCACCATTCGTGCCATCATACATGTATATAGGGTAATAATGTCCATCTCAATCATTCCCACCCCTACATCCCTTCCCCTCCCCTCACTCCCCTCTGCCCAATCCAAAGTTCCTCCATTCTTCCCTAGCCCCCTCCCATTATGGATAAGCATCCACATATCAGAGAGAACATTTGGCCTTTGTTTTTTTGGGGATTGATGCCTCTCTCTTAAGGGGTAATTGTCCCCACTGGAGCAAGTTATTTCCTCCTAAAATACAATCTTGGTTAAGATAATTTTGATCACCTTTCTCAGGGTCCCGTTGGCCTAAAAGGCCTTTTTAGTTGACCTCCAGGAGAGCAGACTACTTTCTTTTCCTGAGACCCACTTGCAAATGAAGTTGTTTTGCTTTTGAGGTGAGAATGTTATCTATATATTTAATTTACACAACAAATTTTATTCCAGAAGGATCAGACTGACATATACAAAAGAAAAAAAAAAAAAAACCTGTGACTTCATCTTTCTTCTTCCCAGTTTGTATTCAAGGGGTTGGAGCACAAAATATTGCTTGACCAGTGTCCCTTATCATCATCACAATGCCATCAACTTTTAGCTTTAAACTTTAAGCCCTGGGACTAGGGATATACTTCAGTTGGTAGAGTGCTTGCCTCCATGCACAAGGTCCTGGGTTCAATCCCCAGCACCATCAAAAAAAAAAAAAAAGCTTTAAGCGAGTTCCTCACTGTCAATTGTACCCAGAGACTCTTCACTCTGTCCATGAAGGTCATGTTGACCATTCAACTAATTTTAGAGACAATTCTCTGCAGAAATCAGCAGGGTCAAGATACAAGCACCTGCATACATAGGGACTCTGGAAAATTCTTGTATTTTAGGCTCTGTGGGCAACAGGTAGGACTGCACCCAGAAATGACCCTTGGCCAAGTGGGGTATCCTGTCAGATCTTAAAAAGAGAAGACTAGGGCTGGGGTTATGGCTCAGTGGCAGAGTGCTTGCCTAGCATGTGTGAGGCATGAGGTTCGATCCTCAGCGCCACATAAAAATAAAAAAAATAAAGGTATTGTGTCTATCTACAACTAAAAAATGTATTTTTTTAAAAGGTGGGGAGACTATTTTGTCCTCAGGTTATAATTTAATAGTACTGGAACCCCTTGCCATATTCTTTGTGACTGGCAGCTTTCATCTCCCCACCCCCACAGGATAGGCTAGTTATTCATCAGACAAAGAGGGTAATGGGCCCCACTTAAGGTTTTTTTCAACTGTGAAGACAACCCTGTGAGATTAAGCATTCTAGTCTATTCCTTTTTCCCAGACTTCAGGAAAATGGAAATGAAGGTGGACCCAAATGGAGGTTACAGAAAAATTCAGACTTAAGGAATAAAAGCTCACAGCCAACTAGAAAGTCATGGGCCAACGGCTGGGGGTGTGGTTCAGTGGTAGAGTACACCATCTGTGAGACATTGGGTTCAAACCTCAGCACCATATAAAAATAAATGAATAAAGGTATGTGCACATCTACAACTAAAAACAAACAAACAAAATTTTTTTGAAGTCATAGCCCCAGACTTGGAGTCCTCCCAACACCGGTAAAGCATAGATTCCAACAAATAGCTGCGCAATACTTTCTGGTTTTTTTTGTTGTTGTTGTCGTTTGGTTGGGTTTTTTTTTTTTTTTTTTTTGGTGTTAATGGACTTTTATTTTATTTATTTATTTATATGTGGTGCTCAGAATCAAACCCAGTGCATCACACATGCTAGGCAAGTGCTCTACCACTGAGCTAAGCTACAACCCCAGCCCAACTGCAATGTGTTTTTTTTTTTTTTTTTTTTTTTTTGGTGGTGCTGGGGATTGAACCCAGGGCCTTATGCATGCGAGGCAAGCCCTCTACCAACTGAGCTATAACTCCAGTCCTGCAATTCTTTTTAATGTCTGTTCACAAATGGACTCTGATCAATGCCTTTATCCAAAGCCATTAAGTCCTGAGACTAGTATATTCAAATGGAAAAACTTTTCCTCAGGTTTCCCCTCACATCTCAGGGAGTTCCATCTTTTCCTCTCTCTTTCAAAACAAATTTTATTTCTTTCATTCTTGTCCTGTGCCACCATCTGTGGATTTCATTCTTTGAACCCATGAGGCAAGAACTCAGAAAGAAATCAGTGAGGCCTACAGCCCACATAGATTTCATTTGTCAGCAGAGCTGGATGACTGAGGCCTGTTCTCAAACTCCAGTTTTATTCTGATAGGCAAAGAGTGGCTGGAAAGCAGGGTAGAGGCCAGGTCCTCTGCCTATTTCTCTATAGACTAGGCAGCTTTCCTGGGATTTTTTTTCTTTTCCTTTAGCCCAGGACTGTTGTCCATGACCCACAGCAGGATAATTTGCAGATGAGTGGGGCCAGGATGACGAGCAGTACTCAGACTAGGTTGAATGGATTAAAAATTGTTTTAACCATTTCTTCTGGTGTCCTGCTACCCTCACACTTTAGAGGCAGTGACTTTTTGCACCCTCAACTCAGTTTTTGACTATTCAGACTCCTTATTATGCAATTGCATACATGCCTTTCTTTCATTTTTTATCTTTGACAACTCCAAGATTGTGTAAGATTATACAATAATTCTGGAAATTATTCAAAGATAAGATTGTTACAGTAAAACATCATCTTTTTCTTAGACAGGTTTATATCTACAGATGATCCATTCAGTCAAGATCTTTTCCAAGAAACAACCTACAAGATCATTGCAGTTTTGTCCATGTCTTAAAGGGCTAGTAACAGGTACAATTAAAAAACAAAACAAAACATAGAGACAGAGAGGATCCCCCAAACCATGACTGACAGATGAGACCCTTTAAAACAGACCAGATAAAAGGAAAATTCCCCCCAAGTTCCCAAATGCTTCTTAACAGTAACTTCTGCACTAGCAGTACCATAGATGTCCCCATGAAGAGATGTTCCCACAAAGGGGAACCAGATGTGCAGAAATCAAGGGTCTTGGTGTGCACACCATGTGAGTTCACCATGTGGTCAAGGTGTCATGACTTTATTGCATTCAATTCCCTTTTTCTCAAAGTAGACCAAGATGGAACAATCCATACAGTTCAGGGAAGGAAGGCGGGAGTTCCCCAAAGGAAAAGGGGTTTTGGCAGCTGCTGGGACAGTCCTTCAGTCCCTCCCTTTACTCACAGGAATAGCTCCTCTGGTTCAACGTTAGGAAAACTTCCCTAACTGGCAGTCAGTTTCCAACAAGTTCTCCTTATATCCTAAGCATGGAAGTGGGGTTACTTGGAATGCCAGGCCTGCCCAAGAAAGCTGGAATAGGGGTTGCTCTCTGTTCCCTTTGTGTGTCACCAATTTTGTTACTGAAACCTCAGTCCTTGTTCCTGATGCCAATTTAATAAGGATGTCATGGTTTTAAGAAAAAAGAAAAAAGTTTATTGCTTTGCTACCAAAGGAGAAGCACAGTGGACTCTAGTACCAGAGGCTGTGGTTCTGTCAATAAGGGAGAAGAGAGGGCTTTTAAAGAAGCTCTTCAAAGGCTGCATTCCAGATGTGTCCTGACAGGGGGGTGGGGAGGTTCTGTTATGGGGCACAACTTAAGAACAGACCAATCAATACTGAGAAGTTCAAATTTGAGGGTCTTTATTAAGCCAGCTGACTATCTTACACAATGCCCCAAAAATGGCTATTGGGAGAACAGCCCCAACCATAGGGTTGTAGGGATACATCAATCATAAGTGTCTGTTGCTATGATTTGAAATTACAAACTAACATCATGGGATCTGAAATCATCGACAGAGGGGGAAGTGGGTCAAAATGACCTTACTTAGATACAAACTAAAGAATGGTTACTAACCTCTAAACAATCACTGTTGACATCACTGTTAACATGGCACATTGTTTAGGAAACTAGGAATCAAAAAGAGAACAATTTTTCATTATATAAGAATTGCTGGGCTGGGGATATAGCTCAGTTGGTAGAGAGCTTGCCTGGAAGCATGAGGCCCTGGGTTCAATTCCTAGCACTGCAAAAAAGAAGAAAGAAAAAGAAAAAAATTGCCATTTTGTCATTTTGTATTGCCAAAAAAGTCATGCTAAGCAACTATTGATGGGTACAGAGGCGGGGTATTCCCATGGGAGAAGCATTTCCTACATAACATGGAGTCTCAAGGTAAAATGGAGTCTGCTTATCATTGCCCATATAGCCTGGCCTATAACATTTCCATGGAGTTAAATATGTCAACCTGTCACAGTCCCAGGTGTTCCCTGATACCGGATGGTGTGTTGAAATTCACTCGTTAATTTGGGAGATAGTCACTTCCTAGATATTCTGATGACATATTCCTGTGCTAAAGGTCAGATAACTAGGGGAGGAAAAGATAACCCTGTCTCCCTAATGCTGTTAGAGAAAGGGAGAGGGAGAAAAGAGAAGGGGGGAATGTCCTTTTTAAAAATAAGCCTTAGGCCAGGTGTGGTGGTGCACACCTGTAATCCCAGCAGCTTGGGAGACTGAGGCAGGAGAATCACCATCCTCTGTAATTTAGCAAGTCCCTAAGCAAATCAGTTGAGACCATGTCTCTAAAATACAAAAAAGGGCTGGGAATGTGGTTCAGTGGTTAAGTGCCCCTGGGTTCAATCCCAGTACCAAAAACATAAACAAGCAAATCAATAAATAAATAACAAAAATAAGCCTCAGAGTAATGAGGGCTATAGTCAAAAGGTGAGGCGGACCATTGTCACACCTCTACATGGCTTACATACTTAGTGAATTCAAGCCGGCTGACTATCTCACACAGTGCCCCAAAAAATGGCTATTGGGAGAACAGCCCCGACCACGGGGTTGTAGGGGTTCTTATACCAAAAATCACATCAATCATAAGTGTCTGTTGCTATGATTTGAAATTACAAACTAACATCATGATCATCAACAGAGGGGGAAGTGGGTCAAAATGACCCTTACCTAGGTACAAACTAAGGAATGGTTGCTAACATCCACACAATCACTGTTCACATGGTACATTGTTTAGGAGCAATAGGGATCAAAAGAGAGCAATTCTTTACTACATAGGAGTTGCCATTGTACATTATTAAACATGTCACACCAAGTAACTGATGATGGGCACAGAGGCAGGGTGTTCCCATGGGAGAAGCTTATTTCCTACATAACATGGAGTCTCAGAGCAAAATGGAGTCTGTTTAGTCATTTCCCTTAGAGTCTGGCCTGTAACATTCTCATGGAGCCAGATCTGTCAGCCCATTACATTCCCCACTGGTTTTTTGTACATAATCAAATCATTGATTCATTAGTAGTGTATAGGTGATTGTAGTGGTCCTTATTGCTGTGGAGTCAGTTATATTTATTTCCACTAGGAGGGGAACTAAGACAGGGGTCCCTTGTTTAGATATTAGCCCCAAATGTTTCTTTCATTTCTCCCCATCATAATAGTATACAGAATTTAGTCCATTTGGCAATCTCAAAAAGTTGAACGGTTAAGCATGGTATTATTCCTGACATAGTCAAGTAAGAGAAAAAACATGATTAACATTTTTTTAGTCTTATCTTTAGTTGGTGGTTGAGGTCTCTAAGGGTGCTCCATTTTTCTGTTTTCTTGACTCAGATGTGATGAGTCCATGTTGCGAGTAAGGTCCCTTCCATTTCAGCTGGGCGTTAGTCCTTTCTGGATCAATTTGATGTAGACATAGTCTCCTGACTGAAATGGGTGTTGGAAATCAGTGGTCTCTTGGGGCTGGTTCTCTCATAAGTTGAACCTGTTGGAGAGACTTAACAATGGTTAGAACAGGAGCAGGTTCCTGGTAAGGGTGGAGGAAGGACTCTGAAAGAATTAACATTTTAATCTCTCAGAGGTCATTTGCCTCCAAGTTTCTGGATCCAAACTGGCCCTTATTTTTGTGATTTAACCCAATTTGCCTATCTACACTGATTGTCTTTTTAAAATTTTTATTATTACCCCTCTAATTTTAGGGACTTTTTACTGCTGTAAGGAAAAAGGGCAATGACCGCTCTTGCTGCTTCGAGCTGAGAGGGGGTGATGTGGGGTACGGCAAGCAGTAAAAAGTTCCTTTCTAGGGGTAAAAGTCTTGTTCTATGAAAGAAACAAAAAACCATGAGTACAAAATAAATAGCATCTGGAACGTGTCAATGAATTTCATGAAGCTGATAGAAATCAATGATCTCTTACCAGGAAGTGGAAGAGCTGAGAGGTTGTTCCCATAAAAAGGCCTAACAAAGCCTAACAAGGTTGCAGAGGATAAAGCCTCAATTGTAAATCTTTAACACTGTTGGAGTTATCAGGAATGTAAGCACAACATTTAGTTAAGTTACTTAATGTCACCTGATTTTTATAAAATATCTTTTTATTGGCACGATCTCTTTGTTTAGTAGAGATCCCTTTACTTTTTTTTTTATTGTAAACAAATGGGATACATGTTGTTTCTCTGTTTGTACATGGAGTAAAGGCATATCACTTGTGTAATCATAAATTTACATAGGGTAATGTTGTTTGATTCATTCTGTTATTTTTTCCCTTCCCCCCCACCCCTCCCACCCCTCTTTTCCCTCTATACAGTCCTTCCTTCCTCCATTCTTGCCCCCCTCCCTAACCCTAACACTAACCCTAACACTAACCCCTCCCACCCCCCATTATGTGTCATCATCCACTTATTAGCGATATCATTTGTCCTTTGGTTTTTTGAGATTGGCTTATCTCACTTAGCATGATATTCTCCAGTTTCATCCATTTGCCTGCAAATGCCATAATTTTATCATTCTTTATGGCTGAGTAATATTCCATTGTATATATATACCACAGTTTCTTTATCCATTCATCAATTGAAGGACATCTAGGTTGGTTCCACAATCTGGCTATTGTGAATTGAGCAGCTATGAACATTGATGTGGCTGTATCTCTGTAGTATGCTGATTTTAAGTCCTTTGGGTACAGGCCAAGGAGTGGGATAGCTGGGTCAAATGGTGGTTCCATTCCAAGTTTTCTAAGGAGTCTCCACACTGCTTTCCAGAGTGGCTGCACTAATTTGCAGCCCCACCAGCAATGTATGAGTGTACCTTTCTCCCCACATCCTCGCCAACACCTGTTGTTGCTTGTATTCTTGATAATCGCCATTCTAATTGGGGTGAGATGGGAGATCCCTTTACTTTTGTTACTTAGGGTTAGAGAATCATACTAGCAAACATGATTAAGTCTACCTATATCAGAGGTTAGGATGATCTGCAGGCCTTAAGCTGACTGAAAACTTATAACTCTGGCAGTTTCTCTTGATAGTTATCAGGCATTTTTGTCTAAGAATATTTTTTACTACCTCTAGTTTTACTTAAAATGTCCAGGAATGACTGTGTTTTAGTTTTAACTGTTTTTGCTAGGTGTTCAAGATCAAGCTGGTCAAATTGACTTTGTTCTTATCTGCTTTTAAGAGTCAGTTGACTTCCCACAGGGGTCACTCTTGGGGAACTTGAGAGCAGCTTCTTAGCTCCTTTAGTGTCATTCATTAGGTAGGGTCTCCTTGATGAGGTGGTTTCCTTTGGAAGCATTAGGGATGGCTCCAGGGACCCTCCTCTGCAGCAGGTGCACTGATTGGCTTCTCAACCTCTAGTGGTCTCATCAATCTCCCTGATGGGAAGGTTGTGTGGCCTTACAAAGTTCCTTAGAGAAGTTCTCTTGTTCCCTGGGTTTAGGCTGACTCTGAGGGCAAGAGCCAAATATTGATTCTCTTGACCCCTTTATTTTAATCTCAATCTTTAAGTTTTGATCTTAAACATCCAGCAAGTCAGTTTTACCAGTCACACAGTAAGAGTACTGGGTTTTAACTTTAATGTATATGACTTAATAGTTATTTATCAACTTTTATTAAACTGAGGTCTATATTATCTGTCCTATAGGTGATGACTTATTATCTCAAATTAATTTAGATCGTTCTTGAAGCAGTACCTCTGTAAAACATTAATCAGTCAACAGTTAGAGTTTACAAGGAAAATACAAAATGGAATTAACAACAGAAAAAACATATTTAGTTGTGTAATAGCTGTCTTAAATTTTGGTTGAGCTATATATTATATCCCCTGTTTGAGATCACAGTAATTTTATAACAAAAAACCAATCTTTTGAATATAACTTTAAGTGAACTGAAGTCTGACTTATTTTGGAGACACTGTAACATGTAGTAAGGTGGGAGGCAGAACCTCATCTCAGGTAAGGCAGGGCTCTTCATAAATCTTAGGTAAAGCAGTCTAGTTCTGAAGCTGATTGTTATCTTTTTTTAAAAAAATATCATTTTATAAAGTTTACATATATTGTTTCCTAAGTTTATATAAATGTTACTTAACACAGTATGATATTATACCTAAAATATGAATTAAAGAAAGCTGAGAGAGCTTTCAGCTTTCCTTTTGTGTAGTAAAGTGGCAAAATGTTTTTCTGTTTCATGATATTAACCTTTAAACAGATTGGACTCCCATTAACTTTTAGAAATACATTTACATTTTTATCCCAGTGTAGAAGGTAACATAAGGTTCAGGACCAGTTACAGAACACTAAATGATATAAATAAATCCCCAATAAAATTTCTTATTTTGATAAGTTTAAAATTACCATTACAACTTTAGGTGGAGAACACCAGCTTGATAAACTGTTCTTTTAAACCTTTTAAAGACTTGTATACCTGGAAGATATGAACACATTTAATATATGAATAAGAATAATAGAATCATAATTACATTGATGTTTTTATATTAACCATGTTTAACTTTTAAAGAAAATTTAGACTTTGTAATGTAGTACAACACTCTAACAGTTGCTGTTTAACCAGAGTTGTACAAACCCCCCAATTTTTTTTTTTTTTTTTTCCCGTGCTGGGGATCGAACCCAGGGCCTTGTGCTTGCAAGGCAAGCATTCTACTGACTGAGCTATCTCCCCAGCCCCCAAATCCCCAATTTTTAAGACTAGTTGCTCTAGAGAATAAAACATAACAGATACAATGTTAAGAGTGAATCAATGCTTTTAGAATTATTGGCCATTTTAGCATATAGACTGAAATTTGGTTTATATCAGTACATTAATATTTGACCTTAGGAAAAACCTTGAATAGTTTTAACTGTTGTGTTTCTTACATATACACGTAAACCTTTTAAAATTTACTCTTAATTAACATTTTTTAATCACTTAGACACTCTTGTTGTTTACTTAGATGTATTACAGCCTTATTTTATCACATAAAGACTTTTTTATCTAGAAACATTTTTATTAAATATATTTTTATATCTAAAACCTTGTAATGTTTTAATCTGTTGATCCCTTTTTTTAAATTTATATTCTGAAACAACCCTTATAAATTTCTGAATTCAGATAAATTACTCCATTTTAATCCGATGAAATACTTTGTTACTTATAGAACTCCATTTAAATACAGTTGAAACTTTTGGACCCTTTATATAGAATAATACCTGTTAAGACTTTTAGTAATCATGTTTTTGGTGATAACATAAAGTAAATTTAAATCCTCTTCTTATTTACCAATTTATGAAAACACCAAAAATGTTTTAAGTATGTTACCCTGTGGAATTTAAGGAGTTAAGAGTACTTGATGTTATATTTAACAGCATTTTAACTCTCTAAACCAATCAGATATCTCTAACAAACACATCCGTAATCAATCCCATATATGTTAAATCTAATTTAGTTATTTTTAAAAGCCAAGATTTCAGAGAATTGTATTGTGCCATATCAGTCATTTCTTTCCTGTTGAAGAAAAACCTAGAAACAATGGATATTAGACATTTTATAAAAATAACATTTTTTTTTATTTTTTGACCACCTGGAAACAAAACTGTGTTAGTATCTTGAAAGCCATATTTTTAATTACCCAATTTAAAAACCTTTTAAATCATGTAAATCAAAAGCATTTGGATCCATTTTTTAAAATTTTAATTTATGAGCTCATATGTCAATTTTGGTACCAAATATATGTAGACATGATAATACACCAGTGTACATATACATAAAATAAACAGAAGGACAAAGGCCTTATAGTTTATTTTTTAAACCCATTAGATTGAGAGTTAACCCTTATAAACTGGCCTCTGAATGAAACAGAGCATTAAGAAAACTTTATATTTGGATAAAATAGTTCTGATTAAAAATTAACCTAGGTGCACCAGATCGAAATTATGAACTCAAAAACAATAGAATTTTAAAAGTCTTTTTGGCCTCCATCCTGATGTGGTCCCTCTCATCAGAGATGAAAAGGAATTAAGATAATATAGACAAGGTTATGCCCTATCCCTTCCTGAAGGAGTTTCCCAAAGAGACAGCAAGGGAACTGCTTCCATTGGTCTCCTTGGGAGAGCCCCACAGGTTGGGGTCTTGTTCTAAACTGGTTTTTCTGGTCTCTTGGATAGCAGCCTTCAAAATTTTAGCCTGGCATTTTGGTGGACCAACTCCAATAGTTGTAAGTTCCTATTGGCAGCTATTTACATTTTAATGTAAGCTTCAGCGAACATGGCTAAAAACATTTTTAACCATTTTTTTATCCAAATTTGACTATAAAACATTTGATCAGGATGTTCAGGTTGCCCAAAGACAATTTGGTGGTCCCCTGAGGGGTCCATCTGACCTCAAAAGTTGGTCATTCTCTCTCACAGAATTTAGAGAGAGAAAAGACATCACAGCGGGTTCCGTAGTCACTGGCTCTCTTCTGGAATTCTTGGAAATCAGTTAACATGCACTGGCAGGGAGTACATGACTGATGTGAGGGAGACTGACCCATGCTTACATTTAAGGGTGACAAAAAAACAGAAAAGGACAAACAAACACAGAACAGATAAAACACCAAAGACACAGACAAATGGCCACTCCAGATTCCAGAACAGAGGAACTGAGCAACGTCTGGCCAGTCCCGGACTCGGGAAGTAATGCTGCGTCCAGCCTTCCTCAGAGTTCCCAGATGCGGATCCGCCAGAAACAGACTTACCGGTCCCCCAGGGGTGCAGAAACAGGTGACTCTCTGGGAGAATGTGGTTCAGTCCTGGGGTTGAGCTCCACAGACTGTGCAGCCCGGGGCTGAGGAACGTCTCTAGAGGCCTTCCCCTAGGAGCCACGTTGTGGCCTCTCCCCTCTGCAGGAGTTCCCAGGTCAGTGGTGAGCGGTGGTTACCCACCAGGCAGCGAGGATCTCGCTGGGGCCTCCAAATGTTACAGGGCGAAACTTAAGAATGACCGATCACCACTGAGAAGTCCAAATTTGAGAGTCTTTATTAAGTCGGCCGGCTGACTGTCTCACACAATGCCCCCAAAAAATGACTATTGGGAGAACAGCCCCGACCACAGGTTGTAGGGGTTCTTATACCAAAAATCACATCAATCATAAGTGTCTGTTGCTATGATTCGAAATTACAAACTAACATCATGAGATCGACAGAGGGGGAAGTGGGTCAAAATGACCCTTACCTAGGTACAAACTAAAGAATGGTTCCTAACATCCACACAATCACTGTTCACATGGTACATTGTTTAGGAGCAATAGGAATCAAAAGAGAGCAATTCTTTACTACATAGGAGTTGCCATTGTATATTATTAAACATGTCACACTAAGTAACTGATGATGGGCACAGAGGCGGGGTGTTCCCATGGGAGAAGCTTATTTCCTACATAACATGGAGTCTCAGAGTAAAATGGAGTCTGTTTAGTCATTTCTCTTAGAGTCTGGCCTATAACATTCTCATGGAGTCAGATCTGTCAGCCCATCACAATTAGCACTCCAAAATTCTGAGCACCCCTGACCATTTTTTCATAGCATTTATAGGCTGTCTAGTGTCATACATTTTCTAGTCTAAAACAGTACATAATTGGATGCAAGGTTTCAAAAAACAGCATATGATTGTGTATAAGGGTCTTCGAGTGGGAACTGTTTACAAAAGCAGACTGTGATAAGGGAGGCTGGCTTACAATGAGTGGGTTATGAGTCTTAATCAGTGCATTAATCCCCTGATAAGGATTCACTGGATGGTAACTGTAGGCAGATAGGGTGTGCCTACAGGAGGTAGGTCCCTGGGGACATGCTTTTGGGGTTTATATTTTGTCCTTGTTGAGCAGAGTTTGCTCCCTCATGCTTGCTCTCTCTCTCTCTCTCTCTCTCTCATCTCTATCTCTGTCTCTGTCTCTATTCTCTATCTCTATCTCTATCTCTATCTCTCTTCTTCCTGGAAAAATGTCCTGAGTCACTTCCTTTTGCCACACTCCCACCATGATGTTCTGCCTCACCTCAAATCTCAAGAAATAGGGCTGGTTGTCTGTGGACTAAGACTTCTTGTTATGGTTTGGATGTGAGGTGTCACCCAAGAGCTCACATGTGAGACAATACAGGAAGGTTCAGAGGAGAAATGATTGGGTTGTAAGAGTCTTAAGCCATCAATGAATTAATTCCTGATGGGATTAATTGAAGTGCTAGGGTGTAGCTGGAGGAGACTGGAATTGGGGCGTGGCTTTGGAGAATATATTTTGTATCTGGAGAGTGGAGATTCTCTCTCTGCTTCCTGATGATGTGAGCTGCTTCCCTCTGCCACTCTCTTCTGCCATGATGTTCTGCGTCACCTTGAGCCCCGAGGAATGGAGCCGGCCTGCTACGGACTAAGACCTCTGAAACTGTGAGCCCTCAAATAAACCTTTCCTCCTCTAAAATTTTGCTCTAAAATTAGTCACAGCTGCAAAAAAAACTGAAACCATGAGTTTATACGTGGTGCTGGGGAAAACAGACTAGATGAGAAGCAGCAAGCAGCACTCAGAGAGGAGAACTTTATTTTACACCAGTGGGCCCAAAGGAAAACAAAAACTCCAAATTCTGAGCCCCGATACACAGTTTCTCACAATATTTATAGGTTATTTGACATCGTCTTAGACCCATCCTACCATTGGCGCTTTTTCTTCTTTCTTTAAAAAATTCCTAACCTGTGCTGCTGAGGCCTGTACAGGGTGAAGCATGCTCACAGAACAGATAGGGAGAAACTGCTCTTTTCACAGACATCTATTACATTTCAGAAGGGAGTAGTCAGACTCTTAGGAAGGTTATTGACAATGCAAGAGGTAGGGACCTGTGGTTAACTAGGCTTCCTGGAAAAAGACTGAGAGAGGGGAGGGGAACTGACCCCTTCCCCAGGCACTGGACTCTTACTGTAATGTTTTTGTAATTTCACTTCACAACCAAGTCTGGTTTTGCCATCACAGGGCCAAGGATTGGACCCAGTGCCTCACGTGTACTAGGCAAGCACTCTACCACAGAGCTACAGCCCCAAGCCCCAAATAAACTTTTACTCCTCTAAAATTGTTCTTGTCAGAGCTAGGTATGATGGCATACACCTATAATCCCAGCAGCTGAGGAGGCTGAGGCAAGAGGATCACAAATTTGAAGTCAACCTCAGTAACTTAGCAAGGCTCTAAGCAACTGAGCAAGACCCTGTCTCTAAATAATATTTTAAAAAGGGCTGGGGGGGTATGGTTCAATGGTTAAGCACCCCTGGGTTCAATCCCCAGTACAAAAAAAAAAAATTGTTCTTGTCAGATCTTTTGGTCAGAGCGGTGAAAAAGCTGACTAAAACACACTTCAGGAACTTCCTGGAAGAACTATCAGGAAGGTCCTGAGGGCCCAATGGTGGACTTCTGGATCCATAAAGCTTAAACTATTGTATCATGGTCCTCACCCAATCATAATCAAACCCCTTCTCCAAATGAAAGACCCACCGTAAACCAAAAATTTTTAACCACATTTTTTATTGGTTCATTATAGTCGTAAATATTGATGGGATTATTGTTACATATTCATACATGCACACAATATCAAATATAATTTGGCCAATATCATTCCCTAGCACTTCCCACCTCCCTCCCTACCTCCCAAATTTCCTCCCTTTCCTCTACTGCTAACTTTATCTTCCCCACTTATAGATGACACTATCTGTCAAGGTATGAGCTAAGACAGGAGGATCACAAGTTCAAGTCTCAGTAACTTAGAGAGACCCTGCCTCAAAATAAAAAATAAAAGGGGTGGGAGATGTAGCTCAATGGCAAAACCCCTCTTGGGATCAAGCCCCAGTACCAAAAAAAATGTTTAAAAAGGAGAAATTGGTTAAGAAGGAGTTCAACTATCCTTGTATTTGACAAATTAGGACATCTTTTGTGATTTTAGCAAGAGTGGTTTAGTAGAGTGGTGGAAGGAAGAATACATTATGTAATTATCATAATTAATCTATTTCAAACAAAGCTGATAGATTTCAATTATTTTTCGTTACTAGCTGGCAAATTTCACTTTTAGAGATTAATGGTATATTGATTGGAACCTCTCAAGAAGGCTCTCTTTAGTGGAATAAATGGTCACTGAAAATGTATTTATTCAACTCTTCATTAATCAAAATCTTGGTCATAGAATGTACTCAATAAATTATTGTTAAATTGAAGATAACATTCACTTCTCTCTATCTCTCTCTATATATACACACACATATACATATATCTTTTTTTGTGGGTACCAGGGATTGAATTCAGGGGTACTCAACCACTGAGCCATATCCCCAGCCCTATTTTGTATTTTATTTGTAGATAGGGTCTCCCTAAGTTGTTTAGTACTTAACTAAGTTGCTGAGAGTGGCTTTGAACTTGTGATCCTCTTGCCTCAGCCTCCAGAGCCACTGGGATTATACGTGTGTGCCAGTGTTCCCGGCCTGATATGTGTCATCTTGATCATTAAAATAAGGTTCCATACATACATAAATGCATGAGTTCACATGGTTTTAGGATGACATTGTGTATGTGTTCTGCAACTTGCTTTTTTTTTTTTTTTTTTTTTTTTTTTTTTTTTTTTTTGTGGTGCTTGGGATTGAACCGAGGGCCTTGCCCTTGGGAGACAAGCACTCCGCCAACTGAGCTACATCCCCAGCCCCAACTTGCCTTCTTCATCTACTCGTGGGATTCAGAATTCTTTTCATGTCAAACACATATTGTTACTTCATTCATTTGAACAGTTATATATAGTTCAGTGTGATACAGATGATGACGGATGAATCACAGTTTATTAATCATTCTTCTCTTACTGAACACTAAGACTGTGCTTATTTCTGATATCATAAATAATATTTCAGTAAATATCTGTATACATGCCTATTTATTAGGCAGATATTTTGGGGGTTACCGGGGATTGCAGTCAGGCACACTCCACCACTGAGCCACATCCCCAGCCCTATTTTGTATTTTATTTGGGAGACAGGGTGTCCCTGAGTTGTTTAGTACCTCACTTTTGCTGAGGCTGGCTTGGAACTCACAATTCTCCTGCCTCAACCTCCCAAGCTGCTGGGATTATAGGTGTGAGCCACCACACCCAGCTCTACATATATATCTTATTACACATGCCTCTTTTTTTTTACATATAGTAAATTAAAAGTATACATGCACATAATAAATTTAAAATTTAATATCACATGTATGCATTGCTAGTGGGAATGTAAAATGGCACAGCCACTTTGGAAAACAGTTTGGACTGTCATACAAAACCAAGCATTTTACACCACCATAATACATTATTGAAATCAAGAAGTTGATATTGTTATAATCCAGAGTTTATTCAGATTTCAACTGTTTTACTGTTTGTTACTGGGCATTAACACTCCTCAGTTCTCTCTCTCTTTTTTTTTAATGATGGGGATTGAACCCAAGGGTGCTCTACCACTGAGCTACATCCCCAGCCCTTTAATTTTTATTCTGAGACAGGGTCTCACTGATACTGCTGGTTATCAGTGACGAGTTCTGCTTCCTCAAACGTTGAAGTTTGAACATTAGAGAAGCGTACCGAGGCAAGTGTAGAAAGCAAGTTTTATTTAAAAAATAATAACACAGACTTCTCCCAGGAGGGAGAAGGGGGCCAGAGCTGGTGTCCTGGTATCCCCAGAAGTGAGGGCACCCTGCCCCTTTTATGCATTTTAGACTTTCTTAGTTCTCCTGCCCCCGTTACCTCTCTCCTTCCTGCATAGGTGACTAGGCCCAGGAGATGCCCATGGAATGGCCAAAAGGTGAGAAGCAGGTGGGCTAGAAGGGCCAAGGTGGAGTGATTGGTGCAGGAAGGGAGCAAGGGAGCTAAGGGAGCAGCAGCCCAGGGGCCATTAATTAGCAGCTCCCTGTCTGCTCAGAGGGTACTTCATTAACAACTTTCTGGGAGGGGCGATATAGGCAGGTAATCTTGGTAATCAAAGGACTCTGGAGGCATTAATGTTCCAATATTCCAGGGGCAGTCTTCAACTTCCAGGACCCAAACCAGTCTCCAGATTCACGATCCAACTCCATTACCTACCTACGCTGTCTGCCTGTCTTTAATTCTTGCTTCATCACTGTTGCTGAGGCTGGCTTCCAGCTTGCATTCATGCTGCCTCAGCCTCCCCAGTTGCTGAGATTATAGGCTGTGCCACTACATCTGGCTCTTCTAGTTCTCATCTTCTTCCAGAAGAAAGACTTCAGGGGAGGAAGTTGTAGCTCAGTGGTAGAGCGCTTGCCTAGCATGTGTGAGGCACTGGGTTCAAGCCTCAGCACCACATAAAAATAAATAAATAAAGTAAAGGCATTGTGTCCATCTACAATTAAAAAATATTTTTTTAAAAAAGAAGAAAGATTTCATTCAAGAGTCTTAAAAGAGCCAGGTGCATTGGTGCACTTCTATAATCTCAGCAGCTCGGGAGGAGGATCACAAATTCAAAGCCAGCCTCAGCAATTTAGTGAGATCCTAAAGTGACTCAGTGAGACCCTCTCTCTATATCAAATATATAAAAGGGCTGGGGATGTGGCTGTGTGGTTACGCACCACTAGGTTCAATCCCTGGAATCAAAAAAAAAAGTCTTAAGAGAAAGAATATTATTTAATTTTTTTAGAAGAGACTTAAGAGAGAGAATAAGCACAAAGGGTTTATTTAGTGTAACAGAAGAACACTCCATGTGGAGCGGGCCATCTCCTAGAGAGGAAATGGCCTGGGGCTTTCCACATGGCCGGATTTTATATTTGTTCTGGGAGCCTCCCTCATTGTGTATTATGTATTTGTAGTGGTTACTGTGGTTTTGATGTCCACAGCTTAGTGCACCTATTACCAAATGCTTGGTCCTTGTCCCTGATGCCAATCCAATAACAAGAACACTGTTTTGAGAAAAAGGAAAAATAAGTTTTATTGCTATGTCAGCAAAGGAGAAACACAGGGGACTCTTGTCTCAGAGGCTGTGATTCTCCCCATCAGGGAGAACAGAAGGTTTTTAAAGAGGTGATTCGAAGGCTACCTTCTAGGACTGGAGTTATGGCTCAGTGGTAGAGCGCTTGCCTAGCACATGTGAGGCACTGGGTTTGATCCTCAGCACCACATAAAAATAAATAAATAAAATAAAAGTATTGGGTCCATATACAACTAAAAAAAAGTTAAAATAAAAAAAAAAAAAAAACCAAAGGCTGCATTCCAGGTGTTCCCTGGCGTGGCGGTCCAAATTAACTTGCTAATTTGAGAGAGAAAGAAGCCTCAGTGGCAGAGCAGAAGGATGCAGTGGACCACTGGTGGTTCATTTTCAGAATATGGCATTTGGCCTTAATTTAATCCAATTGCAGTCCTTCCCTTTTGCCCATCCCAATTTTAAAATTAGCCACTCGTGTAAATTGTACCCTTGTCCTCCAATCAGGGCAAAGGGCATATAAAATGGCATCACGCCCACCCAGGCACACTTGCTAGTCAGGTTCCTGTGGCACACCCTTCTGGCAGAAGTAGAGTTTTCCCTTGCCCACCCAGTTTCGAGCATGTATTTGATTTCTTGTTGCACCTCATTATTTCTAACACATATGTGCACTGTTTTTACCATGTTGGAAAATTTACATAGTATCTAAATGAAACCTACAGGGGTTTTAAAACTGTAATGCAAATTACAATGAATTAGGGTCCCCAAATGACTGTTCATCAGTGCCCTGCATATGTCTTAAAGTTGGAATAGTCTCTTAAGGTGGTTATCCCTGGTTTCTCTAGTTTAAGATGGTGTTATCTGACCATGAAGGAGGTGAATTTATGCATGGAATTTATGTCACATGAAATGAAGTGATTTTTCATCACTCAAGATGGGGTGAGCCAGGCTGGGGATGTATCTCAGTTGGTAGAGCGCTTGCCTTGCAAGCACGAGGCCCTGGGTTCAATCCCCAGCACCACAAAAAAAAAAAAAAGATGGGGTGAGCCCTATTTTTCCTTTCCTTATCCCCCTTCTCATGTACACTGTAGTTAGATAGTAGCTGGCAATGAGCAGTGAAATGCATGGCAAGGTCACAAGTGTTCTTTAAATTACTTCCAAAGTATATGAGAAAACAAAGGGTGGTAATTAATTTGTAAAAATTTAAAAAAAATAAACAGAAGCAAAGGCGCTAATGGGAAACACTTCAACAGAAAAGGATTAATGGGACTAACTCTTGACAAGGTCCGTTGATGTTGATTTGAAGCTAGGAATTATGCTATAGGTGCCTCCATTTGTCTGGGAAGGAAGATTCCTTTAGTAGCGCAGGCACACTAAGGTAACTTCTGACCAGCTATTGACCCTGGTGCCCACATGAACATGGGATTGAATTGTAGTTGAAGTCCCCACTAAATAGGATGGCCACCAGGACAGTTCCAGAGAGCACCAACTAAGGTCAAAAACCCCACCACCAAAGTGAAGGAGGAGTTGAACACCCGATTGTCAAAGAGTACAGAAGGTGGTCCCCACTTCTCCAAGTAAACCTCAAACAGTTATAAATTTGGAGACAGTGTTGTCTCCTTTGTCATTCTCTGCTCAGAGATGGTCCACTCTCCCTTGATAGTACTCTCTGCTTGAGCCTTACTTTGCTTTTATTTTACTTTCACCTCACTTTCACTTCTAATAAAGTTCTCTTGTGTGACTTTTTGTGTCTGATTTTAAATTCTCTTTCATCAGAACATAAGAACTGAGATTTTAAGTTTCAGCTCCCTGCTTTCCTGTGACATATTGAGCCAGTTATGTCATTAACATAGACCAAATATGTTTGTGTCTTTCCACAGTGTCAGAATTTGTTCAATAAAAATAAATTATCAGGCACCATTTTCATGCATGGTTATTTTGCAAATACTCATGGGTCATCTGATAGACATAAGCCAGGCAAACATAAATTCTTTTACTCCAATCTTAATTTCTAGTGTCTATCACTGAAGTCACACATCATGTTTGATAAGCTCATGGACCTCGTTTTTCCAATATGAAATTGATATACCCATGCATACATATGCTTCTGGTCAATTTAATAAGTTCACAGGTGATCATTTTTATTAGCATGATTAATTTATCAGTTTGTGCCTTATGTTTATATTAGGCAGATGGTGGTTCCCTACTTGCTGTACAAACATGTATAGAGTTATTCCACCTCAGCACTTACACTCAAAATGCAGTAGCTTATAGAAAACTACTGATTTATGAAAAGGAGTAACAGGTTTAGGCACAAACTGAAAACTGCTGAGCTATGCATCATGGAGTAACTTTGAGTAGGGTGCAGATTGCTCTCCACATCAATGTAACTTCGTACTCAACACTGTACAGGTCCTTTGTAGCCCGCTCCATCCATCCCTGGAAATCCTTTGCAATCACTGATCAGTTCTCCACCTCTGTTACTGTGCTATTTCATAAATGTTACATAAATGGAATCATGTACTATCCTTTTGAGAGTTTTTCATTTAGCATAATTTTCTTGAGATTCATTCAAGTTGTGTATATGGATAGTTATTGTTTATGACTAATAGTATTCTTTAGTTTGTAGGTACTCCATTTGTTTAAGCATCCACTGTTAGAAGGACATGTGTTGTTTTGAGTGGGTGCCTATGATGAATAAAGTTATGAATACATTTGTGTGAAGGTTTTTGAATGAATGTAGATCCTTGTTTCTTAGGATAAATGCCAAGATTTTAATTACTGGGTTGTAAATTGCATGTTTGGTTTTGTAAGAAATTGCCAAACGTTTCCAATGTAGCTAACTGTGCCATTTTATATTCCCACTGGCAGTAAATATATGTTATAACCAACATCCTAGCAGAGGAGTCCTACCTGTATTGAGCCACCTACCAGCATATGAAATAGACAAAAGATGGAAAAATAAACTTTAAGCAGTTTGATCAAACTGGGGAGAAGTAGCTAGATTGCTTCTCTCCACTGGTCCTACAGAAGCAGTTACAATTTATACAAACAAAGACAGGTGACACACATATGTAGATTTAGTTGGCCAGCCTGTGTTAGACCTAAGTGGATAATCTTTCACTTCTCTTATCTTCTACTTGCTCCCATCTTCTTTGGTGTCTGCCAGGGTAGAGGGTTAATAGCATTTCAGCTTCCTTTCTCAACAGGGAAAAATGTGTTCCCAACTTAGAAAGAGGTGTGGGGGCCAAATCCAGTCCATTTCAATGTGCTATTGTGATTTACAATTAGGTATAGATATTTGGGAGGTTTGTTTGTTCGTTTTGGCACTGGGGATTGAACTCAGGGGCACTCAACCACTGAGCCACATCCCCAGTTCTATTTTGTATTTTATTTCGATACAGGGTCTCACTGAGTTGCTTAGCCCTTTGCTGTTACTGAGCCTGGCTTTGAACTCAAGATCCTCCTGTGTCAGCCTCATAAACCTCTGGGATTACAGGCATGCACCACCATGCCCAGCCATTTGCCCACTTTTTTAACTGATTATTTTTTACTGTTAAGTTTTTTTGTTTTTTGGTTTTTTAAATAAATATATATATATATATATACATATTTATGATGGACCTTTATTTTGTTTATTTTTATGTGGTGCTGACAATAGAACCCAGTGCCTCACACATGCTAGGCAAGCACTGTACCACTGAACTACAACCCCAGCCCTACTGTTGAGTTTTCAAAGTTCTTTACATATTCCAGATATTATACTCTTTGTCAGATACGTTTGCAAATGTTTTCTCCCATTGTAGGATGTCTATGTATCCCTAAGGTCTTTCTTTCCTTTTTAATTTAATTTTATTTTTAATTTTTGGCACTGGGGATTGAATTCAGGGGTACTTCACCACTGAGCTACATCCCCAACCCTTTTATTTATTTATTTATTTATTTATTCATTCATTCATTTATTTATTTAATTTTATTTTGAGACCATGCAGTGTAGATCATGGATGTCAGGTGGGTTCTTTGTCACATAAATTCAAAGAATAAAATTCACAGACACAAGGATGAGAGCAAAGTAACAGGATTTATTAGAGTGATAGAAAGAAAGCAGGGCTCTCAAAGAGGGAGGGGTCCCAAGAGAGGGATACTGAACAGTGGCTATGTTCTAGGGGTTCATATAGATCTACAGGTTTAAAGAAGCTAGCCCCCTACCCAATCCTGGGTAAGGCACTCAGTGTCCATGAATAGTTCACGTGCTCTTTGGTCCAATCAGTTTACCATGGTTCCCTTTTTGGATGGAGGTCCAGGTACCAGATGGCAGATGACTCACTATCAGTTTTTCCTGCTTACAAAGAAGTCACCCTGACCTTGATGAGGCCTGTTTTATGTCTGTTAAAAACCCCACCCCCAAAATTTATTTAACAAAAAAGTTTGTCAGTACCTGGGTCATAGATGTGCTGCTTCCTGGCCTGGGGATGTGGGTCAGTAGGTAAACGCCCCTGGGTTCAATCCCTGATACCAAAAAAAAAAAAAAAAGAAAAAAGAAAAGAAAAAGAAAAGTGCTGTTTCTTGGAGCACAGGACATATAAAGTGCATTACCCAGGTGTGGTCTTGCCTACTAACATGCTATCCTCCATGTGCTCTCATATCCCATCCCTCTCCCCCAGCTTCTTGCTGTGACTTTTAAATTGATTTTAAATCACATGATGGGAGTGATCCGAGACTGAATTTCTAAAAGATCAAGTTCTTGCATGTTTTTTTAATAGCCTTACTGAGATATATTCAAACGCCGTATAATTCATCCATTATGACTCACCAGTAGTAATGTCACATGCCTGTAATCACAGCAATTTGGGAGGCTGAGGCAGGAAGATCACAAGTTTGAGGCCAGTCTCAATTGTCTCAAAATAAAAAGTAAAAAGGACTGTGGATTTAGCTCAGTGGTAAAGTATCCCTGGTTCAATGACCAGTACCACAAACAAATAAAGTGTACAACTCAATGGTTTTTGGTTTATGGCATTATACTTTTTTTAATGGTAGTTTTATGAAGTCAGGAAGAGGAGATAAGGCTGGGCAGATAGAGAAATGGGTCCCTGGGTGACTTGCTGGGCAGCAGAGCACAAACAGCTGCAGCATTTTGCTGAGAAACTTGCAAAAAGTTTATTTTTAAATCGGGATATACATGACCTGGAATTCACAGCCTCTTTAAAGAAGGAAAAATGTCTGATCAATATTTAGATTGGACTAAAGGCTGCATGAATGCCTCATGGACGTTGAGTGTCTTATGCAGGACTGGACCCAAGGCTGACTTTCTTAAACCTATAGATTCATATAAACCCCTAGATGACAGCCATTCTTTGGCATCCATCTCAAGGGACCCCAGCCTCTGGCAACTCTGCTTTCTTTCTGTCTATTACTCTAATTAATCCTGTTACTTTGCTCTCATTCTTGTGTGCATGGATTTCATTCTTCAAATTCATGAGACAAAGAACCCACCTGACATCTACACTCTTCGTTACACTTTAACATGTACATTTTAATGTGGCATGTTTTAAAACATAAGTTCATTGTGTTAAATACCATATTTTAGGGATGTGATGCTGATAATCTTTTGACAAATGTTTCATATTTAATTCTTTCTCTTATGCCTTTCACACTCAATGCTATCACTGAGGTGAATGAGAACAGAGTGTACAAAAGAAAATTGAAAGGGTGAAAAGGACAAAGATCAAGTCAAATATGAATAGAGATAATCATGTTTCAAATCTTATAATTAATTTAACATATACAGTCCACAGAAAAATGCTGGCAGCAATAGAACCATCCTGGATTAAATCAACTCTGTCCGGGGATGAGAAGTGACATTTAATAGAATTATTATTATTATAAGCATATCTTATTACTAAGATGAATGAAAATCATATTTTATCTGAGCTTCTGGACACATGCTGAGCAATTGCAAGAATGTTTAAATAAATAAACCACCAGAAGCCTTCCAACCAGGTTAATCCTCCTCAATTAGATAAGAGAGTAATAGAAAAGATCAGTCTTTACAGAGCTATCAGTATTCGAAAACTAAATTCAATTTGACAAATGAAAGAGATTAAATTCAAAGGACAACATAGAACAAGGGCATAGCAATCAGGTCTATTTGTACACCTAATTCATTCAGTAAGCCTGTGGAAAGTACTATAAATTCTCACTTCCAGATTGATGGATGAATAGAGGGATGGATAAACAGAAGAATATGTGATAAAGCAAATAAGATGTTAATTACAGAATATATGTAGTGAGTATATGTGTGTTCACTGTAAAATTCTTTCACCTTTTCTGTATGTTGGAACATTTTCATAATAAAATATTTTAAAAAGAAGAATCTTCAGTTCTCTATAACCGGTAAAAACAGCAAGGTAGGTCCACTTTGATAATAAAAGTCATATATGTGTTTTACCTAACATGCTAACTGTAAGAAAAATGCGGCTCCGTTCGGATCCCAAGGCAGCTCAGACCCTTGAATCCAGGGGAGCAAGCACTCTGGGGTGCCCAGTCTGAGTCGCGGTGCAGCGACAGCACCCAGAAAGCCGCTCTGGACACAGGCACTCACACCAGAGATTTTATTAGGCGGAAGACCAGAGCGTCTGCTCAGGGTTGGGAAAGAAGGAAAAGAGAGGAAAAATGGCATAGTAGCTTCTCCTAAGTAGTGGAATTTCGTGGGCTAACAAGGGACCCATGACTGAGAAGGGGGCTCGCAGGCTGACTAGTGGACCACTAGCTGGCTAGGATGTTCACAGACTGACATCTAGGTTGTAAGATGGGAGGGGGAGAGATGGCTGCGGTGTAAAGGGTGGGAGCAACTTTATATTATAGTTGCTCTTTATTACTATATCCCCAAGGCCTAGAACAGAACCTAGTGTAGAATATTGTTCAATAAATGCTTTATTGAATGAGTGAATGAACGAATGAATGAATTCTCAGTGTATTAGATTTTAAACCCACTTATAGCACTACCATGAATTTAATTGTGCCCCCCCATCCAAATTCAAATGTCAAAGCCCTGAACCCCAATGTGATGATATTTGGGGATGAGGCATTTGGAAAACAATTATGTTTAAATAAAGTTATAAGAGTGGAGTACTCACAAAGGGATTAGTGCCCTTAAGGAAAAAAATCAGAGTTCCCAATCTCCCTTTCTCTTTCTTTCTCTCTCTCTCTCTCTCCACCCCTCCACAGATCCCACCATGAGAAGACATAGCAAGAATCTGTCTGTATACCAGGAAATGGGCCCTCACCAGGGAGCTGAATTAGCCAGCACCTTGATCTTGGACTTGTACCCTTCAGATAAGAAATTAATTCCCATCGTTTAAGCCACTTAGTCTATAATTGTGTTATGAGGGCCCAAGCTGACTAATGCAAGAACGGATCAAGACTTGTTCCTGATCATATCAAAAAGACCCAGGCAGTCTATTCAGTCTATCCTCAAACTAAATCATGATGCATTAAAATTAGAATTCTCTTAAGATACAACATTTCTTATCATACATGTATTCAGATCTCTTTCTCACTAGGCACTGTGGCACATGCCTGTAAAACCAGTGATGCAGGAGACTGAGTCAGGAGGATCCAAGTTCAGGGTCACCCTCAGCAAATTCGTGAGGCCCTAAGCAACTTAGTGAGATTCTATCACAAAACAAAAAGTACTGGGGATATACATCAGTATATTGCCCCTGGGTTAAATCCCAGTACCCCAAAAATAAAAAATAAAAAGTCTGGGGATGTAGGTCAGTGATAAAGATTCCCTGGGTTCAATTCCCAGTACCCCTTCCCGAAAAAAATCTCTCTCTCTCTCAACTTCAAAATTTTTATTCAGTGACTTTACAGTTTAACATTTTATACTATATGAGGTGTAGCTTTTGAAAAGGGAGGATAAAAGAAATTTCTACTTCTAGATATTTAGAAGACTAATATTTCCCATTTGTGATCTTAAGGCATTTAGTGTATCTTATATATATTACATACTCCAATTGAGAATTTTATGCAAAAATTGCCTGTATTCATGCTGCTGACATTTAGATGACTGCTAGAGGTCTTATGGATCAGGAAAGATCAGTGTTTGTTATTCCTGAAAAAGAAGAAAAGAAAACAGATAAATTTGCAAATTTTGACTAACTGAGATAGAGCTTATAATTCATCACTTATTTGTTCATTCTGTCATCAAATATTTGATAAATGGCTACAGTGCTTCAGGCACTGAGCTAGGGCCTGGGTTACAAAAGTAATAAGACTTCTTCCATCTCCTGAAGGCACTCACAGCCTAGTAGGGGAGAATAGATAAGGATAGCAACCATCACAGTACAGTGTGAAAGAAAAGTGTACTGAAAAAAAGAATGTATGATGAACTTAGCCATTTGGTTGATTTAATTGATTAGCCATGATAACCCTAGAATCATTTTCATATGGGAACAAATGAACCAATTACAATACTTTACTTTTTCTAAAAAAGGATACATTTTATATTATTCCTTTGTTAGTACACATAATTTTTAAAATGAAAATTTATTACAGATAAAGTATGACCTCAAATGAACAACACAGTTTTTTTTTTTCTTAGTACCAGGGTTTGAACCCAGGGGTGGTTAACCACTTAACCATATCCCCATCGCTTTTCATATTTTTTATCTAGAGACAGGGTCTCATTGAGTTGCTTAGGGCCTTGCTAAATTGCTGAGGCTGGCTTTGAACTTGTCATCCTCCTGCCTCAACCTCCTGAGCTGCTGGGATTACAGGCATGTGCCACTGTGCCCTGCTAACAACTAAGTTTTAAAACAGTTTTCTTGGAGCTGGGGTTGTGACTCAGTGGTATAGCACTCACCTAGCACATGAGAGAAACTGGGTTTAATTCCTAATACCACATACAAATAAATAAGATAAAGGTATTGTGTCCATGTACAATTTAAAAAAAAAGAATGAAAGAAAAACAGCTTTCTTGCCATATAACTCACATACAATAAAGTTTGCCTTTTAAAGTGTTGAACTCACTGATTTTAGTAAATTCACGGGACTGTGTAATCATACCACTAAATCCAGAGTATTTTCATTCTTCGAAAAGAACCCCATACTCATTAGAAGTCTCTCCCCATTTCTCTCTAAAAACTCCCTCTTATCCTTAAACCACTCAAAAAATAGATTAATCTATTTTCTGTCTGCTAAGCTAGACATTTCCCATGAATGGATCTTCAAAATATATAGCTTATATTTGGAATGCTGGGAATAGAACCAAGGGCCTCACATATACTAGGCAAGTGTTCTACCACTGAGCTACATCCTTGGCCCCCAAGTATGACCTATTTTGTCTGGCCTTTCACTTACTGAGAGGATATATGTGCTAGGTACTGTTCTAGGTATTTTAGATTTAATAGCTTCTTTGGTCCTTATATAACATAGATACTATTATCATCCCCAATTTATAAATGATGAAACTGAGAAATAGGCTTAATAGAGAAATTAAATAATTTGCCCTAGATCACACAGTTACTCATTGGCAGGACTAGGATTACAGCTTAAGTTATTTGGCTCCTGAATCCATGCATTCAATAATTTCATGAAACTGCTATTAGTTAAATCATATCAAATGCTCAAAGCATAGCTGTTAAAGCATAGCTGAAGGAGAAATACTTAAAACCTATAATAAACTCTGTTGCATTTATTGCAATGGCATTGGCATAATAAAAGGAACCTGAGAAGTGTTAGCTTTCACAAGTTACTTACATTTGTTATGGAATTACTCAAAATAACAAAAATCATCTAATACAAATCCTAATCTAATAATACATATCACATTGAAGCATATTTCTTTGAGGAAAGGGTAGAAAACCACAGTAACTGAACCTCTGGGTGGGTGCCTATACTGGTTATTGATTGCTTTTTGTGTGAGAGTGTGTTCTTCTTCCCCCATTGGTTACATGGACCATCATTGTGGATGGGCTGTGGCCCAAACACTCTTTCCAAAGCAAGTTCAAGAGCCTCCAGCTATGAGCATAATATTCAAGACTCCGAAGACAGCCTGCATACAGCCCTGCAGCATACAGCCCTGCAGTGGGAACAAGTGCTATAAAACTATGCACACTCTCATACTTTATACTTTCTAAGCTCTTATACTTAGAAAATCTTAATATATTCATCTTAGGTATGCTGATTGACTGCACAACTGCCTCTGTTATTCATATCCTTCTGGTATAGGTTTTACAAATAGCACACCAAGCAATCTTTTGATCCTAACTTTGGTTAGTGCTCCTTTCCTATGCTATTCCCATGTAGCTCTAAGTTTTATAAGTAGTTAAGTTAGGTGACCACTAATACAGTGACACTTGCTGTGATGAAAGTAGCTGTTGTGTTTCTACTGATAAGGTAATATGGTATTGTGACCAGAACTATGACTTACAATCAAAAAATCATAGTTCCCCCCCACATCCACTTGCTCATTAGCATTCTCCCTCTCTCTCTCTCTTTCTCACACACACACATACACACACACACACACAAACACACACACTATAATTACCAAGAAGTATAGGGTTCAGAGAATTAAGTAGTTGATATATAAGGAAATAAACAGATAATTCTGGCAAACATGAGTTTGTACATTGAGATTCATACCCACTTTAGTTACAAAAACAAAAGTTAAATAAACCATAGTAATCCAAAATGTATGTAAACACCACGGTAAAAATAGGAATGATTTAAATATCTTCAAGCTCAGAGTCAATAATACAAAGGAAAGAGTCTTAGGGAGTTTCAACATAATTAGTGGGGAGCTGTATTCAGAGCATCTTAGGTAAATATGCCTCTGGGGACTGATTCTTATACAATGCTTTAGTCTGGGTACAAATGTTACTGCTGCTTTTTTGCTTAGAATAAGTAGAACTAGTTAGCTGCCTCATTTAGAAATTAAACTATTGACATACATCATCTAGCAGCATGTTCTGTTTTTCCCCACAATTAATCAGAGGCAGTCTTTTTAGTGTACAAAAACAATATCTATAGTGTACAAAACAATATCTATAGACAGGCTAATAAGGAGTCTCAAAAACAGAGACAAGGGGCTGCGGTTGTGGTTCAGTGGTAGAGCACTTGTCTAGCATAGGTGAGGCACTGGGTTCCATCCTCAGCACCACATAAAAACAGATAGATAAAATAAAGGTATTGTGTCCATCTACAACTAAAATTAATAATTATAATAAAAGAAGAAATACAAGCACACGAGCAAGAGGCAACAATTAATTTCTATTTATTTATTTATTTATTTATTTTGGTACTGGGGAGTGAACTCAGGGGCAGTCAACCACTGAGCCACATTTGCAGCCCTTTTTTATATTTTATTTAGAGACAGAGTCTCCCTGAGTTGCTTAGGGCCTTGCTAAGTTGCTGAGGCTGGCTTTGAACTCATGATCTTCCTGCATCAACCTCTAGAGCTGTTGGGATTACACGCATGTGCCACTGTGCCCAGAACCAATTAATACTTGAGCAACAGACACCATGTAAGAAACTTAGCAAAATCAATAAAAACAAAAACCGACATCTGAAGAAATAGTGAATGTAGCAAATGAAAAAGAACAAAATGTTTAATTAGTGTTCTCAGAAGGAGGAGAGATTATCATACCTATAAACAAGAAAAATACTAATGTGAACCAGAACAAATTATATAGGTCTTGGAAACTACATAAATAAATAATAACCAAATAAAGAACACAATTTATATGAAATACAGGTAAATGTTATAATATTATATTATCATAGCATAGTAGAAGAGAAAAAATTGTACTATAAAATCAAACCAAAAACTTTTCACGGGATGGGACAGAAGGCAAAATAAATAGGAATTTTGAGAAAACAATAATAGAAATGAAGTTTAGATCTAGAATTTCTACATCCATGTAGCAGGAATTTCAAACAGAAAGAACACAAAAGAGGAAATTAATAAACCAATAATAGAAAATAATTTCCCAGAAATGATAAAAGATATTATTCTTCAGATGGTGAGACCATCAAGTGTTAAATAAGGTAAACAAAAGAAAATTTACATATAAATGTATTGAGATAAAATTTCTGAACACATCAATGATTAGGGAAGCAAAGAATAAAAAAAAAAATCTCAAAGGCTTCTACAGAGGAGATATATAAGATAAAAGAAAATTCAGAAAGCAATCAAACCAGTAAAGTTTGCAGATAAATCCAAATAATTATAGATGAATAATGTCAAAATTGTTTTATATTTATTTGGAACTAAACTCCTAGGAGATCTCAACTTGGAAGAAAATTATAGTTGTTATAATTATTGTCTATACAAAGGAAAATAGATTTTAATAGATATTGAGAAATGTGTGTGTGTGTGTGTGTGTTAGGAATACCAGTCAGATGCCTATAAAGAACATATTTACCTTTGAAATTTAAAAAAAAATAAAGGAACAAAAATGATAATCCAAATGACAGGAAGAAAAGAAAAATGAAACAAGAAAAATGACAAACAAAACATTGAACATGACAGTAATACTGTTGGCACAAAAAGACTGGGCAGGACGCAAACCTCATGAGCCATTTCAGCTATTTATTCAGGAATAGGTGTGCAGGGTTGGAATGGTGCTGGTGAACCCACTTTCCTGGTGGAAAAGGAGTCACTGAACAAAGAAAGGGACTGGGTTTATATAGGTTATTTTTGAGGGGTTGTCTAGTAAGCATATCAGTTTGGGCATTCAGGAAGCAGGTTTGTGAGAATTTAAAAGTTTGTTCTTACTGGGCAATATTTTTACTTGGAGAAGAATGGAGGATTTGGGGTCAGGTTTGTGAGAATTTAAAAGTTTGTTCTTACTGGGCAATATTTTTACTTGGAGAAGAATGGAGGATTTGGGGTCAGCGTTCATTGTTTATCTCTCCCTTCAGGGTCCCATTGTATTGTCACTGGGAAATGATTTATTTGGGAAAGAATCAATGCTTTGGCTTCCTTTCTAGGGACTGTTGTGTCATTGGGGAGGAATGCACTGAGAACGCTATCAATGTATGGCTTTCATTTTCACTCCCTTTTCTCAGGCCTCACAGTTTTAGGGTTTTTTTCTCATTTTCCATATCTAATAAATACTATGTGCAAATATATCAGCAATTGAAATAAATGTTAATAGGTAAATTACCCTATTAATATAATTCTCTGAGAATAAAAAACTTTAAACATTTTATTATAATTTTAGTATTTCAAAAAAAGGCAAAAATTGTTTAAAAAATTCTGCTATAACTTTTAAAAATTTTTAATTTGTTCTTTTTAGTTATAGATGAGAGCAAAATATATTTTGACATGTTTATATCTTATTCTCATTAGGATCCCAGTCTTGTGGATATACATGATGTTGAGATTCACTGTGGTGTATTCATACATGTACATAGGATTCTACTATAATTTTTAACCAGATTTCCAAATGATATAATTTAACCACTTTCATTTTCTCTCTGTCTCTAACTTTTTCTGAAGTATGTTAAAATAAGATGATTCTGAAACATCCCAGATGTCAGAAAGTAAAGATATTCTGAAATTATCCCTGGGAAGATAAGATACAGATAAGATTGTACTAGTCAACTTTCCATCACTATAAATGTAATATCTGAACCATTTCAATTGTGAAGAAAAAGGATCATTTTGTACACAGTGCTACAGCTTCCAGTTCAAGATGGAGTAACCCTATTTCTTTGGGCCTTTGATGAGGCAGCATATAATGGAAGGAGGACATGGTGGAGCAAACTGCTCACCTCATGTGTCAGAAGCAAAGAGAGAAAGGAAAAGAAAGAAACCAGGGCCCTACAATGCCTTTTGAGAGCATGCCCCCCAAAACAAGAACCTCCCATTTAGGTCCTATTGCTTAAAGTTTCCTTCCCTCCCAATACTACCACTCTGCCTTTAATTCATCAACCTTTGGATGTCACTACATTATTCAAACAGCAAGATGCCTCTTACATAACCATGGTACAATTACCAAAATCAGGAAGTTAACATTGATACTATATTATTATCTATTATGTAGACCTGATTCAAATTGTACCATGTATCCAAGTAAAGTAATCCTTTGTAAAATTATCTAAAAGTTTCATTACATCAAACTAATGAGATAGAAAGGAGAGACAATGATACGATGGCAAAAAGAAATTGTGGTCCCTCTATGAGATTGTGACTTGTCCAAAATTATAGAGCTATTTAATTACAGACTAAGGCCCACAACCCATTTCCTAACAGAGTTATAGTTTTGTTGTTTCATTCTATAACTATGCCAAAATAAGCAATTTGACATAGGTTATGAAAGGTACTAAATACTTTTCTCACTATTTGTAAAGAAAATCTCACCCAATGGAACACATCATTAAACACTAGGTTTTTGTTTTTTTTAAAAAAACTCTGAATGCAAAAAGCTTATATTCTGTTATCCTTTAGAAACCAAAAACAAGCTGAAATTTGTCATACAAAACTAAGATTTTAACAATGACGTTGAATTGAAGAATATTAATTCTGACTGTAACATAACCAGGCAATTTTAACAAATCATAATGTATACATCTGTATATTTTCCTAAGAGAAAAAAGCATTTATTCCATGGATGCCATTATCACTTGCAAACCTTTTTCTCCTTTTTGAAATTGCTTTCTAAGCCAATTTATGAGTCACAGAAGAAAAATTAAAAAGAAAATTTATAGTCATACATCCTATACAACTGATGGGAAAAATTTTAATCAGTATGCAGCTAGTACTTATGGTTACAAAAGCTATACACATGAGAATTGATTCAATGAAAATGATTCAAGTGCACAATTAATTCTGAGTGAATTAGCAAACACCTAGACTAGGTCAGTGATAAATTGTGTTACAAGAAGTTGGCATTGAACCTGGCTGAGTAATGTGTTTAACTAAAATTTTATGCTATGATGGTGATTGGAAAGGGCAAGCAAACTATAAAAACCTACAGGCTGACCTTATTGAAATGAAAAATCCTGAAGGTGACCTGTAAAGCAAGTAGGATTAGTATTAATCTGTTGAACTTTCACTAATAACATCATACCAGAAATCAGAGAACAATGAATGGAGTGCTATAGTTAATCAACCTTAGAATGTAATCTTATTATTCTCATTGTGCTACATTTGCTTTATGGTTCACATGCTTCAAAGTATTTTTAATCTATAACAGAGCTACCACCCTAAGTCAGTTCCTCTGGGGGTGATGAAAGTGTACTGGAACAAGATAGAAATGATGGTGTGTATAATGTTGTGAAAGTACTGAATTTCACTGAATTGTAAAGTTTAAAATGATTAATTTTGTTATATGAATTTTTCCTGATTTTTTTTTTTTTTTTGGTACTGGGAACTGGACCAAGGGTTTTCTTGCCACTGAGCTACATCTCCAGCCCATTTCTTTGTTTCTTTATTTATTTAGGGTACTGGAGATTGAACTCAGGGGCACTCAACTACTGAGCCACATCCCCAGCCCTATTTTGTATTTTATTTAAAGACAGGGTCTCACTGAGTTGCTTAGCACCTCACTGTTGCTGAGGCTGGCTTTGAACTCAAGCTCCTCCTGCCTCAGTCTCCCAAGTCATTGGGATTTATAGGCATGTACTACTGCACTCGGCTTACCTGAATTTTTTAAAAAGCTACCACTTCTTGAACATCTATGTTTCAGGTGCTTTGTCTGACTTTAGCATATATCATCTTATCCTTCCAGCAACCTGACAGATAGACATTATTTGTATTTTTCAGATGAAGAATCTGAATATCAGTGAGGTTAAGTGTTTTCTCCAAGGCAATATAGTAGAAAAAATTAGATTTTAAACCCAAATCTACCTGACTCTGACTCCTGGATTCAAACATTTACAGAAGTCCACAGAGGAGGTGGTCAGTCACTCAGATATAAATCCTCAAAGCAAATTAACTCAATATGAAAAGAAAAATATGCCTGTTAAACCTTTCCTTGCCCAGTGTCATGGAAAAGAGAATTAATATGAGGACTGTTTGTGGAGAGGATTTACTTACTGCAACTGGGTTACTAAGTAATAATTTATTCATAAGGAACAAGAGCCCATTTATTGGTATAGAATATTAGGTCCAAAATGGACTGATAGGAAGAATGACTTCATACTGAGTGACTGAGCTTTTGAGTCCAGGAATCTTTGTTTTCCCTTCCCTGGCAGTCAGATGACTCTGCGAGTCTGGGCCAAGGCTGAGCCTGCCTGTCTAGGACAAATGGCAGGAGCCATAATACTTAAAATGGAACCGATCATTATACCTGGCACCTCGCCTTTAGGAGCCACTTCTCTCTAAATGTCCAGTTCTTAAATTTCACCTAAAACTTTAGTTCTCTCCTGCTTTTCAGTTATTTAACATGTCCAGTGGGAAAGGACTGTAACATCAGGAGTTCCCTTTAGGTTCTGTCATCTGACATATTATAATGTAATCTAAAAAATATTAACCTAACCCTGTGAATTCAAGGAATAATTACCTTTTCATGTTTCAATTCTGAATCTATTTTCTTAAATGAACAACACAGACATAAAGGATAGGCTATATTCTTAAATCTCTTGCAAGAGCTGGCCATGGTGGTGCACGCTTGTAATCCCAGCAACTCAGGAGGCTAAGGCAGGAGGATCACAAGTACAAGGCCAGCCTCAGCAACTTATCTAGACCCTAAGGAACTTAGGTAGAACCCTGTCTCAGAATAAAAAATAAAAACGGTTGGGGATGTAACTCAATGCCAAAGCACTTCTGGATTCAATCCCCAGAATAATAATAATAATAATAATATATAATAATAATAATAATAATACTCTCCAGCAAAGCAACATGGTTGAGCAGAAACTGTTTATTGAGAATCTCCCATATATTAAGCTTCATGTTAGGTACTTCATATGACTTCATCATAACAACAACATCTTCAAATAAATTGTGATCTCCACTTTACAGATAAAGAAATTGAGCTTCAGAGAAGATAAAGTCATGCATCACTGATTGAGTGACAGCCGTCTAGGCATGGGGATGCCTCTTCCTTCTGCGTCCAGATTAAATTTCTAATAGAATGTCACACCTGGTAATTAGATGCCTTAGCCTGAAGAAACTCATATGGGGGACTATCGCGTTCCCTCTGCCCGCAGAGAGAGACACGACAAACGTCTGAAGCTTTGGAAGTATATTGCGTACAGTCTTCCTTTCTTTCCTTCTTATCTATCCCTTTCTCTTGCTCTCTTTCCCTCTCCTGCACTTCACTCTTCTCCCGCTCGGCTCTCGCCTGCGCCGGCCGCTTTGTTTCTCCCGCTCGGCTCACGCCCGCTTGCACGCCTCTATTCCCAGCTTCTACTCCTACTCTCAGTTTCTTCTCTCTTTTCTTTCTCTTGCTCTCTTTCCCTCCGCTTAACTCTCGCCTGCTCCGGTCGTTCCGCTTCTCCGCTTCTACCCCTACTCTCAGCCTCTTCTCTCAGCTTCTGCCCTCAGCTTCTGCTCCTACTCCCAGCTTCTTCTCTCAGCTTCTTCCCTCAGCCTCTGCTCTCAGCTTCTGCTCCCGCTCCCACTCCCAGCTTCTTCTTCTGCCAGCTTCTTCTTACTCCCAGCTTCTTCTGCGACTCTACTCTCAGCTCCTGCCCTCAGCTTCTGCTTACTCCCAGCTTCTGCTTACTCCCAGCTTCCGCGCCCTCCCAGCTTCAGCTTCTGCCTCTTACTCCCCCACCCACCAAGCTTATATACACTTCAACCAATCAGGGGAGAGCACACGAGGTAAACGCGCGGACAGCTGCAGGTATAGAATAGGTAAACGAGGGGGGCATGCTCTAATCACATCGTTAACTAGCCAATCATTGGAATTCGCTGGTTGTTTACTGTATAGCTGGCCGCTTTTGGCTCAGTGCCAGGCGCCATCTTGACCGTGCTCAAGGCTGGGGGTCCTGGAAACCCCGACAGGGGACAATAAATAAATACAACAAAATTAACAATGGATTGACTGAAAAGACTGAGGTCAACCACTGCTTATTAGTAGAATCATAGTATTCATAAAATGAGACTCCAGACTTTTTGTTGTTGTTTTTTACTGGGTATTAAATCCAGGGGCACTTCAGCACTGAGCTACACCCCCAGCCTTCTAGACTTTGCTGTTGTTATTTGTGTGTTTTTTTTGTTTTGTTTTTTGTGGTGCTGGTGATTGAACCCAGGGCTTTGTGCTTGCAAGGCAAACACTCTACCAACTGAGCTATATCCCCAGTCCTTGTTGTTATTTTAAAAATGCTTTTATTAGTAGTTCATTATACTTAAATATAATAGTGGGGTTCGTTTTGACAATCATACATGTATGGAATATAATTTGCTCCATTTCAGTTCCTAGTGCTTCCTCTTTTCTTCTCTTCCTCCTTCCTCTTTGTTCCCCTTCTATTCTACTGCTCTTCCTTCTACTTACTTATTATTTTTAACTTCTACTTACTTATTATGTGCTTTGTGAATACACACAAAGATGAAATTCACTGTGGTGTTGAATAAGAATAGTCAACGGTCAGCAATCAGAAATGATGGACCCCAAGTGAAGACTTGTTAAAATACATGGAACTTGATTTCAGTTCATGATCCTTCCTGTTCCCTCTCCTTTTTCCCTCCTGTCCTCCCTCCCCTTTCCCATTCTCCTTCCTCCACTAGACTTCCTTTTGGTCCATTAATTTATATTTGATTGGTTCTTTCTATCTATGCATAAAAGTGAAATTCCCTGTAGTATATTTATATATGCACATAACATTATGTTTTAAGAACTCACTCTATGGTTGGGGATATAGCTCAGTTGGTAGAGTGCTTGCCTAGCATGCACAAGGCCCTGGGTTCAATCCCCAGCACCACAAAAAAAAAATCATTCTGCATTTCCTCCCCTTACCCATCCCTCCATTCTGCCTCTTGATTTCCTTCTTATACATTACTGATTTTCCCTTTATTTTATATTATCCTTTCCACTCCCTTTCCTTTATTTTATTCTACTTACCACATACGAGAGAAAACATTTGACCTTTGAGTTTCTGAGTTTGGCTTATTTCACTTGGCGTGATGTTCTCCGTTGCCATCCATTTACCATCACCCCTTTTTATACCATCATGAGAGAAGTGTTGGGACTTATGACATGTTAACTAACTCAGGCTGACTCCTTACTCCCTGGTGGGTGAGCAAGATCAAGGCCTCAAAGGCGGCTTGAAAGGTTAATGATGATGAATCAGACCACCTTCAGGGATTGGTTAACAACAGTTTCGTGAACATGATCAGCTCGTGCTTGCCATATAGTCCTATGGGACTCTCGCCTGTGTGACACCCCCCTGCCTTGCTGACCTTTAAGCTGATTGGTTCCCGCCTAGCCTCCACCCTACATAAAAGCTGTGTGACTTCCTCAGTAAACGAGTTCCTGCTGTGACTGGTCTCCCTGATGTGTCTGATTGTCCTCCGCCCGGAGGGCTGCGTGCGGGCGGTCAGTCGGCCCTACCTATCCTGGTCTGACCTTGTTGGGGAGTGTCCCTTTCCCTTGTCGCTGGTCGAGAAGAGCAAGGGGGCTTAAGACCCGACAGAGAAGAGCCATTATGACCTAAACATCTCACAAAAGGCTATACTTCCCAACACATTGCATTTGGGATTAAGTGTCAAACATGAATTTTGTAAATATTTCTTCCATTCATAGGTTACTTTTTACTCTGTTGATTATTTCTTTTACTACACAGAAGTTTTTGTTTTGTTTTGTTTTGTTTTGTTTTGTTTTAGTTTGATGCAGTCCTCTCTATTTTTGCTGACTATATTTTTGGTGTCATATCTAAGAAATCATTGCCAAATATAATATGTTATGGTTTTTCTCCCTATGTTTTCTTCTAGGAATTTTGTAGTTTCATGGTTAGGTCTTTAATCCTCTTTGAATTAATTTTTGTTTATGATATAAAATAAGGGTCCAACCTTATTCTTTTGCATGTGAATATCCAGTTTTCCTTGTTCCTTTATTTTTCTGTCCCAGTTCAAATGAAATGGTCTACTTGCCCTAATTCTCCTGATTCTGTGAGTCCCCAAATACCACTAATTCTAAAATTTGCATGTATTTTGCTAGGCTTCTAGTTTTTGCTTGTCATGTATTCCTTATAATTGCTTTCATTTTATCGTTCACATTTATTCCTTCTCCGTGTATTCAAAGTTCTGTATTGTGTAATTTCCTCCAATTCTCAATAGGTAGTAGGTATCATGATGACTTTAACAAACAATGTCATTTACATAAAGCATTCACAAATGGTTTTTGGATGACTAGGAAAAATGGATTTTGTGTATTATATATGCACTGGGAAAGAGCTATTAATCAGAAGCTACTACTAAAATGGAGAAAACAGTAGTTAAGTCTTTGAACTTAATTGTTAAAATATAGAGTACTTTTCTTGTTAATTACTGACCCAGACATCAATCTATTATGTAAGCAAAGAACCAGGAAGCTACACCAGAGGTCAAGAAAGTTCTTGAATATCTTCTGCACAGACCAAATTATCTACTGTAACAGTGGTCCACTTTATACTTTGAATATAGCTCTTGCTGCTCTGCTACTCATTTTTTAACCTTATTTATTTTTTAATGTGGTGCTGAGGATTGAACCTGACACCTCAAATGTGCTAGGCAAGCACTCTACCACTGAGCCACAATTCCAGTCCTCCCACTCATTTTTAAAAGAAGCATGTATAGAAGAGATCACATGGTGAGACTGGAAGATAGAGAGATTTAGGGGCCAGGTTCACTATTTATTATAACATTCCATTCTTTTTTTATGACTTTATTTTATTTATTTATTTTTTATGCAGTGCTAAGGATTGAACCTGGTGCCTCACACTTATTAGGCAAGTGATCTACCACTGAGCCACAACCTAAGCCCTGACAATCCATTCTTGTAGGCTCTAACCAGGATCCTGAGAGAATTACATTATCCCCTTCTGAGGACAGTGCTCCCAATCCCAATAGCATAATCATCTGGCACTAGGCCTCACCTCTTAAAGGTTTCATCATCTCTTGGCATTGCCATACTGAGAACTATGTATTCAGCACTTGAATCTTTGGGGGACACACTCAAACCATATCCAAACCCACAGAAACCATATATGTGAGAGTTCATTTCTAGACTCTCTGCTCTGTTCCAGTGGTCTGTATATCTGTTTTTACATCAGTGCCATATTGTTTTTATTGCTGTAACTTTGCTACGTGTTTTGAAGTCAGGATGTATAAGGCCTCCAGGTTTGTTTTTTCATGATTTTTGGCTGTACAGTGTTCTCTGAGATTCCATATGAAGTTTACAATTTTTTTCTATTTCTGCAATAAATAAGTGCCACTGGAATTGCACTGGGTCTGAAGATCACTTTGGGTAACATGGACATTTTAACAATATTAACTATTCAAAAATACATGAACACAGGATGTCTTTTCATTCTTTTATTGTTTGTATGTCTCTAACTTCTTCCATTAATATTTTATAGTTTTTAGTGTACAAGTCCTTCAGTTTCTTAGTCTATTCTAAGTTTTTTGGTTTTTTGGTATTGTTGTAAATGAAATTGTTTCCTATTTCCTTTTCAGATAGTTCATTAGTAACAAAAACAACTGATTTATGCACTTTGATTTTTGTGAAGTTTTTTGGGGGGTAGGTACCAGGAATTGAACTCAGGGGCACTTTAGCACTGAGTCACATCCCCAGTCCTATTTTTTGTATTTTATTTAGAAACAGAGACTCACTGAGTTGCTTAGCACCTTACTGAGGGTGGCTTTGTACTCGAGCTCCTCCTGCCTCAGCCTCCTGAGCCACTGGGATTACAGGCAGGCACCACCATGCCTGGCTTGATTTTTGTGAAGTTTTGAGAGTGTTTGTTTTTATGTGGTAATGGGGATTGAATTCAGGGATGTTCTGAGCTACATCCCCAACCCTTTTTATTTTTATTTTTATTTTTATTTTGAGACAGAGCCTTACTAAGTTGCCAGGTTGGTCTCAAACTTATCATCCTCCTTCCTCCGCCTCAGGAGTTGATAGGATTACAGGCATGTGTCACCATGCTCAGCAGTTTTTTACATAAAAGATCATATCATATGAGAACAGAGATAATTTTACTTCTTTTCCAATTTGAATAACTTATTTCTCTTTCTTACCCAGTTGCTCTAGCCAGGACTTCCAGTATTATATTGAAAAAAAAAAGTGTCAAATTGGCATCTTTGTATTGTTCATGATGTTAGAGAAAAAAAAAGACATTCAGGAGACATAAAGGAAGTCACCATCACCAGTCAGATTTACCACCTCCCTTCTCCAGGACCTCCAGCACCATGCCGGTTAAAGACCTTCAAGTAGTTCCACACTTTTGAACAAAGAGTAGAAGATGTGTATGTAACTCATCTGAAAGCAGCATTCCACCAAGATCCCAGTGATAATAGAATGATACAAAGGTGAGAAGCAGCACACGCCCTGGAAAAATCAAGTTCATCATACCTAACCATGCCAATATGAGCAAGCTCATCAAGATAATTAGAAGACTCCCTTGTCCGCCGCTGCCGCCTCCTTCTCCTGCGGCTCCTGGAGCTGCTTGTGTGCTTGTTCGGTGCAGATCTGGCACCTCTTGTGAAGCAGCAGCTGAGGAGACTCCGGAGCTCGCCAAGGCCGATGAAAAGCCCAAGGAAGGAGTCAAGACTGAGAACAAGGATCATATTAACTTGAAGGTGGCGGGGCAGGATGGTTCTGTGGTGCAGTGTAAGATGAAGAGGCAGACACCACTTAGTAGACTAATGAAAGCCTGTTGTGAACGCCAGGCAGATCAGATTCCGATTTGATGGGCAGCCAATGAATGAAACAGACACACCTGCACAGCTGGAAATGGAGGATGAAGATACAATGGATGTGTTCCAGCAGCAGACAGGAGGTGTCTACTAAAAAGGGAACCTGCTACTTTACTTCAGAACTCTGTTCCTACAGACCAAGAATACATTCTTCAGTAGAAAACTGAAATTTGGTTCCACCACATCCTGACAACTACAGTATAGTTTTCTCTATTCTTTCATTTTCCCCATTCCCCATTCCTTTATTGTACATAAAGTAACTGGTGTATGTGCACAAGCATATTGCATTTTTTTAACTAAATGACCAATGATATGTTTTGATTGAGATCAAATGGAGATGGGATGGGGAAAAATACTGGTTCTGTGAAATTATCCCCTTTCTCCATTAGTGGCATGCCCATTCAGCTCTTATCTTTATATTCCAGTGAGTTATTTTGCTCTCACTGTTTTAACAAAAAACAAAAAACTACAATGAAAAACCTGAAAACATAAAAATCCTTGCATACCTTGTTCAATTAGAGAATTTTAATGTTTTTCATTTATCATTGTAAAACCAAGGACAATTTTATAACTTTTTTGTACACAGCTGTTACATGTAGGGCAATCTGTCTTTAAGTAGTGGTAAATTACTCTTAAAAAAAAAAAAGATTCCTAGATAGTTTTCCCTTCAAGTCAAGCATCTTGTTGTTTAAATAAACTTGTTTTTAAAAAAAGATAATTAGAAGGTGCTTATAGCTGAACACTAACCAAACCTTCTTTCTCTTGGCAAAGGGAAACAACACAGTGAGCTTGTCCACACCCATCTTGGAGGTATGCCAAAGTAAGAAGAATGAAGATGGGTTCTTGTATACACCTCTCAGGAGATGTTTGTAATGAAGTTGTCAGTGTAAGACTAGAACAATCATTCTGAATGCATCTGAAGGGTTTTTATTTTCTTTGGTACCAGGGATTGAACCCAGGGTCATTTAACTACTGAGCCACATCCCCAGCCTTTTTTCATATTTTATTTAGAGGCAGGGTCTCCCTGAATAGGGCCTCAATAAGTTGCTGACTCTGAATTTGAACTTGCGATCTTCCTGCCTCAGCCTTCCGAGCCACTGGGAGTATACATGTGCACCACAGTGTCTGGCACATCTGAAGTTTTTACAGCCCTTACAATGGCAAAAAAGGGATGTCACCAACTGAAACTGATAATAAGTTCATGTAGTCACAGGTCATCATAACAGCTGTGTTCCACATAGGGGTTGTTTTTGTATTTCAAGCAGAAAAACAGCTCCAAATGAGCACATTTAACTTTGGAAAAGTATTGTTATTTGATCTAGGCATCTTGTCTTCAAATTCTAGAAGTTGAAAATAATACTTTACACCCTAAGTTGCCAATAAAATGGCCATCAAGTTGTTGGGATTTTGGTTGTTGTCGTTTTTTTTTTTTCTTTCTTTCTTTCTTTCTTTCTTTCTTTCTTTCTTTCTTTCTTTCTTTCTTTCTTTCTTTCCTTCCTTCCTTCTCTCTCTCTCCTTCCTTCCTTCCTTCAATCTCTCCACGCTCTCTCTTTCTTTCCTTCTCTCTCTTTCTTTCTGGCACTGGGGATTGAACCCAGGAGCGCTTAACCACTGAGCCATGTCCCCAGCCCTATTTTGTATTTGATTGGGACACAGGTTCTCACTGAGTTGCTTAGGGCCTTGCTAAGTTGCTGACTTTGAACTTGTCAGCCTCCTGTCTCAGCCTCCTGAGCCGCTGGGATTACAGGCATGTGCCACTGGGCTTGGTTTATTTTTTTTATTTCGAGACAGGGTCTTGCTAGGTTGCTTATTAGGGCCTTGCTAAATTGCAGAGGCTGACCTCTAATTTTTCTCAGCTTCTCCAATCACTGGGATTATAGGCATGTGCCACCATGTCTGGCCATCTAGTTGTTCTGATGCTTTTCCTCCAGAGGGGACTTGCAATCTGGGCAGCAATTCCAAGGTATTTAGATTTAAAGTCTCTTCTCTGGGTTCAAAGAAACTGCTGGTTTTTTGTAAAAGGAGTTCTACTCATCTAGATAAATCTCCATAAGTCTATCTTTAAGCTGAAATTTTTAAGCAGAAGCCTCCAAACACCTTTTCTTTTGCATAAAATAGGGTCAAGGCAGGTATGTAGGAAAACACAACATTTCTCATTCCTAGCTGCAGCATGCCAAGAGTCTGTGCTCCAGGGCTGGGGAGATAGCTCAGTTGGCAAAGTGCTTGCCTTATAAGCACAGGGCCCTGGGTTCGATCCCCAGCACCAAAAAAAAAAAAAAAAAAAAAAAGGAGTCTGTGCTCCAGGTAGAAACATCTCCCTTGGTTCCTTCTCTAGATAATTAGCACAGGAAAGCAACACTGCTCAGTAGAAAATAGGAACCTTGAACTATGTTTAATTTTGGTCTAGTTTCTTAGAAGGCTGCAGAGAAAAGTGATGTTTATTCTGTTTTGGATTTTCTCTGGTCTGAGACTTTAAACTGGTAACTGTTTTAAGTGACCAAGCAGTGTGCCTGTGATTCCTTAGGATGTGGTGGAAATGACAGAATGGAAGAGCCAAACATCACTGGCTTCAGATATGCTCTTTGCCTTTTGGCTTAAAACTTAAAGACACATTTTTTTATATTAAGTAACTAAAATATGTTATTAAAAGTTTCCCACTTTTTTTTTCTTTTGGTACCAGGGGATTGAACCCATAGGTGCTTAACTACTGAGCCACATCCCCAGCCCTTTTTTATTTTTAATATAATATAAAGCTGCTACCCTGCCCTTTATGCTGCAGTCATTTCCCCACCTCCCAATTTACAACCTAGCTTGTCAGTCTGTGAACATCCTAGCTAGCTATTGGTTCATTAGTCTGCCTGCAAGTATCCTTCTCCATTATTGGTCCCCTGTTAGTCTGTGGAATTCCACTGCTTAAGAATAGCTCCCCCGCCATTTTTCTCTCTCTCCTCCTTGCTTTTATGCTCTCTCCTCCTGGCTTTTCACTCTCTTTCTTGCATGCGCTCTCTCTCTCTCTTTTCCTCTCATTTTTTCTCTTACCCTGCAGGGAGACACTCTGCCTGTTTACTTAATAAACTCTCTTGCGTGAGTTCCTGCGTCCGGAGTGGTTTCTGGGTTCTTACAATTTTGAGATAGGGTCTCACTAAGTTGCTCAGGGCCTGGGTAATTTGCTAAGGCTGGCTTTGAACTTGCAATCCTCCTGCTTCAGCCTCCCGAGAGGCTGGGATTATAGGACTACACCACTGTGTCAGGCAAAAGTTGCTCACATTCTTAAGAGTAGTTCAGACACCCACCAGGATTCTCCCACTTTACATGCATGTCAACTGTGAAGAAACCAGCAAAAGTAGACATATACTTTTGACAAACACTCACATCCAGCATTTGTATACTCCAGATCCAACCTAGAATAAACCACCAGTGTTATTTGTTCCCTGCATGGGCTAATCACTGTCTTTTCTTGGGACTGTTACACCAATGCAGATTGTATTAGGTCACAGTAGCCCTTGTGTTTGTGTCCGTGGAGTAACTGTGAAAAGCCATGTACTATAATGGAGGGAAAGGTAACATGACCACTTCTGCCCCTTGGGCTCCTGTTTATAGGGATCCCCCACCTACTTTCCCTGCTGTCTGTATCTGTGCACATGGCTAAATTTAATATGTATATTTTACATTATGTACGTTCTCTATCAGTCTGTCTTGTTTAGATTGCATACATCATTATAGTCAAGATTCTTGTAACTACTATGTGATCAATAAGATTCCTGTAATACTACATTTTAAAAAACAAATACCATGCTGAGAGGGTGATCTTTATTCATAGGATCTTTAAAACAAGTATGCTTTTAATGTACTAAGTGAGTAAATGCATAACTAACTAAAACAGTAAAAAAAAAAACTTTCAACTTTTCTTTATTGAGTATGATATTAGCCGTGGGTTTGTCATAAATGACCTTTGTTATAGGTAATTTTATTCTCTTATTAGTTTAATTGTTTAAAATTGAAAGGTTGTTGAAATTTTGTCAAATGCTTTTTTCTGCATCAATAGAGATGATTTGTGATTTTGTCCTTTGCTCTGTTGATGTGGTATATTACATTAGTTTATTTTTTTCATATTAAACTAACTTTGCATCCTAAAGATGAATCTCACTTGGTCATGATATATTAACTTTTTAAAATGCCTTTATTTTATGTATTTATTTTTGTGCAGTGCTGAGGATTGAACCCATTACCTCACATATGCTAGGCAAGTGCTCTAACACTGAGCTACAGCCCCAACGATACATAATCTTTTTAATGTGCTTTGAATTTTGTGTGCTAGTATTTTGTTGAGGATTTTCACATCAATATTTGTCAGGGATATTGGTCTGTAGTTTTGTTTTCTGGTAACATTTTTGTCTGGCTTTGGTATCAGGATAATGCTGGCTTCACACAATGAATATGGAAATGTTCCCTACTCTAATTTTTTGGAAGAGTTACAACCAACATTTTTTCAGGTTTTTTGTTTGTTTTGTTTTGTTTTTTGAGGTGCTGGGGATTGAACCCAGGTTCTTGCACATGCTAGGCAAGCACACTGCCATTGAGCCACATTCCCAGTCCTCACAACCCATGTTTTTGAAAATAAAGAAATAGATGATTATAAATAATAATCATATAAAAGTGTATTGCACATATGAATAACTACTTTGTGATGCTTTTATTTAAGTTTTATAAATGTAGATAGATATGTGCTTATGTGTGTGGACATGTATGTGTGTTGGATAATAATGTGCAAATAATTTTATTTTTGTGAATTATGGTGAATTATTCCTTTAAGTGGAAGGTATAGCTAATCATAGCAATGTCATTTTCCTTGCTATACCTTATTTTAGGAATAGGTAAGTGATACAGCATGGACACTGGAAAATGAAGAGAAGTTAACTGGAGAAGCTCTGTCTTTATGGTCATAAGGAAAAGCAGCATTCTTTTGCATTGTCTAGGCTTTAGATATTTTGATGAATAGGTAATAATGAAGCTGGTGTACCCATCTTGTGACTATGTGGAAGGAAATCAGGCAAGCAGATTGGAAAATGAACCTGGAACCTAATGACATTGTTGGGTCTTTCAAGCAACCACTCCTGAAACTGCCCTACCTACTAAGTTTTCTGTTAGTTAAATTAAATAAATTATTTTCCTTATTGTTTAGTCACTTTAACTAGATATCCTGTAATTCCTATTTCATTTTATGTTAAATTTATCAAGAATGGTCCTGGTATATCAAGGTTTTTATCTTGTCACCAGTTCACCATGACCTTCCCTTATCACCAAAATTATTGTTACAACCACCGCAATCATCCCTGGTGACCAAGATATGAAGACCCTCATAGATGCTGATGGCTATTCAAAGGTTAATAAACTGATTGAAGGGGGTATAAGGAATCAAATCTGAGCTATAAGGCTAATAACTAGTGGAGTCAGGATTATGAACTCAGGCAATCTGGTTCTAGTGTACATGCCCTTAACAACACTTCTAACAATTGACTAAGAAAAAAAATCACTAGGAAAGAAAAGCAAGGACATTTAATGAAATAAGTGTTTAAAGTCTGGAAAAGATTCATGCTTGTGTTCTCAGAGACTCAAGAGGTTGACTTAGGAGGATCACAAGTTTGAGGTCAGCCTGAGCAACTTAGTGAGACATACTCACAAAATTTAAAAAATGGGCTAGGCTCAGTGGTAGAGTGTCCCTGGGTTCAATCCCCAGTACTATCAATGCCGTTTTGAAAGTCTTTTTCATTCTGTATTCTCAATGTTATTTCTCTTTCGCTGCTAAACAGGTGAAGTGGCATCTTCATCTATATGCTACACAAACTATTAATGAACAAGAACAAATGACTTTTGTCTTTGATTGCAGCATAGAAATGATATGAGAAGGAGTGTGTAATGGCTAATCTGGATTGTCAATAAAATTGGATTAAGAGATATTTAAGATTAAGAGACTTTTGGGTGTTTCAATGAGGGTGTTTCCAGAAATGATTGGCATATGGGACAGCAAACTGAGGGAATAGGCCCGCCCCAAACGTGCCTAGCACAGTTCAATAGGCTGTAGAGTTGGATGAAACAAAAGACGAAAAAGGAGGTAGTCAATGCAGATGAAGCTTCATTCTTCTTGAGCTGGTCTTTGGATTGCTGCTGTTGTTGCCTGAGGACATGAGGCTCAAGTCTCCTTCACTCTTCCAAAGCAGACTGACCAGTGGTTCTCCAGGGAATTCCAGGCCTTAAATCTTGGACTAGGACTGTATCATTGACGCTTCTTCTGAGGCTTTAGCTTCTTCGACTGAGCAGCTACTAGTTTCGGGACTCTTCAGCCTGCAGATGACCATCGTAGAACTATCCAGCTTCTGAACCTGTAAGAAAGTCTAATTAATCTCCTTTTTATCATCATACATATTCAGGATATGTGTGTGTATATCCTGTTGATTATGTTCCTCTGTTTCTCTAGAACCCTGACTAATACAGATTTTTGTACCAGGAGGGATTCTAAAGAAATCGGGTTGTGTGGATGAATTTCCTTTAGTTGGTTGTGTGATTTCTGGAGTTGGATCTTTAAATTGATTAGGTCTAAAGTTACTTTAGTCTCTCCTGCTGGTAGAATGGAGAGCATGGATAATCCATGCTGTGAGCTGTTTTAAGAGAGACAACAAAGTAAACCTTTTGATGATACTAATTTGCCACTTGTGAGAGGCAAAGGAGTTTAATGACTCTATGCATGATTTTTTTCCGTACTGGGCATTTAACCACTGAGTCACATCCTCAACCCTTTATTTATTTATTTATTTATTTAGAGACAGGGTCTCCCTGAGTTGCTTAAGTTGTTGAGGCTGGCTTTGAACTTGGGACCCTCCTGCCTCCTAAGCTGCTAGGATTATAGGTGTGTACCACCGTGCCCAGCTATTCATGATATTTTTGAGCAATTCTGGAACACAAAGAAATACAATGATGTTGGCTGATTGGTTTCACTGGTCAAAATAACAAAAGAGAAAGATGAGCTCAGAGATTCAACTTCTCAGCTCCAGACTTGCATAACCAATTTTACAGCTTCCCAGCATACTCTGGAAGGAGAAACTTAACTCTTGTAGTCACAGGGCTAAGGTAGTCAAATCAAATACACACCTTCATTTGCAATTGGTTGAATTAAACTTGTGTTGTAATTCAACCAACTATAAGATGAGTGTTTGTGTTTGATTTTTGACTTTTCTAATTCAGACAAGCAGAGGTGTAGGGAATGTGTATGGGATAATGGAAGGAACATAAAATTAGACCAGGCTGAATTTATTGATGTGTACCCGTTAAGCAGAGATTTGGATTTACTGTTAAGCAGAGATTTGGATTTAACGTAGCAGCTCGCAGCATTAAAAAAGGTTCTAATAGTTTATTTAGTGGGTTTGTTGAAATATGGGTGAAAAGATGACTTCCTGTGTAAGAGTAAGAAATGCCTGATATGCCTAGGTTTGGGAATTCAGAGGAGAGATTGGAATGCTGGTGTGAATTTTCCCTGTATAAGCTTCTCCCCACTGGGAGGGGCCAGAAGAAGTACCCTTCACCAACACTAGAAGAAACAGATTAGTGAGGGAAGCACCAGCATCCTTGAAGACCTCTCATTGCCTTTCTCTGTCTGCTAGGCCATGAGAAATGCTGTCACTCCATTGGGAAACTTAAATGTGAGGGGTGTAATTTGATCCTGGAGCAGCAGGGGCCAAGTGGCAGCACTCACCTGCCAAAGGCAAGGTGGTTTTATTTACTGTAGTGGGCAGCAAATGACAAGTATGTTCTTTCTGACTCGTGCAGATCTATGGTGTTGGTTAATCATGGTTTTCCCAGACATCACATAGACAAGAAACCCACCAAATTCCTACTTGATTTATATAAGCAGAAAAATTCCAGGGCAAATGTACAAAAGTCTGCCTTAAATAATAGTAGAAGAGAATCATGGACCCTAGCCAATTCCCAGACATCAGTCAGTTTATAGACCCAGAACCTATTTTTTTTCTTTTTTTTTTTTTTTTTTTTAGTGCTGGGGATTGAACCCAGCACTAAGGGCCTTGTACTTGCAAGGCAAACACTCTACCAACTGAGCTATCTCCCCAGCCCTACCCCAGGACATCTTAAGTCCCCAGGACATCTTAAGGCCAGGTCTACTTGAGGAAGGACCTTGGTATAGTATCATAAAGTTTTACTGTTAATTTTTCTCCTATCCCTCCCAAAAGGTGTGGGGTTCCCGGGACCCCCAGCCTTGGGCATGGTCAAGATGGCGCCTGACGCTGAGCCAAAAGCGGCCAGCTATACAGTAAACAACCAGCGAATTCCAATGATTGGCTAGTTAACGATGTGACTAGAGCATGCCCCCCTCGTGTACCCATCCTATGCTTGCAGCTGTCCGCGTTTATCTCGTGTACTCTCCCCTGATTGGTTGAAGTGTATATAAGCCTGGTGGGTGGGAGAGTAGGGGGAGAAGCTGAGGAAGAGGCAGAAGCGGCGGGGACGGAAGAAGCAGCGGCAGCGGCGGCGGCGGCGGCGGCAGAGGCTGGAGCTGAGCTGGAAGCTGGGAGTACGCGGGAGCTGGAAGAAGCTGGGAGAAGGGAAGCTGGAAGTGCGCAGAAGCTAGGGGTAAGAGAAGCGTAGGAGAGGAACTGTGCACAATAAACTTCCAAAGCTTCAGACATTTGTCGTGTCTCTCTCTGCGGCCAGAGGGGACGCGATAAAAAGGGACCTATGACCTTTTACCAGGGTAATTGTGCCTTGGTGGAAGGGCAATGATCAGACCTCTCAGGGACTACTAGACACTGAATCTCAATTGACATTGATTCCTGGAGATCTAAAATGTCATTGTGTTCCTTCAGTCAAAATAGAGACTTGGGTGGGGTTGTAGCTCAGTGTTGAAGTGCTTGCCTCGCATGTGTGAGGCACTGGGTTTGATTCTCAGCACCATATAAAAATAAAATAAATAAAATAAAGGTATTGTGTCCATCTGCAACTATTTCTTTAATAGGGGCTTTTGGAGGTCAGGTCATCAATAACGTTTTGGCCAAAGTCCAACTCATGGTGGGTCTAGTGGTCCCTGAATTCATCCTATGGTTATTTCTCCAGTCCCAAAATGTGCCTTTGGGATAGATACACTTCGCACTTGACAGTGTCAGAGGAGAGCAGGGAGCTGAAATTCCAATCCTTGGTTCTTGTGTTCTGATGAAAGAAATTTAAAGTCAGACACCAAAAGTCATGCAAGAGCATTTTATTATAAATGAAGATAGAATGGAAGCAAAGTGAGAGTAGGGTAAAAGTAGAGTAAGATTCAAACAGAGAGCACTCTAAAAGGAGAGAGTGGATCATCTCCAGGCAGAGAATGACAAAGGAAACAATGCTGTCTCCAAATTAATTAGTTTGATATTTGTCTTGAGAACTGGGCCACCTTCTGCACTCTTTGCTAATCAGGTGTTCAAATCTTCCTTCACTTTGGGCAGTGGAGTTTTTGATCCTAATTGGTCTTCTCCAGAACTGTCATGGTGGCCTTCCTATGGGGGGTTATGTTAATATGGGTACTTGGGTAAGAGACCAGTGAGAGGTTACCTTACTATGCCTGTACCACTAAAGAATCCCACCTTTTGAGATAGGAGACACTTGGGATAAAACTCCTAGTTTTATCTTGACTTTTATGGGCCTCTCAAGAGTTAGTTCCATAAATCTTTCTTGATTTATCCCCCCACACACACCAAATAGCTCCTATTGCTTTTATTTGCTTATTCTCAAGGTTTGTGTACTGATGTTTTTCCACTGGCTATCTGCTACAGGTTATTTACTCATTGACTTGTCGGTAACTTAAAGAAAACTTTAAGACTATCTTAAAGTAAACACGTGACCTCACTATATATTCCACTGCTTATTACTAACTACGACCTATCAGCAGGATCCCCATATTAGTTCCAGAACTTGTGGAGTAGGGGCAATTATGATGGGAAAGGCCAATTGGAAGCTGTTGGAATTGACTCTACCTGGGAAAATGGTAGCTCAAAATCAATATCACATCCCTGGAGGGATCACAGAGATTAGTGCCACCATGAAGGACTTGAAAAATGCAGGGGGGGTGGGAAGCACCACATTCCCATTTAACTTTTCTATTTGGCCTATGTAGAAGACAGATGGATCTTGAAGAATGACATCTGATTATTATAAGCTTGAAGCTATTGTATCAGATGCTATTTCTTTGCTTGAGCAGATTAACACCTCACCTGGTATCTGGTATGCAGCTATTTATCTGGCAAATGTTTATTTTTTTCTCCATACTTATTCATAAAGCCCACTAGAAGCAATTTGCTCTCAGCTGGCAAGACCAACAACACACCTTCACTGTCTTTCCTAATGGTTATATGAATTCTGCAGCCCTGTATCATAACTTGGTTCACCAGGATCTTGATCACCTTTCACTTCCACTTGACCATTAATTACATTCATAACATTATGTTGATTGGACCAACTGAGAAAGAGGCAGCAACCACTTTGAACTTGCTAATGAAGTATTTGTATATCAGTTGTGGGAAATAAATCCCACTGAAATTCCAGGGCCCTTTACCTAGGAGTTTGGTGGTGTGGGGTCTGCCAGAGTATCCCTTCTAAGATAAAGAGTAGGTTGTTCCACTGGCCCTTCCTACAAATAAGAAAGAAGACAATGCCTGGTGGGCCTATCTGGATTTTAGAGGCAGCATATTCCTCGTTTGGGTTTGTTACTCCAGCCCATCTACCAAGTGACTTTAAAGGCTGTTAATTTTGTGTGGGGACCAGAACAGAAGACTCTGCAACAGATCCAGGCTGCTGTGCACATTGCTCTGCCCTTGGGCCATATAACACGGGCAGACCCAATGGTACTTAAGGTGTCAATAGCAGCTAGGGATGATGTCTGAAGCCTTTGGCAGGTCCCCATAGGTTAATCAAAGAGGATGCCATTGGAATTCTAGAGCGAGGTGCTAATATCATCTGCAGACAAATACTCTCCCTTTCAGAAACAGCTCTGGCCTGCAACCGTGACTTAATGGAAAGTGAATGACTGACAACAGGCCACCACATTACCATGTAACCTGAGCTTCCCATCATGAACTGGGTGTTACCTAACCCACCAAACCATAATATTGGATGTGCACAGCAACAATCCATCAAGTGGAAGTGGCACATAATGATCAGGCATGGGCAGGTCTTGAAAACATGAGTAAGTTGCATGAAGAAAGAACCCAAATACCCATGGTTCCTATTCTGTTAAAATGCCTTCTGTCTGCCAGCATAAACCTATAACCTCATAGGATGCACCCTATGATCACAGCAGATGAAGAGCAGGGTAGGACATGATTTACAGATGGTTCTGCATGATATGTGGGTACCACCTGAAAGTGGACAGTTGTCCCTTTCTGGGACATCTGTGAAGAACAATGGTAAAGGGAAATCTCCACAGGGAGCAGAACTTCATATTGTGCACCTTGTACATTTTTATTGGAAGGAAAATGGCCATATATTTGACTATATACTGATTCTTGGGCTGTAGCCAAAATAGTTTGACTGGATGATTAGGAACCTGGAAAGAACATGATTGGGAAATTGGTGGTGAAGATACTTGGGGATCAGGTATATGGATAGATGTCTCCAAACAGGTGAAGGAATTAGTGAATTTTTGGTTGTATGAAGGATAATTATATCACGTTAGGCAGAATGATGACTTCATTATTGGGTTTATTTGGAGGTTAAGTATGACTTAAATAGATATATTTGGGTGTCAAGTTGACAAGGGATAGATTAACTTGATTGGAGCAAGAAATACCTAAGATTAAGGGACTTCTGGTTGTGTCCATGAGGGTGTTTTAAGAGATGATTGCCGGGTTGTACAGCAAACTTAGGGGGATGATTTTATGTGTGTGTGGTGTGTGTGTGTGTGTGTGTGTGTGTGTGTGTGTGTGTGTGTGTAATCTATCCTGTTTGTGATGTTCCTCTAGAGAACCCTGACTAGTACACAGTATAATATGCACTTAGGAGTACATGCTCTCTGGACTCTGACCCATTTGGTTTTGAAGTCCAGCTCTGTCACTAATTGGCTGGGTGATCTTAGGCAAATGACTTACTATGGTTGAATCTGTTTCCTCATTTGCAAAATGGGAATAACTAAAGTACCTATGTCCTAGAACTACTTATTCAATGTTGATTTACATACTGGTTCAAGCTCCTTATCTCCTTTCATGTCAGTGCCAAAAATTTGTGAACTGACAGTCACTCAGTGGATCCACTTTGAGTACCATATCTACACAAATTTCCCAAGCTTGACAAATTGGGGCTTTTAGCTACTTACCTTTATACTCCATCTATTTTTTCCTCCTCTCCTTTAACTTAACAGTCGCTATCTTCAGAACATTTGAAAAAATAAGCTCTGTCAAGAAGAAAACACTATTAATTTGATCAGTGAATTTGTCCAGTAGAGCATTAATCTTATTTCCTGCTAAGGCTATAGCTTTGTTCTCATCATTATCAATGACTTCCAATTGGAATACAGAGCTTTTAGTTTTTTCAGTCCCTCAAGGGTCCAAATTACAAGAATTTCAATGAACTTCAATTTCAGGTCAAAGGCTGAAATCATCTCTTTTAGTACATTTAAATTTCCTTTCATTTCTGCAGTTTGACTTAATCTTTTATAGAACTTTTGTAAAAGCCATAAGAAGAAGCCAGAATTTGTGAACTTCTGAAATTCCCTTCCATTTTTCTTTCCTCTTTGAGACTTATTCGTACAACTTTATAGAATACATTATGATAATTTGATACACATATGCAATGCATAATGATCTAATCAGTAATAAGCTATTCTATCTCCTCAAACATTAATCAGTTTCATGTGTTAAGAATTTTGTACTCTTTTAGTTATTTTCAAATATAACATAGATTCCTGTAACTGGAGTTACCCTGTTGTGCTATTAGAAAATCCAGAACTAATTCCTCCTCTTTGTGTTTTGGTGCCCCTTATCTTTCCATCCCCTCTCCCATCCCCTTTCAGTCTCTAGTGACAATTATTACTCTCCATTCTTCTATGAGATCTCCTTTAGTTTCCACAAACAAGTGAAAACGTGTGGTATTTGTCTGTGTTTGGCTTATATCACTTTTACCTCCAGTTCCATCTATGTTACTGCAAATGACAGGATTTTGTTTTTTTGTATCTGAATAACATTTCATTTTATATATGTATGTGATATATATATGTGATATGTATATGACAGATATGTGATGTATATATATATATATCACATATTCCTTTTTTATTCATTCATTGGTGGACATATTCCTATCACTTTTCCTAATACTATAGTCTTAATTAATACTTGGTTTACACTCCAAGAATATCAGGCAAAAGTTTGACCATGGTCATAAGCTTTCCAGATTGAAATGAGTATGTCTTTTTTTTTTCTGGTACTGGGGATTGAAGCCAGGGGGGCTTAACCATTGAGCCACATCCCCAGACCTTTTTATTTTTTATTTTGAGACAGTCTCACTAACTTGCTTAGGGCCTCACTAAGTTGCTGAGGCTGGCTTTGAACTCACAATCCTCCTGTTTTAGCCTCCTGAATCACAGGAATGTGATGTGTGTGTCTTTAATAGTCACTTATCCATCTTTTCATTTCAGCCAATACTATATTCTAGAATTCTGTTGGTTACAATACCATTCTTACACCAATCACTCTTCAGGTAAGGATTCTTAGACATAAACAAAATAATTCATTCTAACTAGTTTCCAAATTAAGCTTAATAAGGGGCATTAGGGGAGATTTGAAAGGACAAACTACACTATATTATTATTTGGTTTGCATGTACAAATATGTAACAATGAATCCCATGATTGTGTATGATTATAATCATCAATAAATACATGGGGAAAAAACTAGGTTAAATATCCAGGAAAACTCCCTAAACCTAACTGTAGAACTGGCTTATTAAGGAAGCTGCTATGACATAGGCTACAGAATTAAGTTGTTTTGCCATAATTCTGAGATATTTGCCTCCAGAATTGATGAAATGAAATACTGGGGATTGAACCCAGGGGTGTTGTTAACTGTTCAGCTCACAACAATGTTGGTAGGGTTGTACAGTCAAAATTTCTTGAAAATCCGAATGAAGAGAGAGCCTTGATTCAAGCTGTCTTAGTCAGAACATAGACAGTAATAGGAATTTACATGATTTATCAGGGCCATGATAATGGCATAGATTTGACACTTTTATTTATCAAGAAAAAAGTAAGATCACCCAAACTTTAGGCTTAAAGCATACAAAAGTATCATTGGGACAATATTCAAAAAATAATTTTCTTCTGCCTTGGTTCATATTTCATAGTCTTTAAAAAATTGACAGAGATATGGCCACATCAATGTTCATAGCTGCTCAGTTCACAATAGCCAGATTGTGGAACCAACCTAGATGTCCTTCAATTGATGAATGGATAAAGAAACTGTGGTATATATATACAATGGAATATTACTCAGCCATAAAGAATGATAAAATTATGGCATTTGCAGGCAAATGGATGAAATTGGAGAATATCATGCTAAGTGAGATAAGCCAATCTCAAAAAACCAAAGGACAAATGATATCGCTAATAAGTGGATGATGACACATAATGGGGGGTGGGAGGGGTTAGTGTTAGGGTTAGAGTTAGGGTTAGGGAGGGGGGCAAGAATGGAGGAAGGAAGGACTGTATAGAGGGAAAAGAGGGGTGGGAGGGGTGGAGGGGAAGGGAAAAAATAACAGAATGAATCAAACAACATTACCCTATGTAAATTTATGATTACACAAATGGTATGCCTTTACGCCATGTACAAACAGAGAAACAACATGTATCCCATTTGTTTACAATAAAAAAAAAGTTACTCTTTAAAAAAAATTGAAGGAGGTAGAACAATGAAGTTTCTTCCATCTTCCTTCAGAGTTGGCTGTTATAGTCAGCTTTTTCATCACTGTGATCAAAAGACCTGACAGGAACAATTAGAAAAGGAAAAGTTTATTTGGGACTCATGGTTTCAGAGGTCTCAATCCATAGATGGCAGACTCCACTGCTCTGAATCCAAGGTAAGGCAGAAGATCATGGCAAAAGGGTGTGATGGATGAAAGTAGCTTAGGGACATGGCCACCAAGAAGCAGAGAGAGAGCTCTGCTCACGAGGGAAAAAATATAAACACCAAAGGCAAACTCCCAGTGACCTGTCTCCTCTAGCCACACCCTACACACACCTCTTACCTATACTCAACACCCAGTTAATCCATATTGGTGAATCTGATTAGGTTTAAGCTCTCATAATCAAATCATGTCACCTATGAAAATTCTTGCATTGTCTAAATCATGGACTTTTGGGGTATACCTCATATCTAAACCATAGTATTCTGCTGCTGGCCCCCAAAAGCTCATGCCCATCTCACAATACCAAATACATTTAGTCCATTTCCAAGATTCCTCATAGTCTTAACAGCTCCAGCACTACCCAAAATTTCAAATCCAAAGTTGCCTTAGAGTCCCAAGACACTCTGAGCATGAGCCCCTATAAAAGTCAAAATCAAGTTTCATTTATATAATACATAATGGCACATAGTAAACACTTCCATTCCAAAAAGAAGATATGGGGGCATAGAAAGAAGGAATGGGTTGAAAGCAGGACTGAAATCCAGCTGGGCAAACAACTCCATGTCCAGCATCCAGGGTACATGGAATTGTGATGTTCTCTCTAAAGGGCTTGCTCCTATATCCTTGCTGGTTTCAGCCCACATGGCCTCTCTCTCAGCTTGTTTCTGTTCAGTTCCTGCAGCTTTCCTAGACAGATGTCCCATGTACTGGTACCTCTTAATCTCAAGTGTCTCCATTGCAGTGTCAGCTTCCTTTACGCATCTTCATGCATCACCCTCTGTAGGGCAACTACCAGGGACTTCAACCCTGCTACGCGTTGCCTGGTCTCCCAGGCATTCCTTTGAAATCTTGGTGGAAGCCTCCTTGACTCCCTAACTCCAGCATCCTGCATTCCTGCAGCATTTCTTCCGGGGTTCTCTGAATGATAAAGATCCTCATGGCCAGGAGGCCTGGAGAGTGATAAGTTCTGGATCAGGCTGGGACGCAGGGGTGAGAGCCCTGTCCCAGGAATCAGGATCCCCCTGCCTCCACCCCGCAGCTCCTTGTGTACTTGGAGGCAGGTGCTTAGCTCTCCAAGCCTCCTCCTTACCCCAATCTCCTTCCTCTATTCTATTGGTTTTCCTCCCATTTATGTCTTTTTGACTGGTGCATTACAGTTATATATAAAAGTGGAATTCATTGTGATGTATTCATACATGCACATAGATAGGAAGTTTAGATTGAGGCATTTTGTTTTACCCTAGCCCTAACCCTGATGCAGAACCAGCACCACATGGTTAATTCCAAGTTCTGTCATCATCTCAAGCAGTAGCCAAGATTCCTGGAACCCTGGATGCAGCAGTCTCTGAGTGCCTGGGCAGCAGAGCATGGTGAAACAACTTCCTAGGTCTCTCATTGAAAGAGAGTGCCCCCAAGGTCTCTTATCAAAGGAGATTTTACTTTTGCATCCTTGAGCCTGAGATGGGTGTGCCAATTCCTGAGATGCTCTGTTTTCTCCGTGTAAAGTATTTGACATTCTGTTAGTGTCTAGAATGTCTTTAACAACCACAATTTCCTTAGCCCCAATTTTACTCTCACTTTTCTGGCCAAACTGCAAGTTTTTCAAAGTTTTCTGCTTTGCTTTCTGCTCCTGATTATCATAGCAAACTTGGCTAAAAGCCACCAGCAATCACCATGCCACCCCCTGAATGCTATGATGCCTTAAAAGTCCATCCGATTAATTAGTCCATCACCTTTAAATTGAGTCTCAGAAAGTCTCAAAACAGGAAAAAATGTAGACAACTCCTTTGCCAAAATGTAACATGAATGGCCTCTAGTCAAATTTCCAATGGAGTTCTTCTCCTCTGAAACCTCATGAGTCCAGTATTTACTGTCCACAGTCCTATCAGCATTGTGGTCTTCTGAACTCCCACCAGAATCACCCATTAAGCTCTGCTTATGACATTCTAAAGTTTTTCCAGCTTGTGTCTTCAAATGTCTCAAAATTCCTGCCACCTATAAACCAGCTCCAAAGGCTTCTGAATCACATGGTCATTTTAGTCACAGCAACAACCACACCTCTCAGTACCAATTTCTGTTTTAGTCACTCTTGGTCATTGCTGTGACCAAAAGAACTGACAGAAAAATTAGAAAAGGAAAAGTTTATTTTGGCTCACATTTTCTAGTATCAATCCACTGATGGCCAATTCCACTGCTCTGGAACCAAGATGAGGCAGAAGAATGATAATCCTCTTTCCTCTGAGTTTAAGGAGTGGGAGAGATTAGGGAGGAGGAGGAGAGAGGAAGAGAAAGAAACAAGAGTCCTTTTAAAAATAAGTTGCAGTGGTAGAGCATCAAGGGCTATATTCAAAGCATAAAATGGATGACTATTTACATTTGGATTTTCTTTTTTTTGGTACCAGGGACTGAACCAGGAACCCTGAGACACTGAACCACATCCCCAGCCCTTTTTAGTTTTTATTTTGAGACAGGTGTCTAAGTTGCTGAGGACATTGCTATGTTGATGAGGCTGGTTTTAAACTCCTGCCCTAACCTCTGGAGCATTCCACGCCCAGCCTCTTAGGACATTTTCGGCAAAAACAAAACAAACAAAAAAAAAACAATATATTGATTTTGCTTGATTTCCATGGGTAATTAAAAGATAACGATAAAAAGAATAAATTAAATATATACATTTAGAACAGGCATTTGGAATTCTTAGAAATGGAGTTTTTATATAGTTTTGTTTTTACAAGGAAACCTAAATTCAGAGCTAGAAATCTTAGGCTTTTCACACCCCAGAAATGTTTTCTTTTAGTAAGTGTGTAATGCTTATATATGTGACATTCATGGTTTATTTAAAATATTAAGTGTTTAACAGATATGGAAATTTGCAAGTGAGTCTATGTTTTCTTTGTCTTAGAACTGTGATAGCTCAAAGGAAATAACAGATGACTTAAAATGCTAATTACCTATGTATAGTTTCTGTTTCTGATTTCTGGAATGAATTCATTATAATGAGCTAAGTATTATGGAGTTTATCATAAATCCTAGCAGTACTTTCAAAAATTAGCTATCCATTTTTCTGTATCAGTCACCTAAAAATTATAAAATTAGCCAGGTGTAGTGGTGCATGCCTGTAATCCCAGTAGCTTGGGAGGCTGAGGCAGGAGGATGGAGAGTTCAAAGCCAGCCTCAGCAATTTAGCAAAGCTCTAAGCAACTTACTGAGATCCTCACTCAAAATAAAATATAAAAAAGGATGGGAATGTGGCTCAGTTCTCCTGAGTTCAATCCCTGTTAATCCCCCACCCCCCCAAAATTATAAAACTGGTTTGCCTCTTTTAAATTTATTTTCACAACCGCCTAGTTATAAAAGATTCATGTGAACATGCTGCATTTAAATCCGAGGTACTTTTCCTTTTCCTCCCTTCCTCCTTCCTCCATCTCCTTCCTCTACACTGTTGGTTTTCCTTCCATTTTTAATTGGTATGTAATAGTTATATATAAAAGTGGAATTAATTGTGATGTATTCATACATGCCCATAGATGTGAGGTTTAGACTAAGGCATTTTGTTTTGTTTGCATATGGCTAGCCACTTGTTTTAGCAGCATTATTAAAAATACAGTCTTTTTTATTGAATTGCTTTTGTGCCTATGTCAAAATCAGTGGTCCAGTGGGGCATGGTGGCACACTCCTGTATTCCCAACTCCTCAGGAGGCTGAAGCAGGAGGATCACAAGTCCGAGGCCATCCTTAGCAATTTGGCATGAGCCTGTCTCAAAATAAAAAGAGTCGAGGATGTGGCTCAGTGGCAGAGTGCTACTGGGTTTAGTACCCAGTACTTCCAAAAGAAAAAAAAGGACAGAAAAAAAGAAAAGAGAAAGAAAAAAAATCTGTTGTTCATATATGTGAGTCTATATTTGTACTTATTCTGTTCCCCTGATCTATTTGTCTGTCTGGATGCCAATATCACATTGACTTGATTACTGTAACTTTATAATAAGATTTCAAGTCAGGTGGTATTAGCCTCCAACTTTGTCCATCCTTTTCAGACTGGTTTTGCCTAATCTAGGTTCTTCACATATATTTTAGAATCAATTCTTCAAAAAAAACCCAGGATTTGATTGAGAGTGCATTGAATTTACAGATCTATTTGTTTTTTGTTTTTTAAAAATATTAGATAATATTTTTAAATAATATTTTAAAAAATATTAAAAAATATTTTTTAAAATATTATTTAAAAATATTTAGATGTGCATAATACCTTTATTTATTTTTATGTGGTGCTGAGAATCGAACCCAGTCTCACACATGTCAGGCAAATGCTCTACCACTGAGCCACAACCCAAGCCTCACAGATCTATTTATTAAGATCAACATTTTAGCAAAATTGAGTCATTTGATACATGAACAAATTATTTTGTTTCATTTATGTCTTCTTTCACTTTTTCAATGATTCATAATTTTTAATGTGTAGGTCTTGCACATCTTTCATTAGCTTTGTCTCTATGTATTTAACCCTAATTATCTCTGTATTTTTGATTTTTAGGTGCTATTATAAATGGCCTTGCCTAGGGATATAGCTCAGTTGGTAGAGTGCAAGCACAAGGCCCTCAGTTCAATCCTCAGCACCGCAAAAAAAAAAAAAAAAAAAAAAAAAAAAAAAAAAAAAGATCTTGCTTTTGAAATTTCAAATCTTTTTAATTTTTTTTTTTTTTTTTTTTTTTTTTTTTTTAGTTTTGTAGTTGTAGATGGATGTATGCCTTTATTTTATTTATGTGGTGCAGGGATCGAACTCAGTATCTCATACACCCTAGGCAAGTGCTCTGCCACTGAGTCAGAATCCCAGCCTTGAAATTTCAATTCTTGATAGTTCATTGCTAATATATAAATATACAATTGATTTTTGTTTATTGACTTATAAGCTACAAAACTGATGAACTCACCTATTAGTTCTAGTAGCTTCTTAATGGATTCTATCAGATTTTCTATATAAACAATCATGTTCCCTGAGAATAAAAATAGTTTTACTTTTTCCTTTCAAATATAGATCCCTTTTATTTCCTTTACTTGTCTAATTTCACTGGACAGAAGCTCTAGTAAAATGTTAAATAGAAATGGTAAGAGTATACAGGCTTGTTTTATACCAGATCTTAGAAGGTATCTTGATTCATGGATATATACAGTGTGTATGCTACCTGTTCTATACAAATATTTAACATGTGACGATTTTATGATACCTTGTTATGAAAAAGAAAATGGGTTACAAAACATTATAGACCATATACTCCTGATTTTGTTTTAAAAAATACATGCATGCACTGTAAAAATCTGGAATTTTCTATGCCAAATAATATCTTTAACTTTAGTAACAAAAAAAATTTCTTTTAGTTACCATAATCACTATCTGAGAGTAATTACAATGACCTATTTCCTTTGAAGAAGTCACCAAAGATCTGGATAGTTATAAATTTGAATGAATCAATGACTAAGGCATTCTTTATTAGTCTCCGGTTTTCCAATGGTGTGACTTGCCACAGGTATTTGTCGCCGCCTGGCAACAATTTGCGTGGGTCTTTATGGGTGGTGGACTGGAAACGAACTACTTTTACTATCTTTCTTTAGTGGGTTGCTTTCTCGCTTATTCGCTTGTTCCCTGGGCTATAGAGGAAGAAAGGTTTTTCTTAGGGAGAGAGAGAGAGACTTTGCATAAGAAAGACTCTTTGAGGGGAGAGAGACTGAGAGAAAGATAGAGAAAGAAAGGCTTCTACGCTTATCAGAGGTCTATTTCTTCTTAGGCTTCTGTAGCTTTTCTTAAAGGTGCATCCTGATTTTGTTTTAAAAAATACATGCATGCACTGTAAAAATCTGGAATTTTAGTTCACAGGATTGTGAACTAAAGGTGCACTGCTTCTCTTTCTGCTTGCTGCTTTTCTCTGCTTGCTGCTGCTCCTTACTCTAGCGCCCCCGCCTACTGCCCGCTTATATTCCCTCCAGGAGGCGGAGGGCGGGGCCACACCAGTTGCGATCACGCGAGGAGCCAGCTGCCCCATCACAGCAAGGGTCAAAACAAGCAGGCCCAAGCAGGCCTGCTGGGGAACACCTGTGCACGCATTGTGCGCGTGGACTTAACTGAATACGGCCAGTGATAAATCACCTGAGTGTGCTTATGTTAATTAACCTCCTCACTGCCAATGTGATCAGGCGCCGTTCTGGTGCCCTCTGCATGGCACAGCCCCCAACAGGTATTCTCTTATACACAGGATATTGTACATTGCTTACCCCTTCTTTCAGAACTACATTAGCCATTCTATTTTTGGTGGGGGTGTACCAGGGATTGAACTCAGGGGCACTCAACCACTGAGCCACAGGAATGGTTTGTGGTCTTGGTTAGGATAACTTGGTTAGGCATATTTTGAATAATAATTGATCCTCCTCTAATCAAACATAATCAGGCCATTTTAAATAAATCAGTATGTCAATGTTTTGTATTTTATTTAGATACAGGGTCTCAGTGAGTTGCTTAGCACCTTGCCATTGCTAAGGTTAGTTTTGAACTCAGGATCCTCTTGCCTCAGCCTCCTGAGCCTCTGGGATTACAGGCATGCACCACCACACCTGACTAGTCATTCTTGATGTGGAAAATGTTACAAGAATTAGGGTTACATAATATCCATAAATAACAACAAAAAATAAAATTGTTTATCTATTCATCCTTCTATGCTCAGTAAATATTATCTTAGCATCCACCATGTAGCAGGCACTACTCTAGGAACTGGTGATCAGTGGTAGGCAAAGATGATCATGGTAGATGAGAAATATGCATAGAGACAAAACTAATATGAAATACTCAAATATTAATGGTATGCCTTTCTGTGGCTTTCAGTTTTTCTAGAAGGAACATGCATTCCTTTGGTGAATGCAAAACCAAACAAAACACAAACCCAAAATGTTGACATACTGATTTATTTAAGATGGCCTTATTATTTTTGATTAGAGGAGGATCAACTATTATTCAAAATATGCCTAACCAAGCTGTCCTAACCAAGACCACAAACTATTCCTATGGGTTTTGTTTGTTTGTTTCCTTCCTTATTCATTTAATTAAATATCTGTCAGGGTCTTAAGCCCCCCTGCTCTTCTTGACCAGCGACAAGGGAAGGGGACACTCCCCAGCAAGGTCAGACTGGGATAGGTAGGGCTGACTGACCGCTCGCACCCAGTCCTCCGGGCGGAGGACAATCAGATGCGTCAGGGAGACCACTCACAGCAGGAACTAGTTTATTGAGGAAGTCACACAGCTTTTATGTAGGGTGGAGGCTAGGCGGGAACCAATCAGCTTAAAGGTCAGCAAGGCACGGGGTTCACGCAGGTGAGAGTCCCATAGGACTATATGGTAAGCATAGCTGATCACGTTCGCGGAACTGTTGTTAACCAATCCCTGACGGTGGTCCGATTTATCATCATTAACTTTTGAAACCGCCTTTGAGGCCTTGATCTTGCTCACTTGCCAGGGAGTAAGGAGTCAGCCTGAGTTGGTTAACGTGTCATTAGTCCCAACAACTATCAGTTTATCCATTTGTGGGGGGGGGGGGCAATTCTTGGAGGAAAGGAGGCTACATTAGTTTTCTATTGCTCTGTAAGAAAACATCATAAATCTAGCAGCTTAAACATGTATATTTATATGTGAAATCAGAGTTTTGAGGAGAGACTAGATTCCCTACTTCACTAATTTCCTTCTGGGTCTGTGTCTCACAAAATTAGAAGAATAAAATTCATGGATGATAACAGAAGGGAAGAGGAAATGGAGCAGGATTCATTTGAGAGAGAAAATCGAGAACTACCACCATGTGGGGGATGGGCAGATAACAGAAAAACCCCTTTTGGGAGCAAAATCTATGTTAAACAGGCCTTGAAAAAATACTGGCTATGTCCTTTAGCCTGAGTTTTAATCCTTCCCATAACTTTCATCTGGGTTCACTCCTGCCTCTGGGACAAAGGAGTTGACTGGAGAGTTCCCACAGGTGAGCCTCATCGTCTTTTACTTTGAAATAAGCCTTGATGGTGCTCATTAATATTTCTATGGGTTAGCCTCCTGGTGTAGTTTCTGCATTTGAACAAGACTGGGGCCCATCACTCTGATTGCTGACCATTGACTATTCTTATTCGTTTATTTAATTCTGTGGCTCAGGAATCTGGGCATGGATTAGCTGGATCCCTGATCATCATCTCACTAGAGTGAAATGAAAGTGCTGCCCAGGGCTGAGGTCTCCTTTGAGGCCTGGGTTCTCTTCCAAGATCATGTGGTTGTAAGCAGGGTTCAATTCCTTGCAACTGCTGAACTCGTGGCTGTCTTCAAAGCCAACAGAACATGTCTGCTGCAGCCTAGTGTCTTCTTTAAAAGGGCTCACCTGATGTGTTCAGGTTTACCCAGGATAATCTCTCTTCTGTTAAACTCAAAAGAAACTGACTAGGGACCTAAATTGCATCTGCAAAATCTATTTGGACCTCATATCTACAGGGTCAATCCATAATAGAGGAACGAGTAGTGAATTTTGTAAAGAAGATTTTGTATCTTTACCTCCTAATAGTGGATTATGGGGGAAAATGTTAAATCTTCTTCATAGTTCATTATTTCAAATGTGCTTCAGTAATCAACCCCTAAGATAAATCTTTTCTCATTCCAGAATTCCACTTATCAGTTTGGTGTGGAGAATCTGGCTATTTAAATACAAGCATTTATTTATTTATTTAGACAGAAAGCTGAATTGCCAAAAGAAATAAATCAAATACCCCTTTGGAAATCAGGCCTTTTAAGCTAAACTGATGTATCCTCACAGAGGAAAAGAGCAAAGCACTTGAAAGTATTAGAATTGGCTGAACACATAGATTTTAAAAGACCCTGGCTGACCTCTCCCATAGCATAATGTATTACTACATTAGAGTGGTATACTAGTCAAAATCATAATGTTTTACATATTATTCATTATGATTTTATTCAGCTTGGAATGTTCAGAACACACACTCACAAATGAAATTTGCTATTGGATTATTTTTTCAAAATTGATTGGGTTAGTAGAAGGTAACTACAATGTTCCCTAGCAACGATAACACTGCCTGATTTATGAACATTGGCATTAGCCAGCAGAATCACAAAGCAGTCTTGAGGAAGCTAACAGCAACACCATATTGCTGAACACCACCTTATGAGGATCAAGAAAACAAAAGACTTTCTCAATCATCCCTTTATTTTAGGTGGTTGTTATATGGACCTTTTTTTTTTCCTTCATTAGTACTTTATAGCCTGAAAAGGAAAACTTAATTATCTCCTAGACTTTACCAATTTTCAAAAAGCTGAACAAGGTTTTGAAAACACTTATTTGGTCATCAACAGAAATTATTAGGATGCTTATGTTGTGGAAATGACAAGACGGCACTCAGAAAGTAGGAGAAACCAAACTATTTTATGCTGGTGGACCCAGAGGAGATTAGCACTCCAAAATTCTGAACCCCAATCCACAGTTTCTCACAATATTTATAGGTTATTTGACATCATACTATCATTGGGACTTTTTCCTCTTTTTAAAAGAAAATTCCTAATCTATGCGACTGAAGGCCTGTGCAGGTCTCTAACATGAAGCACGTTCACAGAACAGATAGGGAGAAACCACTCTTTTCACAGACATCTATTACATTTCAGGAGGGAGTAGTCTGACTCTTGGGGCAGTTATTGACAATGCAAGAGGTAGGGACCCGTGGTTAACTAGGCTTCCTGGAGAAAGGCTGAGAGAGGGGAGGGGAACTGACCCCTTCCCCAGGCACTGGACTCTTACCATAAGATTTTTGTAATTTCACTTCACAACCAGGTCTGGTTTTGCCATCACACTTACACCTTTAGTTCATCACTGTTTTCAGAAAGTTGCAGTCTTGAGGCAGAGTTGATTCTTCTTTGGGAAGCTCAAATTTTCTCATAAAGATTGAAAAAAAGGCTACACATGGTAGTGCACACCTGTAATCCCATCTACTGTGGAAGCTGAGGCAGAAGGATGTCAAGTTCAAAACCAGCCTCAGAAATATAGCAAGGCTGTAAGCAACTTAGTGAGATCCTGTCTCAAAATAAGAAAAAATACCAAAAATGATATAGGTGAGTTTGGTATGGAGCCAGAGTAATTTTAGAGTCTCTGAACATTTGTAGTGACCATTAGATAAATCATAGTGATGTGGCTCAGTGGTTAAGTGCTCTTGGATTCATTCAATCCTTGGTACAAAAAAAAAAAAAAAAAGATGACTAAGTAAAATCCTATAGCAAATGTCTCCCTACAGATACACCAGTTTGAGCAGTTATTCACAAACCCCAACTACATTCATAAGAGCTTAGAAACCCTGGTGAGAGATCACAATAGCTAGTTTTAGTGCATTGAAGAAGGAAGGAAAGAGTTGCTGGAATCATCTCTCCCCCAACTTTAACCAGCATGGGGAGAAAGATTCCCTGCTTGAAAGGAGAGAATAGGAATTAAGTCCAGGCCTTAACCCAATACCAGACCCATCACAGTGAAACCAGGTGAAGAGAGCCCCAGGATTGCTATCCCCAAGCCAATACCTATGTGGACTGAGCTGCTGGAACTGTTAAGCCAGGCAGCTAAATACCTCTTTATTCCTTTCCCAAAGGTGGGCAGCAGAACAGAGAGCAAGACTCCATTACTGGGGAGCTGGGCACAAAATCCAGTCTTGGAGTTCAGGACTATAGGTACTGTTGTGAGACCCAATACCAAACAAAACTCAAAGGCCCTGTAGGGAATGCTTAGTGGTAAATGCCTCTTCAATCCCTGGTACAAAAAAAAAAAAAAGAGTTGAATTCAGAAAAGCCCTGTTTATGTCTGTTTTTATTTTTCTATGTTGCCTTTGTAATGAATTTAACATCACTGAACTATTTTCTTCATTTATGTAGCAGTAATAACAATCTTCCTCACACTTTTGCTAGCATTAAATGAACTATGTGCGTGTTTAGTAATTAGTAGGTCCATTGTAAATTATTTGGTCCCCTTCTGAGAGGGAGAAGTTAACAACTATTGGAAGCAAATCTTAAAAAATGGATCTTAGACCTCTCTGAGACTAAGAATATTGAAGAAATAAAGGTAAGATTTCAGGACTGGGGTTGTAGCTCAGTGGCAGAGGGCTTGCCTAGCATGTGTGAGGCAATGGGTTCGATCCTTAGCACTGCATAAAATTAAACATAAAAAAGCCTGCTGTCCATTTACAACTATGAAATTTTTTTTTTAAAAAGGTAGATTTCAGGACTGGGGATATAGCTCAGTTGGTAGAGTATTTGCCTAGCACGCACAAGGCCCTGGGTTCAATCCCCAGCAGTATAAAAAAAAAGTAAAGGTGGATTTCAATCAGGTAGCTTTTCTTTGCTCTATAGCAAGATCAACTTTTTATCTCCTGGAAAGGTTTTTTATGTATACTTACAATTAGAATCTCAGTGCATAATTGTAAATAATAATGAATTAAAATATGTTACATGCATCTAAAAAAAATCTAAGGACTTTGTTTAGATCAAAATGCCATAGGTATATGTTTGGTATTCTAGTATCTGAGTTTATCTTCCCAAATTGAAATTGAGGTATGGCTTGAGTTAAGGAGATAGGTTGATTATTGTAACTACAGGAAGACTCATATATTAAAAGGAGTTAATGAAGGGCCAGGTACCTAAATTCTTATCAGGACACAGATGGTCATGTTTAATTTCTCTGGACATAAATTGCTTTCCTTACATGGAAAAATCTGATGTGCTTTAATTTACAGGCTTTTACATATACTATGTTGTTGCTTCTAAAAGTCTTTGTGAAAGATATGTCAGCTCCCTACTTGCATTTTACATTCTGTACAGCATTAGGGTAAACCATGAACATCTCTATAGCTAATATTACTGAGAGGGTTAACTTGATAAGAACCTACTAACATTTTTGAGGTCTCCTTAACAAAGCCCAACACTAACTAGTATTCCATTGTTTAAAGATTGTATCCTGCAAAAATGAAGTTTTAGTGTGTGTGTGTGTGTGTGTGTGTGTGTGTGTGTGTACTGGGGATTGAATCCAGGGGTGTTTTCATGACTGCGCCACCTCCCCAGTCCTTTTTATTTTTTATTTTGACATAGGGTCTTGCTAACATGCTGAGGGCCTCACTAAGTTGCTGAGACTGGCTTCAAATTTGAGTTCCTCCTGTCTCAACCTCCCAAGTCACTGGGATTATAGGCATGAACCACTGTGCCTAGCTGGGACTTAGATATTTTGCTCAGTTTTGTAAAGCATCTATAAATGTGAAATTACTAATGAGATAAACTCTGACATTTTCAATTCTTGTTCTTCAATTCAATCTCTGCAAAAATCTGTCCCAAATCAATAACAACATACTGAATTTAGATTTTTCATATTTGTAATAGAAATGAAAATATATTATGTGGTTGAAAAATGTGATGTCTGACATGCATATACTTACAATGATTATTTCTATAAGTGAAATCAGTAGTCCTCTGTTCAAAGCAATTCACTAATTTCACAATATTTTCCTCAACTGAACTTATGTTGATGAAACAACATACCACTAGTGAGCAGAATTTGCATGTAGTTATGTTTTTCCATATTACTAGGATGTAGAAGAACTTTATATTTTTATAAAATATATCTTCTACAGGCTTTCAGCAATATTACATAAATATATTTAAACTCATTTGAAAATTTGCAACATATAATTTGTGGGAAGGAGGAAAGTCCAGTGTGAAAACATTGTAGCTGAAATTGAGTCAAAGGAAAACTGGTAATCAAGATGGATACCTTGAGAAGAAGAATACAATGCTATGTTGACCCTGTGCAAATTTAGTTTTCAAGAGAACATTACCAAAAATGATATAGGTGAGTTTGGTATGGGGCCAGAGTAATTTTAAAGTTTCTGAATATTTGTAGTGACCATTAGATAAATCATAAGCAAGTGTTTGATCATGGATTTACTATCTTTTAAAGCACACTCAGTACTGTTGGTCAGAATATTAGTTAAGAAAATTCCTATTTGGAGTCAGGGATCAGTAAGTACACTTGCCTGTGATTCCAGAGACTCTGTAGGCTGAGGCAGGATGATTGCAAGTTCATGGCCAGCCTCAGCAACTGAGTGAGGCCCTAAGCAACCTAGTGAGATCCTCTCTCAAAATAAGAAATAAAAAGAACTGAGGATGTGGCTCAGTAGTAGAGTGCCCCTGGGTTCAATCCTCAGTACCCCAAACAAACAAATAAATAAACAAACAAATAAAAGAAAATCTCCATTTGGGATAATAGGTATGACAGGAAAATGAAATGAATAAGAGGACCAAATCAGTATTGTTGTCCTACCTTCCATTTTCTGTTGAACTCTCTAGCATTAAGGGGAAAGATTTCATTTCACCTACCTACAATTTTGGTAACCATATAATGTTATATTCAGGAACACCAAGAAAAACCTTTAGATCAGAGTGTTCCCAAGTGGACATGTACACTCCACGTATGAACAGGATGATCCATGGGGCATAGGAAAGAAAATTGGAGTTTTTATTTAGGTTTTTAAATTTATTTTGTCTTTTTCCCTTTTAAAAAGTTTTATTGATATTTAATTTGCATTGTATAAATCTCACTAGATTAATATGTGAAAGTCAATGATTTTAGTTGAACATTCATCATCAGTGCATGAATATTTAGGTTGTTTCCAATATTTGGTAGTATAAATAATGTTATAAACACTAACAAAATCTTTTTGTTTTTAATTTTTTTGGCTATATATATCAAGTAGTAAAATTTCATTTAAGGAATTGGCAGATTGTTTTTCATAGCTGAAACATTGTATACTTCTAGTAGCAACATATAATTATGGATTCAAATTTATCCACATTCTCACCAATACATGTTATTTTCCATTTATTTGATTATAGTCATCTAGTGCGAGTACAGTGGTATCATGTGCATTTTGTTTGTTTTGTTTTGGTACCAGGGACTGAACCCAGGGCACTTAATCACTGAGTCACATCCTCAACCCTTTTAAAATTTTATTTAGAGACAGGGTCTCACTAAGTTGCTTAGGGCCTCCCTGAGTTACTGAAGCTGGCTTTGAACTCGGGATTCTCCTGCCTCAGTGTCCAGAACTACAGGGATTACAGATGTGAGCCACCACACCCAGCTCATTTTTTGGTTTTGATTGGTATTCCCTGACGAGTAATGATGTTGAGAACCATTTTTGTGTATGTATTTCCCATTTAAATGATTTGTTTGGTTTGTTTTGGTTCTGGGAACAAACCCAGGACCTTGTGCATCCATTTGTACATCTTGTTTAGAAATGTCTATGTGCATCATTTGTACAGTTTTGGGGGAGACTGGTCTGAGGATTGAACCCAGAGACACTTTACTACCAAGTTATACCCCCAGGCTTTTTTCTTTTTTATTTTGAAATGGAGTCTCTCTAAAGCTTCTTAGGGCCTAAATAAATTGCTGAGGTGGTCTCTGAACTTGCAATCCTCCTGTCTCAGCTTCCTGAATTGCTGGGACTACAGGCATGCCCTACCACACCCACCTCATTTGTCCATTTTAAAATTGAGGTATTTGTCCTTTTATTCTTGCGATTTAGGAGTTCTTTATATATTCTGTTTACCAATCCCTTCTATTTGGACATGTTTTTAATCTTGTTTTTCAATTTCTAATTTTTGAATTTTTTACAATGAACACAATAGTACAATAACTATACATGAATTATAACTAAATTTGGGGAGTGTATTCTAAGTCAACCACCTGCAACTAAAGGTCTATAGATGACTTCTTTAGAATAAAATTTTTTTTCTCTGTTATTTGCTATTTGCAAGAAGTGGAAGCTCTTTATGTTAAAAACAAACTTCAGCTTTTACATTGTTCAGCCACTATCCTATTGAACTGTGCCCAGCAATACAAACTATTTTAGGTTATTCTAGATAATCCACACATATATCTTGGGAAACCTTAAATATGAGAGATTAGGAAGGGTGACTATAAGTGCTTACTATGTAAAGGACAATGTCTACTACATAGTGACTGCTTTGATAAATATCAGCCAAGGTTAACATCATCATCATTTTTATTTTACAGATTAGGAAATGAAAAGTCATGTTAAGTAACAAAACTAATGAATGGTAAGCTGGAATTTGAATTCGCATCTGCTTCTGCAGTCCTTTTTTTTTCAGAGTGACACTGTCTGCTAGTCATATCATGGTGAGATTTCTGTATTTAGTCAAAGGTTGGACTACATGATTTCCCTTCTAATTTTGAGATATTATGAGGACATTTTGACATAAAGAAGCTTTCAGATCTGTCAGCAGTGATTTTCATAGTTTATAAACATTTAGAGGCAGGAATGTTTTTGGCTTATTACCTTTTCATAATACCTAGTACAGCAATATATATAAATGAAATTAGTAATTGTCTGTGATGGTGATATGTCAAGCAGCCAAAATGCAGATACAAGATAATTACTATTTTTAAAAAGTTTTTATCATTTATATGATAATACAAATTTTATTTATACTTATTGTAGTTAGAATGCAAATTTGTATTTCTAACATAATTTATATTTGTGCTTATTTTTTTATATATGTATGTATAATATCTCAACTGCACACACATATGTATAATTATTTATATATATTATATATGTATATATACACACACACAATTATATATCAGTCAGAATATCTGTATTTATTTACACACAGATACTTGGTCCTTTTTAAACACAGATACTTGGTCCTTTTGCTTATTTTAAGTATGCTTCATAAAGTCAAAGTAACATACTTTCATTTTAATGAGAAAATCATGTCATCTATAAGTAAATGAGATGAATGTATTATGGCATGAAGATCATCAATTCATTTCTATCAACTAACTAATTTTTACAAATCGCCATAGAAATAATTAAACTACCTTCATCAGTATAAGTGAAATGGCCTTATTAATGTCTGGTTAAATCATGATGTGGAAGTCTTGCCCATAGTTCACAATCTATAGATTATTTTGCCACCCAAATTATATCATGATCAATAAATCCTTTTCATATAGACGGCAAACTAAATGACAGAGAATAAAAGTGCATTACTCTTTATGAAATAAGGAAAGTTCATTTAAGTTTACCGGTAGCAGAAAACAGATATTAAAACATTCCAAGTTTATGGAAGCAAAATGAGGATTATATAAAATCAAGTAAGCCATTTCATATACTCAATGCCTTCACTGGGTTCCAATGCAGTTTATCTTGTCCCTGACCTGCATCATTTTCATGTAATGACAGATGCATGCCTCCTTTGGCAAAGGTATTGAGAAATGTATAATAATTGGTGCTCTACAAGATATTAGGTTTCTCTTGGGAATTACTTCTTAATAGATGAATAAAAAAATGAAGGGTTTTTTTTTCCATTGAGAGATTTATGGCATAATTAGAAAAATGATGGCTCAAACCCTAGTGGAAAGATTGTACTTTAATTGGTATTCATTTGTGTTAGAAAGCCCATGGAGAAAACGAGGAGTTGGTTTTATTGAAGTTAAATTGTTAACTGTCAACTAAATCACATTCTCACTTATATATTTAAAATGATGCATTTAGTTGCTTTTTCAAAAAGATCTAGTCATCGGACATTAACTGAATAATCCTTTTGGAAAAAATTTAAAAAACGCTTTTTATAATAATTTAGGCTCAGGTAAACTTGGAGAAGCAGTAGAATAAAAAAATTATTTTGAAAATGCATATGTGGGCTGGGGTTGTGGCTCAGTGGTAGAGTGCTTGCCTAGGACGTGTGAGGCACTGGGTTCAATCCTCAGCACCACATAAAAATAAATAAATAAAATAAAGGTATTGTGCCCATCTACAACTAAAAAAATGCATATCTATTGGCAAATATCTCATGGTGAAATAGTATGTTTTTTATACATATATTTGGTTGTTTGTTGGTGCCAGGGATTGAACCCAGGGGCGCTGAGTCACATCCCCAGCCTCTTTTTATTTTTTATTTAGACACAGGGACTCACTGAGTCATTTAGGGCCTTGCTAAGTTGTTGAGATTGGCTTCAAACTCATGATCCTCCTGCCTAAGCCTCCCAAGCCACTGGGATTACAGGTGAGGGCCATCGCACCTGGCATTAGGTTTTATATTTTGAGGGTTTCTTAAGAGAAGCATTTGAACCAATGTTAGATGAGTCAGAGTCAAAGCCTGCTAATGACAATAAGACTATGCTTTAACTTCTCATTTATAAGATACAAATAGTAGTATTTGATGCTTAACCAGACCATCTCCTAATTGTCCACAATGGGATATTCAGATAATTTACTGAGTACAATTTGCTTAGTGATCTGGAAATTTTAGGTCAGTGAAATTAATATTCAGTCTATTTGTCTTTTTTCCATATTATTATTATTATTTTTTGGTACTGTGGATTGAACATAGCGGTATTTTACCACCAAAGCCATATCCCCAGCCTCCATATTTTTTATTGGTGCATTATAGTTCTACATAATGGTGGCATTTATTGTTAAATTTTCATACATGCACACATATCAATATAATTTGGCCGATATCATTCCCAAGTATTTCCTTTTTCCCTCCCTTCCTCCCTCCTCCTGGTCCTTTACTGATCTCCCTTCAATTTTCACAAGATTCCCCCATCTTTCTTTTCCTTTTTCCTTTCTAGCTTCTACATATGAGAGGAAACATACAACCTTTGACCTTCTGAGTTCTCCAGTTCCATCCATTTTCCTGCAAATGACATAATTTCATGCTTCTTTATGGCTAAATAAAAATCCATTGTGTATATATACCACATTTTCTTAATCTACTCATCTATTTTTATAGACACCTTGGCAGGTTCCATAACTTGACTATTGTGAATTGTGCTGCTGCTTTAAACATAGGTACACATGTATTGCTATAGTATGATGGCTTTAATTCTTTAGGATAAATGCTGAATGGCAGTATAGCTGGGTCATATGATGATTTCATTCCTAGTCCCTTTTATTTTAATATTATTATTGTTTTGCCTCTTGATTGGAAAATTTAGTCTTGCTCTTCTTTTTTTTTGGTTTTGGGGGTTGAACCCAGAAGCACTTTACCATTGAACCACTTCCCCAGTCCTTTTTGTTTTATTTTGACACAGAGCCTCACTAAATTGCTGAGGCTGGCCTTGAACTTGTGATCCTCTTGCCTCAGCCTCTCCAAGTTTCAGGCTTGTACCACCATGCCCAGCCCATTCCATCTTTTGAGGAACCTCTATACTGATTTCCATAGCAGTTATGCTAACTTACAGTCCCACCAACAACAGTGTAAAATTGTCCCTTTTTCTCCACAACCTCTCCAGCATTTATTTGTTTATTTATTTATTTATGGTACTAGGGATTGAACTCAGGGGCACTCAATTCCCGAGCCACATCCCCAGCACGTTTTTAGAGACAGTGTCTCACTGAGTTGTGCCTCTCTAAGTTGCTGAGGCTGGCTTTGAACTCAAGATCCTCCTGTCTCAACCTCCTGAGCCACTGGGATTATAGGAGTGCACCACCACACCCAGTTCCAGCATTTATTGTTACTTGTGTTACTTATATTCTTGATGGCTGCCATTCTGACTGGTGTGAAATGAAATCTCAATGTAGTTTTTTTTGGGGGGGCGTTGCTGGGGATTGAACTCAGGGGCACCAGACCACTGAGCCACATCCCCAGCCCTATTTTGTATTTTATTTAGAGACAGGATCTCACTGAATTGCTTAGCACCTCAATGTTGCTGAGGCTGGCTTTGAACTCAAGCTACTCCTGACTCAGCCTCCCAAGCCACTGGGATTATAGGCATGTGCCACTGCCCACCTGGCTTCAATGTAGTTTTGATTGCATTTCCCTAATTGCTAATGGTGTTGAACATTTTTTCATATATTTGCTGGCTCTATTTATCTTCTTAAATCACCCAAATATCCTAGAAAACCCCAAATTTCATCACCTGAACTGTATCTTCTATATATATGCTATATATGAAAGTAAAAAAAAAAAAAAAACTCCATTATGTGTTTCTAATTTCTGGTGGGGGGGTTACAAGTGGTTGAACCCAGGGGTGTTTTACCACTGAGATACATCCCCAGGCCTTTTTATTTTTTATTTTGAGACAAGGTCTTGCTGAGTTGCTGAGGCTGACCTGGAACTTGTGATTTTTCTGTTGTAGTCTCCCGAAATAGCTGGGATTATAGGCGTGTACCACTGTGCCCAGCTGTTTCCAAAATATTTAATAAATTATAATATATATTATTACATCAATTGGTTTGCAGTAACTTTCCCACTGTCAATACCGAATAAACATTTATTAACTAAATATGTTAATTTTTAAGAAGAACAAGTGCTAGGCAGGTAACCTGTAGTCCCAGCAACTTGGGAAGCTGAAGCAGGAGGATGGCAAGTTTAAAGTCAACCTCAAAAATTTAGTGAGACCCTGTCTTAAAATAAAAAATAAAACAGGTTGGTGAAATAGCTCTGTGGTAGAGCGCCCCTGGACTTAATCTCTAGTAGCACAAAACAAACAAACAAAATGCTAATGAAATGCAAATTGTCCTGGGACTGCAAATATTCTAAATAGTTAGGTAGACTGGTTATCTCACACAGAGAAACTATGGTACATTATAGATAGGTTATCATGTCTTTGGAGATAAAAATTTAGCCCAAGTTTTTATAATACTTTGCATTTAAATAATTTTATATACCATTTCATTCACCTCTCAGCCACCCAGTCCTCCCTAAGCAATATGAAACTTCAGACTTCCCTGAGATTTCATATTGACATTTTAGTCTTAATGTAATTCATTTTGACATAGATTTCTTGAATATCTATTATTTGCAAGATACTGTTCTAAGTGCTATAACAGATACAAAGATGAGTAAGATGTTTTCAATAAGTTTAAATCTAGTGTGGTAGGACAAAATGGAACTTTAGCAGTTTAAGTGCTGACAGGCTGTGGTTTTGCCCACTGACACACAGCAGCTCTATTTACTGACATTTAGAGACTTGCAGCATCTAACAGATGCCTATAACAGATAACCACAGTAGCAGAAGCAGGAAACAAAGTAGTGGGGACAGAACAATCCCCCTTTAGGTCTAGTGCAGTAGAAGTCCCTAAGATTGTACCCCTACGAGGAATGTAGAATGCACCCTCTAATAGAATTTTACCAACTCCCTTGCCTTGATATACCCCAAACTTGCTTATATAAAAGTAAAAGCCCCACTGTGCTCAGGGTTCAGACTTTTGAGAATTATCTCTCTGGGGCATGGTGCCACTAATAAAGTGTTGCATCCTGATCTTGGTGTCCTGACCCTCATTTCCTGCTACACTAGTAGGGGAAAGATCACAATACTATATCATGATATTATAAGAGATTAATAAACAAAATACATGAACATAAAAGGAGACAGCCTTTCCACCATGGCAGAATCAGAGTAGTACTGGAAAATTATCCCAAATGTAGATATAATGCAAAAATGGGGTCACAAATTTTCATCTTCATAAGAAGGTAAAGGCAGCCCAAGGATTGTCCAGGGTGATCTTTAGAAAAATTTTCTGTATAGATTCAGAGAGTAAAGAGTCAGAGAATAAATATTTTTGCCTTTGTGGTCCATATTGTCTCTGTTACAAATACTCAACTTTGCCATAATAGCATTAAAACAATCATAAGCCATGTACTAATGAGTAAGAGTGGCCAGATTAGCCCACAGGCTGTAATTTGCTGAGCTTTAGGCTGGGGGCCCAGCTTAAAAATTCATTCAATTCATTCTATTTATTTAAGGTCCTCAACTTTAGTGAACTTGCATATATACATATTTGTCAAGTCTTAAACTATTTATGTCTGATGGGCAAATAACCCCCAAAGTTTTATGTTCCTGTTGGACATTACTCAGTTTGTATCTAATCCAGCATTGTTGTCTTCCTATCAATATTCTATGTTTTCACATGGTGTTTGACCAAGTAATGACAACTTTTTTTTGGTCTACAGGGCTGGGAATCAAACCTAGGTCCTTGCTCATATTAGACAAGCACTTTACTAATGAGCTACATGTACCCCAAGTGTCTAGTCATGACATCTTTTTAAAAAATATTTTTAGTTGTAGATGACACAATACCTTTGTTTATTTACTTGTATGTGGTGCTGAGGATGGAACCCAGTGCCTCACATGTACTAGGCAACTGTTCCACCACTCAGCTACAACCCCAGCCCTACTCATGACATCTTTTTTTAAAAACTATTTTTTAGTTGTCAATGGATCTTTTTATTTAATTAATTTATTTATATGCGGTGCTGAGGATAGAGCCCAGGGCCTCACACATGCCAGACAAGCGCTCTACTGTTGGGGTAAACAGACTGGTGGAGAAGCAGCAAGCAGCACTGGGGAGGAGAACTTTATTTTACACCAGCGGGCCCAGAGGAAAACAAAAACTCCAAATTCTGAGCCCTGATACACAGTTTCTCACAATATTTATAGGTTATTTGACATCATCTTAGACCCATCCTATCATTGGCGCTTTTTCCTCTTTTAAAAAAATTCCTAACCTGTGCTGCTGAAGGCCTGTGCAGGTCTCTAACATGAAGCACGCTCACAGAACAGATAAGAAGAAACTGCTCTTTTCACAGACATCCATTACATTTCAGGAGGGAGTAGGCAGACTCAGGACAGTTACTGACAATGCAAAAGGTAGGGACCCATGGCTAACTGGGCTTCCTGGAGAAAGGCTAAGAGAGGGGAGAGGAACTGACCCCTTCCCCAGGCACTGGACTCTTACCGTAAATTTTTTGTAATTTCATTTTACAACCAGATCTGGTTTTGCCATCACACTACCACTGAGCCATAACTCCAGCCCCTAGTCATGACATCTTAATGAATCTGTGACATGTGTTTTATTTTCTCTTTTCCTTAGTATGAGAATTTTACTTATTTTTAAATTATAATTTGACCATTTTGGAGGGTCCAAGGTGATGCCCAAATCAACTCATATGATGGAGACAAGTAAAGTACTTTACAAGAAAACTGCACTTCATAGTTTGCATAAGCTCAAGCATGTTCTTCTTGGCTATCTAAGTAAAATGGAATACTGAAAAAAGATAACTAAGCATAATTTGAAACTGACATTCGTTTCTTTTCTTCTTCATTTTTTTTTGAATATGTTATAGTGGCTAAGTCTTTGGTCATGTGAATGGATTTTTTTGATACCTTAAAGTGTAAAAGAGAAGTATATGGCCATAGAAAATTGTGTATTTATAAATTTTGTTAGTCTACTAAAATTGTAGTGTATGACACTTCTTAATTATTTACCTCCCAATTTTTTCTGTGAAATAAAGTTAACTGCATTGATTAAAAGATAAAATTAATGCAAGTGGTTGAAACTATAATAGAGTTACAAAGATCTGCCTACAGGGCTGAAGTGTGGGGTCTGCAACCACTGATTCTTGCAATCTTGCCTCAAGAATTTCAAGTGAATTGCACATAGCAGTAGGCAAGATATTACTAAAAGGAAAAGGAAAAGGGAAAATGGAAAACTCTCAAGGGAGAAAAGGAGAGAGTGGGTACTCTCAGAGAAGGGAAGGATTGGTGCCCATTCTGCCCTCCAGTTTTACTGGGGTCTTAGGGAAGTTTCCAGAGTCCCACCCAAGTTAACCTTTGTACTTTTGACTGACAGCAGAATTGCATCAGATTTTCAAGTGCCCATTGCCAATGACCATACTCCATGGAGGGGAAATTTTTACTGTTATGGTGTGCTAAAAATCAAAGAAAACTCTGGGTCACCTTGACCTGTGCTGACCAGTTCTAACTGGAACTTGTTCTTACAGATTTTCTGGTTGCTGGGCTTTGCTTCTAATCATCCTATTTCATTGAGTCCTCGAATCTGGTCATCCCTTAGGGTAACTTGTATTCTTTTTATCATCCCTCCCACAGATGATAGGTTGCTTGTGGAGGAGTGGAACATATCCTATAGCCTTAAGCCAGGGCAAGGTCAGAGTGACCTTAGATTTCTTTTAAAGGAAAGTATGTGTGTATATGGGGGTGGTCAGCAGAGCAGACCTGGTTTATAGAATTATCTCCTTAACCTGTTCCCACAGCTCATGTCTCTGCTACTTATCAGCAGTAACAATAACAGAAATAAACCTGGTTATATTAGGTAATGCTTATGTTTTTGTTTATAAAGGTAAAAAGTGCATTTTTTTTCTTTATAGCATCGGATTGTTTCAGATTATAAAAGAGAATGTGAATAGACAGATAGGTAGCAGAGGAATGAGGAGTAGGAGCATGGGGCTGGGTGCCAACCTCCCACATGCTTTATTTTACAAAGCAATTTACCTGTACCCTGTCTGACCTTGCCCTGGCTTAAGTCAACAGAATATTACATTCTTTAGTAAACAAGCTATTGTTTGCAGAAGGGTGGAATGCAGACCCAAAGACTCCTCTGCTAACAGGAGCACAAAGGGGACTTTCCTGACCTTTACACTGAACAAAGATTTGAGGAGTCTGGAAGTCCTCATAATTAGAAACAAAGCCCATTCGCACCATAAAAACTATAAGAACAATGCCTGAGCCAAGGTGACCCAGAGTTGCCTTTTGATCTTTAGAATATCATTATATTAGCAAGATCCTCTCTTGAAAGGCTAATGCAGTCCTACTGTCAGTCAAAAGTCAAGCGGTTGACCTGGGTGTGACTCTCTGGAAACTTCCCTGGGACCCCCCAATAAAACTGGAGGCCAGGGTGGGTACATCATCCCTCTTCTCTCTGAGTGGACCCACTCTCCATTTCTCTCTTGAAAACGTCCTTTCTTTTTTCCTTTCCTTTCCAATAAGCTCCTGCCTACTACTATGAGGGACTCATCTGAAATCCTTCCTAGGGGATCACAGAGAACTGGCGTTTTGACTCTGTAGGTGAGTCTTGTCCTGTAACAGACTGTATACAAAATAATAGATTTCCAAAAAGAATTTTCTTCTGCCGTATTTTATGAAACTAAATCGGAAAAGGAGCAATGAAAACGTGTTAAAATTTTGCCCAAGTTTGACTTGGTTCTGATGGATTTGTTCATAAGGGGGCAAAAGCTTGTGGAAAGGATGACATAAATATCATGCTAGAAAAGGTCATAAGATTGGATGATGTGTAGGAATTCCTTTGGAAAGGTGGTGGGGTCTAAGGAAAAAGAGCCTAAATGTTTTTCTGTGAGAGTTCACCTAAGGAAAATGGGGCATGGACAGGTATGATTACAACTCTTCAAATAATGACTAATATTAAAAACCCTTCAATGGGAACAGACAATAGAGTTTTAGAAAATTTGTCCTCATGTTAGGTGCAAAATTTTACCTTGTGGAAACCTAAGAATAATGATAAATTAGTAATTGAGCTAAAAAAATAATGCCTTCTTTTCCTGCCACTTCCCATAGGGAAAGGACCTTGGAGGAAGCAGAGGGATGAGTTGGGGGAAGCCTGTGGGAGCAAGTGTGGGCTGGGAGGGAAGGGGTGAAGGTGAGTGAGGATGGGCATAAGAAGGAGGAGTTTGATTATGAGGCTGAGAGGGAAGTGGTTCCTCTGCAGAGTCAAAATCAGAGGAAGAGGGAGCAGAGGGAGGAGAGTTATGGATAACTGGAAGGGATGTTTCATTGAGAAGAATGTAAAAAGCTGAGCAATTATGACAGAAGGCCTGGAACTGAGGTACCATGAAGGGACCTTGGACCATTTGTCATTGGGGTGGAGAAAGTTTTCAAGATTGGAGAATTTGGGAGTCAAGGGTGCCATTTTCTGGTCAGTGATGGTTAATGTCCAGCTTATATTGGGGCCAGCCTGTATTATAAAAGGACACCAGTCTTTCAGATTTGACTGTCTTGGAGGCCCAGGATCTGGATATGTTTGAGGAGGCACCCCAGGGGGTTGTCTCATGGAGGCTTTGATGGAGTCTGGTTCATGCTGGAAAAGATGGATTGAAGAGGGCCTCCAGGGTCTCTGGCAGAGAGAAAAGCCAAAAGCAAGGGGCATCTCAACAAGAATTTTGGTTTCTCTTAGGTCATTCCAGGAATGACCAATGGAACGACAGACAATGAATGGGTGTCCTCAAAGAAAGCAAGTCTTTGCTACCCAGTGGTGGCAGGGTTTTCCTCTGACCCAGTGCCAGGATTTGTCAGGGGAACAGTATCCTCAGAGAAAGAAACCATGGCACGGATTATAGGAATCCACAGGAATCAGAGGGGGTCACTAGCCCAACAGGCGTTTGTGGTGGATGCAAAGTCCAGCAATGTGAGTGGTCCTTATTGGAGCCTCCAGGGGGAGAGGAGGGAGAATGAGAGAGGGAAAGAGAGAGATGGAGTTGAGGTCAGGGGCCTGGAGAGGTCACCCGTGGTGGGAACCTCCAACACTTGCCCTGGGTTTCTGCACCAACAGGTAAGGAAAGAAGTGCATGAAGGATGTAGCACAAAAGGAGAGGAGGCTCAACAGTAATGTAGGTTTATTCTGGACAAAACTGTGGAGAGCAGCCCAGTGGAAACTGAGACTAGTCTTCTGCTTAGAGCCTGGGGTAGATATAGGGGGAGGGGGAGGAGGGATTAGGCCACTGGGAAGGGGTTGTCAGGGCAGGGTCCCTGTGGTGTCGTCTTCATGAGGAACTGGGCGTTTTCAGGATTTCAGTCCCAGATACAGTGTAGGTGGTTTCTTTGCATGGTGGTGGAGTATTGTCTGAGGTTTATGGTCAGGCTGAGTTGGAGTGACTATGAGGTGACTCTGGTTTTAAGATGGAGGATATGTTTCAAAATGGCATTGCTTAGGTCAGTTGTTTTTTTTTTTTTTTCAATTTTGAGAACCCCAAGAGTGTTTTTTTTTTTATTGTAAACAAATGGGATACATGTTGTTTCTCTGTTTGTACATGGAGTAAAGGCATACCATTTGTGTAATCATAAATTTACATAGGGTAATGTTGTTTGATTCATTCTGTTATTTTTCCCCTTCCCCCCCACCCCTCCCACCCCTCTTTTCCCTCTATACAGTCCTTCCTTCCTCCATTCTTGGCCTCCTCCCTAACCCTAACTCTAACCCTAACACTAACCCCTCCCGCCCCCCATTATGTGTCATCATCCACTTATTAGCGATATCATTCGTCCTTTAGTTTTTTGAGATTGACTTATCTCACTTAGCATGATATTCTCCAATTTCATCCATTTGCCTGCAAATGCCATAAATTTATCATTCTTTATGGCTGAGTAATATTCCATTGTATATATATACCACAGTTTCTTTATCCATTCATCAATTGAAGGACATCTAGGTTGGTTCCACAATCTGGCTATTGTGAACTGAGCAGCTATGAACATTGATGTGGCTGTATCTCTGTAGTATGCTGATTTTAAGTCCTTTGGGTATAGGCCAAGGAGTGGGATAGCTGGGTCAAATGGTGGTTCCATTCCAAGTTTTCTAAGGAGTCTCCACACTGCACTAATTTGCAGCCCCACCAGCAATGTATGAGTGTACCTTTCTCCCCACATCCTCGCCAACACCTGTTGTTGCTTGTATTCTTAATAATCGCCATTCTAATTGGGGTGAGATGGAATCTTAGGGTGGTTTTGATTTGCATTTCTCTTATTACTAGAGATGTTGAACATTTTTCCATATGTTTGTTGATTGCTTGTAGATCTTCTGTGAAGTGTCTATTCATTTCCTTAGCCCATTTGTCGATTGGATTATTTACATTCTTGGTGTAGAGTTTTTTGAGTTCTTTATAGATTCTGGAGATTAGTGCTCTATCTGAAGTATGATTGGCAAAGATTTTCTCCCACTCTGTAGGCTCTTTAGCATATTTTTTTAGGTGTTGATAGGCCTTTATTTTATTCGTTTATTTATATGCAGTGCTGAGAATTGAACCCAGTGCCTCACACATGCTAGGCAAGCGCTCTACCACTGAACCACAACCCCAACCCCTGTCCAATTAATTTTTGATAAAGAAGAGAAAGAAATTTAGTGGAGTAAAGATGGCCTTTTAAATAAATGATGCTGTATAAATTGTATATCCATCTGCCAAAAAGTGAACTGTGACCTAAAGTTCACCCCTTATATGAAAATTGATAATGAATGCAAATGTAAAATGAAAAATAAAAATTTGTAGAAAAGATAGGGAAAAATCTTTGGAATGTAGGTAAGACTAGGCAGAATTCTTAGAATCGACAAAAAATTATATAATTGATAAAATTGAAAATTGATAGATTGGACCTCATAAAAATTAAATTTTTTACCTGCAAAAGATTCTATGAAGAATATGAGAAAACAAATTCCAGTCTGGGGAGAAATATTTGCATTCACATATCCAATAAAGGCCTTGTATATATAAAGAACTTTCAAAACTCAAAATTAAACCAAACCATCCAGTTAAGAAATGGACAAATAACATGCACAGACATTTTATCAAAGAGGATATATAGATAGCAAATAAATGCATAAAGGTAGTCAAAACCATTAGCCAGCCGGGCATGGTGGCGCATGCCTTTAATCCCAGCAGCCTGGGAGACTGTGGCAGGAGAATTACCAGTTCAAAGCCAACCTCAGCAATTTAGTGAAGTACTAAGCAACTCAGTGAGACCCTATCTCTAAATATAATACAAAAAAGGGCTGGGGATGTGGCTCAGTTATTACATGACCCAGGGTTTAATCCCTGGTGTGTGTTATGGGGGGGTTATGCCTAATGAAAAAGGTGATAACACCAAATACTTGTGAGAATGTGGAGAAATTGGATTATACATACACTGCTGGTAGGAACATAAAATGATAAAACCACCCTGGATAGTTTTCCAGTTACATTCAAATATAAAAATAGACTTACCATATGATCCTATGATCCAACAATTGCACTTTTGGAATTTATCCCAGAGAAATAAAGACTTATATTCATGCAGGAACTTGTACATGAATGTTCATAGCAGCTTTATTCATAATAATAACAAACTGGACATTATCCAAATGCTCTTCAGTGGGTGGATGGGTAAGTAAACTGCTCAGTGGTTAAAAAAATTGAGAATGAATTATTGATTCATGCAACAACTTAAATGGATCGCGAGGACATTAAATTGAGTGTGGAGGAAAAAGTCAATCTGAAACACTCATGTATGCATGATTTTAATTAATTAATTAATTAATTTTTTTTTTTTTTTTGCGGTGCTGAGCATTGAATCCAGGGCCTTGTGCTTGTGAGGCAAGCACTCTACCAACTGAGCTATATCCTCAGCCTGCGTGATTTTATTTACGTAACATTCATGAAATGGCATAACTATAGAGATGGAGAAGAGAGTCATGGTTGCCTATGGTACAGAAGATTGGCGTGACTGTAGATGAGTAATCTGAAGGGTCTTGTGATTGTACAGTTGAGTATGTTGTTCGCTCTGGTGGTTGTGCAGGTCTACACGTGATAAAGTTGCATAGAAACACAGAATTCGTGCATAATTGTTGGAATCTGAATAAGCTCTATAAGGTTTAATTTCTTGGTTTTGATATTCTGTAGTTCAGTTGTTTTGTTTTTAATTTTTTTTTGTAGATGTGGATGGACAGCATGCCTTTATTTTGTTTGTTTGTTTTTATGTAGTGCTAAGGATTGAACCCAATGCCTCACATATGCTAGGCAAGCACTCTGCAACTGAGTTATAGCCCCAGCTCCCAGCTAATTGTTAATGTTAATATTAGGGAAAGATAAAGGTCACTATGCAGAACTTCTCTATAATTTTTTTCTTTTTTTTTTTTTTGCAATTTCCTGTTAATCTATAACTACTTTAAAGTAAAACAAAACTGAATGAGAAATTCATCTTTAAGTTCTCAGCAAAGGATTATAAGAGGTTATATTTACCACCTGTGTAATGTGCCTAACAGCAGAGATTTCATATATAATAAGAATAATTTTAACTGGATTTTATTGCCTTTATTGTGTCCTTAATTTTTTAAAAACACATACATCCAAAGGTGCAAACAAAGAACAGAGGTGAAATAATGGAATTTTTAAATAACTCTGTTATTTTCTCTATGGTTATTTAAAAAATATTTTGTTGTCTTTTTGATAAAAATAGGTAATCCAATTTTTTTTTTTGTACTGGGGATTGAACTTGGGCACTTAACCACTGAGCCACATCCCCAGTCCTCTTTTGTATTTTATTTAGAGACAGCGTCTCACCGAATTGCTTAGTGCCTTGCTATATTGCTGAGGCTGGCTTTGAATTCACGATCCTCCTGCTTCAGCCTCCCAAGCTGCTGGGATTATAGTCATGCACCATCACGGCCCAGGTATTGTTCTTAAAATACCCATGATTCTATCTTAATCTTTTCTGATAAACTGTTTCAATTTTGTCTTCCCAAGATAGGATCCCACATGTAGGGAAAAAAAAAATCTCAGGAAACTTTCTTCATATTTCGTAGTTAACTCAATAATATTGTAAGGCTGAATGGGAAGAACTGTAAATTCAGAAGAGGTGCATGACTATTGCTAGGCTAAATTTGTGTAGATAACATGGGATTAATGTAAATATTTCATAAGTTGCATAATTTATGAAAGAGTACTGGAGACTTGTCAATGCCTTCACTATTAAATATGGTGTTACACTCGGGGGAAAACATTGATGAAACTGTTATGAAATTGTTCTGCACTATGGGCTGGAGTTGTGACTTAGCAGTAGAGCATTTGCCTGGCATGTGTGAGATGCTGGGTTCGACACTCAGCACCACATATAAATAAATAAAAGATCCATTGACAACTAAAAAAAAAGAAGAAAAGAAATCGTCCTGCATTATATGCCAATGGAGAATTTACTCTGCCAATCTAATATTGGTGATTATGCTAAACTAAGATAGTGTCTCAGTCTCATTATCAAATAGTTTGTACTTCCTGGTGTATGCTATCCTTATTGTCTGGAATTTGTGTCCAAAACAAAGGAGTACAGTCCCAGAAGCTTGTGTATACGATTATATCAGGTGCTCTGAATTTTAAGAATAAACTCTGGGCTACAGGCTTCTGAGTTGGCAGTGCTTAGATATGTTTCAAATTGGATGAATGGAGTTTCTAGGATTTCTTATTGTCTGGAAATAGATATAGTTCATGAAGGAAGACTGCTTCCTTCATGCTATTGACACAAATGAACCAAGAGTTTATTACCTAGGTTGGAAAGAATGGATGAAGGTCTAGGCAGTAAACCTTGGCAGGTAGGACCACTTCAGAGTCCCTACTAGGCAAGACCCCAGAATTGTAGAGACCTGTGGCTTCCCTGGGCATTGCCCTAGTGGATAATAATCTTTGTGGTGGCCTCACCCTTCCAGTGGCCCTCTGTCTGGGACCTATATGTTTGAGACTCCAGGGGACTTCATGCTTTGAAGTCAAGATGGAAGAAGCCAGGCTCCAACAACTCATGCTCTCTGATGGAGATGACACATTATGGGCATGACCAAGGCTTACCACCTATGCCCTCCAGTGGAGTGGTCACCGTGGTCCTCACCACACCTGGGTCCGATGAAGTCACACCTGGGGTGACTGAAAGTATTGTACCAGAATTCAGGGAGTAGAGACTTGAGGTGGTGTGGGCAGTGAGTGTCAAGGTCCTGTGAGTACCTGAGACCCCTCTTTTGACATGGTTCTATCCCCCAGGCCTTGACACAGCTCTGTGTTAGGGGTGGCAGCCCTGTTAACCTGAATGCCTTTGGGGTCATTCTGTCATTTTCTCTCTCTCTCTCTCTTTCTCTCTCTCTCTTTTTAGTACTGGGGATTGAACTCAGGGGCACTCAACCACTGAGCCACATCCCCAGCCCTATTTTGTATTTTATTTAGAGACAGGGTCTCACTGAGTTGCTTAGGGACTTGCTAAGTTGCTAAGGCTAGCTTTGAACTCACAATCCTCCTGCCTCAGCCTCCCGAGCTTCTGGGATTACAGGTGTGTGCACCACTGTGCCCAGCTCATTCTGTCATTTTCTTGATGAATAGCACCTGGCTTCCACCAATCCATAACAACTTGGTATTTGTCATTCTTTACAGTATGGCCATGCTGAGAATTTTCCAAATCTTTAAGCTCTGGTTCTTTATTTATTATAAATTTCATCTTTAACTGAGTTCTCAGCAGTTTAGCAAAGTCCTAAGCAACTTATTTTTTAATTTTGAGACAGGGTCTCACTAAGTTGCTTAGGGTCTCGCTAAATTGCTGAGGCTGGCTTTGAACTTGTGATACTCCTGCCTCAGTCTCCTGAGCCACTGGGATTACAGGAATGCACCACACACCTAGCTATTGGGCCTATTTTATAAGGTCACTAATCCCATTCAGGAAGGCAGATTCCTCCTGATATAATTACCTCCCAATGGCCCCACCTGTTTATACAATTGCCTTGAGGGTTAGGTTTCAATATATGCATTTTGGAAGGACACATGCATTCAAACCATAGCAGTGGGCATCCTTGTTTTCTTCCTTAGTTTAGTTGTGGAAAACTTCCAGTGTTTCACCACTGAGTATGATGTTAGCTGTCGAGTTGTAATATGTGGGTTTTTGTGTTAAGGTACTTTCCATTCCTTAATTTGTTGAGAGTCTTTATCATGAAAGGATATTGAATTTAATAAATGCTTTTTCTATATCTATTAAGATAATCATATGCTTTTGTCCTTCATTCTGTTATAAATGTGTTGTATCACATTTATTGATTTGTATATGTTGAAACATCCATATATCCTGGAGATAAATCTTATTGAATCATGGTGAAAGATCCTTTTAAAGTGCTGTTGAATTCAGTGTGCTAGGATGTTATTTATTATTTTTGCATTTATGGTCATCAGAGAGATCACTCCGAAAATTTCTATTCTTTTAATGTGCTTATCTGACTTTAGTATCAGATAATGCTGACTTTCTACAATGAGCTTGGACCCGGTTTGGGGGCACATACCTGTAATTCCAGCTTTTTGGGAGGCTGAGGTAGGAGTTCGGCAAGTACAAGGGCAGCCTCCCAATTTAGTGAGACCCTGTCTCAATAATAAAAATAAAAAGGAATGGGGATGTAGTTTGGTGGTAGAAAGTCCCTGAGCTCAATCCCCAGTATGGCAATAAAAGAAAATAAAATGACTTTGGAAATAATCCTTCATCTTCAATTCTTTAGAGGACACCTCCCCCACTTTTGGTGGTGGTACTAGGGATTAAACCTATGGCCATTCTACCACTGAGCTACATCCCCAGCTCTTTAAAAAATTTTTATTTTGAGACAGGGTCTTGCTAAATTGGGGAGGCTGTCCTTCCTTGAACTTGAAATTCTCTTGCTTCAGCCTCCTGAGTTGTCAGGATTACAAGTGTGTGCCACTGTGCCTGGCTAGAGGACTTTTTTAAAAAAGAGTTTTACTTTTATTATTGTTATTTTTTAATTTTTATTTGCTCTTTTTATTTGTGACATATAAGGTATTTCAACATATTGTACATACATGGAGTTTAACTTCCCATTTTTGGGGTTTGTACATGGTATGTAGTTACACTGGTCATATATGAACATAGTAAAGTTATGTTCAATTCATTCTGTCTTTCCTACTCCCATCCCCGCTCCCTTCCCTTCATTCCCTTTTGTCTATCCAAAGTTCCAAAGTACTTTCATTCCCCCACCCCTGGCCCACCCCCTCCAAGACTTTGAGAATCATTTGTATTACTTATTTAAATGTTTGGTACATCCTGCTGATGTGATATGAACTTTGAGCTACAGGGTGAAATCCAGGTGGCAGGAAAATTAGTTAGGCGTGAAAGGGATAGAAGAAAATGTGAAGGGAATCTAGTGACTTTTCAGAGGTCTCTTTCTACTTAGATCAATTTATTCAATTACTTTTTAGTTACTTCAACATCAAGAACGCTTTTATGTGGTGTGTAATGCTTTAATGTAATGTTAGTTCTGCATGTGTTAAAATAATAATCACTAGCTCCAATAATGTGGGTAGTATTGAAGGTTATTTTTATTATTTGAAAATGAAGCCAATCCTGGGGCAGTGGTGCTTGCCTGTAATTCCCAGCAGTTCAAAAGGCTGAGGCAGGAGGATTGTGAGTTCAAAGTCAGCCTCAGCAACTTAGTGAGGCCTTAAGCAATTTAGTAGGACCCTGTTTCTAAAATATAAAAAGGACTGGGGATGTGTCTTAGTGATTAAGTGCACCAGTGTTTATTCCCTAGTACAAAAAAAAAAGAGAGAGAGAGAGAGAGAGAGACAGAGAGACAGAGAGAAAAGAAAAAGAAGGAAAATGAAGTCAGCTCTGCAACGTGATGAGTCTGACATCTGTCCCATTCCTTCCCCAGCAAATCTAAAGGATAGAATTCTGTTACATTGACACTAACAGAATTTAGACACACTAGTCAGGTCTTCTAACTTTCATGTAAATGACATCTAAAAGCAGGCACATTAGGAAACAAAGATAAATTCAGAGCACTTGTCGTGTAATGAGGAACAGCATATAAGCAAAACTAATGCCATTTAAAAAACATCCAGATTTAAAGTTATTAAAAATCATTGAATTGCACACTGGAAACAGGTGAACTGCATTATATACAAAATATGCCTAAGCGAAGCTATTTGAAAATATTCAGGAGACAGAAGAATATCCACATTTTTCAAGTCATATGCATTTTAGAAAATATAGTCTCCAACTTAAGATGGTCTGGCTTATGATTTTTCATCTTTATAATGGTGCAAAAGCCATACATTCAGCAAAAGTGTACTTTAAATTTTGATTTTGATACATTCCCTGGCTAGCAGTAATTGGTCCTATATTGTCCTGTGGTACTGGGCAGTGGCAGTGACAAAACTCCTAGATCAGCCATGCAATCACCAGGGGAAACAACAGAAACTCTGTAGAGTACTATGTTGCTAAGTTACAATATACAGTAGATTAAATGTTTTTTCAACATATGATATTTTCAATTTACAGTGGGTTTATTGGGATGTAACCCCATTGTACAATGAGGAACATCTGTATATAGATATAAAAAAGTCAATTATGGTAAAAATTTTAAAATAGGTAATCCGTAAGATATCAGATATTTGATTCGCGCAAATTTCTTACACAGACATCCTTTAATTTGGTGAAACGTGCTACTTTGGAAATAAATTTATTAATGAAATGTCAGATGCCATTAGAACTCTAGCTGTAGCTACTAAGGAATAAAAATATCAAGTCCAGTATATTTTATTTTTCTGGAGTATTTACTATCACACATACATTTAGTAATTTGCAACTCATATAACTAACCTAGCAACAGCTTTTCACCTTGACCACAGATTTATTTGTATGGAAAAACACAGCAGTATTTGCTAAACATATACAATGTCTTCTGCTTAATTAGTACCTCAGGGCAGGTTGTTCACAAACGGAAAACAATAAGGGACATGTTAAATATCCCCAGCCGTACTGTTCATACTATCAGGTTTAGACATTAGGAAGACAGTTTGCATTTTAAGCACTAACACCTAGTTACCAGATTGCCATTAAGTACAAGGGAACCAACTAGAAGAATCTGTGATCCATGAAGAAACAATACTGTCTGCAGTTTCATACACTGGAGAAATAATATGATTCCTTTTAGCTTAAAATCAGAAAAGTATTTAGAGGGCAACATGGAAATGTTTTATTTTTACTCTCAATATTAATAAAAATGCTACTAAAATATTTCATCCTTGATGCTAAATATGTACCAACTGTGTCCATCTTCTACCTTCCAACAATTACTCCCAAGTGACTACCTAGTATCCATTTACTGGGATCACTATAGAAATCAGCCACTAATCAGGGAATATCTGGCTCAAGGGACCTGTAATGGGTTGCAGAGGATTGCACATCATGTTTCACATGCAGATGAGGTTGCCATCTGGTGGATTTTTCTCTTAAATAAAAACTAGTAACATTTATAGATAAAAGCATAGACTCTTCTGGTAGGTGGGCCAATGCTGCCACTTTTAAAAAACTCATTTTAGAAAGTGTTCCTTTAAACATTTATTGAGTATCCATTTTATGATTTGTACAGAATGAGTGCCTGTTCCTTATAACTAAAGTGTAAGAAAAATGAGTATATGGAAGCTTCAGATTTAAAAGATAATAAATGTGACTATTTTAAAAAATTTACCAAGTTCTTCTAGATAAAATTTTGTTATATTAATACTAAAAATATTTAGAAGTAAGATGTATGACATCACATAGACCGTTTCAAATGTTATAGTGACTTTTGGTGTCATGAATGCCTTTGTCTTGCCATTGGGGATTTAGGGTCAGATACGTGGAAAGGAATATAGATGGCTCAGTCTCTAATCTACTTTAATGCAGCTTGACCACTGATTCAAATATCACTACCCACCATTTCTAGTTTTCCTTTTGTCTCCTTTTCTCTAATGGAACTCTAAAGGTGATCTCCACATATTGAAGCATGGCATCTGTCCCTGAGAAGGCATGACAATTGATTAAAACACTGTGCGGGGAAAGCAGTCACTTGTTCAGTTTACACATAGGCCAGTTAATTGAAATTTGTCCCATTATCACTAGCCAGCCATCTCATAACGGTAGAGTATTTGTTAATCATAAAAAGAAGGAAGCAGGACTGGGGATACAGCTCAGTGGTAGAACACTTAATTAGCATATGGACACCTTGGGTTTGATCCCCAGCATTGCAGAAAAAAGAATATATAAAAATAAAATGGAACAAGTGTAAAAAGAACACAGGCCCAAGTTAGAGCTAGATTAAAATCTTTGCTGTTTTGTGGTTATTTATTCTTCATAATTAGTTCTGAGCTTCATTTCTCAGCTGTAAGAAAAAGTGGGGAAAATGAACTCTATAGGGATGTTACAGGATTGTTGTAGCAAAGGCAGTAACTACCCATTTGTAGTTTTTTAACCCATGTCAGTTAAACGTGAAGAATTTCTTTTGAAAAAGTATGTACTTAGCTGTGTTTATAGAATTGTCATGTCAGTTTGCCTTTTTTTTAAAATGATAGCTCTATCTACTCTTCCATTCCACAGTTTTCCTTTCTTTCTTTTTTTCTCTCTTTGTGGTACTAGGGATTGAACCCAGGAGCACTTTACAAATGAGCTACATCCCCAGCCCATTTTATTTTTTATTTTGAGACAGGATCTCCCTAAGTTGCTGAGGGCCTTGCTAAGTTGCCCTGGTTGGCCTTGAACTTGGGGGATCCTCCTACCATAGCCTCCTAAGTCACTGGGATTACAGGCTTGTGCCACCATGCCTGGCATTCATATTTGTATAAAATAATCTACATCAAAGCCAGTTTAAAAACAAATGAGCAAACAAATACATATGTACGAATATTAATTTCATTAAAACGTAGTGATTATTTCTGGAGGTATGACATCACAGCAGCAAATGTGATATTATGTGAATGGGTATTTGTGACCTGAGACAAAATTTCCTTGACAGGAAGGTAATGCACATAGTTTGTCAAAAAACTTAGAAATGAGGACAATGAGCTCTGAGGAGATACAAAAATACTCTATTGATGATACAGATATTGATGCTTGAAATGCATATGAATAAAGTCAAATTATTTCAGAAAATGGAGGGGCAGAACAATAAAGTTAAATTAACACATTTATATAATGCCCTTTAAAATAATTATTTTACTAAATTGAAAAGTAAAATGTCATAAATAGGTATTTGATTCATCCATCTATATCCTTAAAAAATTTTGTTATCCAAATGACAAGGAAAATTTTTTAGTATTTTATTGAAGCACATATTTGAGAATATATGCATGTGCTGATAACTACTAGTCTGTATCTCTAAATCTTTCTCTTGAACTCCAGACACACACATCTAAATACCTCCTAGACTCCTTAACTAGCATATTCCATAAGAGATAGCACAGCCAAACAGTTGCAGATCGGGGCTAGATAGACTGGGTTCAACTCCTGACTCTTTTCATTTACCAGTTCTGTAATTTTGAGTCAAGTTATTGTTCCCCTGAGCCTCAGTTTCTTCATCTGTAAAATGGTAACAATAATAGTACTGCCCAGACTTACTGTGAAAGTTAAATGAGATGTATACCTAACATCTCTTGGCTGAATGGAATCCAGTAAACACTCAACAAATGATTCGCTAAAAGAAACACAAACACACATATCTCTTTTAAACCAGGAGTTTTTCCCTACTGTGCCATAGCTGGCTGCCCTATTTCTAAACTTGTACCTGAACTGATTTTAATGGTGTTTTGTAGCTGCCATAGAAATTTGTCATGTATGAATAGGATACGATAAAACACGTGTTTCATAGATTTGATATTTTGTTACATAATTCATTCTCCTTATACTGCAGAGTGCAAACTGGAAGAATGAAAATATTTGTGCCATTCATATGGCATTTGTCCCATAATACTAGAGTGTAGTAGTTATTTTGCATATATTTTGTTTTCAGTGCTGGATTATGAGCTTCTTAAAAAAATAGAGAGCATTTTTTTTTTTAATACTGGTGATTGAACTCAGGAGCACTCGACCACTGAGCCACATCCCTGGCCCTATTTTGTGTTTTATTTAGAGACAGGGTCTCACTGAGTTGCTTAGTGCCTCCCTGTTGCTGAGACTGACTTTGAATTCTTGATCCTCCTACCTCAGTTTCCCGAGCCACTGGGATTACAGGCATGCGGCACTGCGCCCTGCAAAAGCACTTTAAAAAAAAAAATAATTGTTTTTAGTTGTCAATGGATCTCTATTTATTTATTTACATGTGGTGCTGAGAATGGAACCCAGTGCCTCACACATTCTAGGCAAGTGTTCTAACACTGAGCCACAACCCCAGCCCAATAGAGAGCATCTTAAGACATTTTTATATCCTCTCCTCCATAATGCCTATCACAATGACTTGCAGTGAGTATTCACTAGATATCAGTTAAGTAAGAAAGAAATCTACCTTGTACTCTTATGGTAGAAAATAGAATAATGTAAATTCTATATCTTAAATAATCTGTAAGCTTATATATATTTAAGAAGATTTTTAGAAAATTATTTCTCGCTTCTTCTCCAGATTATTTCCTTTAATCTAAGACCAATTTTATATATGTTGCATACCTATGCATTCTGGATAATTTGTTTGATTGAATACATATTATATCATCACAGATTGCTATCATTTAGGAATTTGGTAGATATTTGCTTGCTTAAAAACATCAGCCGTATTGCTTTTAAAATGGGTTAAAATTAAGTATTGCTTTGGCAGGATTGTCTTCTCTCTCCTTTTATTCTATTTCTTTTTTTAAAAAAAAATCTGATGATATATTTTTCAAAAATAATAAACTACGGGTGGTTTGAACATTTATTACCAATGCTAAATCAAAGATCCTGCTTGTAGTTCCAAATCATTAACCTTCAAATTCAAGTACCTAAGATGAACAATTTAATATTATCATACTGAAAGAATACCAAAAAGCAGGAATAGTGTGTAAAATTATGCTATGAATATAAATAAGTCTAAGAAGTATTGGAGAAGGGGAAGGAGGAGGAAAAGGAAATGACAACATTATGAATCTTTGGTGACGTTCTCCTCCTCCTTATGTCTTTATCCTTCCATTTTTATTCTTTAAATTCATTTGTCAAGTAATCACTAACCATTTTCCATGAAAAAATTCATGAAAAGCATTTAGCAGTTAGCATTTAGCATATAGTAAACATTCAACAAATGTTAATAAATGTTAATCATTTTAATTATGGTCAACCCCACTTCTTTACCCTTCCTGTAACTCTTCTCAAATTGACATATATCTATCTATCTATCTATAGATAGATAGATAGATAGATATATGTATATAATCAGGGTTGGGACAGAGGAGGACCATACAGATTCTTTTTTTTAATATATTTTTTATTTTAGATGTTGACAGATCTTTATTTTATTCATTTACTTATATATGGTGTTGAGAATTGAACCCAGTGCCTCACACATGCTAGGCAAGCACTCCACCACTGAGCCACAACCCCAGGCCCAAAAATTATGGAAGTTTTTTGTTTTTTGTGATGCTAGGGATTGAACCCAGGGCCTAGTGCTTGCGAGCACTCTACCAACTGCACTCTACCAACTGAGCTATATCCCCAGCCCCAAGTCTCCTAATACTCAAGGCCTATGTGAATAAGTTTTTTAAAAATATTGCCTTGAATTCACCCATTTAATAAATCTATAACATTAACTCCCTGCTCCATTCCTCCAGTCAGGCTGTTCCAACTGATCATTAAATGGCATGCTTCTTAAGGTTCCTAATGAGGGCAATAACTGTCCAAAGATAATTTTTCATAAAAATACATTCTGTATCCAAAAAATATTACATAAACCCATATTGATTCAAATTATAATTTTGAGATTTTAAAATTGATATAATCCAGTTTTTTGTAGCAACATAACCTTCTGATTTTTCACAGTGCAGTCATATATGTGGCTCACTTATTATAGAATTATTTCATATTTCTCCAAAATAGATTTCTACTGAGTATTACAAAGTGGGCTCCTTAATTTCCCACCCTTAATGTTATTAGCTTTTGACTATATTATTCCTCAATATAGAAGACTTCCAAACAAGGCAGATTAAACACATGAATTTATCTTTTGTTGTCTCATGGAACTCCATTAAAATGATAAAGAAATTTTAATTTTAAAAATATTTTCAGTACATTAGATTTACTCACAAAACATTCTAAAAATATACTATTTTTAAAGCATGTGTATAATAACATACTAGAATCCCCCAAAGTATAATAACATATTAGAATCCCCCAAACAGAATATTTGACATTTACAATTCAAAATTGTTAGCAGAATATTAAATATTTCCAAAATTATCTTTTAAAAATATTTTATAAAGTTATATCCGACTTTACAGAATTGACAAAAGAATGGCTCAAAAAATGGGAGAATTTTCCTTCATTCTTGAAGAGAAAATATGTCCAATAGAAGTCATGAAGGTTTTGTTTCAGTACCAATGCCTTATCTTTGTATGCACACAGCTGAGGCTAGGGACTGGGAACCACTGGTCTCTCCCTTGGTTACCAGTGTAGTAATCTTGACCTTTCACTTCACAGTACTTGATTTCTAGAAAATTGCAAGTGCTGACTGAAGATGCTCTTCTATTAGACCTTTGATTCAGCCTCTTCAGAACCCATGTTTTTAAATGTCACCTGATTCATTATTTGAAAGTTACCTGCAGTTTAGAAATGATAGCACTTTGGAATTTTTTTAAAAAGGTGTAAATACAGAAGGACAAAGAGAGCAGAAGACTATATAACAGCAAACGAGTGAGGTGAACAAAAATTGGAGACTGAAAAACTATAGATGAGTGCTAAGTCAAGTTAAAAATTTGGAGAAAGCTAAAACCTAAGACTGGTGGTAATGGGCTCAGTTCACAGAGGTACTAGAAACCTCTGAGGTATAGGATGAAGGGAGGACTAAAAACAGAAGGATTGATAGAAAGTCCATTTAAGAAAAAATAAATCTCGAGTCCCTTATCTGTTCCAACAAAAGTTTCAAGTTTTATTTGTGGAATATTTGAATCATTTCTCCCCCGAAAAACCTCTGGTCTTAGAAATAGACATAGCTGAGGGCTGGGGTTATGACCTACACTGAAAATGGGAATTGAGTCTCTACACAATTTCCCCCTATGTATCTGTCTGCTACTTGGTTTGTAGGATAATGGCAGTTGAGCAGGGGACTGGAAGACATTCTGGAAAAACTAAGGAAGTCTAGAGAAGTGCTGCAGATGGTAATGACTGGGGTTCTCCACTGAAAAGACTGGATGTCTGCCCAGTTACTCCTTTTTTTCCCCCTCCATTCTTGCCCCCCTCCCACCCCCCAACATTGTAGGTCAGCAAAGGGAGGAACTACCTTAGAGAAAAACCACTCAAAGGAGAAACCAAGTCAACTTAAAAACCAAAAATAAGCCAAATGACTGGGAATACAAATCATATCTCAATAATAACCCTGAACGTTAATGGCCTAAACTCATCAATCAAAAGACATAGACTGGCAGAATGGATTAAAAAGAAAGACCCAACAATATACTGCCTGCAAGAGACTCATCGCTTAGAAAAAGACACCCACAGACTAAAGGTGAAAGGATGGGAAAAAACCTAGGAGGCGTGCACGTGGACTCAGTAAAAAAGCGGGGGTTTCCATCCTTATATCAGATAAAGTGGACTTCAAGCCAAAGTTAGTCAGAAGGGATAAAGAAGGACATTTCATACTGCTTAAGGGAACCATTAATCAGGAAGACATAACAATAGTAAATATTTATGCCCCAAACAATGGTGCATCCCTGTACATCAAACAAATCCTTCTCAATTTCAGGAATCACACAGACCACAACAGAATAATTCTGGGTGACTTTAACGCACTGCTGTCACCACTAGATAGATCTTCCAAACAAAAACCAACCAAAGAAACCACAGAACTCAATAAAACAATCAATAACCTAGACTTAATAGACATATACAGAATATTCCATCCATCAACGAGCAGATTCACTTTCTTCTCAGCAGCACATGGAACCTTCTCGAAAACAGACCATATGTTATGCCACAAAGCAGCCCTTAGGAAATGTAAAAAAATAGAGATACTGCCTTGTGTTCTATCAGATCATAATGGACTGAGAGTAGAAATCAATGACAAAATAAAAAACAGAAATTACTCCAACACCTGGAGACTAAATAATATGCTATTGAATGAAACATGGATAACAGAAAACATCAGGGAGGAGATAAAAAAATTCTTAGAGGTCAATGAGAACAACAATACAACATATCAAAATCTCTGGGACACTATGAAAGTGGTACTAAGAGGAAAATTCATTGCATGGAGCGCATTCCAGAAAAGAATGAAAAGTCAACATCTAAATGACCTAACATTATAGCTCAAAGCCCTAGAACAGAATAACAGCAAAAGTAGTAGAAGCCAGTTACTCTTAAGTATGGCTCAACAACCTACAAACTCCAAAATGTAAATGGAACTTCCAGTCATCATTTTGGTGTCTTATTCCTAAATATTTAATGGTTGGTCAAATCCCCAGACATTTGAAGAAAGTTTCTAAAAGGAAAGAAACCAAAACAATAGTAATAAAAATCAAAGGGAAAAAGAAAACAGAGAAAAATTTAAAAAAATACTTTTAAAAAGCTATAATTAATAACATCATCAATGCTGGGCATGGTGGCCCACGCCTGTAATCCCAGCAGTTTCAGAGAACAAGGCAGGAGGATTGCTAAATTTGAGGCCAGCCTTAGCAAATTAGTGAGGCTGTAAGCAAGCTGGTGAGACCCATCTCAAAATAAAAAAATAAAAAGAACTGGGGATTTAGCTCAGTGGTAAAGCACCCCTGAATAAAGTCAATCCCCAGTCCTCAAATCATGGTCATCATCAGGGGGGTATGAGAAGATACTATATTTAAGACATAAGAACAGTATTCTGTGAACACAAAACTCACAATGAATGAGAAAAAACTCTTAGAATTTAAAATATTGTATGGTAAAATTTATTTATTATTTATTTGATATCAGGGATTGAATCCAGGGGCACTCAACCACTGAGTCACATGCCCAACCCTTTAAATTTTTTTTTTATTTTGAGATAGGGTCTCACTAAGTTGCTTAGGACCTCACTAAATTGCTGAGGCTGGCCTTGAACTTGTGATCCTCCTGCTTCAGGTGTCAGCCACTGTTGCTGAATGTGAGATAAAATTAAAAGTCAATAGAATAAAAATTTTAAATTGAGAGGATCTCTAAGAGAGTAAAAGAAAATGACGTGTAAAAAGTATAAAAAAGATGAGAAGAAAATTAAAGGGCTCAGTACTGGAGGATCAAAATAGACTAACAGAGTTCTATTTATATGTTTTTCTTTGCAGAGCTGGGGATCACCAACAGAAGTTCTAGAAAACAAGGAAAGAAAAATGAGAAATTAGAGAAATATTATAAGGCTAATTCCTAGCACTGTAGGATATGAATATATAGATTGAAAAGGTTCACCAGGTGCCCAGAATAATGAATGAGAAAGTGAAATCCAGTAATGTATATCACAATGAAATTTTAGAAAATGGAACAGAGAATATTCTAAAAGCTTTCAGAGAGAAAAAAAACAGGTTGTATACAAAGGATCACAAATAATACTAGGAACAAATTTTCAACTGAATATCTAAAATCTTGGACACAAATTTTTAGGGAAAATAATTTCTAACTAGGTTAAATATGCCCCCCTCCATAAAAATGCCCCATGGACCTATGAATGTGTTATATTAAGTGGTAACAATAATTTTGTAGGTGGCATTAAATTAAGGCTAGTGAGATGGGTAGATTATCATGGACTATCTGGGTCTTTATAACAAGGGTCCTAAAAACAGGGAGGCAGGAGGGTCAAAGTAAAATGTAATAGAGATGCAAAGATTTGAGTCACAAACTGGAATAATATGTTTTGCAGATGCTAGAAGGGGCCATATGCTAAGGAAAGTAGGTAGTTTCTAGAAACTATAAAAGACAAGGAAAACAATTCTCCATTAGAACTTCTAGAAGGAACCACCTCAATTTTAGACTATTTAAACTGATTTTAGATATGTGACGGAAAGAGAATAAATTGTGTGTTTGCAGTGCTGGGGGTACAACCTAGGGCCTCATGCATATAAGGTAAGCACTCTACCCACTGAAGCTATACCCCCAGATTATTTGTGTTGTTTTGAACCCTGAGTTTGTGGTAGTTTGTTACAGAAGCAATAGGGTAATAATACACCAGCTTAGAATTCTGTATCAGTTGAACAGTCAGATAAGAAATTGGAACACGATGTTTTCACACATCTAAGATTTCAAAATATTTACCATCTTTTTTTTAATGAATTTACTAGAGGATATTTATTTACCAAAATAAGAGTTTAAATCAAAAGTGAAGGAAACAAAGGGTCCAGAAAGCAAGACCAAGTGAGAGAGGCAAAAAGGATTTTCAGTGCAGGAGTGAGGAGGAATCACTGGGCAGCTATTCCAAGGATTAAATCAGTTCAAGCAAGGATCATAGCACAAACCTGTAATCCCAGTGACTTGAGAGCCTGAGGCAGGAAGAAAGAATGTTCGAGGTCAGTCTCATCAATTTAGGGAAGCCCTGACTCAAAATGTAAAATAAAAAGAACCATGGATGAAGTTGGTGGTTGAGCACCCTGAATTCAATCCCCAGTACCAAAAAAAGTGACATTCTTTGCCTACTGCAAGGCCAGGAACCCTGTAAAGGAATCCTGCAGACAAAGTACCAAGCCACTTTTGGGGGGGTGGTTTGTGGGGGACAGTGGCTTTAGTTAATCTATTAATCTACTTCTTTTTGTGGTACTGGGAATTGAACCCAGGGACACTCTATGACTGAGTCACATCCCCAGCCCTTTATTTAATTTAATTTATTTACTTTGGCACTGGGGATTGAACCCAGGGTCACTTTACCACCAAGCTATATCCTCATCTGTTTTTGCTTTTTATTCAGAGACAGGATCTTGCTAAATTTCCAAGGCTGGCCTTTGACTTGGAATCCTCCTGTCTCAGCCTCCCCAGTTGCTAGGATAATAGACATGTGCCACTGAGCCTAGCATAATAAGAATATTCTAACAGGTTTAAAATTTGGGAGGGATAAAGTAGGGAGAAATGTAATGATTTAATTTTGTTTACAAAAGTATATTTAATTAAATTGTTGTAAGATATGTAGCTTAAAAGAAAAAAATATTTTCTTTTGTAAAATTAGGAAACAAAATGTAAAAGAACCAGCAATATTTTAAACAAAATGTCTTTAAAAAATCGTAACTCTTTTTCAGTTCACTTTCATTAACTAGTTCATGTTCTGCTTAATGAAGCTATTGGTTTTATGAGTCTAGTTTTTCATTAACATTTTCTTAATTTTTACCTAGTTCAATGGTACTCTAGAGTCATCAGAGACCTATGTTCAAAAGTACTTGTCAAAGTCATCTTCCATGAATTTCTTTGATGGAAGTAACAATTTAGACTGCGGCTGGTTGCAACATGAAAACAACATAATAAATGCCCATAGGTGACAAAAACTTAAAATGGCCATAGTTAAAAATCTGGTGAGAGTTCATAACAATTGACAAGGAAATTTGGTTATTCCTCTGGTATTTAGAAGTAGAATATCAAATTATGACTGGTAAATATGCCAAGACATATTAGGTTTCTAGGAATCATACAATTTGGGAATACATAATAATAACAACACATTTATACAAAGAAAGTGAAACATCATTTCTTGTGAAAATGCTCCCAAAGCATTTTAACATATCAAACAAACCAAGTTAAATATGTCTCCTTTGACTTCCAGGGACAATCTGGAATGTCCCAAGTTAGTTTGAGGTCAAAAAGACCTAATTTAGATTTTGATATAGGAGAGTTTATCAAATATAAATGGTTTTAAAACACACATGATGAAAAAAAATGATCACAAACTGGATGTGGTGGTCCTGTGTCTGTAGTCTCACCTGCTTTGGAGGGTAAGGCAGGAGGATGGCCGAGAGTTTGGAGCTAGCCTGAGCAACAGAGTAAGACCCTACTTCTTAAAAATGGGATCACAGGTTACTGTAAAATAATAGTTACTCTTTAACCAGAGTGACAATTAAAGGCTTTAAAAATAAGTACAGATGTGAGGGAACAGAAAAAAGAACAAAAAGAAACAAAAATTCTCTTAACTCTTTTTTAAGAGAGAGAAAACTGTTGTCTCAAGCAAAGGACATAATGATAGACAGCAGGAGACACACAGAATCTGTCTCTTTCCACTTTTTTTGCAATTTACTGAAAAGTTGGATAAAATTTTGTTACTTTTTATCAATACTATAGAAAAATCTTGCATAAAGGGAAGAACCAAATTTTAGTTTTGTCTCAGCGTACTTTTTATATTAACATCTAATGCTTATTAGAAAAACATTTTTAGTCAACTTAAACACATACAGTTCCTCTTAGAAGATTTATCTTTTATGAACTTGTTAGAACATTTTATAATTCTTTTATAACTTTAAAAAACTTCCAAACTAGGCCTGGGGATCTAGCTCAGTGGTGGTATTGTGCATGCCTAGCATACCCAAGGCCTGGTAAAAAACTTTAAAACTCTCTAAGTTAGACAAAATTACTTTTCCTTTAACAAAATCCATGTCTTGATATTCTAAAATTTTCTTATAAAAAGATATTTGTCTTGGATACTTTGCATACAGGGTTGTTACCTTGATTTTCAGTAATTTTAATCAATACACTAATTATAGTTTTAACTTTTTTTTTGCAGGGGGTAGCAGGGATTGAACTCAGGGGCATTCGACCACAGAGCCACATCCCTGGCCCTTTTTATATTTTATTTAGAAACAGGGTCTCACTGAGTTGCCTAGCACCTCCCGGTTGCTGAGGCTGGCTTTGACCTCACTATCCTCCTGCCTCAGCCTCCCGAGCAGCTGGGATTACGGGCGTGGGCCACCATACCTGGGTAGTTTTAACAGTTGTGGACTAGCATTCTATAGATTAATATCATTTTATAATTCTCTTTTATAAATAGTTTTCCACAACATATACTTTTTTAAATTTCTAATAGAACCAAATGAATTTAGTTCTTTTGTAAAATGAAGTCAAAAGTTGATAAACTCAAACCTACATTGAGCAATTAGTGTTTTAATTATTTGGAAATGATTACATATTTGATGAATATCCATCATTTAATATAGTTTAACAAAAATCTAAAGGTGAATTTATCAAAGAGATTTGTGAAAACTATTAAAGTATATATATTTCAAATAATTTATTGTTAAAAGTATAGTTAAGTCTTCCCTTATTTATGTATACTTAACTTTTTAATTTTTAGACCAAACTCACAATTTTTAAGATCATAAACACCTACTATTTAATGTTAATAGACATGTTAATATGTAACTAGACCAATAATATTTTTATTTACCAAAGTTTACTAAAATAGCATAAACTTTAAAATATTTGGGTTAATGATTTGAGAGCTGTCAATTTGATACCATGTAGACAGTATGCAAATACTTGTATAAACACAAACATACATGTTGATAACATACCACCTACATGTGCACATGAATACATAAAAATACAAAAATAAAAATTTTGTAGTTTTCATTTTAAAAATTCAGTCATGAGACAGATGAAAAAGTCAGTAATTTTTAAAGCAATTTGATCCAACAAGAATCTATATATATTCTATATATATAGATATATATAATATATATCTATATATATACATATATATGTATATATAGTTTATGTATGTATAGCTTATATATGTATATATAGCTTAAATACCAACTTCTAATTAAATCGAATTGAGCATAGACTTATTAAGAAAAAAACTATCTAATCAGGTTTAATCTTGGACAGACACCAAAAACTTTAGGCATTTTTTTCTCTTTTATTTCCCTTTCTCTCTCTCTAAATCATTCTCCCTAAAGATTGCTTTTAAAGGAAGTAATTTTTTAAGGAAGACTGAAAGTGAAGGTTGTGGTATACTGCTCAGTAGTAGAACACTTAACTTTTGTAGCATAGGAAGGCCCTGGGTTCCATCCTCAGCACCACAAAATAAAACAAAGTGGAAGAGAATTTATATCTTTAAGGCAGAAAAATATTGTAAGTTTTCATAAAAAATAGTCTTGGGAGATATTATTTGCCTATTAAGTCACAATTTAGTTTTTTTTCTTTTATAAGGGCAGGAGAGTATCCTTTCCAATGTTCTGATTTTGTACAGTACCTGCAGGCTTTCTGAGATAAATAGGTGACTTTAGTTCTTAGAGCTACATATTTTATTTATTTATTTTTATGTGGTGCTGAGGATCGAACCCAGGGCCTCACACATGCTAGGCAAATGCTCTACCACTGAGCCACAACCCCAGTCCTAGAGATAATATTTGTCTTTGTAATGAGTCAGGTTTTTTTTTCAGTTTTTAAGACAAAAACTGTTGCTTTTAATTCCTCTAAGAACTGTGTTATAGCCTGAGTATATCAAGGGTCTTGCTTGTCCATATAAAAATTGCATTATCTTTAATTTGTTCTTTAATATTAGGGAGCAGATTTTTAGCTAAGATGGAAACCAAAAATATTTCTTTATTCTGGATTTAGAGTGGTTTGTCTTTGAAATGTCTCAATACATTGTTTCATTTGAGTTTATAGTTCCATTTTAGCTTTGGAGCAAGAGTAAAGCAAATAATTGTGATCACCATATATTAACCAAAGCTTTAAACCAAAGGCATACCTAAATAAATGACTTAAGTACATAAATTCACAGGAGACCCCCCCCAAATAAAAACCAAAGTATAGGACTGGAGAGATAGCTCAGTTGGTAGAGTGCTTGCCTTGTAAGCACAAGGCCCTGGGTTCAATCCCCAGCACCGCAAAAAAAAAAAAAAAAAAAGAAAATTAAATTAAAAAAAAAAAATAAAAACCAAAGTCTATACAAAGGGATGAAGAAAAACAGCACTTATCCAAATCAAAGGAACTTCCTATGTATCTTAACAAAAGGAAGTTTTAGTCCATACAAACGGGTTTGGTCTTTTACCACTGAGTCAAATCCCTAGCCCTTTCTTTCTTCTTTTTTTAAAGGACAGCAATTTTTTTACAACTTTGTTTTTTTAATGTGGCAATGAGGATTAAACCCAGTGCCTCACACATGCTAGGCAAGAGCTTCACCACAGAGCCACAACCACAATGCTTTTTCTTTTCATTTTAAATTTTATTTTGAGACATGGTCTTGCTAAGTTGCTTAGGGCCTCCCTAAGGTGCTAAGGCTGGCTTTGAACTTGCAATCCTCCTGCCTCAACCTCCTCAGTCTCTGGGATTACAGGTGAGTGCCATTGCGCCTGGCCACATTATAACCAGTGTGTCTTTTTAAAGGAAGAAAGTTAAACAAACAGTCCTTACAAAACAGGAGATCAAAAGCTGTCTGTGGGAGAAGAAGGGACTATGAATGGGTACCCTTAAGTCAAGAGTCATACAAATGATTTGAACAATTTAAATTAATATTTTTTCCTGAGCCAAAGGAAATTTAGTAAGAGATGTATTTTTTTTTAGTGCTTGTTTCAGTAGCACATACATTAAAATTGGAACCAAAGGGATTTATGATTTGTTTGGGGGGGTAGGCATGCTAGGGATTGAACCCAGAGTCTTGGGCAGCAAGTACTCTACCACTGGGGTACAGAGCCCCCCCCCCAAGCCAGACCCTGGCCCCTTTTCTGTATTTTATTTTGAGATAGAGTAGTGCTAATTTTCCCAGGTTACTTGAACTTGCCACCCTCCTGCTTCAGTTTCCCCAGTAGTTGAGATTACAAGAGTGCACCACCACGCTGGGTTTGTCTTTTATTTACTTAGGTTGAACCCAGGGGCACTTTACCACTGAGCTGTACCCCAAGTCGTTTTAATTTTTTTAAATTAAATTGCGGGAGACAGGCCTCTAACATGTGATCCTTCTGCCTCAGCCTCTGTATTAGCTGGGATCACAGGTGTGCCACTGTCCTAGCCCTCCGATTTATGTCTTTTAAAAGTACATTTTAAAGATATGGTAATATTTGCCTAGAAAAGCTGAAGTGCCTTTCTCCCTTTTCCCTGAATGGAAAGGGTAGGCGAGAGCAAAAGTGCACATTCACTGTAACCATATTGACCAAAGTTTCATTGCCAGATAATCCCATTTGTGGTTCCCAAACAAGGATGCCAACTCCATGCTTAAGAACAGAGTGTTTGGATTTTTCTCAACTTCCATTTTTTTGAAAGAATAAATTACACTCGGCAATTTCTCAAATTATGGTGAGGGTCTGGTGATCCTACATGTCAACAGTTTAGAACCGAGACTGGCACGTAGACCGTTAAGTCTTTGGCTCCACCCCCCTGGTGACATCGCTCCAGTCTAACTGCCTACGGGAGGCCTTTACGGACTTCCGCCATTTGCAAAGAATGCTGCGGCCGCGTGGCTCTGCTACGTCACATCCGGCCTTTGCGATTCGGGATTTCGAACCCGCGCGATGAAGTGTCTGTTTGTTACCGTAGGGACCACCAGCTTTGACGACCTCATTGCTTGTGTGTCGGCGCACGACAGCTTACAAGTGAGTCGGGGAGGCGGGCCGGCGGGGACTCGGCTCGCCTCGCTTCGCCTCGCCTGGCCTCGCTTCGCTTGTCGCTAGCCGCCTTTAGCTTTACTACTAGCCTTCGTAACCTTGCCTGACCGAAACGTTTGGAAAGAAACCTCCGCAGCTTTACCTCAGGTGCCTCCGCCCCTTTGCTGGCTCCTCCCAGTGTCCTTCTGGGCCCTCCCCCACCTCTCCAGCACCTCGGCGTCCTGGGTCTGCGGTTTCCTCTCTCCCACCGCCTTCCCCTGCCGCTCTTCCTCCGCTCCGTCTCCTTTCCCCAGCTTTCCCCCTTTGGGTCGCCTCTGCCACGCTTCCCAACGGCTGTGCCTCTTGGAACTGAGGCTCTCGTCGCCCCGGGAACCCGGAGTCCGCCTGCCTCCGGTTTCCCGGCCGCCTGTGGGTCCGGTGGTCGGCGGCAGCGTGCGGGCTTCCCGGTTGAGCGGCCCTCGTCCCGCTCACCGAGTCCTCCGGGACCGCGTCCCTGGCCACGCGGCGTGTCCGTTGCGCGTCTTCTCTTGACTCGGTGTCCTCACTGCCCAAGCAGTGAGGCAGAACCTGACTGTTCCTTGGACCCCCTAGTTTGGTGCCTTTTTCAAAGTTTTCCCGTTCGTATTTATCGGGACCAGCTCGGTGAGCTGGCAGTTAGATTTATTAGAGCGACTGAGGTTCCTTGTTGGTCTCAGGACGGGGAGAGCTGGCCACAGGCGGGCTGTTCGGCAACGCGGGAGCGGGTCTGAACACCGACCTCAGGAATTGTTGTTGTTACTGCTCTTACAGTAGCCAATTTAAAAGGCCCGCGTTTTCTTATTTCCTGTTTTAGATCATCAAGAGCCTTGGTTACAACCGACTTATCCTCCAAATCGGTAGAGGAACGGTGGTACCGGAACCGTTCAGTACTGAGTCATTTACTCTGGATGTTTACAGGTACAAGGAGTCCTTGAAAGAAGACCTGCAGAAAGCAGATCTTGTTATTAGTCACGCAGGTAAAGTGTCTTAGAATCTCAGGATTCAGTCTTTGGTAAACCGTCATTAAGTAACTGATGTGAACATTTTCCTGGCAAAGTTAAAACCACTAAATGAATTGTTACACAAAATAAATTCACCATAGCCCTGTTGGATATAATTACTTGATTACAATAATTGAAAACTTCAGCGCAGAGAGTATAGTGTTTCTGGGTGCAAAAAGGATGGGAAATTGGTCACTGTAGTACAATTTTACAGTAAAAATTCCTAAGCACAAAGGGGCAAAATAATTTATCCATTGACATGTGCTATGAATTATCAACCTAAAATTAGTACTAGGGCTTAGATCTGAGGGAGTGTTCAGCCTGCTCATTGGTTGGATTGGTATTGGAGAAATTGGCTTTGAAAAAAATTTTTTTCATTTTTATTGAGTGTGAAATGCAGTTAAAATATTCTTTTTTCCCAACATTTTTATTACTACATTATAGTTGTATATGATGGTGGGATTTGTTGTTACAGATTTGTAAATGCACACAATATAACAACAAAAAGTACTCTAACAACCACTTTGTGTAAGTCATTTTCAGGTCTTTAGAGAACCATCTTGATATCATTAATGAGCCTTCCAGTACCTTTAAGAGAATTGCTTTTGGGTAGCAATATAGTTTTGACTGCTGTGAGGAAGGTTGTTTTTTTTTTATTTTGTATTTATTTTTATTTATTTATTTATTTTGCGGTGCTGGGGATTGAACCCAGGGCCTTGTACCAACTGAGCTATCTCCCCAGCCCAGAAGGTTGGTTTTAAAAAGTCTAGTTTGAGAAGAGGAAAGTCATTAGAAATAGACATTACTGACATATAGGTAATTAAAAATGCATTGCATAATAGCTGACAATTTTTGGCATGGCTCAGGATCTTTTTCTTTTTTTTTCTTTTTCTTTTGACACTCTGTCTCCCTACTTTGCTTAGGGCCTTGCTAAATTGCTGAAGCTGGCCTCCAATTTGTGATCCTCCTATCTGAGCCTCTTGAGTCTCTGACAATACAAGTGTGTGCCACCGCACCTGGCTTGGTGTCTGTTCTTAACTAGTGCCCTGGCATAAGATATACCTATATCCCATGCACATTTATTCACTCACATATAGATGATTTTAGATTTCAAAGTTGAATTGTTCTCTTTGCCACCATCTCCTTAGAGCATTAATATCCAGGATATAGAAATACCTCAAAAAACTTAATACTAGAAAAACAACCCAATCAATAAATGGGCAAAAGAGCTAAACAGATACTTAAAAAGAAGAAATATGAATGGTCAACAAAAGAGAAATGCAAATTAAAAGTATACTGAGGTTCCATCTCATTCCAGTCAGAGTGGCAATTATCAAGAATACAAGTAACAATGTTAGTGAGGATGTGGGGAAAGAGGTACAATCATACATTGTTGGTGGGACTATAATTAGTATAACCACTCTGGAAAGCAGTGTAGAGATTCCTCAAAAAACTAGGAATGGAACCACCATATGACCCAAGTATCCCGCTCCTTGGTTTATATCCAAGGGGATTAAAAATCAGCATTCTACAGTGATTCAGCCACATCAATGTTTATAGCAGCACAATTCACAATAGCTAAGCTATGGAACCTCCTTAAGTGCCCTTCAACAGATAAATGGATAAAGAAAATGTATGTATACACAGTGGAGTATTAGTTATAAATAAAAATGACTTTGTGGCATTTGCGGGTAAGTGGAACTGGAGACTATCATGCTGAGTGAAATAAGCCAGTCCCCAAAAGTCAAAAGTTAAATGTTTTCTCTGATACACCAGAGCTATCCAAAATAAGGGGGGGAAGTGTTTAAAAATAGAAGATCAGAGGAGTAGACAAAGGGGAATGAAAGGAGGGGAGGAGAGATGGGATAAGGAAAGTCAGTGGGTTGAATCTTACCTAACTTTCCTATGTACATATATGAATATATCACAGTGAGTCTCACCATTATGTACATGCACAAGACACCAATTAAAAAGAAAAATGGAATGAAACAGGAGGTGGAAGGAAGGGAGGGGAAGGGGAAATACTAGGGACAGAATTAGAGCAACTTATATTTCATGCTTTTATAATTATGTCATAGCATATTGTCATGTATAACAAAAAACAAAAATCAGTTTTAAAAAGTTGAATTCCTGATACTGTATATATACATATTCATAGAGGTCTAGCCTTGACTGTCTTGGGGATGGCACTTCACAGGTAAATGGTACTCAGAGTTTTTCTTTATTGCTGCCTGTCACTATTTTAGGCTTTCTTTTACTGCTTGTGGTTAAATAGAAGTGAAGTACAGTTATCCCTTGGTGTCCACCATTGATTGGTTCCAGGACTCCTGAGGATACCAAAATCTGGAATGCTCATGTCCCTTATATAAAATGACCTATTACATGTAACTTGTGTGCATCCTCCCATAAACCTTAGGTCTTCCTTTAGATTACTTATAATGCCTAACACAATGTAAAAGTCATATAAGTAGTTGATAGGCTATATTTAAGGGAGTAATTATTAAGTCTACATGTTCTTCTATTAATCAAGTCTAAGTATGCAGAACCTGAAGGTACAGAGGGTCTGCTGTATAGTTTCACATGCAGTGTGTTGAACTTGAATCCTACTTGGATTCAAGGCCACTCCAGGATGTACAGCTAGAGAGCAGGTAATAGCAATAAATCAGGCCATACTATCATCAGCAGTAATAAAATGTATTTTAATTTTTTAATATTTATTTTTTATTAAATTTTTTATTTTTATAGACTGCATACTGCATTTTGATTCATTGTACACAAATGGTGTACAACTTTTCATTTCTATGGTTGTGCACAATGTAGATTCACACCATTCCTGTAACCATACATATACATAGGGTAATACTGTCTCATTCTACTGTCTTTCTGTCCCCCACTCCCTCCCACTCCATTTTCCTCTACACCATCCAAAGCTCCTTCATTCTCCCCCTGACCCAATAAAATGTATTTTTAAAATTCAGGTTTATAACAGTAACTGTTAAATATGTGTTTGTCATTTTTAAGATATAATTGAAAGGTCTGGTTTAATGACCTGTCAGTTTAAGTTATTCAGCTTGAGTTCTAAACCACAAAGCTTGGTAGAGCACCTTGACTTTTTAAAAATCATATTAACAAATTTTATTTTTGTAGGTGCAGGAAGCTGTTTGGAGACTCTGGAAAAAGGCAAGCCACTTGTGGTAGTTATAAATGAAAAGTTAATGAACAACCATCAACTGGAATTGGCAAGGCAGCTACACAAAGAGGGGCATCTTTTCTATTGCACCTGCAGGTATACTAGGGGCTAATTATTTTATCTCTTACCTAATACTTTCCTTAGCTGTTCTTACTTAACCCATCTCTCTCTCTTGCCTCTTACCTTCTCACACTTACCAAACAAACTTTGATTTTCTTACCTATAAAACCCTCTCATTTGTTTCTCCCTTTGACTTTGGTCTGTGTTGTATTTTCTTCTGTATCTGTGGCCATTTCTTTGCATGTAAATATTTGAGAATGTATGAGTATGTGCTCATATTGGTGTGTAAGTTTTTGCGAATCTAATTTTTAGTTCATTATTTAAATTTTCAGCATTTAGGGAAGACATTTGCTTATTTCAGTTAAGATTTTGACTTTACTCAGTTCACTGGAATCCCTAAATTAAAAGTACTTGTTTATTTATTCAGTTGCATCTAATATGTAATGGGCACTGTTTTAAATGCTGGGGATACAGTGATAAACAGATAAAAGTTCATGCTCTCATGGTACTTAAATTCTAGTGGTGGAATTTCACATGATGAAATACGCTACCTGGGAAGTAAGACAGGGTGATGCCATAGTTGGGCCAAAGACTAATTAGGTAGAATCCTCAGATAAGACTTGATAAAGTACATGACATTTGAGGTGATACCTGAGTACAGGGATGAGCCAGGCATGGGAAGCTATAGACATCAAGGAACAGCAATTGCAAAAGCCCTAAGTTAGGAACTTGAGAGACTGCTGTGCTTGAGAAACAGGGAAGGTTAGTGTGGCAGGAATATAGTGAACAAGGGAGAGAGTAGTATGATGCTGGGAGGGGAAAGTTTATGTAAGAGTTCTGATTCTATTCTATGTTTAGTGAGAAACTATTGGAACTTTTAAGCAGAGGAATTACTTTATGGTGAGAAGTATTATTTTCTAGAAGTATATTAGAATTCAATAAGAACTGATCAACATCTGTAGGGGTGCCAGGCTAGCTCAGGGGCAGGGAAGGGCCATGGAGTCAAGACCCCCAGACTCCAGGAGTTGGGTAGAAGTATATTAGAATTCAATAATAAATGATCAACATCTGTAGGGGTGCCAGGCTAGCTCAGGTGCAGGTAAGGGCCATGGAGTCAAGACCCCCAGACTCCAGGAGTTGGGTAGAAGCAGGCTTGTGGTGAGCAGCCTGCCAACTTGTTTATTGCGGGAATAGGTACACATTTTATAAGTTTCTTGCCCAATCACAGTGTGCCATGGGGGATCAGACCGCCAGGCCCCTATACAGGTTCCCTTGGTAACACTAGGTCAACTTGGGGCAGTTGTTTACTTTCCTAGGTAGGAGAAATGGAATGCTCCTCTCTGCAAGTTTACACACTTGAGACATTAACTGCTGTGAGCCAAGAACTAGGATTTCTCCCAACAAACATCAAATAGAAGGATGAAGAAAATTGCTGATTTGTTTTCTGTTAGTTCTTCCTTGACACTAGAAGCTTGCTAAAGGGCCAGGTCAGTAATTCTCAATTGTTTGACTTTCAAACCTAGCCTAATTGGAAGTATTAAAATATCTTTTATAGTATATTATATTTTTATAGTAAATTGATGTTGGTTTTAAAATAAAGAACTCTAGAAGAAATTAGCTAGAACATAAAAACCTTTTAATTTTCCTGTTTCTGTATGTTAGGCACTCAGTGAATACTTAAATCCATTCATTAAATGTTCATTGAGCACCTATTATGTGTCAGGCATTTTTCTAGGCAGCTGGTATATATATCAGTGAACAAAATGAAAGATTCCTGCTCTCATTGGGAGGAGACAGATTCATTGATTGTTTTAGGAGTAAAATTGTTGTTGTTATCACACCTTTAATGATGGGGAGGAGGGATGACGTCAGAGAGCCAGAAAACTGCTAGAACTAATAAATGAATGCAGCAAAGTAGCAGGATATAAAATCAACACTCATAAGTCTATTTATTTCTGTTCATAAGTGATGAATCCTCTGAAAGAGATTAGGAAAACTACCCCATTCACAATAGCCTCCCCCCCAAAAAAATATATGTGGGAATCAATCTAACAAAAGAGGTGAAAGACCTCTACAATGAAAACTACAGAACACTAAAGAAAGAAATTAAAGAAAACCTTAGAAGATGGAAAGATCTCCCATGTTCTTGGGTAGGCAGAATTAATATTGTCCAAACAGCCATACTACAAAAGCGCTATGCAGATTCAATGCAATTCCAATTAAAATCCCAATGATGTACCTCATAGAAATAGAGAAAGCAATTATGAAATTCATTTAGAAGAACCTTAAGACACCCAGAATAGCCAAAGCATTCCTTAGCAGGAAGAGTGAAGCAAGAGGTATCTCAATACCAGACCTTAAACTATACCACAGAGCAATAGTATCAAAAACAGCATGGTATTGACAGCAAAATAGACAGGCTTTGTAATATAGAAGCCTATGAGAAGACAAGCTAGATGATTAAAATTATGTATGCCTCAGATAATGGGCACAGTTTTTCCTTGGGTATTGGATATTGTTAGGGATTAGCATCATTGTTTTTGGATTAGCATGTTTTCCCCAGCCCTTATATTCCCCCCCTTTTTAATTCTAATTAGTTAAACATGACTAGAATGCATTTTGACACATCATACATGGGTTAGAATTATTTTTTTAAAGGGAAATAAATTTTCATCTTCCTAACTGGTTTATGCAAGTCAGTGTTCTTAGATGCTTTTAATGAGTATTTTCATTGAAAATGTTAAATCAGCTTTGATTTTATGTTGGTACATTATAAAAGGAAAAGCACTGATTTCATGAACACATCCTGACATTTTACTCAGATTGAGAAGGAAACTATACAAGTCTTCTATTATAAAATTTTAGAAGTCTGTCTTATATTAATTTCAGGAAATTCCCAAACATGAAAGCATTAAGAATACTTCTCCAAACCTAGGCTGGGTGGTGGTGTGTTTGTTTTTTAGGTGGCTGATAAACATACATTTCTGAGGTAATAGTTGTATGTTGTTGTTCAGATCCTTATTGCCAACATGCATGGTGATTGTATATTGCTTAATTATATATTAACGATAGTAAATTGCCTGTAAAAAATGTTGTATCACAATCTTCATGCATGGTCTAGCTTAACTTTTTGTCTGGCAGCTATTACTTTTGGTATCATTTATTCTGTTTCCATATATTGTTTATTTCATTTTACATTACCACAATCCTAAGAAGTATTACAAACCTATGTGAACGCATTTTTCATGATGTAACAGTTCTGAAATATTTCGGTTGACCTAAGAGAGAAAGTATCTATTGAATTTGTACTGACATTTTGTACTATTCTTTGTATTATGATAATAATCTTAGTATGTATACCTATTAAAGTACATTAAGTTTTACATGAACAGTTTAAGAGGCATATTCTTGGAAGTTTAGATTCACATGTACAGTTTGAGGATTGTTGTGTCCTTGGAAGTTAGATTCAGTCATCAAGTGGGCAGCAGATGAATTACGGAATTTTCTCCCGTTACCTAATGTTTTTCTTCTTTTGTTTTAGCACGCTTCCGGGGCTGTTACAGTCAATGGACTTATCAACACTGAAATGTTATCCTCCTGGCCAGCCAGAAAAATTTTCTGCATTTTTGGATAAAGTTGTTGGATTACAAAAATAAACATTAAACTTTCAGCACTTTAAAAACATAAAAACACCCATAAATCCAACCTGTGGAATGTGAATAAGTCAAATTAAATACATAAAACATTTACAGACTAATATAAATTAATAAACTTCCTACATTTATAGAATATATAGGAAATTTTGTGGTGTGAACATTGCATTTGGGTTCAAATCCTAATTGCAATTTAGATTTCCCTAGTCTTTGTTATATAGTGAGTATTCACAGGTTTTTGTCCTACAATCTCAAATGCATTTGGAATTGTGGTTAAAAAAAATGAATGAAATTTGGAAACTGACAAAAACCATAAATATAGTTTGGTGTTCCTTTGAGTAAAAACTGAAACAGTAACAAGTCACAATTTTTTTTTGCAAGAAAATCAGCATCTTTCGCTTCATAATATAAGGAAACAAAAAATTCTGGGTTGTCCTCTGTGAAATATAAAGCTCAATAATTGCCTTAAAAAGATGATTAAGTTACTTATTGTGCTTGGAGAAACTACATTTATTGTGATGAATAGAGTAAAATGGATGTATTCACTTTATTCCCCTCTAAAATGTGGTAAAATCATCTTGTCCAATGTCAAAGTTTTAAAGAATCGAGAAGAATAAAAAAACTTAGTAGGATTTACTGTTAATTTTTAAGGATACCCTCTCAGAGTGGTAACTAAAATTTTACTATAATATAGATGTGAACAATTTATGTGCTTATAAAATTAGTTTTACAAATGAATAGTAAATGATCCTAATATAATGACTTAAATATATGGTTTTAAAATTCATATTAGAACTCGAGATAGGTATATTGTGAAATTCTTTTCTGATTTGAGAAAGTGGTCTTGAGGTCTTTTAAGATACATTAGATCATTCCTAAGTTCCCATAATTCTCTGATAGATCAGATAGTTTACCCCTGAAAACAAAACATTCAATATACAGACATTCCTGTTAAATTACTCTGACAAAATGTTCAAAGTTCCAAGCATTTTACTTGGGATGCATTAATAATGTTTTTTGTAGATTTATTTTCTTGATTATTTTTCTTTGGCTAATAAAATCTTACTGATGGTAGAAGGTGGTGGCTGAGAAGTACTCTGGGTAGCAGGAGGAAGCCAGCTTCAATTAAAATATTGCTGAGAATAATCTAAAAAGTGAGTAATCCACATATATATAGTTGAGAATTCACAGCACCATAATTGTATATTAATGTATAATGTTTTAGAAAAGGTCTTATTCAAATACAGGGACTGAATCTTACTGTTTTCTGGGCCCTCTTGATGTTTTTCTTGTTCAAGAAAAAGTTGTTGGCATAAAGCTTATGTTGGTCACTCAGTCGTACGGTTATTTTATGGCAGGAAGTACTAACTGTAGAGAATCAGGAATGAAAGTGTCTGCTCAAGTATCAGACAACCAAAGAAACATTGGGCCCCCAAATCTCTTCTCCTTTCCTGCAGTAATGGACAATCTAGATTCCATTATTTCATTTAATAGAGGCATAAGCCAGTGCTGTCCATTGTGTGCAGTAACATCTCTGACTACACTTTTGTGGAATTTTATGTTGTGGGGTTTAAATCAAAGGATGCTTTAGAATCCTAATTTGGTAGGAATCCTCAAGATTATCTAGTTCATTCCCATGGTTTCTCAGTTGAGACAAGAGGTCAGAGATTCATTTGCCTAGTAGCAGTTCCTTGACCCTGTCCTGTGCTCTTTCTACTATACCATAACATGTTTTAAGCTTTTTGTTTATAGTTTGCTCATTATTTAGTTTCATTCCCTTTGAGGAAGGTTTATTTCCAGAAGTTCTTTGTTTGTTTAGGAACTCAGCAACCTGTGATTCTTGAGTTTTTGGAATCTACCAAAGTCGTCTTTATAGGATTGATGCTAGATTGAATTAAAACTTTAAGATGATTGGAGACAGAAAAAAATTCCATCTCCATTAACTGCAAATGAGGAAACAGGCATATGATAAATTTCCGAGTTTACATCATATTTGTTTTGGGAAAAAAAATTCTATTTGCCGTATTCCTCAAAGTTCCTTTTCACTACGTGATAGATTCAGGTTCTTAAGAGTCAGTGAAAAAGTGGAATGCAGTTAATTTAGCAGTTTTCTGAGAGGTATTTATATTTCCGGGGATAAGGAAACAAAGAGTTTATTGGGAAATTCATACCATGGATAGGTTTAGAGGTGAAAGGTAATAGAAAGTTTATGGTGATGGAGAAGATGAAGTGATGTAATGTTTTGGATGACCTTGGGAATTAGGAATTTTAGATAATGACATTTGTAATTGTGAGGAAGGATCTGAAAGGATCCCAATGAACTTGATATAGGGTTCTGTAAGAATCACTATCTGAAAGTACTGTCAGGTGTTTTGACTTGAGACCAGTCAGAGCTCTACTGTGTATGCTTTTAAAGGTAAATCTCATAGAAAGGATAATGTAAAAAGATTGTGACTAAAGTCAGAAATGATGCAGTAATATAGATTGTTTTGCCTTTTATTATGGTGTAAACAATCCCATTTATTTTATAATGTTAATTTGCAGAGATGACTGAGTCTACATACAGTTTGAAAGGTGTGTGGACAGATTGTATGGAATTTATTTTTGGAAAGATTTGGAATGGGTGATTATGATAGCCATGTGGTGATCAGTTTTTGTTCTATAAAATTGTACCATATTTTACATTGGGAGTAGGGAATGAATTTAACAGTTAACACTTTCTGAGTACTTAGTACATATCGGGCACTATTCAGAACACTTAATACTTACGAACTCATTTAGTGTTTCCAGTAACACTATGAAATAGTTGATATTGCCCCATTTTGCAAATGAGGAAATTGAGCTCAGGCGTTTCATGCCATTTAAATGTGTAAGAGATAGAAGGAGGTCTGGAAATTATAATTGAAGGACTGCATTCTGGTATATTTCCTTCATTTGTGGGGATAAATGAAGACAATATTTGGGACAAAATATTTGAATTCAGATGACTCTTCCCAGAAAACTCAGATTGTGTGTTGGCTACAGATACATATGTGACCTATTCGAGTTTTTACATTGCTACTTTATAGCACACTGCTGACTATTTATAGAGAAACTTTTCCTAGTTTATGTGATGGCAAGTTTTTTTTTTTTCCTTAAATGTTTGTGGTTTTATGTTCTTTTTTTGATCCTCTTTGCTTCGTAGTTTTTTTCTTGGCATTTTCACCACTTCTAGAGTCTCTACTACTGTTGCGTCTTCTATATATATCTTCCAACTTTGATTAGGGTTCTTGAATGGTTTCCAGTTTCCTGTTTGTTAATTCTGTAAGCACTTGAAACATAACGTACTCCAAACTAAAGTCTTATTTCTCCTTTTCATGTTTCTGAGATCCTTATCTTCATTAGTAGTACCCTGTTTAGTCAGTCCTCCAGGCTGTAACTCAAACTTTCACCCTTTTGTAGCTAATTTATCCAACATTGTTTTACTTCCTAAATATCTCAAGCTCATTTATTTATTTGTATATTTAGTCTTTTAATATAAATACATATTGTGAATCTACTTCTGTGTCAGTTGGATTCAATACATGATTCCTGCTCTGGAGGAGCTTTTAAATAGTCTAGTTGGGGAGGAACTATGTCTTACACATTCTCGAGTCCTTGTCCTGAAATAGACTAGGCTCCATTAATGTTGAATGTACTTCTGTAATTTAGTACTCTTTTCTGATATAAAGTAGGATTTGATATTGGTTCTAGGGAACAGTCATCTAACATTTATTTCCTATTGACTTGACTCTTAAGTATCTCTCTCTTGTTCAGAAGATGTGACCATCACAATGTATTGTGAAGTTCACAGGACCTAGGAATAGCATTCTAAATATCATTTGTTGATCCTGTGAATTATTCTGATGGAATTTATCAAATAATAGTACTTATTGGGGATTTATGGCAAAACATTTAAAAATCAAGTATATAAAGATTAGTAGCTAGTGTTTTCCAGAAAGAGATTATGTGGAGAAAGATTTAGAATACCACTAAATGATATGTAATTTTTAAATTGTTAATTCCCTACATGAATATTCTAGAGTGATGTTTATATTCTTTTAATCCTTAGAATTTTGTAAGTGGGTAAGCAAAAAGTAGACAAAAACTTCAAACAGGAATGCAAAATATATGCTTTTCAACACTGATAATGAGTTTTGAAAAACGTTTTGAAGGGCATTATTATGCCAATATGTATGTATAGATAGATAGACTCAGTCTTTCTTGTCTAGATTTTTATTTTCATAAATTTTTACCACAGCCTTGCCAAAATTATTTTGATTTACACACTCACATCTTTGGATGTGAGTTTTTTCTTGGCCGCTGTAGTTTTATTTTCTGAGGCAGTGGTTTTTACATTTTATTTGATTGAGAAACCCTTTAAAATACAACCGTTGCTTCTCTCTGTACTTATATACCACTTTTCTCTCTGTACTAATATATAACTTTGTAATTTAGGAAAATTGCAGGAACCAGGTTAAAAATCCCCAGACTGAAGCCAACTTCAGTGATATTATTCCTTAGGCATTGTTGATAGTGTTTTGGTAGTAGCTGCCAAACTCCTTTATAATTAAACTCTTCCAATTAAATACATCCATGTTTAGTAATTTCCAGTTTCTATAATGTAATGTAACACGAGCCACAAATTTCTCGTTTAAAACATACCAAGTGGCATATTTTGAAATTAATAGTCTCAACTATTACCTCACTGTATCCCATGTCTTGTGTAGCACTATTTCTGGTTGGTAAGAAGGATTAAATGGAATATATCGACTATTAACTCACTGTCTATATCCCATAATGTCTTTATAGCGCTGTTTCTAGTTGGTAAGAAGGATTAAATGGAATATGTTTTATTCATAGTAATTATTTTAGGATATATGTTAGACTCTTTTGCGAAGGTGACCCTTGAAGCATTGTATTTACTTATTTACTGTCAAGTGTGCTTCTGTAAGTACTTGTTTTCTGAACTCCGTCATTGTTGGAATAACATCTGTCAGAAGGTGTATGTTGCATCTTTTTCATTGTTCATTTCTACTTTTGTACAGGATAACATACTGGTTATTTTCCACTGCCAGCGTGAAGTGGGTAGCTAATACATTCTCCAAATTTATAAGTGAAAAACATTACTAAATCCTGTGTCTAAGAAATTTTCTGTATCTCAGTTTTCCCACTTGAGAATTAATAAAACTAACTTCCCTTGTAGGTAATTTCTAAGACATCAGTGTGTGATATGTTTGAAAGTTAAAAAGTTTTCTCTTGTTTTTTGTTTTAAGAAGTAGTACTAGGCTTAGAGATGTTTTCCAAGAACTCAAAGTAAGTAATCCTAAATGATACAGAAAGCAGGGTCTTCATTATAATCCATTGTAGAATTTATGTTCAGTAACTAGTTGGGGTTATAGTTAGAAAATTTAGATTTATACAGAAATTTAACTGAATGGGTCTTTCCAAATGCTTCAAAGAAAAGGTTCTAATCTGTATTCCTCCCTGCCTCCAAACCCCTGTGGACCGATCTTAAGTCAAACAGAAACCAACCCTCAATGTTTCAGTATCAGTGTTATATATTTTTAACTAAAGTATTGTTTTCCCTTTTTTTTTTTTTTCAAATCTTTATTTTAATGCTTCAGGTGAAAATGGGGAAGAGAAGGGAATGAATGCAAGTGGTCTGTTTTGCATTTCTGAACAGGGATCCCTGTGCTAGGAAATCCATTCTTATTTTTATCTTTATTTTCTCCCTAAAACTTGAGAAGGGTATTTGCTGAGCAGGACTGTGAGGCTATGTTTTAGTGTTCCCTTCCTTCAAATCCTCCTTTACTGTTTGAAAGTCCACCATGAAAAGTGACAAGCTGTAGTTCAAGGGTACTGATTTTTTTTAAAAAATTAGTTTTATATATATTTTTAGTTATTGAAGGACCTTTATTTTATTCATTTCTTTATATGCGGTGCTGAGAGTCAAACCTGGTGCCTCACACATGCTAGGCAAGCACTCTACCACTGAGCTACAACCCCAACCGAAGGGTGCTGATTTTTTGTTTGTTTTATATCGGGAATTCAATCTGAGGTACTCTTACCACTGACTTACATCCCTAGTCCTTTTTTAAGACAGGGTCTAGCTAAGATGCCGAGGCTGGCCTTGGAACTGTCCCAGCTTCCCATTTGCTGGGATCACAGGCATGTGCCACCATGCAGTACGTAAAGGGTGTTAAAAAATGTTTAAAAATATGTTTACCATTGCCATTTCAGTAATGAATTGTAAGAGGTTCTACAGGGTTGTTTTCCTCAGTTTACCCCATGTTATTGGGTATTAAAATACTAGAAATAAATTATTTAGGACTAAGTTTTAAAATTGCCTTTTCATTAGGATTTGTTACACCTATAGCTTGTACATCACAGATAATATTTCTGGGTATATACCTCAGTTGAGACTTGGAATGTTACTTTGGAGTTAAAACCATTAGTATTCATGTGTTGTACTACAAAGAGTTTCCCTATTTGATCATTGAAAGAAGAAATAAACAGTTCTAGAGAAATTAAACCATAAGTCACATTTTCTAGCTTAATTGTAATATAAAAAGTAGTAATAAAATTAAAGTACCCCTTTATCATGATTGGTCAGATATATTAATTTTCTCTGACAGAAGAATTTTTTGACAAAAGGATAATTTAGCAAATTGCTTTGTCGGATGGCAGCTAATAGCAATTATTAATTAGATGCTTAAGTGCTAAACGCTGAACTTGAAGTATCTTTTGTAATTATTCCATAACCTTAGGTTTAGATCACAGAAAATGTCTAAAGCAACATTTCTCAAACTTTGAAATTTAATAAGTGATCTATGGAGGAAAACTTGGGAAAGGCCAGCTCAGAATGTTACTCTAAGCATTCCTTAGAGCCATTAATATTGTTCATGGAAATTTTGAATCTCAAAGATAGGATTATGGTATGCACTATTTATTGAAATTTTGTCTTTGAAGCTTTATTTTTAGGAGCAGTTATTAACGAATTGTGGGATGTATCAGTTCTAGAGCAGTGGTTCTCAAAGTGCATTCCCAGACCAACAGCATTAGCATCCTCTAGAAACTTGTTAGAAATGTAAATTATTGGGATCCATGCCAGATCTGCTGAATTAGAACTTCTGGAAGAGAGGCAATATGTTTTAAAAAGCCCTCCACTTGAGATATACAGGATCGAAGTAGCTTGCTGTGGAAAATGGCCAGTTGGGATTACAAGTGCGATAGAGGTTTCAAAGAATAATATTAAACACCCTGAAAATTGCTTTCTATTATATATATACAAGATGAAATGTAACATTTTCCCACAGGTCTTTTTAAAATAAAATCCTGTTGTATCGAGTTTCAAAATATAATCTGTCCATAACCACCTTGAGCCCTTGTTCACATTTTTTTTCTGTTAAGTGTGATTCTTGTAATAATTGGTGCAAACATCAGAACATTATAGTTTTAGTTCCGGTGCTATTATTGATTAGATGCAAATATTGAACAAATTTGTAGTTATTCAAAACCTGCTTATCTGTAAAAATAAGTTATGGTTGTAAAATTTTATTTCTTAAGTTTATTATGCAATTCTATTCTTTACTAACAATGAAATGTTTAAATTTTTAAGTTAAGGTAATGCATGTAAATAGTTTAAAATATTAACTAGTTCTACAGTCTTGCATCCCACTTTTTTGCCATCTGAATCCTGCTTCTTGTAAGTGATCATATTATGTTTTATAAATAGTATGTTGAAATTGGTTTTAATTTTCATTTTAAAAATTTGAATATCACTTATAGGCTTCCAACATAGGAGACTTGAAAAATCGATATTCTAATAGATCATAATTATATAGATTTATATATACAATTCTATGGTATGATGTTTAATACATGTACACATGTGTCAGTGATTAAATTAACATATTTCAACTCTTACCTATAATTTTATGATGAGACATTTAAGATTTACTTAGTTATATTAAAATATATATTATTGACTATAATACTCTGCTGTACAATAGATCTGAAAATATGTGTCCTGTCTGCCTGTAACTTTGTACCCTTTGATCAGCTGCCATTTTCCTACAAACTCCCACCTCTCCTAGCCTCTGGTAACCATTGTTTTACTCTGTACTTAGAGTTCAGCTTTTTCAGATTCCATATATGAATCATGTAGTATTGGTTTTTCTGTCTGGCTTATTTCACATAGCATAATGTCCTCCAGGTTCATCCATGTTATCACAAATGACAGGATTTCTTTTTTAAGACTGAATAGTATTCCAGTGTGTATACAGCATTTCTTAATTCATTCATCTAATGATGGGCATATAGATTGAATTCATATCTTGGTTACTGTGAATAATTCTTCAATAAATATGAACATTCAGATAATCCTTCTGCACCGATTTCCTTTTCTTTGGATATATATACCCAGAAATGGGATTACTGGATTATGTGGTGGTAGTTTTTGTTTGTTTGTTTTTCGTACTGGGGATTGAATCTAGGGGTGCTTAACCACTGAGCCACATCCCTAGCCCCTTTTTATTTTATTTCTTTATGAGACTGGGCCTCTGGCTTTGAACTTGAGATTCTCCTGCCTCAGACTCCCAATCATTCATCTTTTTGATAAAAGTCATTCTAACAGGTGTGAAGTGATACTTCATTGTGGCATCACTCTTTTAATTTATATTTTTCTGATGATTAATGATGCTGAGCATTTTTTATGTAATTTTAGCATTTGTATGCCTTCATTTGAGAAATACCTGTTTAGGTCACTTGCTCATTTAAAAAATATAGTTATTTGTTTCCTGTTAGTGTTTGATTTCCTTATGTACTTTGGATAGTCACCCCTAATCAGACTTGTGGTTCAAGATATTTTCTCCTTTTCTGTGGGTTGTCTCTTCATTTTGTTGATTGTTTCCTTTGCTTTGCAGAAACCTTTTTAGTTTGATGCATACCTGTCTGTTTCTACCTTTGCCTGTGCTTTTAAGGTCATTAAAAAATGTTGCCCAGACCAATGTCGTGGAGCTTTTCTCCTGTTTCCTTCTGGTAGATTTATAGTTTCAAGTTTTATATTTAAATATTTAATCCATTTGGATTTGATATTTGTAGATGCTATAAGTATCCCTTTTTATTCTAATACATCTGAATAGCCATTTTTCTTAATACCATTTTTTGAAGAGCCTGTCCTTTTCCCTTTTCTTTGTACCTCTGTTGAAATCAGTTGACTATAAATGTATGGAATCATTTCTGGGCTTTCTACCCAGTTTCATTGGTCAGTGTATCTGATTTTATGCCACTAGCATGCTGTTTTGATTATAATCATTTTGTTTTGAAATCAGGAAGTAATATGTTACTAGATTTGTTCTTTTTGTTCAAGATTGTTTTGGCTGTTCATGGTCTTGTGGTTCTATACAAATTTAAGGATTGTCTTCTCTATTTCTGTGATAAAATGTCATTGGAATTTTGATAGGAATTGCATTGAATTTGGAGATCACTTTGGGCAGTACAGACATTTTTACAGTTTTCTTCCAATTCCTGAACATAGGATGTCTTTCCATTTATTTGTGTTTTCTTCAGTTTCTTGGTAAATGACTGTTCTGCTTAGAACTGTGTCACTCTTTTCTTTTTTTTCTTTTTTTTCTTTTCGGTACTTGGAATTGAATCCAGGGGCACTCACCACTCAGCTACATTACCCAGGTATTTTTTAAATCTTTGGTTTCTTTCAGCAGTGTTTTGTAGTTTTCAGTACAAAAGATCTTTCACTTAAATTTATAGGTAGAGGTTGGATTGTAGCTCAGTGGTAGAATGTTTGCCTAGCATTCTCAAGACATTGTGTTTGATCCCTAGCACTATGGATATTTTTCCTTTTTTTTTTTTTTTCAGGGCCTTGCGCGTGCAAGGCAAGCACTCTGCCATTGAGCTAAATCCCCAACCCCAGATCCCTAGCACTATGAAAAGGAATTTACACACAAGTATTTTGTTTTTGTTATTGTAAATAGGATTGTCTTAGTTGCTTTTTTGGATAATTCTTTATTAGTTTATCAAAATGCTACTGATTTTTTTCCATATTTTTAATTGCATTATAATGATATACAGTGGTGGAATTGTTAAATATTTTGTACATGCACACAATATAAAATATAATTTGGCTGTTATCATTTCTTAGTATTTTCCCTTTCCCTGTATTGAAGATCTATCTTTGATTTCATGAGATCCTCCACCATCTTTCTTTTCCTTTTTCCTCTCTAGCTTCCACATGAGAGAAAATATACAACCCTTGACTTTGAGTTTGATTTATTTTGTTTAACATAATGTTCGTAAGGTCCATCCCTTTTCCTGCAAATAACATAATTTCATTATGCTTTATGGCTGAATAAAACTATTAGGTATAGATACCACATTTTCTTTATCTGTTTATCCATTGGCAAACACCTACACTGGCTCCATAGTTTGGCTGTTGTGAATTGTGTTGCTGTAAACATGGGTATGCATGTATTGCTACAGTATGCTGACTAATTATTTAGGATAAATACTGAGGAGTGGTATAGCTGGGTCATGTGGTGTTTCCATTCCTAGTCTTTTGATTTCCATAGTGGTTGTATTTATAGTCCCACCAACAATGTAAGAGTATTCCTTTTTCTATACATCCTCTCCAGCATTTATTATTGTTTGTATTTTGGCCGCCATTATAACTGAAGTGAGATGAAATCTTAGTGTTGTTTTGATTTGAAATGCTACTGAGTTTTAAAATTTATTTTTTAGTTGTAGATGGACCCAATACCTTTATTTTATTTATGTGGTGTGGAGGATTGAACCCAGTGTCTCACACATGCTAGGCAAGTGCTCTGCCACTGAGCCACAAACTCAGCCCCTGCTACTAATTTTTTATGTTGATTTTATGTTCTGCAGTTTTATCATATTACTAGTTCTAAACAGTTTTTCATTGGAATCTTTAGGGTTTTCTATATATAATATCATGTCATCAGCAAATAGAAACAGTTTCACTTTTTCCTAAGCTGATTTTCATTATTGAGAATGGTCTTAGCTATGGATTTGTCATTCATGGCCTTTATGTGTTAAAATACGTATCTTTATACCTATTCCGTTCAGTTTTTAGCATGAAGAAGTATTCGGTTTTAAGTACCTTTTCTTTATATTTTGAGATAGTTGTAGTTTTTATCCTTTATTGTTATATTTATATTTATATTGTATTTATATTGTCATATTTATTGATTTCTATGTGTTGAATCATACTTGCATTTCAGGGATAAATCTCATGATAGAATATAACAAGTTATCAGGTCCTAGACTTTTCTTTGATGTGAGACTTTTTATTACTGAGCCTATCTCTACACATTATTGGTGTCTTCAGATTTTCTATTTTTTCATGACATAGTCTTAGTAGGTTGTCTAGAAATTTCTTCTAGACTCCAATTTGTTGACACAAAATTGTTCATGCTAGCTTTTTATGATCCTCTGTATTTCTGTAGTATCTAGTGTAATGTCTCTTGCTTCTGTCTTTTATTGATTTCAGTTGTCTTTTTTCCCTAGTCAGTTTAGCTAAGGGTTGTCTTATCTTTTTTATTTAAAAAAAAAACTGTTAGTTTCATTGAATTTTTTTCCTACTATTTTTTTTAGTTACAATTTCATAAGTTTCTGCTGCTCTGAACTTGAATTTTTCCTTCTAACTTTGAACTTAATTTGTTCTTTTTCTACTTCCTTGATGTATATAACACATTAGATTATTTATTTGAATATTTGAGATCTTTCTCCTCTTATTTTTTGGCAATACTGGATCAACCCATGACTTCACACATGCTTGGCAAGTGCTCCACCACTGAGTTCCATCCCCAGCACATTTTATTTTGAATCAGGGTCTTGCCCAGGTTGACCTTGAACTTTCAATCCTCCTGCCTAGCCTGAGTAGCTGAGATAACAAGTATGTACCAGCACAGCTTCCCTTTTTTAAAAAGTTAATTTGTGGGACTGGGGATATATATAGCTCAATTGGTAGAGTGCTTGCTTTGTATGTACAAGGCCCTGGGTTCAATCACCAGCACCCCCCAAAAAATTAATTTGTGCATTATAATTATAGATTTTTCTCTCCAGCTTTTCATATGAGAGAAAATTTTTGACCCTTGACACTCTTGAATCTGGCTTATTTTACTTAGCATGATGGTCACCAATGACGTTGATTTACCACCAGTGAAAATTTCATGCTTCTTTCTGGCCAAGTAAAACTCCATTTTATATATAGAAAAATGGATTCTATACATCACCTTTTCTTTATTCATTTGCTTGTTGATCAGTACCAAGGCTGGTTCCATAACTTAGTGATTGTGAATTATGCTGCTATAAACATTGATATGCATGTATCATTATAGTATGCTGATTTCAGTTCTTTTGGACAAAGACCAAGGAATGGTATAGCTGGATCATATGGTGGCTCCATTTCTAGTCTTTTGAGTCATCTTCATACTGCTTTCTAAAGTAATTATGCCCATCTGTAGTCCCATCAACAATGTATAAGTGTACCTTTTCCCCCATGTCATTGCCAGCATTTATTGTTCTTTGTATTTTTTTTAAAAACTTTTTTTTAGTTGTAGATGGGCACAATACCTTTATTTTGTTTGTTTATATATGGTGCTGAGGATGGAACCTAGTGCCTCACACATGCTAGGCAAGCACTCTACCACTTAACTACAACCCCAGCTCATGTTCTTTATATTCTTTTTTTTTTTTTTTTTTTTTTGGTACTGGGGATTAAACTCAGGGGCACTTGACCACTGAGCCATGTCCCCAGCCCTGTTTTGTATTTTATTTAGAGACAGGGTCTCACTGAATTTTTAGTGCCTCAACATTGCTGAGTGTGGCTTTGAATTCGGGATTCTCCTACCTCAGTTTCCTGAGCCACTGGGATTACAGGTTTGTGCCATTGCACCCAGCTTCTCTACATTCTTACCAATACTTGCCATTATCTATCTTTTGAATACACCCATCCTAGAAGGTGTGAGGTAGAAATACACTGTGGTTTTGATGTGCATTTCCCTAATGACTAATGATATTGAGCATATCTTCATGTACTAATCAGCCAGTATATATGGAAATGCAGCTCAGTGGTAGAGTGCTTGCCTGTTGTGCAGTATACCCTGGGTTTGAGCTCAGGCACAGCAGTAGGGAAAGTGCATGGGTATATATTGATTGATAAGCAAGTGAAAAGATGTTCAACATAATTAGCCATGGGGGAATGCAAATCAAAGTGAAAACCTACCTCCTACTTAGGATGGCTGTAATCAAAAGAAGGATAACAGTAAGTGTTGGTAAGAATGTAGAGATGTTAGAATGCTCATACGCATTTCATTACTAGTGAAAATGTAAAATGGTGCAGCTGTTATGGAAAACCTTGATAGTTCCTCAAGGAACTGTCCATTAATATGATCTAGCTACTCAACTCCTAGATACTTACCCAAGATATTTGAAAGCATGTCCAAATAAAAACTTGTATGTGAATGTTTACAGGAGTATATTCATAAATGCCAAAAGTGGAAACACTCCCAATTTAAAATTTTTTTGTAGTTGTAGATGAACAGAATGCCTTTATTTCATTTATTTTTATGCGGTGCTAAGGATTGAACCTAGTACCTCACACATGCTAGGCAAGCGCTCTACCATTGAGCTACAGCCCCAACCCCAACAATCTCAATTTGTATTAACTGGTGAATAAATTATTGTTTATGCAATGGATAGAAATACTGACACATACATTACTACATGGGTGAACCTTGAAAATGTTAATGCTAAGTGGAAGAATTTAGTCACACAAGACTATTGTATGATTACATTTATTTGAAATGCCCAGAATAGGTAAATCTGTACATTAGAAAGTAGATTAGTGGTTGGTGGGAATAGGAAGACTGGATGTTGGTGACAATAGAATGTGCAGTTTCGTTTTGGGATAATAATGTTCTAAAATTGTGGTGATGGATGATGCAAAAGTGATTATATGAAAAACCATTGAATTGTACACTTTTGAAGTAGGTGACTTGTGTGGTATGTGACATTCCAAAACTGTTAAAAAATCCACTCATTTTAACAGTACAATTCACTAATTTTAATGAATATAGTATTTGTGCAAATGTCACCATAGTTTTAGAAGATTTTTATCATTGTAGGGGGATGCAGTGGCTCAGGAGGCTGAGGCAGGAGGATCACAAGTTTGAAGCCAGCCTCAGCAACTTAGTGAGGCCCTGTCTCAATTTTTTGTCTCAAAAAAAAAAAAAAAAAAAGAGGGACTGTGGATGTGGCTCAGTGATTAAGCCCTCTGGTTCAATCTCTGGTTTAAAAAAATTTTTTTATCACTTTAAAAAAAATGCCTTTGTGCATCTTTTAGTCAATGCCTATTTCCACTCCGGCCCCACTCTCCTGCTAATCTGCCTCTTATCTCTATAGATAGACCCTTTTGGCCATATTTCCATATTGGAATCATGCATACGCTTTTTGCAACTGGCTTCTATATAGGGCCAGTTTCTCTACATCCTTGCTAATATTTGTTATTGTATTACCTTATAACTGTCCTAGTAGGTGTAGTGATGTCTCATTGTGATTTTAATTTGCATTTTCCTTTTTTTTTTTTTTTGGCATTGGGGATTGAACTCAGGGGCCCTTAACAACTGAGTCACATCCCCAATTCTTTTTAATATTTTATCTAGAGACAGGGTCTTGCCAGATTGCTTAGGGCCTTGGTAAATTGCTGAGGCTGGCTTTGAACTTGAGGTCTTCCTGCCTCAACCTCCCAAGTCACTGGGATTACAGGTGTATACCATTATGTCCAGATGCATTTTTGTAATGGCTAATAATGCTAAACATCTTCTTATATGCTTATTAGCGCTTTCTGTATATTTGGTGAAACGTATTCGTAACTTGCACACTGAAATATTGGATTGTTTTCTTGTTGAGTTTTGGAAATTCTTTTTTTAAAAATTTTTTTAGTTATAGATGGACACAATACCTTTATTTATTTTTATGTGGTGCTAAAGTTTGAACCTAGTGCCTCATATGTGCTAGGCAAGTGCTCTACCACTGAGCTACAACCCCAGCCCAGGGAATTCTTTATATATTTTTCATACAAGGTTTTTTGTTTAGATTTGTGATATACAAATTATTTCTTCCAATTTTGGGCTTGTATTCTCACTCTCCTAACAGTGTCATTTGCCAAGCAAATGTTTTTAATTTTGATGAATTCCAGTCTTTTATGCTGTATCTAAGAACTCTGCCTAACATGAGGTCTCCTGTGTTTTCTTGTAAAATTGTTTTTTAAGAAATTTAATGTTACACATTGATTCTGAGCACTTACCTGGTTTAAATGTCAAAGCATAGAAGAGAGTATATATAGGGGAGGTATCTTTGCAACCTTTCCCTTGCTGCTTTCACCATTCCTGAGAACCAGTTAGCCTTCAGATACACTTAAAAGATATATTTTACATTTAGTTCTGTGATACATTTTTAGTCAATTATCTATAAGGTGTGAGGTACAGTTCTAGGGTCATATTTTTTATATGATCAATTAATCTGGTACTAGTTAGTGAAAATACTCCTATGTATTGAATTTCCCTTGCACCTTTGTCAACAATCAGTTGATCATATTTGTTTGAGTCTACTTTTGAGTGCTTCCTATGTATGCTATTTTATTCCCTTTTCCTTGTAACTCTCTTTGTCATCTTACTCCTGAATTTTCCTGGTCTTTTTTTCCAGTTTTCTTTTATTTCTGATTCTCTTTCTCCCTCTCCAGTTTTCCCTTCCTCCATTCTCTTCCTGAAAAAGAAGTATATGAATTGTATTAGTTGAAGTTTTATACATCTTATTTTTAGTTTAAAAAGCAATAGATAAGAATAATTTGTATTTTTCTTTATTTGTAAAATGTGCAAAAGAGGATTTAGCTTTTTAATTTTAAGTCTTCATTTTTCTTGGCAAATTAGTGGTATTAAAGCAAGATCCATTGTTCAAACAGTATGCTTCAGAACTTTTGTAAAAGGCATTACTTCCCCTTTGTTAGGGTTTCTTCAAGAATGTAACAAGGTAATTTCAAATTGGCATGCTAAGGGAAGTCAAGGTATTAGTTGATTTTTCTACTGTGCTAATGTTTTTCATTCCTAAATTACAAGTGGTTATTGATGTTTTCCTGTAGGGTGCAGTCTTGATCACTTCTGGATCCACAAGAAAAACCATTTTGAAACTAGTTTAATGTTTCATCTTCTGCAAAGCTAGTATTTGACTTTTTATTTTTTTGCTTTGCTGGGGCTTGGACTCAGGGCCCTCCCACATGCTAGGCATGTGCTCTACCTCTGAGCTATATTTCTGGCTTTTGACCTAATAAATTGTTCGTTTTTGAGGTGCTGGGGTTTGAACCCAGGGCATCATGCATCCTTGGCAAGTACTGTACCCCTGAGCTATAAACACAGCCCCTAAATTATTTTTTAGCACTTAAGAAAAGCAAGAAAGGAGTTGGGTTTTGGCACTTAAAGAAAAATGAGATTCCTGATAGTGGAATCAAATAACACAAATAAATAGTCCTACCTTTGACTCTTAATATCTTGCTTTTCTCAGAATCCAGAGTGGTCTTTCTGGAAAGTAATAATACATTGAAACACATCTATAATGTCCAACATCTCTTATATTATTACCACAACATTCTAAATGCATTAAAGTAGAAAGTTTGTGGGGGAAATATTTTCATGCTGTTCCATTTAAATTTTTTTTCCATCTTTCAGAAACATGTTGCATTTTCCCTTTTATTACTGCTATACATAGGTTGGAGGCACTCATCAAGAATTATATCAGGGTTTCCTAGCATAGCTAGTAGATTTAGTTTCTGTGATAAAGCAGAGTTTTTATTGTCTGGAGTTAAATTTACTTCAACCCCATACCTAAAATATCCAGATAATTGTTTTGTTGCTTTGTACTGTGCCCTTTACCCCTGTGGAGGAAGGACAGGTAGGGGGTGTCTCTCTGTTTTTCTTTTAAAGTTACTTTTAATGCAGAAGCTTAGTAGTTAAATTTCAGATTCTAATCCCCACATTTCCCTGAAACTATGAAGGGAGCAGGGAATTTTGGGCAGAGACTAGTTGAAAATTCAGCTAGAGATCTTAATGTGGACCGGGTTGCATCCTACACACCTGAGTCTTATTGTAGTTCCCTTTGCAACCTCGTGCAGCATTTGCCCTGAATTAAGCTGCAAACTCGGTTTCCTTCTGCATACTTTTCTCAACTGATTTGGTTAATCCCACCCTTCCGCCATGCATCTTCTCCCTCCCATGTTTCCTTCTCAAGTTCCCACTTCCTTAGAACACTGGCCTTTCCTCTTCTTTTCACAGGGTCCCAACTTATCCGGAAGAAGCCCAGCACTTGACTTCTAAGAAGTTCCAAGATTCTGTAGTGCAGACTCCAACTGCCTTCTTATGCCTAGACTTTGAGTTGTTTTCTGGATACCTGCATAAGCAAGCCCTTGTCACTGCTTCGGATTTCTACCTACGTCCTGCTTTGTCCTTCTCGCCACAGTTCTATTCCTTCTCTTCCCTCACTACCTTGGGCACAATGCATAAAGGATGGAAAAAGTACTCCGGTCAGAAGTCTTTAAGTGAGGCATCAATGGATGAATATTTAGGCAGCTTAGGACTGTTTCGAAAGCTGACTGCCAAGGATGCCTCTTGCCTCTTTCGGGCTATTTCGGAACAGGTAAAAGGAAAAGAAATATATGTTGCCTTGTACTGAGTTTGTTTTTGAGACGTGACCTGGTCCTGTAGCTAGACCTGTAGCCTACCAAAAGAAACAAAAACATATTTTCTGTTTCTTAGTGAAAATATTCAGGTGGTTTGCTCCTTATTAGTGCAAGACAGTGCAAAGTTGTGTGTCTTTGCTCATTAGTCGAAGTATATCATTGTACCTTTGCTACCTTTTCTGTTTTTTAAATGCCCATTTATAATGTAGGAGGGATAAAATAATGGGTCAGAGAAAATTTTGAAATGTATCTTGATCATTCCTAAGCATCCCCTGCTTCCTCTGTGGTCTATGCTTAATAAAAAATTTGCATTTAAGGAGTAGAAAGGGGAAGGAGGCATGAAAGAATCATTTCCAGTTTCACTGAAGATTAAAATATTTTTTAATACAATGAGGACCGAATTTCCCTATTTTCTACATATGTTCTCAATAAGGGAAGCTTAATTGTCCAGTCCATAGTCTTAATTTAGAAGCTTATATTTCAAATGACTTTTGGCAGTAAACTGGCCTTTCTCTTTTTTTTTTTTTTTTTAGTTGTTTTGTAGCCAGGTCCATCATTTGCAAGTGAGGAGGGCTTGTGTTTCATATATGAAGGAAAATCAACAAAATTTTGAGTCTGTAAGTAGACTATATACCTGGGGGAGAATTGTTGGTAATGTATTCAGCAGGTGGGATAAAAGAATTCTGAGCACTTACATACAAAAATTAAATCATGCAATCTCCTTTTGTTTCAATAGCAAATATGTAATTCCTGAATGGTTTTCTACAAGCTATCATGTTACCTCCTAGAATTAGGTTGTTTTGTATTCTAAAAATAAAAACTTTTCTATTTTTTTCTATTTTGTCCTCCTCCTCCCATACCAAAAAAAAACTCCCAAACCCTAAAAAGTTAAAACTTGACTGATGTTTTGTGTTATCCATACTACTGTTTTTTTGATTAATTCATAAAGTGTCTTAATATTTTTAAATCCATATTTTAATTTGCGTAATAATCTTCAGCCCCTCAATTTGAAGTGTCTTGTCAAATGTAATTGTAAGGAAATTAATTTTAACATTTTTTTCATGTAACAAATTGTAATTGGAGCACTGCCACTAAGTATTGATTTTAAGTGAAAGTTTTAGAGGGCATCTTTGTATACATTGAAGTATTTGAATTTTTGTTAAAGATGGTTTTACCAAGATCTGATTTGAAGTGTGCCTTTGTGGCTTTTTATTTATCTTATACTTCTATCTCTTTAGGTACTACTTGTTTTCTTTTGACTATTATGTTATGGGTATTTGCCTGCCTGCTGTTTGAGGTTTACACTTAATTTTCTCAACAGGTTTTCAGAAAAGTTTAAAATACTGTAAAGGCTTCTTTTAAAGGTTGTTACCTTGAAGTAGATTATAGTCTTCTCCACACCTGGGAGAGGATTGTTCCTGACATTGAACTGGAAGACCATGGTGTAAAGCAGTGCATGAAGCATTTTTATATATTTACATCACCTGGGGATCTTGTTAAAATACAGATTGATTCATTAGGTCTGAGCTGAGGCCTGAGATTTCTACATTTTTAAGAAGCTCCCAATGATGCTAGCTGTTGGTTACTAGACTACATTTTGAGTAGCAAAGATGTGTGCAAAATTTTAAAACAGCTGATGTGAATCTCAAAGTTATTACACTGAGAAACCGTAGCCTTCCCCCAAGAAAGGTTTATACAAATATGTTTGTCTTTATTTAAAAAGCTAGATAAAATACTAACCAATCTATACAGGCAGAAAACAGATCAGTGGTTGCAGATCATTTGTATAGGAGCATAAGGAAACTTGTGGAGAATGATAGATATCCATTATTTCAGTTTGTGATGGTTTCATGGGTGAATACAAAAGTCAAAATTTGACTGTACTATTTAAATTGTGTATTGTATGTCAGTTATATCTCAACTTTAAAAAATAAAAAGGAAAATAAAAGATTGCTTTTTAAAATCTGTTGATGTATATACATGGAACTAGAAGTCTATTTGAGTATAATTCAGTTTCATTTTTAGGTATATTAAGTTTAGTATTTTAGTTTTCTCAATCCTGTATAGTCATGTAACTCCCAACACAATCACAATATGTAGTGGTTCCATCACATATTCCCTTGTCACTGTGCTTTTTTGAAATTACTGAAATTCTCTTTGAAGTTCCTCATTTAACTTTGTAAACACATGTCTCCTGTCACATTTGAGATCCTTATAGTTACTGGCCTTCCTTGATTTATGCAAATTATCAAGTTATTTTAAGTTGGCATTTTAAAATATACTTGAAGGCATACCATTTGATGAAATGCACTGGTTTGTGGGAAAGGCAGGACCAATTCCTAAGATACTTTCCTAGTCTAGCTTTTCTCCCCTTATAAATAACTTTATGTGCAGATCTTCCTGAGGTGCTGTGTAAACTAGAAATTTAATACTATAAATATTAAGCTGAACAAAAAACCCATTGGAGGATAATATTGCAGAATATGATCAGATTTCGGTAATGCTATGTATTTGGTTAAGTCAAGTTTGTTTTATTTTTGAAGTATGTGGAGGGATCTTTTGAGAAATACCTGGAACGGTTGGGAGATCCCAAGGTAAGATCAAATATGGGGATTTAATATTTTCCAAGTTATTTGGAATCATAACGTAAACATTCAGCTGTGTCACTATAGCCAAACCCAAAATATTTTCTTAAGTAGCTAGCTGTGTTGAATCGAATAGTGCAGAAGTTTAGAACTGGCAGGTGAATGTATTGTTCTGTGTTGAATATTGAGAATTGTGTGTTAACAATCTAATTATCCATAGTCTAGTGAGAGTACACAACTGACTGGGGAACAGGATAGTGTTGATAAACATTAAAATCTTTTCATTTTAATGGGGGAGGGGGGTGGTAATTTAATATTACTAAGAGGTCATTATTTCTTCTGATTTGAAGTTGTCTTTTGTGCAGGAATGAAATCTATAAACACATACTTTATTTAGAATTAATTTTTTGTGATAAAATTAATTCCATTATTCTGTTCCCAAAATATCATTTACTAAATACTGATACCTTTGTATTCTTACACTAGTTTCATTTTTATTCTACCTTTTAAATCTTTCATTAACTTGTCATTATTAATATCTAAGAAGGGTTTTAGGTCCATTTTTTTCAGTACAAGTTTGTGTTAATGAGTAACAATCTAATCTTCAAAGTTATGTTGTGTTCTACAGATTATCTAAAACAATGCTAAACAGTTAAATGCTGAATTTGCAAAAACTTCTTAGCTACAGTAATGTTTTTAAAACTGTGTACTGTTTATGTTTAGGAAAGTGCTGGCCAGCTGGAAATAAGAGCTCTTTCTCTAATTTATAAGTAAGTTGTATCCCCCTTTTCTATTTTTTCTATTCAGCCTTTTATTTTGAGATACAGGTTCACATGCAGTTGTATACAAAGCATAATGAAACAAAGTTTCTAATGAAAAACAAAGAGAACAATGTCCTATACCCTTTCCCTAATTTTCCTAAGTGGTGACATCTCGAAAAAACTATAGTACAGCATCATAACCATAATGACATTAAGGCAGTCAAGATACAGAATACTTTTCTACCACCACAAGGATCCCTCATGTTAATGTTCTATGTAACTACTCTTACTTCCCTTCTTATCCTATTCCCTCCATAGTCCCTTCTCCTTCTCTAATTTTGTCATTTCAAGAATGGGTTTTTTTTCTTTTTGTATTTTTATTAGAGCATTATAGTTACACATAGTAGTTGGGATCACTTTGACAAAATCATACATCCATGGAATTTGATTTACTCCAGTTTAGTCCCCTTTTCCTGTTCCTTCACACAATACCCTTATTTTATGTATTCATTTTTATGTGGTGCTGAGGATTGTACCCAATGCCTCATACATGCCAGGCAAGTACTCCAGCACTGAGCCACAACCCCAGCCCCCCTCATTTATTTTTGATTGGTGCTTTCTAAGTATACATAAAGGTGGAGTTCTCTACACCACTTAGGGTTATATATATGCACTTAGGGTTAAATTCATTTTGCATTTCCTCCCCTTTCTCTTCCCCCTGTCTTGATCTCCTTCTTTTACTCTTGATCTTCCTTATATCTTTATGAAGGCTGATATTTTCTCTTATTTTGCTTTAGTTTCTGTATAAGAGAAAACATTCAAACCTTGATTTTTTTTTTTGGTGGGGGGAGGTCTGGCTTATTTCACTTAACATGATATTCTCCATTTCCATCCATTTACCATCAGATGTCATAATTTCATTCTTTTGCTGAGTAGAACTCCAGTGTGTGTGTGAATCACATTTTCTTAATCCATTCAATTATTGTGACATATCCCCTTTTATATGTATATGAGTATATCATATCTTAAAGTTCCTCTAGGATTGGGGAAATTTGAGATTTGATGATGATAGAATGAAGAGATATAAGCAAAGTCATTTTGGTATAACTTGAGTAGAGAATCTTACAAATCCTCTCCTTAGCTCTAGCATTTCTGTATATTTGAATGGAAGAATAAAAGACTTTAAAACTCCTGGTATTTCCTATAGGAAATCAGAATATTTGTCTTAAAAGATTTCTTGGATATTTAGCTTTGTGCCTGTTTTTCATGCATTCTCAGTGGGGCAGTAATGTTCTCAGTAGCCTAGAAATTGATTTTGGTAGAAGCAAAAAAAAAAAAAAATGTTAGCCATTCCAATGGTTTGTGGTCTTTCAAAGCATCACAGTGTATAAATAGGTGCACAGTACTTTTGTTCTATTAAATTTTTGAGAGGAAGTTGACAAAAATCTTAAAAGTTTCTTTAAGTGGTAATGGAAAAGTTGAGAATCACCATTCTATTGCTTTGGAAGTTTTGTTTTGTTTTTTTAGAACTACAAAAGAAAAATGGCATTTAAGAAAGCTGTTTAGGATTTTGAAAACAAGCTATATAATGTAGGTTAGTTGCTAGTGGAAATCCTGTTCATTTGTCTGATCTGTGTAATACTTCTTCAGAATTCTTGGGATGATAATATGGTATATACTTCTGTAGAGTCAGAATTCTCTTATGAGGAGTTGTTCAAGTCAGTGTTTTGTGGTCTGCTCATTTCTAATTAAATCCAGAAAAAGTATAGACAAGTCATTGGGCAAGTAGTTAATTGTCACATTAAAATCAGAAGTCAGCTTTTAAATTGGTCTGCTTCCTATTTTTATATCTTTTGAGCTAAGAATGATTCTTGAAAATTTTTAAATGATTAAAAATCAAAAGAATGTTTCAAGTCATGTGGAAATTATATGAAATTCAAATTTGTATCCATAAATGTAGCCTATTGGAACAGTCATGCTTATTCATGTGTGCATTACCTATGGCTAATTGCATGCTATAAAAGCAAAGTTGAATAAAGCACATGGCATGGGAAAACTGAAATGTTTATTATTTGACCTTTAACCCTAAATTTCTTGTTTTAAAATATTTTTTTAGTTGTTGATGGACCTGTGTATGTGGTGCTGAGAATTGAACCCAGTGCCTCACACATGCTAGGCAAGCACTTTATCGCCGAGCCACAACCCCAGCTCAAATTTCTTAACCCCCACTTTTTTCCCCAGTACTGAGCAAAGAATCCTGGGACACTCTTATCAATGAGAGACATCCTTAGCCCCTCTTTTTTATTTATTTATTTTTTGTTTCAAGGATTTGTTGTTCAAGGTTTGTTACAATTAACAGGTAGTACAATTACTAGTCCACAATAAGGGCCAAATAGATGACAGTTCCCCTATGCAGTTTGCAGTGGAACAGTCTTGACAGCTTATCACATTAGCCACCATAGTTATAAGCACTCTCTCTTTTTTTTTATTAAAAATTTTTATTTTTACAGACACATTTTGATTTCATTGTATACAAATGGGGTACAACTTTTCATTTCTATGGTTGTACACAGTGTATATTCACGCCATTCATGTAATCATACATATATATAGGGTAATACTGTGTTTCATTCTGTTTTTCCATCCCCACCTCCTCCCACCCCTTTTTCCTCTACACTATCCAAAGTTCCTTCATTTTTCTCTTCCCCCCCTCATTATATATTGTCATGCACTTATCAGAGAAAACATTCAGCCTTTGGTTTTTTGGGCTTGGCCTATTTCACTTAGCATGATATTTTCCAACTTCATCCATTTATCAGCAAATGCCATAATTTTATTATTTATGGCTGAGTAATATTCTATTGTGTATATATATCACAGTTCTTTATCCATTCATCAATTAAAGGGCATCTAGGTTGATTCCATGATCTAGCTATTGTGAATTGAGCTGCTGTGAACAATGATGTGGCTGCATCACTGTAGTATGCTGCTTTTAAGTCCGTTTTTGTTTTATTTTGTGCTGGGGATGGAACCCAGGGCATCAAGCTTGCCAGGCAAGCACTTTGCCACAGAGCCACATCCCCAGCATACCCTCAGCCTTTTTTGTGTTGACACCAGATCTGCTAAATTGCCAAGGTTAGCCTCAAACTTGGGATCCTCCTCCCTCAGCTTCCAGAGTAGCTGGGACTACAGGTGTGAGCCACCATGCCTGGCTTAACTCCACTTTTTAAGTAAAGGAGAACCCCCCAAATTCACATACATACAATTGATAATTTGTTTTCTTCACTACCTTCTCACCAAAATTAAGATATATTTAGGAAAATCCATAGGACCTTAGGGGTGATTAGCTGTTTACCTTGTATTAACATCATTTCACTTCTTTGGATTATTTTAAAGCCAAAAAAAAAAAAAAGCTGAACATGTGGATTATTTTATATGAATAAGGTAGGCAGTTGAAAAGCACAAATCCTTGTTCTTATAACTACCTCTTTTATATACTAAGTTATCTTTTTCTATCCACCTTTGTTTTCTACCCATATAGTCGGGATTTCATTCTTTATCGCCATCCTGGAAAGCCACCCACTTGTATCACGGATAATGGTTATGAAGAAAAGGTAAGAAGATAAGTAACTGTTGACTCAAAACAAATTGAATAATGTTGTTGGCTTATGATATATTAAGAAATAATATTTTTATACCTAATTAGTGAAAAAAATATAGTGTACATGGGAAAATTGTATGCCATCAGCCTTTTCCTTGCCAGTCATCCCCAGTAGTCTGAGGTACCCCTCTAAACTGCTCTGTTCTTTTCACTCCTAAAAATGGAAACCATTAAAACTCCTAACCGGTTCCTTATGGATCACAGAAGGTGGCTCAATTCTGAAGCTAGTCATTCAGTGTCTTAGAGGTACCAAACCTAATTTCCAATTTCATTGTTTTCCATGCTTAGTTATACCATTCTTCCAGATAGTTTAACCTTCATACTTTCTTTCCCTTTATACCTCAAGTAAGTTCCTCTAAAACTTTCCCAAGTCTCCTAGAGTTACTTCCTCCATTTTTGTTCCCCTAGCCATTTCACCAACATTTATAGTATTATTTGTATTCATACTATTTCTCTCATATAGTCTGAAAGTTTGTTGAGGGTAGAGACAAGGTTCTACTGCTAAGTAAAGTACATGGAAAATAGCAGGAGGTGGTTTCATTTGAGAACACTCAACATATAAGTTGTTTTTCAGCCTATAGTAACTTTTCTTCCAAGAAGTTTTTAGGAAAAACTTTTTATCCTATTTGATCAGTGGGTATAGGACTACCCAATATTTGAGTTCATTTCACTCCATGAAGCACAATTCATGCAACATATTAAGATGATGGCAAGATAAGACTAGACACTGGAAGAGTTTTTAGGATACTTTTACAGTAATCTAGGCAAAAGACCTGAACTAAGTGGTATTAGGAGTAGAGAAGAATAGTGGGAGATAACTTTGAAAGTAAATATAAAATGGGACATTAACTATTTTACCAGTGGCTATCATCTAATTTGTTCAGCAAACTTTAAGCCCCTAGTGAATAACAAATACTTCTTTGCCTTTTAAGGATACTAAAATGACTATAATGAAGGCTTTGTCTTCCAAGGGTTTAAAGGACTATGAAGACAGACATGGAAATAGTTAATTACAATGAAGCGATAGAGTTTTGTAATAAATGTAAAAGGGCACAAAATAAAAAAGACCTTCTGTCTGCTGGAGGGGTTTAGAAAGCTTCATGTTGAACTCAATCAGAAAATGATTCCATCAAAAGTGAAGGACAGGGCTGGGACTGTAGTTCAGTGACAGAGCGCTTGCCTAGCCTGTGTGAGGCACTGGGTTCAATCCTCAGCACCACATAAAAACAAATAAAGGTATTGTGTCCATCTACAACAACAATGAAGTGAAGGACAGGCTATTCAGAGGAAACCCCATATGCAAAAGCAGGGAGGAAGTAGGAGACCCTTTGGGACTTCAGTAGTTGTCTGGAGGGCAATGCTGAAAAGATAGGTTAGAGTTATGTACTTAGGGGTAGAGTAAGCCATGCCAAATAATTTGTCTCTTTATTCTACAAAATAGTTGATTTAAGCTTTTTTTTCCAACACAGCTTTTCAAGTCCTGAAGATTTTCTAACATTTAAATAAGTTGAAAGAATTTTACAGTGAACATCCATATACCTACCATGCCCTAAAATCTGTTGACATTTCATTATCCTTGTTCTATCATATATCCATCTCTCTCTGCATTCACCAATCTTTTTTGATCATTTTTAAAAATTCGTTTTAGTTATACATGGCAGTAGAAGGTATTTTGACATTTCATATATACATGGAGTATAACTTCCCATTCTTGTGGTTGTATTGTACATGATGTGGAGTTCACTGGTTGTGTATTCATATATGAACATGGGAAAATTATGTCCAATTCATTCTGTCTTTCCCATACCCATTCCCCCCTTCCCCCATTGCCCCCCATCCAATCTGGTGAACCAACAACCTCTGTCCCCACCTCCCCCCATTGTGATCAGCACCCACATAGCAGAGAGAACATTAGCCTATGGATTTTTGGGTTTGGCTTATTTCACTTAGCATGATAGTCTTGAGTTCGATCCATTTACTGACAAATGCCTTATAATTTCACTCTTCTTTATTGGCTGAGTAATATTTTTGGATCATTTTAGAGTAAATTTGAGACATCACTACTTTTAACCCTAAACACTTATTGAAAGTTTTTCAGGGGAGGTGTGACATAATCAGAGTTGTTTAAGGAAGAGGAGTATTAGCTTTTGTATTTTAGCAATTGTGTAGAGCATTGCCTGAGGTGAGATTTGTATATTTAGATCTTTACCAGGGATTCTTTAAGCCTTCAGTTAAGTTTCTCCCAGCATTTTACTCTGAAAAATCTTCATACAGAGAAAAGATGACTCATATAGTAGGAACATCTATAAATCTACCAATTAGTTCCTACAATTATATAGTTCCATTTTAAAAGACTCTTATATGTCTTACAGAGATAGTAAGCTATTTAAGGAGAAATGTCACCCATTGGGAACCATAAGAAAACAAAAATATCAGACTTTTTTTTTTTTTTTTTTTGGTACTTGGGATTGAACCCGGGGCACTTAACCACTGAGCCACATCCCTGGTCTCACTAAGTTGCTGAGGCTGGCATTTTGAACTTGTGGTCCTTCTGTCTTAGCATCCCCAGCCACTGTGATTACAGATGTGTGCCACTGTGCTCGGCAATCATCAGATTTTTAAAGTATGTACAACCAAAGAATATCATGTGTAAGGCTCAGATACAGGTGTACAAGAGTTACTTATTAGCAATTCAGTATTCACATGCACAGGATAGTATATACGTGTGTGTGTGTCATTTGTGAATTTTAAAATAGGTGTGTCCATATTAAAGTATGGAAAAGTATGTTTTTGCTGTGTGACACTTGGCTGAAACTTTGTTACCATTTCTCAGTTTAGGTGCCTAAGATTTGTATTTGAATTTTTTTGGTTTTCAAAAAGCACTTTATTTAAAGGTTAGTGAGCATTATTAATGAGCCTTCTAAAATATGTTATAGAGCAAACTTTTTTTAAAAAAATTTTTTAGTTGTAGATGTACATAATACCTTTATTTTTATGTAGTGCTGAGGATGGAACGCAGTGCCTCACACGTGCCAGGCAAGTGCTCTACCACTGAACCACAGCTGCAGCCCATTATAGAGCAAACCTTCAAAAAATAAATGGCTAATGTTCACTTTGGTACCTTTCACTTTCTATGTTGATTTAACTCTACATTCTACATAGTGATTTTCAACTTCTTAAATATATTCAATGTTAAAGTAAATGCTACTGAAAGCTAGCCATCTTCATTAACCTCACTTGCTCTATCTAGAAAAAATATATACTTAATAGAATTCCCATTCATGTTCTTTAATTATGCGTTTCAAAGTAACAATTGTTAAGTATTGGTGGGTATACTTCTGTAACTTTGTTTGCACTTAGACGTTTTAATGTGGAGGGGCTCATACTTAACATTCTTTTCCTTGTTTTTTTCAGTTACTTATCACTTATATAAATCTACCTTATTTTTTCACTAGTTTACTGCCATCACATCCCACCTGCCCACTCCCAAACCCACAAGTATGTATGAGAGAATTACTATTTTATGTTGGGGTACCATCAGGAACATACAAACCATTGTGCTTCAGTTTGCTTTTTCTATCAAAGTGGAACTTCTTGTTACTGAAATAGAAAGATTGTACAGTCATCTTTCCTTTCCTTCTAGTTTATAAGTTCTGGTTAGCTGGGTTCCTTTACTCCTTAACAACTGCTTCTGGTTATTAACTATTTTTAGTTGGAATTCCCAGTTCTTGTAGCCCAAAGTACAAAGATCTCTACTCAAAATCTGTTCACTGTTCTTTTAGGTTAATAAACTCCTCTTAAATGCAAATACCTCTTGTGATGGGTGAAACTTATTTATAAATTTCACTTTACTGTGAGTTACTTTAGTTGGACACTTGCCCTCAATACTTTGAAATGAACGATACTGACAGATTTGGAATTTTGTTTTAAAAAAATGAAAGGACCCGGGAAGAAAAATACCCCTGGGATCAGAGAACTTGATCATTGGGATAAGTTAGATCAGTATGGTATAAGAAGGTAGAAAAAGGAGTGCTTACGATATTTTTTGACCAAGGAAGCTTTGATGGCAACATTCTTCCATAGATCATAGAATTGTCTTTAGTACCTCAGGTTGCTAGTACCAGTGATAACTTCAGAATGAAAAAAGCTTTAATCGCTAGAGATTATAGCCCTTACACAAGACAGATTTTTGAACAGGAAATTCAAAAAGGTTTTTGAGATGTTAAATAAGTTTCATCACACTGTTTACAGAAAAAATTTTGGTTTACAAGCTTGGCTTCCCCTCTACCCCCCACCCCCATTGTTGGGAATTGAATTTAGGGGTGCTTTACTACTGAGCTCCATCCTGCGCGCATTTTTGTTTTGCTACAGGGTTTGGTTTAATTACGCAGGCTGACCTCAAACTTGGAATTTTGCTCCTTTTCCCAAGTTGCAGGGGTTATAGGCATGTGCAACCACTCGGTAACAAGCATGGCTTTTGAATTTTTCTTTTTTCAACTAAAGATTGAAGGAATTGGCTAACAAGTTAACCCCTCAGTTTTGTAGTCATCTCAGCATCTTAATTCATAGAAAAAGTCTCTCCTATGTAATGTGTTGATATATTGCTGTTCTGGATAGCTTTTGAATAAATCCCACCAAGTCCCTTTCCTCCCTAAGTCTGAGTTTGAGATTTGACGTAATTTCTCTAGTCATTTTTAGAAGTTAGGATAGGATTTTTGACATTTTTGTAGGCATTTTGTTGTTTTCAGTGACTCAGTTTGTAAATGTTACCATCTTATTAAAAATGTGTAAATCAGGACTTCTTTGATATATTAAAGGAACATGATCAATGCTCACAGTGGAACTCTATTAGTGATTTTAGTTTTGGCATTTAAAAGTCACAGTCAAAATCTCTTCGAGGTACAACTTGTATTTACTTTTTGATTTTTGAAGTCATTTTAAAAATTGATATATTTAGTTTATCAATTACTGATGAAACTTAATTTCAGGTTATCAAGTCAATTTCATAACTATAAGATGTAACATTAACTTTGTTATGTGTGTTTTCTTCAGATTCTTCTTTGCTATTCAAGTAATGGTCATTATGATTCTGTGTACTCAAAACAATTCCAATCAAGTGCAGCTATTTGTCAGGGTATGTGAAATTTCGTAAATATTTGGGTGTGATTTCACATTATTTGTTGCCAGTATTTAAGTTGCTGGGTTTATTTGTTGTTGTTTGTTTTGTTTTGAACTGGGGATTGAACCATGGGGGCAGTTTACCACTGAGCTACATCCCCAGTCCTTTTTTATTTTGAGACAGGGTCTAAGTAAGTTGCTGAGATTAATCTTGAAATTCACTAAGTCACCTGAGTCACTGGGATTATAGGCATGCACCACTGTGCCTAGCTGTTGCCATTCTTTAAATTGAGGGACCCACTACATGTAGCTTTTTTTATTTTTAAATATGTATATTTATTTTTTTGGTTAGCAGTGGACCTCTATTAATTTTTATATAGTGCTGAGAATTGAACCCAGTATCTCACACATGACAGGCAAGCACTGTACCACTGAGCCACAACCCCAGCCCCCACATATAGCTTTAAAAAAAACTTGTTGGTACCTATAGAATTTGTATGCTGGATTATGACTCTTTTTGCACTGTTATTAAAAAAGTCATATTTTGACAATTGAAGTTTTGGTCCTTTTTCCTTCAGCTGTATTGTATGAAATTCTCTATAAAGATGTATTTGTTGTGGATGAAGAAGCATTGAAAGCTGCAGTTGAGTTATTTCGAAGTGGTTCCAAAAAGAACAGAAACAATGCTGTGACTGGAAGTGAGGATACCCATATTGATTATAAGAGTTCAACTCAGGATAGGTAATAAAGGGAAAGCAACTGTCTACTTCATAATAATCATGTTTCTGTGTGTTATGATTTGAAAATGGAAGGGAACTGGCAAGTTTATCACTTAAATTACATATATACACAAACATACCTGTATATGTATGTTAGGAATATATATTTTTTAATGTGGAGTGAAAAGTTTCACCAGAAAGATGTGTCATGAGATGCTCGGACTTGAGGTTCTATTCCAGTCACCATCTATTTCTTTTATTACTGGAAGAGACTTTAGAATTATCTGATCGTATGATTCTCAAACTTTAATTGTATATGAATTACTCAGAGTGCTTGTTGTTCATTTTCCTGGGCCTAACTTCACAAAATTTGAGGTAAGGGGCTAGGAATCTACTTTGCAAAAAAATAAGTACACCCAAATGTTTTGCTATAGGTAGGCTGTATGGGTCATTATTTTGAAATGATAACTGAAGTTGAATGGTTACTTGACATTATACATCTAGCTCATAGAAAAATCTCTCGGACTAAGGGAAGGTTTAGGATTTTTTTGGTGTCTGCCTCTGGCATGCACTAGGAGTATAGATTATGTGCTTCTGAGGAAGCAGCTATTATTAAATAATTTTAGTCAAAAGTTGGGGTTTAGATAATAAAGTGGGTGTTGAGTGAAAACTTGCTTCATTTTTAGAACTGAACTGCTTTACCACTAGGTGGTGGTATAGTCATTAGACATGAAACCAATAACTGCTGCATTTGTGTAAGGCTCTTTGCTCTACATCTTTTCAATTAGGACTGAGGAGTGGGGTGCCTGCTGCAGGGCTGAAAATATACCAGAGGGCTATAATCAAGGAACAGAAGAATCAAAGGTTTGATATTTTCTAAGTCAAAGAATTTTAATATTCTAGACATTGTAACCTAAAATCTTTAAGATCACATGGTCTGTTCTCATATATGGGGCTGGGAGAGGAGTTGGTCATGTTTTCCTGTGTGGAAGTCCTACCTATATGAAAATGTAAAATGTGTGTTTTCTCTGAAGTTTTATTCTAATTATGGAATTTAAAATTTTTCAAAAAAAACAATATTTGAAAAACTTAAGAACCTTTTGTTTTTAAGTTAACGCAAAATTACAAACCCAGTATTATCAGTCTTCTGATGCTACAGTTGATTTTTTCATTGAAGAAAATAATGCCTATCCTATTCTTGAAACTAGGTGCTAATCACTGCTTCTTAATTTGGAGAAACAAATTTTATGATCTGTGGGCCTCAAGTAAGTTTTCAGTTGAGGCTTGCTTGCTAAATAGGACAAATACTATTACAGTAATCTGTGTGCCTCAAATGCTCATAATTTTAGAACACTATTTAATATGGTGAAATTCTAGGAAGGCAAAAGAAAATGGTAATTCTTTTGGAAATTTTAACAGAATTTGACCAAAATTAACTTTACAATTATTAGCTTGTGATTTTTAGGATACAGAAATATTTCTGTATGTCAAGATAACATTTGTTGAATAGCCCAGACTGAATTTCTTTTTGTGGACACAATACCTTTATTTATTTTTATGTGGTACTGAGGATCAAACTCAGTGCCTTACACATGCTAGGCAAGCATTCTACCATTCTACCACTAAGGTACAACTCCAGCCCCAGACTGAATTAAAAAAAAAAAAAAGACTTTTTAAATGTAGCATTTAAGTAATACTGAATTCTCACACAGTTTTATACTTTTCCTACATCAAAGGTAATTTTCAACTAACAGCCTTGCAATACATCAAAATGAGTTTCTAATCCTGATCTATGTTGCATTAGTTTTCTAAATGTTCTGAGTTGTTGGCTGCTCTAGACAGTATTTTCCTTTTGCCATCTTAAAACTTTTATTTGCAGTTTACTACTTTAAACTCCTGATTTTAAAAAACATGATAAAATTCATTGTCCTATTTCTTGTTTTAATGAAGATGGGAAGGGAGACAATGTGCCTAGAAGACATGAACCTTTGTTCTTCCCTCATAGAAGGAAGATATAAGCTAAGGATGGTGAGTCTGTAGCTTGACTATTTCTGTTTTAGTCTCCAGAAAATCCATCAAAGATGCTCTTCCCCTATAAAGTGCTCAAAGCCTTGGATCCAGAAATCTATCGTAATGTAGAATTTGATGTTTGGTTGGACAGCAGAAAAGGTAATGAAACATCAACAAGATACTTAATCCTTACAGCTTCAGGAGAATAATTTTGCAATTTGTTTCTTATAAGAGACATTTCAAAATACTATTGTTGAAAAAATAGCCTGGTACCTTTTCTTATTTATATGATTTAAATCTGAAGGAGGAAACAAATTGGTTTAGAACTGGGGAGGGATCTTTTTGGGTCTAATGCTTAGCTGGAACTTAAACTGTGCAAAGAATATTTGGAGATAGATTGTAGATAACTTGTAAGAGTACCAGAAACTTTTAGTGACTGGGAGTAAGCTCATCTGAAATTTAAAGAGTTAAGACCACCCTTGGTGAAAAATGAATAGGTCAGGCCTGTGGATCAGATCAGATTCACCATCTATTTTTAGTCCGTGAGCTAATAAGAATGGAATTTAGATTTTAGAAAAATTTTTTCAATTTTAATATTTTGTTCTTTTTAGTTTTACATGACAGTAGAATCTATTTTGATATATTTAAACAAACATGGAATATATCTTATCCTAATTAGAATCCCAGTCTTATAGATGTACATGATTTTGAGATTCACTGTAGTGTATTCATACATGTACATAGGAAAGTTATGTCAGATTCATTCCACTCTTTCCTATTTTTGTCCTCCCCCTGTTCTCTTCATTCCCCTTTGTATAATCCTCTGAACTTCTATTACACCCCCCCCACAGCCTTGTTTTGGGTTAGCATCCACATATATATCGGGGGAACATTTGACCTTTGGTTTTTGGGGATTGGCTTATTTCACTTAGCATAATAGTTTCCAGATCCATCCATTTTCTGGCAAGAGGTCATAAGGCAATTCTTCTTTATGACTGAGTAATACTCCATCATGTATATAAACCACATTTTTAAAAATCTAGCCATCTTTTAATGGGCATCTAGGTTGGTTCCATAGCTTGTCTATTGTGAATTGCACTGCTATAAACATTGATATAGCAGGGTTGGTGTAGTATGCTGATTTTTCACTCTGTTACATTTTTAAATAGCAAGACTCTTTCCACTGCAGGGAAAAAAGTATGTTGTGCTACACATGAAAGTTATATAAAATTTAAATTCCATTGTACATAAATAAGGTCTACAACAGATTTGAGTAGTTCTAACAGTCTGTATAGTTGATGAAATCTAAAATAGTTACTCTTTGACTCTTTATAGAAAATATTTACCAACCATTGAAATAGGTAATTGGTTCTCTCTCCTTATAAGATAGCTGAATTGATCCGACTAAAACTTAGAATACTGACTTTAAGATAAGTCTTTAATGTTGAACTCCTTGAACCTCAGTGATCCTAGGTATAGTTAATTAGAATGAGTTTAGGCCCAGGTCTAATGTAGTAAGTTGTTAAAAAAAATAAATTTCTTGGTAAAAGCTGCATAATTTGTACTTTTTTAGTGTTTGACCAACTCTGAGATTACAAACTCCCCATATCCACCTACTTAAGGTTTTAAAGCACGAAACTATTCTGGCCAAGTTGCTGTTAATTGACCATAGGAATAACCCATCAAGAGTGATAAAATGGCCTTTTGGGACTTTTCCCCTAGATTTTACCTTTTAGTGGTAGCATTGTCAAAAGCACTATGGTAAAAGTAAATTAGGAAATTAAATGATGTGAAATAAAATAGAAAAGGGACCAGTTCAGTTGAACTTTAATCTTTTTTTTTTTCTTTTAATAACAGAACTTCAAAAATCTGAGTACATGGAGTATGCAGGAAGACAGTATTATCTGGGAGACAAGTGTCAGGTTAGTTTCATCTTTAAAGATTCAATGATTTATTCTTCTACGATTGTGCTTTTAGTTATTAATATGAGCCACATAAGACTTATTTACATAATGCTAGAAAAAATTTCTTTAATGTTTGTATTAAATTCTAATTATAGGCTTTTGTGATGATTAGATAAAATGCTGTTCTAGTATGTGCCTCCTCCATTGACCCAAATTATCAATGTCAATTATTTAAAATATGTGGACATTGAATTCTATTTGGGGGGCAAGTGGTATTTTTGTTTGACAGGAGCTAATCTGTGAATAGACATCAGACATGATACAATACCATGACTTCTGTTTTTCAGGTTCGCTTGGAATCGGGTGGAAAATATTTTAATGCTCATATTCAAGAAGTTGGAAATGAGAACAACTCAGTAACAGTATTTATTGAAGAATTGGCAGAAAAGTAAGAAATAATAATTTGTTATATTATTAAGATCTTTGGCTTTGAGAGTTATGATGTTAGTAAGAGAACCAGAGTTATATCTGGTACTGGCCTAATTATCTTGAATTTTAAAGCATTGCCAAGTATGAAATCTCTGTATAGGTATCACTTATGGATAAAGGTTTCCGAGTCCTATCACTGTCTCATTACTAAAATTATTAAGAAAAGAATTTTAATACAAAACATAATTGGAAAGATGGTTTAAGTTTTTACCAGTATTCAAGATAAACTAGTCCAATCCTTTTCAAATTTTACCTGGAGGACTTCTGAAAATAGATTTGAGCCCAATCTCCTAAGTTTCTAATTTAGTAAGTCTGGAGTGGGGCCCCAAAATTGGAACTTTTAACAAGTTTCCAGGTGATGCTGATGCTGTTAGTTCACTTTAAGAACCTGCTGATCTTACAACAACAATAACACCAACAACAACAAGAAAAAACCCTCAGCAGCTGAAAACAATAAAGTTAATTTCTCTCATTTAGCATGTCCATAATGAATCAGCAAAGGAGCACCCGGGCTACCAAAGGTTCTACTTTGATACATACTTCCATAATCACAGGCAGGGAAAATAGTAAGAACATGACAGATCACTTGCTGGTCCTTAAAACATCTCACAATTTTATGACCAAAGTAAGTGGTTTACATATCCAAGCCTGATGTCAATGGGGTGGGGAAATTGGATCCTCCTTTAAGCGGGGGGCAGCAAATATTTGTGAATTAATTTGGTCTACAGTCTCTCTTGTAATAGTGATAGATGGTACAAACAGCTGTGAAATTGTACACACTAATCTTAGGTTTTCTAACTGAAAAGAAAAAAAAGCAACCAAACCTATATAGGGAAACTAGTATCAACAGGTTTAAAATACACTTGAAAATGAAGTAGGGGCGAGGTTTATATAATGAAGTGTGTTGCAATGGTTTCATGGTGGTACCTTTAACTTTAAGGCATGTTGTTCCACTGGCTAACTTAAAACCAGTTACTCAAGTGACACCTGTTCCTGCCTGGAATGCCATACCAATTCGGAAGGGAAGAGGTTACCAGAAAATACCTGGAGGCTATGTCCCAGAAATGGGTTTGTATGCTTGAGGTTTTCTTTTATTTCTTCCCTTTTGTAGCCCCTTTTTACTTACCTGCATTGTACTTTTTCTAAGGCATATCATATGTCTTGTAGGGTAGGGTTTCTTAACCTCCACACTATGGGTATTTTGGGATGGTATAAAGGAGGTGTCCTGTGCATGGTAGGATGGTCCCTAGCTTATGTTCACTAGATGCCAGTAGCACTTTGTCTAGTTCTGACAACTAAAATGCCTCCAGACATTACCACATGTACCCTGAAAAAGGGAGTGACAAAATTGTCCCTGAATGAGAAACTGCTATTCTAATAGATTCTGTGTAACCTTAAGCTGGGATAGATTTTAGACTATAAAACTTGAGGGGACAATATTTTTCAAAGAACCAGCAAGATACCTCCTAAGCAGCCAGTAATTGGCACAGTGTCATATCCCTATAATCTTAGTGACTTGAGAGGCTGTGGCAGGAGGATCACAAGTTTGTGGCCACTCTTGGCAGCTTAGCAAAACCCATGGCAGTTTAGTGAGACTCTGTCGCACAATAAAAAAATAGAAAGAACTGGAGGTGTAACTCAGTTTAGAGTTCTTAACCAGCAAGCATGGGGCCCTGGGTTCAAGCCAAAGTACCATCCCCCCCAAAAAAAAGCAACTAGATAAATTAAGCATAATTTCTTTAAAAATATTAATAATAGTGATGTAGGTGACTGGATGACTTAATGTTCTGTTGGCAGAATCTACCTGTACTAAAGAGAGTGCTGAAATACTTACTGATATAGAAATTATCTGATTTTTGCCTTCCAAATGGAAGATCTAGTATATCCATGTAAAACATAAAAATTCCCTCCATCTTTTTTTTTTCTTTCTTTTTTTGGTACTGGGGTTTGAACCCAGGGCACTTAAGCACTGAGCCACATCCCCAACCCTTTTTTGTATTTTATTTAGAGAGTGTCTCACTGAGTTTCTCACTAAGTTGCTGAGGCTGGCTTTGAACTCTTGATCCTCCTGCCTCAGCCTCAAGAGCTGCTGAGATTACTGGCATATGCCACGGTGCCCAGTGATCCATTTGCTTTGTTTTTAAGAAAAGCTTTTGAGAATTTAAGAAGTTTTTTACTTGTTTTCCTAAAAGCCATGTCAGAGATGGACATGAAGCAGCGAAAGAAGATGTTCAAGAAAATTCGAGGGAAAGAGGTTTATATGACTATGGCTTACAGCAAGGGAGACCCCCTCATTCCACCCAGGCTTCAGCATAATGTGCATTGTGGGCATGAACCTCCACTACACTACTCACAAACAGGAGGCAATGGTTTATCCAGTGAACATTTTCATCCTCAGAATTCCTCTCAGAGACAAGGTCGGGGATATGGGATGCCCAGGTGAGACTTAACTGACTTTCATGATAATGTATTCCTAGACAGAATTATAGTAGAACTGAAAAGTTCCTTAGTAGTCTGGGTATCTTATACTCTTTTCCTAAAGAGAGCATAGAACTGATGTACACTTAAATTCTTGTCAGATGAACTCATTTGCATGTTTGCATTCTCATAGTCTAAGGAAATGTGAAGCAAAGGAATAGATGCTCAAAGATGGAATGCCATCAAAATGAGTGTCCATGTGATATATGGTATTATATTCATAAAAAATGGATAGACCTAATATCAATATTAAGAGGAGTAAAACTTTTGGTTGGATATTTTCAGAAAGGTGTGTTGATTCTATTTAATAAATAGAATGACTGAAGAGTCAGAGTAAAGAGTTCTGTTTTCCTTTCTCTTCATTTTTAGGGATTCATCTCGCTTTATAAACAGGCACAACATAGCGGGCCCTAAAGTTGGTTTTTACCCTGGCCAAGGTAAAAGGTGCTGCCAGAGCTATGATAACTTCTCATATAGATCTCGGTAAGTATTTTAAGTGTTAGAAGTCAGAAAAAATGGGTAAGTGTAGTTTCATTGCTGAGCAATGATAATATGGACTAATTTTTTAAGGTGTCAACTGTGAGATGTTTGAATTGTTATTTAGAAATCACAAACAAGTTAACTACCATATTTTATCACATTTCCTCTTTTTATTTTCTGAACTACTTAAGTTCCTTTAGACGCAGTCATCGCCAAATGCGTTGTATGAATAAGGAGTGCCAGTATGCCTTTGCCCCAGAGAATGGGCAGATACCCAGTGGCTTGGAAGAAACTATTACCTTTTATGAAGTTGAAGAAGGAGACGAGACTGCTTATCCAACTTTACCTGTAAGTAGGCCAAAGCTTCACTCAAAAAGCTAATTACTGACTGGGGCTGTGGCTCAGTGGTATAGCGCTTGCCTAGAATGTATGAGGCACTGGGTTCCATCCTCAATACCATATTGAAAAAAATAGTTATTATGTCCATCTACAACTAAAAATATTTTTAAAACAGCAAATTTTTGAAAAGTAAATCCAATGTATAAATTTTAACATTTTTCTACAAACAACTGAACAAACCCCTTCTTCAAAATCATGAGCTTTCATCTTATAGCTTTTAGAGATGTGAGATGAAACTTTTCTTAAAGTTGTTATTAGATAAGGGATAGAGGCAGACAATCTTGCCTATAATATATCAGCTAATACTTTGTTTTCTTCATCATTACTTCATGTTTTTATTCTGAAAAGTACAATTTTAAAACATTTACTTAGAGACATTTTATAATAGCAATTCACAGTGTTAGTTTCTTTAAAAATATCCCTCTAGCTTTTTTCTGACTAATAGAACTGCATGTATATATGTTTCTCATTGGTATAGAACCATGGAGGTCCCTCTACAATGGTACCTGCTGCTTCAGGATACTGTGTTGCAAGGCGGGGACAAAGCTCAGGCAAACAGACTTCAAATTCAGAGGAGGGCAACGGTCAGAGTGACAGTGGTGAGTCAATTGTTGTCAAATACTTTTTAAAAGATGATTCTTATGACATCAGCTTATCAAGGCTGTGAAGTAGACCACAGGTTTGGTTTTGGGGTCTTACTCTGTTAGCTTGTTTTGAAAGAATTCTAAGTTCTTATCTCGGCTTGCCAGTTTTTCAAAGATGTTCTGGTATTTCTCAAAAGAACAGACTTCTATTTCAGCTACTATGTTGTTATAAATTATTTTCAGCTTTCTGCATAGGTCTTTAATGAGTTTTGATTTGGTGAGTTATCAGTATGGAAAACACCTATTCCTTATTAGTAAGGTACTTATTCATAGTTGTCCTCATCATTTGTATATGTTAGACTTTTCATTTGACCAGTTTTTATTTTACAAGACTACTGCACAAATAACTTCTTCACCCAGAGAAGTCTATTTGATCTATGAACATGACTGTGCCATTTGTTCTAATAATTAATTATATTTATAATTTAATATAGCTCTTGGCTGTATCCTGCTGAGGAATGTGGTATCCCTGTTTTATATATGAGGAAATTGAAGTTCAGGGGTAAATGATATGGCCAAGGTCAGACACTTGATAAATGGCAGCTATATAACTTTTTGTAACAATTTTTTGAGATGTAATTTATATACTATTCAATTTACCCACTTAAAGTATAAAGTTCTGTAATTTTTAGAATATTCAAACTTGCATAATCATCACCACAGTTAATTTTAGGACATTTTTATTATCCCCAAGAGAGTCTATATACTCACTAGCACCCATTCCTCATTTACTACTGACCCTCAGCCCTTGACATCACCAAATGTTTCCTGTTTATATGGATTTCACCTATTCTGAACATTTCATACAAACGGAATCATATAATATGTGGTCCTTTGTGGTTGACAGAGGTGGGTCTGTCTCTAAAGCTGTATATATGTACACTTAACAGTTGTATTACCTACCTGTATGGATTGTGTTTATTTTTACTATTTACTATTAAGTGTTCTGGAGGATTTGGTTTGCGATATTTGAATGACCTTGACTGGTTTGTGGTATTTGAATGACTTGACTCTTTATTAAGTTCCTTATTTTCTTGTGATATTCTTTCTGCTACTTGTATATAAGAAAATAGAGTAGGTATTTCTAGGAATTGAATGAGGACAAAATGTTTAGTACAAGAGTGATCAGTAAAACCTCTTTACGTGCATACGCTTAAGAATGCTTATGCTTTGCTTCTTTATTCAGATGACTCTTTTGTCTTTTCCATTTAGCTTTTGTGGGTAACTTCAAATAGCTTTCTCACCCATATTGGCATATTTGTAGTAACCAAATCTTTGTTCTCATCCTAAACACTGCTCTCCAGAGGAGTTGAAGGCCTATGTGGTTTATGAGTGATGTTTCAGAATCAAATCCAGTTTAGACTTCTGGTGTTTTATTTGGTGGAAATCTGCTCAATTGAAGATTGACTTTCTCTGCATTTCAGTGTTATAATGATTTTTATAACTTTATTTTTTTATGTGGTGCTGAGGATCGAACCCAGTGCCTCACATGTGCTAGGCAAATGTTGTATCACTGAGCCACAACCCCAGCCCTGTTATAGTGATCTTAAAGCAAAATATTTTATTGAACCATCCTTTGAGGAGAAAATGATTTTACATGTATTACATGAAACAGGCTGAAAAACAAATAAGGCTTGAGATATTCCTTTAATGTCTACCTTAGGAAACTATGGGTTATATTCAGATTACATTACAGTCACTACTTGAGTGTTAACTATATGTCAAGCACCATGTTAAAGTTCTTTTCATTTCACTTAACCCTCCTCAAAACCCATCTGAACTAGGTACTTTTATCCCTTTTTTTTTTTTTTTTTTTTACAGTGAAAAAAACACAAAGATTAAATAACTTGCCTAAAGTTAAAAGTTATGTGGTTGGGTTTTTTGGTTGGTTTTTGGTACCAGGGATTGAACCCCAGGACGTTCAACCACTGAGCCACATCCCCAGCCTATTTTGTTATTTTTATTTTTAAATTCTGAGACGGGATTTCACTAAGTTGCTGAGGCTGGCTTTGAACTTGTGATCCTCCTGCTTCAGGCTCCTGAGCCACTGGGTAAAGTTATGTTCTTTTTTTTTTTTAACCAGTCACCTTTTATTGGGTATTAATACTCAGAATATGAAAGAACTCAACCACGAGGCCATGATTTCAGTTCTTCATAGGGGAGGCAGTCCCAATCAGGAGTACATAGTACGCTCTCCACACTGGCCCTTCTTCAATGGTACTTGCGTTACCACTCATACTTGAGTGCCTTGTAAGAAAGGCAGTAGCTAAAAAGCACACACTGCCAGCACCATGTTGACCCACGCAATGTTCCTCTTCTTTACGTTGATGTACTTGTTGTAGTACAGGTAGTAACCTCTCTTAAATGCCCCCACAGTGCCTTCAGGGGTGAAATCCTGCACCAGTATCCAGCTTGGGAGCTCCCCTAGTTTGACATTTATGACTTTCTTCTCTTTCACTTGCACAACTAACACCATCTTGGAGTCCTAAAGTTATATTCTTAATTGCCACACTGTACTACTCCTACATGGAAAAATTGAACGTAGCTGGGATTTTCACTTCCACCTGAACTCTTAAGAGCTAAGGGAACTTTGAAGAGAAATTTGTACTATTTGCAGCTAATCCTTAGATTCAGTGTCTACTGATGACTCTGAAAGCTCCAATCACTTTCAAGGATGTGTGCATTTTAGTTTTGGAAATATATTCATAAAACTTGAGAGAAAAAAAGCAAGTGTTGGCCATTTGGATCTGCTGAGCTAAAAAGACCTATGTAAACACACTTCTGTCTTGCCTTTTTTTCTAGGGGAATATCATGAAGAGTATCTTTATCCTTCAGGTCAGTGAGATCTAGATATAATCTGACATTTATCATTGTTGGTGGAATTTCAAACTATAAAATAATGCTCATTTTTTTTTTTTTACTTTACTTTGGCTATATCCTCTAGAGCCAGACTATGAAACTTCAGGTGTATATAGCACAACTGCATCTACAACAAACTTGGTAGGTATTTAATAATAGCAAACACTAATAAGCTCCTACTCACTATGTACTAGGCCACTGTTCTAAGAGGTATACATAAAAATTATTTAAATCAGAATAGTCCTGTAAGGCAATTAATTATATTCCCATTTTGTAGATGAAACTGAAGCATAGAAATTAAGTAATACACCCAAGATCGTACCCCTTTTATGAAATTAATTCTGGTTAGAGCTATCCCTAATATGAGTTGGTATGAGAGGAAATTCTAACATTAGCAGTGATGATCATTTAGAGAATTTTTTATGATATTTATATTGGTCAAAATGGACTATAAATCCCAATATTAACAAGTTTACTTCTTGATTATGCTACATATCCAGTGAAGGTCTATAGGAAGACTTGCTCAGGTTCTCAGGCTAATGGAAGCTCCATCCATTTTTGCCAAGCAGGAAGTAAAAGGTGGTAAATGGTGCATTGGTTCTTAAAGCTTCCACTGGAGATGACTCGTTCCTTCCTTTTCCATTTTGTTAACCACAGAAGTTCTCACTAAAGGGTCTAATCTCTGTGCCTCGAAGGCAAAATGTTGAAAATGTTTTGACAGCACTAAGGACTGCATAATTTAACTTAATTCCTCCCATAGGCAAAATACTGACTTCTAACCCAAAGGAGACAACCTAAAAAGACATATTCACTGTATTGAAACTCAGAGCCCAGAATTTCTGGGTAATGTGTAAAATTCTTTATATTGAGTCCAGGTATGGTTCCTCTTGATCTCGAGGCCTGAAACCCAAAGCACAAAGTTTTAACACCCCTCTCCCAAATTTATAGTGGTGGGATGGGGTAAAAATTGCAGTGAAGTTCTTACTACTCAGAAAGGGGGAAAGTAGAAGAAACACAGCTAATTGTCTTTAGCAATTCTGAGATTTATGTGGGCACACCTTTTGAGCACCACCACACTGCACATAGGGACTATTCTCTGGCTTATTATTTTTGACAATATTTGAAGTAGCCACTGGAGGATAATCCTTTCTTGGCAACCGAGTGACCTTCTCAGCCTGCTTCAGGCTGATAGGGGAAGATAGGGGCTCAAGGATTTTTATTTCCCTTGAATGGTTTTAGTCCTGGCTCATGGTTTCTTTGATTGTGAGATTAATTTATTTGGATTCTGTTTGATTCCCATGAGTTTCTGGTACCAATAGCTATACTGACAATTCCATTTTTATAGATATACTACTTAGATTTGTTATAATTCTTTGGTTTCTTATCCCTGTGTTCTTTCTACTTGATTGCAAGTGCATTGAGCTTATCAAGGATTGATGGAAGGGGACATACCTTTGAACACTTTTCCATGAGGTATTTTGTCTAAGTGCAAGGATTTACCAGCTGTTATATCTCTAGTTGAACTCTCGCTTTGATGCATCTTAATGCACTCAAAGATTTTAACAGTGATTGATTCACCCTGCAAAGCCAAGTTTTGACTGGTCTTTGTCATCCAAAGCATTTATATAATTTTAGATAGTTTAGGGTGTAAACGTGGTCTCTTCAACCTTATGAGTCCCTAGATGCAAGACTATCTAATCTATTCCCTATCATTCCTTCCTACAGACTAGAAACTCTTTCCTACATATATCTCTGAAAAGACCTCCTAAACTACTGATAATAGTCAAAACACAATACTAACATTTGGTATTTTTAATTCATTTCCCCAATCATAATTTCCTTCCCAGTTAGGTTATTGTTAAGGTAGCACCTTACTTCTAGTTACCAGTTGCTGTTTTAGGTTTTGCTGAATTAACACCCTCCCATCCCCCACCAAAGACTCAGTGACTTAACATAGGAAAAGTTGTTCTTGCTAATGTTACATATCTAGTGCAGGTTGGTTATGGGCTTTTCTGTTCATCTGGAGTGATGGACACATACTTTCACAGTTCAACAAGACAAAAGATACAGAAATTGAACATTGACTATTAACATTTCTGTTCATATTTCATTGGTCAAATGACTAACGCGGCCATATCTAACTTTAGATGGAACCCAGAAAGACATTCCTACCGTGTACCCAAAAGAACTGGAATAATTACTTTCTGTTCTCTAATTATGATTAATTATAACCTTGGCAGGTACTAATTATTTTTTTTTTTTACTGTTAAGGCTATACATCTTAGAACTTAGAAGAAAACCGACACACAATTCTTTGCCCTTTCTCCTTCCTTTGCCCCTGTTAGAAAGCTAGTGTGTTTTCCTTACCCCCACCATTGCTATTCTCATATCAGTATACTTTTAATGCCACCTCTTAAAATAGCCATCCAAATATCCAAATGAAAAGTAAAAATCTTATCATTAGAGGTGACAAGAATGGGCACTTTGTTGTCCCTTTAATTTCTCTTCTTACATGTTCCTTTTTGTTCTGAATTTACTTTATCGTATGCCCCTATATCTTTCAATCTTCTCATGACATGTCCAATTCTCAGCCCCCATATCCAAAGCAAATTTATGTGTAATTTTTGCTGCTACATTTTTGCTACCACAATAATTTGTTATGCATAAGTCTAAGCATTTTAAAGTCATCTTTACTTTCACAAAGACAAGGTCTTGAGCCACAGGGAGATAGTAATTGAATCCTATTCTATCTGTTAACATCCTGCTTAACTGTTTAATAGCTAAACAACCACTGAACCTACCTGTGTCCCAAACTACATTTTCAGATAGAAGGCTTTCTTTTAGGAAAACTTACTGGTGTTTGAAGCTTTTAAGGCCATAAAGACCACTGAGAAAGTGGTTCAGTTTCAGTCCTGTTACAGTTTAGTCTCTACACAGGCACTGGTTAGTTGTGATGAGAATGCATAATACTGCAATCACCTAAATCAGGCACTAGAATGATACCTTTTGGACCATTGTCTTAGTAGTCACTTCCAAACTTGAATGATTTCAGGACATATCACTTTCATTTATCTTTAAAGGTTGAAACAAAGCAGATATTTTATTAATGTGTTGGCTTCTAGATTTCTCTTTGTTCAACTATATTTCTGTATTCATTAAAGTTTCCTCAGGACAGAAGACCATATTCTTTGTCTCCTCAGGATACAGTTACCTCATACAACTACCCCCAGAAGGTAATCTCCTGGTGTTAGCAAGCATTCATTTACATGGTCTGAATAGAAGAAATGAGTTTTCTCTTTCATTACCTTCATCATACTTCTAAGCACCTGCTTGTGTTTCTTTAAATAGTATTTTAATCTTGTGGCACCTGGCACAATGATTCATAAGTTCATTCAACAAATTTATTAAACATCTGTGTTCTATACACTATGTGTTGACATTAGACTACTCATAGTCTACTGTGAAACTCTTATATAATGAATGAGTTAATATTAAATTACCTATCAAGATTGCCTTTGTTTACTGAAACTTAAATGTAATGCTCTCCTCTGGCATGTAGAGTCAGTATAAAAAAGGAAGCTGAAACCAAAGAGTGAATAATATTATCTGGGAAAAGGAAGAGATTGAGAAGAGAATCTAGAACAGAGCTTGCAGTTCATAAAATTTTAGAAAATGAGTAGGAAAGGAATAGTCAAGGGAAGAAACACATATTATGCTTCCATATTGTGGAAGTTTTGGAAAGAGAAAATTTTGAGGCCAGTCAAGTGTTACTTGCTGCCAAGAGGTCAAACAACAGAAAGATTAACAAGAGTCTACTAGGGTTTGTTGCCACGGAGACCATTGATGACTTTGAATGCAATTTCGAGAGGAACAGAGTGGGTAGCAGGTATACTGCAGATAGTGGTAAGTTTTTGAAATAGAGGCTGATGAGGACAATGTCTAAGAGGAGTCTTACCATTTATTATCTTTTCATGCTCATCCCTGTACAGGATGCTGTGAGAAAGTAGCCTGTTCTCTTGAGGAGCTGTGGCCTAAGCAGCAAAAATTACAATCTCATGAAGTCTTGAAGTTAAAAAAAAAATGCAAAGCACCTTTTATATTTAAAAAGTGTTCATGTGGGAAAATTCATACACATGTAAAAGTGAATATATATTAAAAATCTCTGGAATAATTGGAAGGAAACCCAGAAGTTACCTACTTGGGAAGAAGGCAAATAGGTAGATGGAGGACAGGAATTGGAAGGAAACTTCTCATTGAAGTTTCATTGAATCATGTTAATGTATTACCTTTTCAGGAAAACAAAATATAAAAGCTTTCAAAGTAATCTGGTGTCTTCTAAAAGAAGTAACCTTTCTATATAGGGCTTCCACAAAGATTGACTTTTCAGCATTTTAGTTATCAAAACAAAATATTTCCTGGAACTTAGGTTCAGATAAGAAACCAATACTGTTAGTGAAGCCAAACTTAAGAATTCTGAACTTTCTTCCACACTTACAGATGATGGGAAATTCTGCAGCAGTTGCAGCTTCCTGTGCCAATAATGTTCCAGCTGCAGTCTTATCTAACTGTACAGCAGCTAATCAAGCTAGTAGTACCTCGTCAGTTTCCTCACAGAATGTTATACAGCCTCTATTTGTATCTCCACCTACAGGAGGTAGGCCAGGTAGGTTTTTAGTGTTTGCTTACTTTGAAAGCTCTTTTTCTATTCACAAACACGCACATACAAGTATTCTAGCGATTAGATAGGATAATTTTAATATCTAGAATTAAGTTTAACCTACTTAATAAGTTTGTGGTGCTATTCAGGAATCCATGAGATTTGAGAGTTGGGCTTTTAGTTTGTTTTTTTCTTGTAGATATGGCTCTGGTAATGCCTATCATTTGCTACCCACTAACTACTTAGAAGACTTGTACTAGTTTCTAAAATTTTTATTTTTATTATATAAGAATTAATGTAGAGATGTTTCTCACTTTATAGAATAAATTTCTAAAAAGTTTGCTATAAAATACATTCCTATGTAATGAATTATGTTCCTATGGATATAATAATAAAGAATATTAGGCTCTAGAATCTAAGAATCTAGGTTAGAATCCCAGTTTTGCAGCTAATTGGGTGTGTAATTTCGATCAGGTTACTGAACCTTTCTTATCTATGAGCTTGGGAGTATTGATAGTACTAATTCGTGAAGTAGTTGTAAAATTTTAATGATTTAATATAAATTAAAATTCTCAGAATTCTGAGATTATGATGGCAACAACAGCATAGCTTTTCTGAGTCCCCAAATAGAAACCTACAAACAACATCTGCAACAAAACTAGGTGACATGATGTCCACACAAACCCTCAAATGGAAGCAGACAGAGAGAAACTACCAGTTGCAAGACTTGAGTACTCTCAGGGTTTGTGTGGGGGCAAGAAGATGGAAGCACTGAGGATGTTATATAGACCTAAGAATAGAAGGACCCCAAAAGAAATAGAGTTCATTGGAGTGGCCAGTTTGAAAAGCAGTAGCTAAAACTGGGAAGGGATTTGATTTTTCTAATACTAGGTGAGTATATGAAGCATTTGGTATAAGAACTGTGAAGGACTTAGAAAGCAGTTTAGCCCCTCAGACCTGACCTTCCAGGGCTCCCTTTTAGGGTAGTGTTTCTCACTGGTGAGAAACTTCTGGGAGTGGACTCAAAATTGATCAGGACGGGGAAAAGACCAGATCTAGACTAAAATTGGGGAGAACAGAACCAAGGAATTCTAGAAAGCAATTGTTTCGAATACTCCGCAAATACAGCTCTATGAAATCAGAAGCCTTGTTTCCCACTTGTAAATTCATGAAAATTAATTTTGCATATAAGTAAACAAGCATTAAGGTAAAATGCTATACAAAGATGTATTAAGAAATATTAGAATAATATCCCTGCTGGGTGTGGTGGCACATGACTTATTCCAGTGACTCACTCAGGAGGCTGAGGCAGGAGGTTTGCAAGTTCAAAGCTAGCCTCAGCAATTTAGCGAGGCCCTAAGCAACTTAGCGAGACCCTAAGCAACTTAGCGAGACCCTGTCTCAAAATTAAAAGGGCTGGGGATGTGGCTCAGTGTTTTAAGTGCTCCTGGGTTTGATCAATCCCTGGTACAAAAAAGAAGATGAATATCCCTGCAGATGGCAAAAGTATGCCAGAAATGTACCTACTAAACCATTAAACTCAGAAAACTTAAAATTGTAACAGTCTATTTCAAAACGAGGTAAAGACATTAATAAAATACTGTAGAATATTAAAGAATAGCACAAGTCAGAATTAGAAAAATCCACATAAGGTTTTAAAATTTAGGAGAGATTTAGAAAAAGAAGATCATTTCAATAATGAAGAGTAAATTATAAAGAGCCTAAGCCAATATGTATAGTAGATAGAAAAATAAGGCCAGGCATAATGGGGAATGCCTGTAATCCCAGCCACTCTACTTGGGAGGCTGAGGCAGGAAAATCTCAAGTTGAAGTCCAGCCTCAGCAATTTAGTGAGACTGTCTCAAAATTAAAAAAAAAAAAAAAATGGGTATGTAACTCAGTGTTAGAGTGTCCTTGGGGTTTAATACTCAGTACCACATGAAAAAGTAAAAGAATAAGGATATAAAATATGGGGAATATGAAGTTAAAAAAAATCTATGAAGATTTTAATGTGAAATAGTGAAGTTAGGCAAAGGAGATCAAATACTGATAGAAGTCCCTGAAGAAGAAATCTGAAGTAGGGGATAGAACAAGTGCTACAGTGTAATTTAGAAAGCCTTATTGAAATTTACAAATTTACATACTGATATATCACCTTGCATATCTGAGAATTTTGACCCAGATCAATCAACACCAGGGTATCTTAGTAAAATTGGTGGGACTTGTAAAGAAAAAGTCTTTTGAGCATTCAGCTAAAAGAGTCTGAAATGTAATAAAAATAAAATTATAATCATCAAACTTGGACAGTAGAACTTTATGCTAGAAGAAAATGGAGTAGCTTTTAAATAATCAACTTGTGAACCAAAGATTTTATATCTAGCCAAACTGATTCTCAAGCATAAAGGGCAACTTAAGAACCAGATTATTATTTCCCTGAGTCCTTAAGGAATCTGCTGCAGCGGTGCTGTCAAGCAAGGTAATCATTTGTGGTAATTTAAATTAGTTGCAATTTGATAAAATCTTTAGTTCCTTATCCTCATTAGTTTCATGCCAAGAGCTCAAAGCCACATGGGGCTAGTAGCTACTGTATAGGACAACACAGAATATTTGTGCCCTTATAGAAAGCTGTCACACAGTATATAGAGAATGAGCTTGGAGTTTTTACCAAAGATACGTTTGTCTTTTTTTTTTTTTTTTTTTGCATGTTTTGGTGGCCCCTTAAATTTTGTGCTGGCATGCCTCACCATACCTTAGTCTTGGCCCTGTTCTTTGATCTCTAGAGAAGCGGGGCCTTATGTAGATATTTATATTCTCTTCTGAAATGTCCCAAAGCAGCTGCAGCTACATGGACAGGAGAAATACACTATGTTGATTTCCACTAATATTGTAGAAAACCTTACTTCTCTCTTTCTGGAGCCATCCCTTGAATTATACCTGTTAAGCCTGTGGAGCTCAAAGTCTGAAGATGAACTGCTCATGCATTTTTTAGAGCAATTGAAAATAAAAGCTCTTTCTTAAAGGACTTATTGTAATATTATGCATTTATAAGGAATGGAAACATAGACAGTAACCTCCAAGTTTCTTTTACTCTTGATTCAGGCCTATGGGAATGTATTTAACTACCTCTATCTGCCAGTCTGCTATTTTCAACTGAATTCTCCATGCTGTTTTTTTGTTTTTTTTTGTTTTTTTTTTTTTTTAGAAATGGTGTGGTTTGTTTTGAGTGCTAGTTTTAAATTTATAAGAGTGGGGTTTTGTTGGAGAAGCCATTTTATAGATGGCTCATAGATTTTAGAGCATTAGGGGATATTCTGAAAATCCTTTTTCCAAAAGTGAAAATTTCTAATTGTATGTCAAAATTCTAAAACAGTTGAGCAGATTTTTAAAATTTACTGTTTAATTGATATACAGTGAAATTCTATTTTTGATGCTTAGTTCTATGAGTTTTGACAAATGCATGAAGTTGTGTAACTACCACTACAGTCAAGACAGAATTGTTTCATCACCCCCAAAATTTTCATCAAGTTTGAGATCACCCTAAAACACTATCTTGTTACTATTAGCCTATAACTGTGTAAAAAGTATAGATGAGTCTGTTATTAGTATTTGTCACTGAATGAAAACTGTGTGGATTACTTCTTGCTAAATTACCAAAATAACAAGCTTATATGAATTGTTCCTATACTAACTGCAGGGTACTCAAACCCTGAATATTTAATCTTTTATTGAGTGATGCAGGGAAACTTTCTATACTTCCTAAGGCTAAAATGATAGTGCCAGGAATACAGCAATAAAAGTTGGTACTTGCATTTCTCAATTTGGCTAAAATAATTTGACTAAATTTTAATTGTTCTTGATCATTTGTCAAAAAATGAATTAAATTTAATTTGGCATATTATGTGTATGTATGTTTTTACTATGTTGGAACCATAATTTTTTCTTTTATCATAATAGAGGATGAATATTTTAAAATATTTTCATTTCACATATCAGAAATTATAAAAGTCATAAATAAGCATTGTTTTTAAGCTATATTAACAAGTATAAAATGTTAAAGGGATAAAATATTGCATATATCCTGCTTTTAGATTTTTGTCTCTCCTTAGAAATTGAATGTCATGAGTTATAGTACCTATATTCCTCAGATGCTTACCAGTAGAATTGCAGTTTAGTCTCTCTCATCTTGGCTTCTACATTTGTAATTTTGACAGATTGCTAAAAACATCTTTAAATTTGCATTGGGTATAAAGCTAAGTAAACTTCCAAGTTTTTGTTTTTAAGTCAAACCATGAGAGTTAATTCTTTGAGTATATTCAGGATATAAGAAAAGCAGAGATGAGCAATTGCTTTTAAGGTGTTACTCTTGTGCATTGCCACTTTGTTTTGTTTCTTTGTTAGTGATTGCCTCACCATCCTATCCATACCACTCTGCTCCTATTCCTGCTGCTGCAGCCTCTATCCCACCACCACCACTACCACCTCCACCACCACCACCTCCTCCTCCTCTTGAAGTGGGAGAGGCTTCAAACTTACCACCTCCACCTCCACCTTATTCCTGTGATCCAAGTGGCAGTGATCTGCCTCAAGGTAAGTAGATTTTGAGACTTGAATAAGGTTATTTATATCTGAGTATTTAAATTTTTTTTGTAGTTGTAGATGGACAGAATGCCTTTGTTTATTTTTATGTGGTGCTAAGGATCGAACCCAGTACCTCACACATGCTAGGCAAGCGCTCTGCCATTTAGCTACAGTTCCAGCCCTGAGTATTATTTTTTAAATTTTTATTTTATTTTTTTTTAGTTTTAGGTGGATACAACACCTTTATTTTATTTTTATGTGGTGCTGAGGATGGAACCCAGGGCCTCACACATGCCAGGCAAGCGCTCTACCACTGAGCCACAACCTCAGCCCCTCTGAGTATTTTTTTAAGAGCATCTCTCTCTCTTTGGTTGACCTATGGGGTGGGGAAATTGACTTGAGGGCATAATGCTAGGTAATTGACTAAGGAAAGAATCAATTGTAAGCTAAAAGCTAAGAATATCTTCTATATAATAAGTGGGTGGTTCATTTCAACAACTCATCATGGTTTTTTTTGTTTTGGAAGCATCATGTCTGTCCTAAAGAAGATTCTCAAGTGAATAGCTTTGCTTTTCTCAGCTGTTTTTCTTGAAAAGCCAGGAGTCAGTATCAAAATTTTCTCCATTTCATAAACTCTTTGCACAAGCACATGAAATTGTTACAGTCTTTAATATTTGGGATACAACTGAATTTTGAAAACTTGAAAAGGTTCTTAAGGGTCTGATCTGCCTTGGATTTCAGCTCTGTGTTATTGTTTCCAAGTAGTTTTTTGTTACCTCTCTGACAGTATTTGCTGAAGAGAATTATAGTTTTTGGTTGTTTGTGGTTTACTTATACTTTTTACTTAGCATTCTCTTGATTTTTCTTGCTGCTTATCTACTCTGTTTTGAATTTGTCTCCAACCCTTAAGGCAATAATCAAAATTGTCTCTAACTCCATTCTGTTTTTTTCCCTACCTTAAAATGTCATTATTGTCTATGTAGTGATTCCCAAATCCGATGTTGGTCTTCAAAGTTTCAATTACTTGTTTCTAGCTGCTTTTTAGACATTTCCCCTACCTTTTAGACTTTCATTTCAAACTTAAATGTCCATAATGAAATTGCTCATCTTTATCTCTCTTTCTTACTCCCAGCCACAGAAAATATTGACTCTTGTTGTTTCCTTAAATTTCCACCTAAATTACCCAGTATCTAAACCATGATTTCTATACTTTCTTTCCTTTCTTCCCCATCTGTGCCCAAGATGTACTCAGTCACCATATAATGCTGACTTTGCATTTTCCAGCATTTTATTATGAAAATATTCAAGCATACATTGGAGTAGTTGTTGTTGTTTTTAATTTTTAGATGCTAGGGATCAAACCTAGGGACACAGGCATGCCAGGCAAACACTCTTACCACTAAGTCACATCCCAGCCTTTGTAATTGAATTTTCAAATGAATAGTCATATATCCACCATCAAGAATCTGCCTTTAATGTTTAACTCTACTTGCTTTGTCACATTTTTATCCATCTTGCCCTCCATTCATCTCCTTGTCGATTGATTAATCCATCTCATTTTTTATGAATTGAAAAAAACTGTAGATATTAATAGATCTTCCCAGAATGGATAAAGAACATGTGGTATATATTTATAAAATGGAATGCTGTTCACCTGTAGAAAGGATAAAACCTTGTTATTTGTGGCAACATGGATGAATGTGGATGATACTGTGTTCCAGCAAAATAAGTTAGGCACACAAATACCACCTGATCTCACTCATTTAGAATCTTAAACTGATCTTATAGAGGTACTGAGTAGA